>NC_064925.1:259828844-260515927 GCF_023897955.1 Schistocerca gregaria
AAATAAATTTACTCCAGAAAGAGATCATCATTTTACTATATCAGAAAATTCTTAAAGAGTAAATAGGTTTACATTTAATGTGTATAACATCGACTAGGAATCGAATTATATTAAGGAAGCACTAATTAAAACAACAACAGAAGCACTCGGCTCAAGAATTAAGTTTTTTCAGAAGGGGTCTAAGATACTGGGATGATGAAATACGCAGTCTACTTGAAGATAAGAAAAAATGTGTATGCAAAATTCCTCAGATTATCAAAACCTCAGATTATCAAAACCTCAGATTATCAAAACCTCAGATTATCAAAACCTCAGATTATCAAAACCTCAGATTATCAAAACCTCAGATTATCAAAACCTCAGATTATCAAAACCTCAGATTATCAAAACCTCAGATTATCAAAACCTCAGATTATCAAAACCTCAGATTATCAAAACCTCAGATTATCAAAACCTCAGATTATCAAAACCTCAGATTATCAAAACCTCAGATTATCAAAACCTCAGATTATCAAAACCTCAGATTATCAAGGAAAAGCAGCTACAATGGAAAGTGAAGTTAGCCAAGTTAAAAACCATAGTTGGGAGAAATATATTACAGAAATTGACCATATCAGACGAAGAAAAGGCAGAGTGTACAAATAATGAAACATTTAAACAAAGGAAGTAGGGACAATTTATAAACACCATATCCAAAACTGTTGTTGTTGTTGTTACTGTTGTTGTTGTTGTTGTTGTTGTTGTTGTTGTTTTTTTCAGTCCTGAGACTGGTTTGATGCAGCTCTCCATGCTACCCTATCCTGTGCAAGTTTCTTCATCTCCCAGTACCTACTGCAACCTACATCGTTCTGAATCTGCTTAGTGTATTCATCTCTTGGTCTCTCTCTACGATTTTTACCCTCCACACTTTCCTCCAATGCTAAATTTGTGATCCCTTGATGCCTCAGAACATGCCCTACCAACCGGTCCCTTCCTCTCGTCAAGTTGTGCCAAAAACTTCTCTTCTCCCCAATTCTATTCAATACCACCTCATTAGTTATGAGATCTACCCATCTAATCTTCAGCATTCTTCTGCAGCACCACATTTCGAAAGCTTCTTTCTGTCCAAACTATTTATTGTCCATGTTTCACATACATGGCTACACTCCATACGAATACTTTCAGAAACGACTTCCTGACACTTCAATCTATACTCGATGTTAACAAATTTCTCTTCTTCATAAACTTTTCCCTTGCCATTGCCAGTCTACATTTTATATCTTCTCTACTTTGACTATCATCAGTTATTTTGCTCCCCAAATAGCAAAACTCCTTTACTACTTTAAGTGTCTCATTTCCTAATCTAATTCCCTCAGCATCACCCGAATTAATTTAACTACATTCTATTATCCTCATTTTGCTTTTGTTGATGTTCATCTTATATCCTCCTTTCAAGACACTGTCCAATCCGTTCAACAGCTCTTCCAAGTCCTTTGTCGTCTCTGACAGAACTACAATGTCATCGGCGAATCTCAAAGTTTTTGTTTCTTCTCCTTGCATTTTAATACCTACTCCGAATTTTTCTTTTGTTTCCTTTACTGCTTGCTCAATATACAGATTGAATAACATCGGGGAGAGGCTACAACCCTGTCTTACTCCCTTCCCAACCACTGCTTCCCTTTCATGTCCCTCGACTGTAATGACTGCCATCTGGTTTCTGTACAAATTGTAAATAGCTTTTCGCTCCCTGTATTTTACCGCTGCCACCTTTAGAATTTGAAAGAGAGTATTCCAGTCGACATTGTCAGAAGGTTTCTCTAAGTCTACAAATGCTAGAAATGTAGGTTTGCCTTTCCTTAATCTTTCTTCTAAGATAAGTCATAAGGTCAGCATTGCCTCACATGTTCCAATATTTCTACGGAATCCAAACGAATCTTCCCAGAGGTCAGCTTCTACCAGTTTTTCCATTCGTCTGTAAAGAGGTCGCGTTAGTATTTTGCAGCTGTGACTTATTAAACTGATAGTTCGGTAATTTTCACATCTGTCAGCACCTGCTTTCCTTGGGATTGGGATTATTATATTCTTCTTGAAGTCTGAGGGTATTTCGCCTGTCTCATACATCTTGCTCACCAGGTGGTAGAGTTTTGTCAGAACTGGCTCTCCCAAGACTGTCAGTAGTTCTAATGGAATGTTGTCTACTCCCGGGGCCTTGTTTTGACTAAGGTCTTTCAGTGCCCTGTCAAACTCTTCACGCAGTATCTTACCTCCCATTTCGTCTTCATCTACATCCTCTTCCATTTCCCTAATATTGTTCTCAATTACATCATCCTTGTATAGACCATATATATATATATATATATATATATATATATATATATATATATATATATATATATATATATATATTCCTTCCACCTTTCTGCTTTCCCTTTTTTCCTTAGAACTGGGTTTCCATCTGAGCTCTTGATATTGATAAAAGTTGTTCTCTTTTCTCCAAAGGTCTCTCTAATTTTCCTGTAGGCAGTATCTATCTTACACTGCATGAAATAAGCCTCTACATTCTTAAATTTGTCCTCTATCCATCCCTGCTTAGCCATTTTGCACTTCCTGTCGATGTCATTTTTGAGACGTTTGTATTCTTTTTTGCCTGCTTCATTTATTGCATTTTTATATTTTCTCCTTTCATCAATTAAATTCAATATTTCTTCTGTCATCCAAGGATTTCTACTAGCCCTCGTCTTTTTACCTACTTGATCCTCTGCTGCCTTCACTACTTCATCCCTTAGAGCTACCTGTTCTTCTTCTACTGTAGTTCTTTCCCCAATTACTGTCAATTGTTCCCTTATTCTCTCACTGAAACTCAGTACAACCTCTGGTTTAGTCAGTTTATCCAGGTCCCATCTTTTTGCAGTTTCTTCAGTTTTAATCTACAGTTCATAACCAACAGATTGTGGTCGGAGTCCACATCTGCCCATGGCAATGTCTTACAATTTAAAACCTGGTTCCTAAATCTCTGTCTTACCATTATGTAATCTATCTGATACCTTTTAGTATCTCCAGG
Source organism: Schistocerca gregaria (assembly GCF_023897955.1). Taxonomy (NCBI): domain Eukaryota; kingdom Metazoa; phylum Arthropoda; class Insecta; order Orthoptera; family Acrididae; genus Schistocerca; species Schistocerca gregaria. The sequence continues at coordinate 259,831,885 of NC_064925.1, forward strand.
ATTCTTCCATGTATACAACCTTCTTTTATGATTCTTGAGCCAAGTGTTAGCTATGATTAAGTTATGCTCTGTGCAAAACTAACTGTTTACAATACTACAAAATTGCTGGATGTATGTACAAGATACTCAGGTGGAACTGGCTGAAGGAGATTTGTATTTGAAACTTAATAATGCCGAGGCACTACAGGATGAAATAACTCCTAGCAAGAACAGGAAGATTCCCAGATGCAACGAAATCAATAAGAACTGTTAAAATTTGCACCAAATACTGCAAAAGTAAGAAAACTATTTACGAACACATGCTGGCAAAGTGGTTATACACCTGAAGAATGGATTGTAGCTGAGATATGCGTAATTTAGAAGAAAGGAAATAGACATGAATGTCAGAACTACAGAGGTATTAGCCTTCTAAATGTGCGCTATAAATTGTGTGCTAGAATTTTAGCAAAATGATTGTCAATTGCTGAAACTTTATAAGATGTACAACATGGTTTTCGCACAGGAAGTATCTTCACTATTACAATTAATACAAAAACATCACAAATTCAATTTACCAACTTTTCTTGCCTTCATTGATTATGATAAGGTGTGTGGTAATGTACACTGAAAAACTGTTGCAAATTTTAAGAAAGAAATTAATCTGATCCCATAATAGTTGTGCAGGATTTATACATGAATAACAAAATATAAATAAAAGAATGGGCAGCAGACACAATAGGGCTGAAAGAAATCAAGGTCAACAATGTAACCAAAACTTGAGTACTGATAATTAAACTTTTTAAAATTAATGATGCAAATTGAAGAAAACTTTCTCAGGTTTCCAGCCATGTCAAGTGATTAAAATTACATGAGCTTTTAGCAAAGCACTCCTTGGTCACTGTCAAGTGACACAACTGCCAGCAGGCTGCAACGTCACTCTTGCTCATGACATTACCATATAAGGGCATACACTGTCTTCACATTCAATATGCCCGCTTCAACCGTGTGATCGCTGGATCCTACACTGTGCTGAACTGTACCCCACTGTTTCCTTTTATGGTGTTATCAGTGATTTTTATTTCAATGGGTTCTTTGATCATACAGTCACATAAGCATTTAGTGAGAGTCATGATGGACTTGTGACAGTGCCTGTTTCTAAGTGTGTGTGTTTGAATATACATGCAATTATTGTGATTAAAGGTTATAACATGGACGTTTCAAAAATTTCATCCAGTGACTACCTAAAGCATGTGCAGATTTCTCGGGCTAGCGTACGCAATGAAACCTCTCGTGCTCCTTCCCATGTTGTTTTGAGTGCATACATAAGACAGGTCACATTTGCAACATTTCTTGTAGTCCACAGGTGTTCTGAGACCTGATGTGTCTAACTGGTCTCAGTAACTGATGGATTTTTTTGTTTGTTTTTTTTTTTTTACAGAGGCCTGAAGATAGTTTTGACCTCTTGTCTTTTCAGCAGGCAGCTTATGTTACCTGACATGAACCCACACGATGGCAAGAAAGCAAGTTTCTTTTCCTGCTGCTCATTGGTGGTCGTCTTGATTCTTGCTAGAAACAATTTTATTTACTTGATGAACATCAGAGCCATTGTTCCAGAAGAGACTGCTCAGCTTGTAGGACAGGGTATCAGCATCTGATATAATTCTTGCAAGATGCACCAATGTGTTTAAGACAGCACACTTGTGTGCCGGGTGATGATGGCTGATGCTGTGCAAGTACAGATCAGTGTTGGTGAGTTTTCTATAGAGTCTGTAGCCATACATCCATTTCGCTTTCATCAGATGAGGACGTCAGTGAAGGGCAATGCATTGTCTAATTCCACCTCTTTGGTGAACTGAATTTTATTGTTAACGCCATTTAAGTGTTCCAATGATTCATTAAGTTTCTCCTGCTCGTACGCCAAATGACAAACGTGTCATCAATACATTGAAAGAAACAACTAAGCTTTAATGGTGGTTTATCTAAGACAATATCCTCCAAATTCTCCAGCAAGACATTTGCAACAACTGGAACTAATCCTCCACTCACTGCAACACTGTCCATCCGATCACTGCAACACTGTCCATCCGATCACAATACTGGCCGTTGCACACAGAAAAGACGACTTAAGGGTCTGTCTGAATAGCTCGAGCATGTCACAAAGCACTAGGATACTAGGTACAAGCAGTATTTGACACACACATTCACAAAGAGCATGGCCAAATCATAAGTGACCACAGTGAATTTTGATGCATTTTAGGGCATATATTTCTGTTTCAAAAATGTAACTAACGTATCAAAATTGTTTTTAACAGTGGGGAGTGCAAGAGACCTTTCATTCTTGAGAAAATACAACAAAAATATAATGATGTTGGCAGCTCCTTTTTGTTTGCTGCCAATACAGGCCAAAGCTAGAAATGAGGAAAAAAAAACTTACTTTAATGAGAACACACCAGATGACATCAGCTGATGATGCTGACTGGATGTTTTTTCAGTCTATGTTTCCCAATTTCAGAAACCTTTGTGACACATGTAAAAAAAAGTACTGAAAGCTACATTCCTGTTACTTCTGAATACCAGCTGGACAAAGCCAAGGAGGACACATCGGGATTTTCCTTTTCATCATGGACAGCTTCTACTTCTTCTACAAGTTGTCTACTACTACACCACCCACTGCTACAACACTGATGGTTACAGACCTCATTTCAAATTCATCAACATTTCTTCTGAATACTCCTAAAACTGAATTATATACTACGACGCGAAACTGATAACTGTAAAAATACTATTGCAGCTTAATCACTCTGTAATCATTATGTATGAATGTACCATTCAGAGTAAAATACCATACTAGGTGGTTTTACTACACAAACTTTTCAATGCGGTATTTTTGAAGTCATTCATTCAGTTTGGCGAACTTACCATATTGTAATGAGTTGCTTCTCGGCAGGAGAAATAGCAAGAAGAAAATTTGTATCTTGCTTTGTCAGAGTAGCGGATAGTAGTTGCTACAAAAAGTGGAAACTGTATAGACTATTTCAGTATAATTTGTGGACTGTGCATTTTCAAGAACTCATGAGAAACCACTGCTGAACAATGTCTGGCACATGCAGAGTTATACAAGTGCACCCAATCACTAACTAACTTTTCTTCTTCATTTTCTTGAGCTTTAAATACAGAGACACCATAATGTCCTTTCAGAAGACTGAAACAAACAAACACGATCTGTGTTGTTTTGTTGCTTGACATGTGTTGAGTCAACATGCATTGTATAGCATATCGTATCTATCATCATTCCAGTAGGGACGTGGGGGTGGCACCAGTGAGTGTGGCATTGTGTGAATTATTGTAATGTATCATATCATCTCACCTCTGTGTGAACCCTGCCTTACAGTTCATCAAACAAAATAAGTGTGTAGTGTGTGATTGTCCTAAAGCACTTTAGAAATTCATGTCTCATAAATGCAAAGGATAAAGAGATACAAATCTAGGAAAAAACAGGCTGATCAGATAGGAAGTCATAAATGTAGATTATGAGAATTTATGATAGAGACATTTATCAGATTAAATCAAGCAAAAAGTTAAACGTCTCAGTCAATAAAGGTAACCAAAACTCCAAAACTGAAAGGAGCACTTTAAGGTGGTTCTTACAGACACATTAAAATGTGTTTACAGGTACAGAGAGAACAAAAGGATTGGGAGGGGGGAGAGTTTTAAGCAAATGACAATATGAACATGATAGAATTTGGAAATATTTTAGTGAGGCTGAGAAGCAATTAAAGATAAAACAGGAAATGATATTGGGTCAACAACACAGGAACTAACACAGATAAAATTCTCTGAGACCTGAAGACTACTACAAGTATTTGTATAAAAGTAACTAAAGAGACTTGGGAGACGACTTAAACAGTGGCTTTGGTGCATACGATTCTTACCTTTTTTTAAAGGGGAAACTCCAGATTAAATTTATTAAAAATAATTATATAGGTTGACAGATGTTTATTTTTTAATTATGTAATTTGAGAATCAATAATCCATGCTACTTCAACAGTACGGCTCTACAACTATTCCTCTTTTTCTTCTTACAGATGTACTACGTTTACTGTTGATCAGTATGTGACACTGTTCAATGTTCACACCAAAATGTTGAGAGTAATGATTCATGATCTGCAAGGCTGCCATAAGAATGTTGGACTTCATACACCTCTATAAAAATTAGCAGTATTATTATGTAAGTATGCAATATTCTGTATGGGGCTGTAGTTCATACAGTATAAATTCAGTGATTGAACCTCCAATGAAATATGGACCTTGGCATGGTAGGATGGCTTGCATATATCAATGAGTAACAGTGTAAAACTGTCACAGTCCACAGCTATAACCAGGCTACATTAACTGCCAGCAGCCACAGGCGGAGAACTGTCAATGGGGTAATGCTTCGCTGTTGAGGAAATTTCATATCAACCTCCAACAGAGTGACTACACCCACACCTAGAACTCTTGCCCGTTTGAGATGTTTGGATGCAACCCAGAAAAATCTGCTTTTTTGTAACGGACAGTTCTGGACAACAGAAAGTAAACTTCACAGGACCAGTCCATCATCATTAAACAGCCAGGTAGTAAAATTATGTCCAGTCCATTGTGCCCAGCATTGTACTTATGATGCAGCCGCCAAGGCTGGTCCCTGGGACTGCCTGGCTGACTGCCTGGGCTCCTGGCAGCCAGCTGCTCCACTGCTGCCACACAGTCTGACACACAGAAAGGTCCAGCCAGCTCAGTGCCAATGGTGCCCACCCTGTGGGGTCCGTACTCAACACCTAGAACAGTCCTGCTGCACATTCCTAGCCACTGGTCATCACCCTGCCATCCTGATGCAGCAAGCATTACCTACCACCAAACACAAATAGCAGAAAGCTTTATGCTGCCATGCTTAAACACCTGAATTGGTGCGCCCATGCTCACGTTTTAAGGTCATCGTCCACTGCCTGCTGCAGACACTCTGCTTTACATTTGTTTACAAGTGCTAATAAAGAGTCTCTGCTACAAGTTTGCTGTCTACATTGTCCGCACCTGCAGCAGGGACCCACTCACCGACACATTCCTAAGAACACCCTTTACATTTGGTGTCAAAAGAACTGCTGGGAGGCTGTAATGGTGGCCCAACAGAGGGCAGGAATGAAGAGGATGCAGCAGTGCAAGAATTCAAGTAAGTGCCACCTAATTTTTTTGGACCTATCTGGTTGTGTTTTTTTCCTTTCTTTTCCATTTGGGTTTATTGCACACTTGTGGTGGTAGTACTAAGTAAGTCCATCAGCACAAGAGCGACAACCAAGGAGATGATTCAGCATCTGCAGAATGAAGTAGCTCAGTTTCAGGCTGATAATGAAGCTCTGCATGTGGAAATAGTTCGTTTAGAGGGTGAGAGAAGCGAACAGTCATTTTCTATCGCCTTTCCCCCCATTGTTGATGTCAGTACTGCCTCATTTCCTGGTAAATCTGAGGAAGATGTTTGTGTCTTTTTCGATAGTTTGGAAACAGCTGTGAAATTAGGAAACTTGAGTAGCAAGCAGTTGTTAAGTGTGGCTCATTTAAAATTAGTAGGGGCTGCTAGAATATACATAATACATTATGAGAAGTTGCAGGATGCTGTTCTTCACTGACTTATGGGAAGGGTAAGTCTATCATGACTAGAACATGACTATGTCTCCTCAGGAACAGCTTATGGAGAAAAAAAAGGGGGGGGGGGGAATTGGTAGAAAGTTTTGTAAACCATATCAGGAAAATTCATACCGATAGATATGAATTGACAGGATATGATCTTGCCAATAAGTTCTCTTTGTAGGTAATGAGAATGAGCACTTGATGCATTTTTACCGGGTCTACTGGCTGAAATGTCACAGAAAGTGTGCATGGAATTCCTGAAAACATCAAACAAGGTGGTAGCAACTGCAACAGTTTTGGATGAAATTGACAGCATCTGGTACCAGGTTGAAAAGATTAATAAAAAAGCTCTAGAATGGTTAGAAGGCACTCACAACAGAAATACAAAATTGTGTAAGTACCATGCTGAGTTGGTAATGTTACCTAACCCTTACACGCTGAATGGAGAAACTATGAAGTTCATTTTGTGTTACCAAGGACATTATCATGAAGCTGAGATAACACCTCGTGTCACTGTCAAACTAAAATTCCCAACCTGAAATAATGGCACACATATTAAGAATTTGTCTGTTTCAGGGTGAACTGGGAGCCACAGCCTAAATTACCAATAGCTCCTTTCAACAAGGGAAGAAAAAGTTTAAAGAAAATATGAGAAAGAAAGGTAAACCTAAGCAAATGAAGCAAGATGTACCTATAGTTGCTCACACGCATTCATATTCTTTAAGACCACATAGTGGCCTTGCAAGCTAATTTTTGAAATGCAAATGGAACATTAACATGTCTAATTTAGCTTAGAAGCAAAACATTAATGTTATACGATGCAGTATGTTTATTGTTTCGGTACGTAGGTTTTTATTACAGTAATAGTAGTGTAGTTCAGTCTTGCAACAGGAAGTAGATTGGCCATAAATGATAGCGAGAGTACGTACCATGACCAGCCAGAACATTACGACCACCGACCTACTGTCAATATGAACCTGTCCAGGTGATAGCAGCATCAGCTTGCAAGTAGTGACTGCTAGTCAGACAAACGCTAGATGCATGTAGTATAAGTGAGCGTGCTGTCTGTGTGTAGAATGGGGAAGGTGCATTATCTATCCAAGTTTGACTGAGTGCAGATTGTGATGGCCAGGAAGTTATTATGAGCATTGCAGAAACTGCACGACTTGTCAGGTGTTCGAGGAATTCTGTGGTGAATGTCTTCAACACGTAGCAAAATCCAAGTTGAAACCATGTCCAAATGTCATGGGGTTGGACTGCCACCACTCATTACAGATATTTGACCTTGTCAGCTGGGCAGACTGACAACACAGGACAGGCAGCAAACAGTGGCAAACTAACATCAGACTTTACTGCTAGGCAGAGTACAAATATTTGCAACACACACTTCTAACAATGCAGCTGACAACCCATGCATGTGCCAATGGTAACACAACGTTGTCAACAACTATGAATGAAATGAGCACATGATTATCCGCACTTCATCATGCCAATGGGAGGGCGCAAATCCATCATATTTCAAGGAAACAGCTCCTTGACACTGTACTGCAGGATGGGGACAAGCTGGCAGCAGCTCCATTATGCTCTGAGGAGCATTCATGTGGGCATCCATGGGTCCAGTGGACCTCATGCAAAGTAGCATGATGGCCAAATAATATCATACACTGGTTGCAGACCACATATACCCCTTCACGATGATCAAGTTTCCCCAAAAGCAATATATTTTTCAGCAAGACAATGCACCATGTCACAAGACCAAGGGTGTGATGAACTAGTTCAAGCAGCACAGTGGTGAATCCAAATTTATGTGCTGGCCCTCCAACCTGTCTGATCTGAACCTGATCGAACCCATCTGGGATGTGACAAAGTGACGTCAGAGCTCATTGTCCCCTCCCAGCAATTTATGGAAATTAGACGACTTATCTGTGCAGGTGTGGTGCCAACTCCCTTCATCGACCTACCAAGGCCTCACTGCTTTCATTCCATTATGTGTTGCCACTGTCATCCATGTCAAAGGTGGCTATTAGATAGGTGGTCACAATATTCTGGTTGACCATTGTGTTCGTATGTTAAGGTTAAAGATTCTTTGTAACATATGTTTGCTACTTCTTTTTAGGCATTTAAGATGATGGGGTATTTGACAAAGTAGGGACATCACTGTCTGCCCTCACAAAATGGAAACAAATAGTCTCTGAATCACACTACTCTGTTTCTCTCTGAGATCCTTCCAGCTGGGTGTCCCATGTTGGTCCTTACAAATAAAGCCAAATTCTTTCAAAAGAAATGATCACACTGGCTTTAAGTACCAAAACTAGCAGTCGCTATTTGCATCTGCTACGAACCAGGTCATTTCGGCAGTGCACAGCAAATAGAACTGAGGAGTAAGAGTTGTTAATAAAGGGCACACGAAGTAACTTTTCAGGACCTTCTTTCCAGTTACCCACCACAGTCACTAGAACAACTGCCCTTAACACCCACTACCTATTAACACACATACCAGACCTATCTTCTGAAACCTTGCCCAAGGACAGCTTAAGTTACTTAAATGACATGCTAGACCTGGCCCTTCTTGCTTCCCTGGATGAGATGATAGCTGCACAAAATGCTAGTGTGATGATGGAGCACCTGCTCAACCATCTAAAAATTTCAGACAGGACACTGCCACCATGTAATTCCAATAATAATAATAATATTGTTATTGGATACTATTACAATAGACGAAGAGCTATCCATCTCCCATCCTACCTTTTTTTAAACTGCTGGTCGATAGTAATGTCAGCACCAGTGAAAAGGAGACAAACTCAGCAAGTGGTGTTGAGTTAAAAGGGAAGAAAGGGGACCTAGAAAAATAAAGAGGGAAGGAGGACATACCAAACGAAAAGTTACACAAAAAGTGTTTACTCTGACTTCATGCAGTAGAACCCAAGTGTGGTAACAAAGATATATCATTATCTGTTGCAGTCAGACTCTTAAACAGCAATCCATTGGTCTGGATTAATCTAAGAAGGGAGGAAATGCAATGGCATAAAACTCTGCCAGTCCACAGCTGTAACCAGGCCACAGTCATCACCAGCACCCAAGGACAGAGACCTGTCAATACAACAAACTTTTAGAGTTGGGCCAGTTTCCCATCAACCCCCTTCAGAGTGATAAAATCCACATCTAGAGCACTGAGCCCCTTTGAGGTGATTGAGAAACACTGTCAGTGTTGGACAGCAGTACTTAACCTAAACTGCACAGGATCAACTTGTCATCACTGAATAGCTGGGCAGTAGTTTGGTGTCCAAGTCAGTGCCAGCCTGTGCCGTGCTTATGATGCAACTATCACCACCGTCTCTGGGACAAGAATCACTGCCACTGCCACACACGCACACAGGTCCAGCCATCTCAGCACCACTCTTCCCCAGTCCATGGGGTCCATGCTGAACATCGGGGGTAGTCCCATACCTGACCATGAGTCTCTGCCATGCTATCCTGAAGTAGCTAACATCACTCACCACAATGCAGAGGTAGAAAAAAAAAAAACTGTACACTATCATCCTCTAAGAATGTCTGCATCAGTGTTCCTTGCTCAGTTCGAGGATCATTGCGCACTGCCTGCTGTCTGCCTGTTGCAGACAATGTCACCTACACTTGTTTATAATTTTTAATAAAGTTTTCAGCAAAACATTGGCTGTCTACATTGCCTCCACCTCAATCCGCCTGTTGGAGGGAGCCACTCACTAATGCCTTCCCCTAGACACCCAGTACAAATGATATAGATAGTCACACCTGACAACCACAGGAGCAACAGCTTTTTCAGTAGTTGCAGGGAGAAATAATCTGGATTGTAGAATTTGCATTGTAATAGTAGCTAACATGGCCTTGTCATGTTGCAACTGTGAATTGAAAGTAGACTACATACATTAGATTTCCTGTATGGTTTAATGATGACTATCTTGCATAAAATATGCCAGAGAGAATCTCTGGGCAGGGACTACTCACGAGAATGTCATCAGAAAAAAGCACAGGTTTTCTACACGGCAGAGCGCTGAATGTTAAGATTCCTTTATCAGATAGGTGGCTTAGATAACCTGAACAAGAGAAACGCAAGATTGAAATTAAGATACAACAGGAATTAGGGTATTTTGATGGCAGGAAGAACAAGATATTTTCTGTCAAAAAAAAAAAAAAAAAAAACTGGGGTAGTGAATTTATATGATTAATAGTTAAGTAAAAAATAGAAATAAAGGTGAGCTTACTATGAACAGACAGACAAGACAAAGAGACAAGACTCGTGCATATACACCATCTGAGCAAAAGTATCTGGACATCTGTTAGTGGATCTTCTTATAGGATGTGTCCACACTCTACTTTTATGATGGCTGGAACTCTGTTAAGGACACTTTCAATGACATCTCTAAATGTCTGCAGGAATGGCAGCCCATTCTTCCTCACAACGCGAAACCAGAGAGGGTAGTGATCTTGGCAGTTTGGGTCTAGAGCGAAGTCGACGTACCAACTCATCCAAAAGGTATTCCATTGGGTTCATGTCAGTCTCTTGGCAGGCCAGCCCATTTCACGAATGTTATTGTCTACAAATCATTGCCTCACAGATACTGTTTTATGTCAGGGTGCATTGTCATGGTAATATAAACAGTTGTCTCCAAACTGTTCCTCTGCAATACGTAACACGATACCATATCCATCCACATTTAGCGCTTTTGTAAACAGAATAAGGAAAGCACACCCCAATCACGAAAACCATCCCCATACCGTAACACCACCTCCTCTGTACTTCACTGTTGGACACTGAATGTGATGGCAGGTAATGTTTCTCCACAAATTCACTAATCCCAAACCCTTCCATCAGGTTGCCACTGTATAGTGTGATTCAACATTCCAAATCCCTAGTTTCTAGTCATCTATTGTCCCTTGGTATCACTCTCCACACCACCACAAGCACTGCTTAGTACTGACTACAGCAATGTGGCTCATGAGGAGCTGATCAAATAGTATACTCCATTCACTCCTTATGGGTAGCTAGTATGCTAGCTGGGCTCTTCATAACACTATGGAACTTACAAATGATTTCTTCTGCTAATTTCACTGAATTTTTTTAGAACCACCCTCCACAATATTCGGAAGTCGTATGCCTGGTCTTGGTTTAGCTGTGATTATTTCTTCATGTTCACACTACACTATCACGTCACCAACTGTCGACTTTGGTAGCTTTAGAAGTGTTAAAATGTTGCTGATGGACTTTTTACCTAGCTGACACACAGTGATTAGTCCACATTAAACGTCTGCTATCACTGCTTCTGTACTGTGAACACAATACTACCAACATATTTCTACACTGGTGGGTCCATTCTCATGACATCTAATGGTCAATTCCACATTAAATAGTGGTGTCCAGATACTTTGATCAAACAGTGTATGTCTACAAACTCCACAGATTCCAAAGAGACTGAATGAACCTATGATGAGAGAAGAGAAATTGTTCAGTTCACCAAGGGAGATGAAAGGTCAATAGTGATAGGCGATAGGAATTTGATTGTAGGAAAAGAAAGAAAAGGAATAATAGAAGCACACGGGCTGGGGAAAGGAACAAAATAGACAGCTGTCTAATAAATATGATTGCAGTGCCCTGTATAAAATTGTAACACTTAGTTTAGGAATCATGAAACAAGTTTGTAAACACTGGAAGATTAGATCACATAATGGTATATCTACATCCACATACAGGTTAGAGTGTACCGGTACCAATATTAGTCATTTCCTTTCCTAATGCACTTGTAAATGGAGTGAGGGAAAAATGATGTCTATATGCCTCTGTAGGAGTCCTAATTCCTATTATCTTGCCTTTGTGGTCCTTACACGAAATGTACGTTGGCAGCAGCAGAACTGTTCTGCAGTCAGCTCCAAATGGCCTTTCTCTAAATTCTCTGAATAGTGTTTCATGATAAGAACATTGTCATCTCTCCAGGGAGTCCCATTTGAGTACACGAACCATCTCTGTAACACACGTATGTTGATGGAACTTACCAGTAACAAATGTTGCAGTGCATGTCTGAGTTACTCCCAAACATAATCTGACCTTGTGGGGTGGTCCTAAAAACACTAACAGTACTGGAAAATAGGTCTCTCAAGTTATCTATACATCACCTCCTTTGTAGATGAGCAACAATTTCCCAAATTCTCCCAATAAATCAGAGTCTGCCAGTCACCATCTCTAATATGTCCTTATGTGCTCATTTGATTTTATGCCTCTTTGCAATGTTGTGCCTAGATATTTAATTGATGTGTCCCATGCAGTGCACCATTAATACTGTTTGAACATTGTAGGATCATTTTTCCTGCTAATCAGCAATAACTTAAGTTTTTCTACGTTTCAAGCTCACTGCCATTCATCAGACTAAATAGTAAATCTTTCCAAGTCACCCAGTAACCCTCGACAGTCATTCAATGACAATACTGTCATGTATACTATTACATCGTCAGAAAACAGCCACTCATTCTACTGGTCAGGTCCTTTATGTATATAGACAACAAGAGTGGTCTTATCACACTTCCTTTGGGGGCAGATGTCAAACACATTTTGATACCAAATGTATGTAGGCAGAATATCAACCAAAACACCGATTCAGTTGTACTAAGTGCTGTCGTCCAGTAGAACATGCTTAAACGGTAATTAAAAGTAACACCAGAACTACTAAGCACAGTAAAGTCATCTGTGAGTGATAGTTTTGCAGATCTCACATGGATGAGTTGGTAGAGCATGACATCATGCCAAAGTACCAGCATTCAAACCCTAATGATAACAATTTGTTTTAACTGTTTACGCATGAAACGGTTGTGTGGGAAAACATTTTCCTGACCCATAGAAGGACTTCTCAAAGTTTCTAGGAAGTTTCTTTTGGCAATTGCTTTCGCTTCGTTAGTTGAAAGTAGCGGACATATAGAGTACATTTGTATAGATAGGTGTGGTGTTCTGTCAGACATGTGGGGGCAGAACAGACACTACCCAGGATGAAGGAGGTAGTCGATTTAGAGTTTCAGATAATTAATATAAACAGCGGAACAGTAGAATAAAGAAACAATTGTATCACACTTGCAGAAGTATTCATAGTCACATATAACACTTTTACACAGAATACAGTAAAACAAAATTATCACTACTGTAGTACAATGATTTAACACACTACCAATATCCCCACAAAAGCTATACATATTAGTTACAGTTATTCTTTTCCTGTGCTCTGTATTTCTGGTATTTTTTTAAATTAATGTGTATGCCTGTTCTGTTAGATGACAGCACACTGTGTGAACTAAATCTGAGTTTTCATTGATACTATCGGCATACAATGTTTGATATCGATCTGAGTGTGACACATAGAGGTCTGTGTGTGAGAAATACTTACCATTTAAAACAATATGCTTAGTTCAGTAAAGGCATCACAAGAACTGCCCTTTGCTTGCAAAAAATGAGGTAGAAGATTTCATTTTATCATCTTGTGTATACAAGTGAGAGTATGCAGAATCCAAGTTTTCAATCTTCAAAACCCTCTGGTCAACTTTGAGACTTAAAAAACAACCACAAAATTTTGGCACTTCTTCCAGGTTTTTGCCTATTACTTGTAAACTAGGCGTCCTACTGAAAATGTTACCACTACCAAAATGAAACAGCATTAAATTTTACTTTGAATAACCTACTCAGTTGTCAAAATTGGTGCAGCCATTTGGCCGTAATCAGTTGTCAAAGTTTGGCCATTTTTCTAACTAGGCTAAAAAGCCACCTCCAACACCTGTAACTCCAAAACTCTTACTCAACATGAAAAATGTCAAGTTATAAAGCATGAAATTTCAAGTTATAAAACCATCTAGTTTTTCAGTTTTAGGCACCTTTAAGCGCACATACACTTTAAAGCTAATGTAATTTAATTTCATTGAGTAACTTTGACTTAAAAAAAAATGCAATTTCCAATAAGATGATGAAAATCTGATCCACCTTCTAGTGTAGAGGTACCTAGAGATCTCCATCGATTGAAATGTCATGAACAATTGAGAGTGCCATCCCATCCATTCCTTTGTTGTTGTTTACATAGTCAGCTGTGCCCAGCCTTCCTGTTTGTACACGGGACATGTTTATGACCCCTTACAGCTTGAAAAATTCTAATTTTTTCACTTGAGTTTACTTACATTGTGCTGTCAGTGCATTTTAAATGAGTGCTCCATATTTTACGGAGGTGTGTTTTATATGTGACAGCAATTTGGCAGATTGTCATGTGGTTAAAGCAAAACAGAAAGGATTGGAAACACTACTAAAATCCACTAACAATAGGAAACTTACAGTACATCATAAGTTTTTAACTGGCCTGGCTGAAGTTGAAGTGCATAGTGCTTGTCAGAAGTAGTACAATAACCCGAAACCGATTAGATCGTCTTTGACAAAAGGCCGTGCATCGTCAATGTGGAATCTTTGATCATAGAAGAAGCCCTGCCACCACCCTCCACAGAGGAATGGGGTACATAAAACTATTACATAGGGAGCACACTATCTCTGATGCAGAGAGTCTACCCCAGTAATTCGAACATCTGAGAACTGTATTTCGGAAAAATGGGTACTCAGAGTGGCAGATTCAACGTGCTCTCTGCCCAACCACTACAGCACAACCTGTGGAGATGGATGAAACCACGAGGGAGGAGGTAGGCACTGCGTTTATTCCATATACTCTCGGGGAAAATCGCCCACATTTTGAAGAAACACAGGCTCGGAACTGTGTTTTGTCCTCCGAATAAAACTCGTGCACTGGTGGGGAGCGCCAAAGATGACCTCGGTTTGAGGAAGGCCGGCGTGTACCAGATTCCGTGTCAATGTGGCAAGTCGTATATTGGTCAGGCGATGCATACCGTCGAGGATCGATGCCGTGAACACCAGAGGCACACTCGACTAATGTATCCGAGCTAGTCGGCGGTTGCTGAACATTGTTTGTCGAAAAATCACACTACGAGTATTAACGCACAAGGATTCTGGTACAGACGTAGAGATACTGGGACAGCGGTGTCAGAGAGGCCATCGAAATTCGCACCAATGACGACCTCATAAACCGTGACTGTGGCTACAATCTTAGCAAAGCTTGGGAACCAGCGTTTGGGTTAATCAAGAGTAAATTGAGCAAACGTATAGTTGTGACGACCACGGCGGACAGAGCCATCACACCGACGTCACCTTGGACGCCGTCGCAATCTGTTCCACCGCGTGACCGTGCCGCGGGGCGCGGACGGTGGAGGGAGCGTGCCACGGGTATTTAAATCGGCGGCCGCCGCAACCGAACCCAGTTCCCTCTGAGCAGCCATAGTGTACGGATCTCCGTGCCGGCACGTTCACAGGAGCTCAGTCTGTCAGTTCACCTGATGATGGCGACATTTATGAGTGCCGAAATATTGTGCCCGTTGGACACTAGACCGGCAGTACACCCGTGGATATTTTGATAATTGTATCTTTAATGCTGTCTACAATAGATTCAGATCAAGACTTATTGTCAACAATCTTAGTGCAGTTGGATTCACAAATCGAAATATGGAAGCTTCGTTATTTTAGGTGTCCTCGACTGCACAACCTGAGCATAGCTAACATAACCAGTGAAGGATTCATCCAGTTCACCTTTGATAACGTGGATTTTAACATCAGCATGGTTGATGGATTGAATACTTTCCATTCCATGGTAGGAAATATGGCAGTCACTCCCTATACAGCTATGGAGTCTGACAAGAACACTGATTGGGAAAGAAGACATTCAACTTCTGAATTTTTGGCTACCGTTAGTGTACCTCAGTTGAACCCCTGTCAAAAAGCAAATGACAATGGCTCAAACAGTATTATTATGCACAATCTCAATTTAGAGACGACCCTCTGCAGTTGAAGGAATCGCTCTCTGGATATGAGATTCTGTGGCTTTATGGAAAGTGGCAGAAATTCACTGATGTGCCAGAGTGGAATTGATTCACGGAAGAAGCCACAAACCACTGTCAGTCCATTCAAAAATAATGTGCCTACCATTCTTAAATTATCTTCCAACATAGCACAAGCCAAGATATACAGGGTGGTCCATTGATAGTGACTGGGCCAAATATCTCACAAAATAAGCATCAAACAGAAAACTACAGAAAACGAAACTCGTCTAGCTTGAAGGGGGAAACCAGATGGGACTATGGTTGGTCCACTAGATGGCACTGCCACAGGTCAAACGGATATCAACTGCATTTTTTAAAATAGGAACCCCAATTTTGATTACATATTCGTGTAGTACATAAAGACATATTAATGTTTTAGTTGGACCACTTTTTTCACTTTGTGACAGATGGCGCTGTAATAGTCACAAACGTATAAGCATGTGGTATCACTTAACATTCCGCCAGTATGGGTGGTATTTGCTTCGTGATACATTACGCATGTTAAAATGGACCGTTTACCAATTACAGAAAAGGTCGATATCATGTTGATGTCTGGCTATTGTGATCAAAATGCCCAACAGGCGTGTGCTATGTATGCTGCTCAGTATCCTGGATGACATCATCCAAGTGTCCGCACCGTTCGCCGGATAGTTACGTTATTTAAGGAAACAGAAAGTGTTCAGCCGCATGTGAAACGTCAACCATGACCTGCAACAAATGATGATGCCCAAGTAGGTGTTTTAGCTGCTATCGCGGCTAATCTGCACATCAGCAGCAGACAAAATGCGCGAGAATCGGGAATCTCAAAAACGCTACATCAACATCGTTTGCACCTGTACCATATTTCTATGTGACAGGAATTGCATGGTGACTACTTTGAACATCAAGTACAGTTCTGCCACCGGGCACAAGAGAAATTACAGGGTGATGACAGATTTTTTGCACGCGTTCTATTTAGCGACGAAACGTCATTCACCAACGGCATAAATCAGCATAATATGCACTATTGGGCAAAGGAAAATCGACGATGGCTGCGAAAAGTGGAACAGCAGCGACCTTGGCAGATTAATGTATGGTGCAGCATTATGGGAGGAAGGATAATTGGCCCCCATTGTATTAATGGCAATCTAAATGGTGCAATGTATGCTGATTTCCTACATAATGTTCTACCAATGTTACTTTAAGATGTTTCACTGCATGACAGAATGGCAATGTACTTCCGACATGATTGATGTCCGGCACATAGCTCATAGCTCATGTGCAGTTGAAGCAGTATTGAATATCATATTTCACGACAGGTGGATTGGTCGTCGAAGCACCATACCATGGCCTGCACATTCACCGTCTCTGACGTCCCCGAATTTCTGTCTGTGGGGAAAGTTGAAGGATATTTGCTATCATGATCCACAGACAACACCTGACATGATGCGTCAGCACATTGTCAATGCATACAACATGCGTCAGCACATTGTCAATGCATACAACATGCGTCAGCACATTGTCAATGCATACAACATGCGTCAGCACATTGTCAATGCATACAACATGCGTCAGCACATTGTCAATGCATACAACATGCGTCAGCACATTGTCAATGCATACAACATGCGTCAGCACATTGTCAATGCATGTGCGAACATTACAGAAGGCGAACTGCTCACTGTTGAGAGGAATGTCGTTACATGTATTGCCAAATGCACTGAGGTTCACTGACATCATTTAGAGCATTTGTTGCATTAATGTGGTATTTACAGGTAATCATGCTGTAACAGCATGCGTTCTCGGAAATGATAAGTTCACAAAGGCACATATATCACATTGAACATTTTATTTCGGTTGTTCCAAACGTACCTACGTTCTGCATTTTAATTTAAAAAACCTACCTGTTACCAACTGTTTGTCTAAAATGGTGAGCCATATGTTTGTGACTATTACAGCGCCATATATCACAAAGCAAAAAAGTGGTCCAACTAAAACATTCATATTTCTTTACGTACCACATGAATATAATAAAAATTGGGTTCCTATTTAAAAAAAAACACAGATATCTGTTTGACCTATGGCAGCACCATCTAGTGGGCCAACCATAGCGCCATCTGGTTTCTCCCTTCAAGCTAGACAAGTTTTGTTCTTTGTAGTTTTTCATTTGATGCTTATTTTGTGAGATTTGGCTCAATCACTATCAATGGACCACCCTGTGAGCTAACAGCCCTGAAAAAAGTGCAAAAAACATTGTCAAAGGTGGTGTCTTATCACTTTTGATCAACCATTTTATCTGAAGGTGGTGGGTATAGTTCAAGGCAAAGACACTGACTTAGAACACGCCATTGCACAAGTAGGTGGTTTTCTCCTCCTAGTCTTCTCCTCATGGTGCAACAGTATAATAATGGCAGGAAGTGGCTTGAGAGACTTACTGTCCATAACATTTGCTGAGAAAAGTTGTATAAAGTTTCGAGTGGGCATGCATATGCTGAAGCAGTAAGAGTTCATATACTGTGGCAGTGTCTTATTACAAATTTCAGGAGGCTGAGCTCAAAGAAGATGAAATGAAAATAACTCAGGGGTTATTGCTTCCCTGTAACAGACCGTCAGTATTCAAATGCTGTGAAAATGAAGATGGTACACAAATGTCATAACCAAGTTTGAAAAAGTGATTTTTCAGCTTTGACACAAGCAAAAAAATTATGGGTGCAACATTATTACATGGTTAGTTCCCAAAACAGTTAACTGAGGCCGAGCATTCTGGAAACTGCAATCTGCATTTTAACACCATTAAGAAACTACTACCATTCTTTCATGCTGCTGGTCATTTCCTGTATGCTGAAAGTGCTCATCTTTACTTTCAAGAGATGCTCACACTGCAAGACCGAACAGATGCTGCTGAATTCAACATATTTACAACTAAAGGCTAGGTCACCATTGCTCTGGTGTGGCATATGGTCCTATACTCTGATATGACAATAGAGTGAACTTCAATGAAGGCACTGAAGATAAAAGGCAGTAACTCATGGACTTGGGTTTTCAGATTCCGTGCTCACAAAGTGTACTTCAGAGACGGCATCCTTACAAGATTTTTGTCAAAAAACTGGAGAATCTTGTGAGATATCAGGAACAAGCGAGCAATATGTGGATTTAAGAGCTTCAAGCACAGATCAAAATGCAGCAGACAGTGACAAACAGAATGATTGTTTCAAAATTCAATGTGCCTATGTCAATAAGCAGTGGAATAATTGGTGGTGAATTGGTGAACTGTCATGAGGCATTAGCAAAAACAATCAAGAGCATCATCACCAGAATTAAAGGAGAGAACTTTACAAATATTTCGTTCTAACACAACCTCAAGGTTGTAACACGTGCATCCTGCACTATGACTCAAGACATCAAATAAGATGATTTTTAACTATTAAAACATTAACACTGTTCCAAAGACAGTGTGTTATCAATAACCTGATAAAGACTAAGTTCCATTACTCTTGAATTTTCCACACATCTCATGTCATTCACATAAGGGTACAGAATCATCTATGAAGCATTCACACCTCTTAAACAGAATGAGGAACCCAGTATAAAAAGCTCTGTGGTGGATGATGGTGGTCACCTGCTGCATAAGATTGTTTGGCACATCATAGAAAAGTTTGGAGCCATCTGTATGACATATGAAACCAATTTGAGAAAGCACTAGGGATCCAAAATTACAGTTACGTTCGATGCTTACCCAAGTGATGCTTCACAAAGGAGAACAAAGCCTTTTAAAAGAAGTTGCCATTTAAAGACACCAGGTACTTCATCAGATATCATTTTTGATGAAGATACAAATGCTGCAGTCACATGGGAGAAATTTCTCTGAAATGAGAGCAACAAGAACCACTTTATCTTGATGCTCATTGCAGAAATTTGACGATGGAGGTATTCAAGTCCTACATCAGAACAAGACCTGGATTCATTAATTGCGGTAACAGCTATTTCCCAACTTGCTGAGTCTGACAGTGTGGCAATCGTGAGCGAGGGCACTGACGTGCCTGTTCTAACAGGTCAAGGAAACAACAATTAGTACTTACTTGAACTGGGAAGATGGAAATCAGCAGGAGTGTGGTACCACAGTAATTATTTCAGTTTCGATCCTTTTCAACCACCCCTTTACAGAATGTGATACCATATTCTCCTTTTTTGTCCAAGGAAATGGGAAATCGCAAAACCTTATGCAGGAACAGCCACACCTCAAAGTGAACGCTGCTGAATCTGTTAAACCCTCAGCCTCTCAAGATGTAATAGCACAGGCTGGAGAACAGCTGGAATTAGCACTGTAGGCAAATCCCAACTGCACGGCTTTGGAGCAGCTCAGGTATGAGATTTTTTGTAGTCTACCCCAACAAAATGTTTCTGGGGAAGAAAAGTGATCCAAGCCAGTGGGGCTGGATGAAAAATTTATGAGACTTTTTCCCATGACAATGGCAAAAGATACAGCACCACCCATGCTACAAAAGATGGTTTCCTAGGCATTCAAGACAGGATGCACAGCAGTATGTAGATGTCACAAATCTGGACCAAGCTGCTTCTCTATGTGCAACCACTGTTATCTTTTATCTTGCGAGAAGGTGCTGGACCATACCTGCTGCAGTCTCCCAAATAACTGCAATGGAAATGAAATTTAATAAATGCAAATCTCTGATATTTCATTCGTCTTTTAATACTGTCATGCTGCTTTATTTGTTGATTTGTACAAATTTTTAGATTACTTGTGCGTAAATACAACCAACGGTCTTGCCACAGTGGTAACACCAGTTTCCATCAGATCATCGAAGTTGAGTGCTGTCAGGCTTGGTTAGCACTGGGATGGGTCACTGTTCAGGTCTGATGATTGCTGTTGGCAAGTGGGGTACACTCAGCCCTGGTGAGGCCATTTGAGGAGCTGCTTGTTTGAGAAGTAGCGACATTGGGCACAAAAACTGGCAACTTCTGGGACAGCGGTTTGCTGACCGCATACCCCCTGTAACTGCATCCAGTCTAAGGTCTGAGGATGACCCAGCAGCCGGTCGGTACTGTTGGGCCTTCACTGCCTGTTCGGATGGTGTTTCTTCGTGTTTCACATTAATACATATTGGCCATTACTATGTACTTTTTTTCACTTTAGCAACCCACTCTTAGCAATTAAGGTACAGATAAAAAGGAATAAAAATAAACACGAATGAACAAAATTAAAAATATATATACATAGAAAACCCATATGCGCTCATTACAGAGCCCTCATTCCACTGGAAATTTCTTTTCATTGAATAACTTGGATTTTTTAAAAAAAAAAAAAAAAAAAAAAAAAAAAAAAAAAAAAAAAAAAAAAAAAAAAGGGGGGGGGGGAATTATTTTGACTTGAATGCTCAGTAGTGTCTAAAAATGAAAAACTAGATGCTTTTGTAACATGGAATTCCATACTCTACAACTTTTTGTAAACTGACATTTTTCATTTGGAGTAGTCAAATGGCTGCACCAATTTTGACAGTTAAGTAGGTCATTCAACATTAAATTTAATGCTAATAGCACAAGTTTCAGTAGGATGCATAGTTTCTGAGTAATAGGTGAAAACCAGAAAAGACGTGACAAAATTTCTTGGTTTTTTGGCCACAAAAAGTTGTCCTGATGTATTTGGATTCAACATACTCTCAACTATATGCACAGGATAAAAATATTAAATCTTCTAATTGTTTTTTGCAAGCAAAAAGTACCCTGTTACTGAACTAAATGTGTTTTATTACTCAAGACGTCTTCAAGCCAATCTCATAACTGGTATTCTCAGAACTTTGTTAACAGTCTGCAGTGGGGTACCGAGTCAAACACTTTCTGGAAATCCAGGAATATGCCCTTCATCCATGGTTCACAGGATAGCATGCAAAGACAAAAGCAGGCACAGTTTCACACGCTCAGTGCTTCTTAAATTGATGGTCTGCTGAAACGTCTGAGTTCAGCTACGTATACTATTACGGTTATTGCAAATTTTGGTGATAAGAATCACATGCCAATTTGGGGACAGAAGCTTTTCTACCACAATGACATTTATTGTACTCTAACTTAGAAAACATTCAAGAATTTGGCAACATACCAATGTTAAAGGATATGGATCTAATTTTGTGGGACCATTCTTTTACTCTTCTTACATATAAGAGTCACCTGTGGTTTTTCCAGTTGCCTGGGACTTTGTACTGGGTGAAAGAGTTGCAATAAATACAAGCTAAGGAAGGGGTCGATGCTGTAAAGTTAAAGGAAAGAAAAAAAGGAAAGAAAAAAAAGAAAGACAAAAGAAAAGAAACCGGAAAGACACTATGGGAAAATCAGAAGCTGCTTATGGCAAAATTACGGAAGCCTTTGGAGAAACAGAAACAGTTTTAAGAATGCTAAGAGCTCAGGTGACAAAGAAGGGTACACTGTAAGGTGAAATGAATACATGTGGGAGGGCTATACAAGGGAAATGAACTTGGAGGCAATATTACAGAGAGGTGAGATGTAGTGAATGAAGATGGGATGGGAGATACGACACTGCGAGCGTAATTTGACAAAGCCCTGATGGACCTAAGTTGAAAGAAGGCTTATGGAGCAGACTACGTTCATCACAATTATTGATATCCTTGGGAGAACATAACGGAAGAGAACTATTCCACATGATATGCAAGATATACAAAGTAAGTGAAATATCCTCATCCTACCTAGACAGGTACTGACAGGTGAGAGTATTATTGGACCATTAGTTTAAGCTATTGTTGCAAAATACTTAACAGTAATTATTTACAAAATAATGGATAGGCTAGTAGAAGATCACATTGGGGAAGAATAGTTCCAGTTCCAGAGGAATAAAGGAACATCAAAGGCTATACTGACCCTGTAACTTATAACATTTTCTGAAGAAAGGAAAACCCGTGTGTAAAGCATTTGTAAATTTAGAGAAATGCTTTTGACAATGTTAATTGGAACACACTACGGAATTCTGAAGGGAGCAGGGATAAGATACAGGAGCACAACAGCATCTCTAGCCTGTATAGAAACTAGGCTACAGCTATGTGTGTCAAGGGACATGAAAGGGAGGCGGTGGTTGAGAATGGAGTGAGAGAGGTTTGTAGATTGTTTATTCAATCTGTACATTGAACTAGCAGTAACAGAAACCAGGAAGAAAACTGAAAATGGATTTTAAGTACAGGAAGAAGAAGCAACTTAAGAGAGCACACCTGAACACCAAAAGGATCACCGAATTGTGCACCAAGCACAATGCCACCCTTTCACATCTGCACCTGTCATCCATGATCAAATAATGGAGTCCCTATAATATTGTGTGTCACCCTGCACTACTGGTCAGAGACTAGCACCAGCTAGACTAGGAAATGACCACTATATGAAGGGTGCCATTAACACAACACGAATGGCTGTCTTTGGGTTGGTGCGTAACCCAGTAGCATGGAGCATTGACGAATCTTATCACACTATATTCATTGAAGAATCGTGGTTCTGCACTGCCTCAGATAGCAACTGTCCATAAGTATGCCAGTAACTTGGGGAGAGGTCTCTACTGGAGATGTACAGGGGGTTTTTCTCTTGACACCACAATGTGGGGAGCAATTGGGCACTTCAGGTCACGGTTGGCAGTGACTGGGAGCTTTTAGAGCTCATTGTGCATCCTCGTGTGTTACTCTCCTTGTTGCAACTTAGTGCAACAGGATAATGCTTGCCCACACATGGCATGTGTATCCTTGAACTGACTGCATTATACTGAGGTATTCTGTGGCCAGCATGTGTGGGAACATGATCTGGTGTCAAATCTGCCCCACTGCCAGTATCTGGCATATCAAGGATTGGTTAAAACAGTTTTGCACCAGCTTGCCTCAGAACAGGCTGCAGCGGCTTTACGATACCCTTCCAAATACACGATGATAACATTGGCATTGAGTGCCCATAAGCCGCTTTCCTTCCTTTCACAAGAGGTGCAACGTCATACTGCTGAGTGGGCCAATTTTGCCAAGTTCTACGTAAATTTGACTCAAATCTGTAATCACTGAAACATCACACACACTATAAACCCATGAAGTTTCTTTCTCCCTTTGGGTGCCTCATTCCTCTTGAGCAGTATGAATGCCATTTATCAATGAATATTTACTAAAATCCACCACCTCATTCTATCCCTGTCTTCATTTCCCATCTTGAACTCAGCTGTTTCATTTGACCTATTGACAACTAACGGTTTGTAATTAGTACCACACTGGAGCTTAAAAGGCAATTATATCTCATTGCTACTTTCAAATTGTTTCCTGCTTCTTTTACCTCTCTGAAAAATCAAAAGTCTGCACTGAAGTTGTACAAGGCCTGAAATGAAACTTCCAGATCACTTTGTATGCAAATCAGCATTAATACTTATCTACAAACACTATTAAAGCTACCTTTGAATGGTGGGAGAGTATTGATCATTAAACAAAGAATAACGACGATTTTCTTTCCAGCCTAGGTTGATGTAATAATGCCCACTGTGCAATAGCAACTGACTCCAAGGAATTGTTTTGAATCCTAGCTGTGAACAAATTTTTCGTCGTCAGTATTTGGCTTGTGAAAGGAGGGGAGATGAGATATGGTAGCATACAACTCCTAATATACAGACCTTGCACCAGTGACCTGAGATAAATTTCAAACCTCTAGTGTCTCCTGAGTGAGGGCATGCAATACAACCATTGGTAATCAAATAGGGATGTTAAGCTCTGAAGGACCCAAGTTGTTATTCGAGATTAGGCTGTGCACTAGCACCACAGTCTACCCTCTCCTATCTCTCATCACAGTGAACTTAAACAAGACAAAGGACAGTTAAGTCACTAAAGTGGCATTAACTTAGAAGCGCAGTGGGTCATAAGATCGCAAGTAAATATCAGCCTTAAAGAACAAACTTTACAATAGAGATATTTCTCTCAGAAATAAACCCTAATAGAACCTGTAAAATGAAATTTATGGAAGTCTGGGACACACAGACAGCTCACTTAAAAAATTATATCTACTGTCAAGTTCAAAGTAAAACCCACAAGCAGTAGTTCCACAGACCAGGTAGACAACTGCAGACAAAAAAGATGAAGTCAACCTGCAGTCCAGTGACAGACTGGCATGTGCCAGGAAGGTTCAAAATTGATTACAAAAGACAAAAGAAAATGTAAGGCACATTTATCAATTGACACTTAACAATAAGGACTTTTTTCTGAAAGAAAAACCTATTAGAGTCATACAAAGAACTCAAAGAATAGACAGGAAACAGAATGTAGGATTTACACAATTTATTAAATTCTATGGCATGATTTCCCTACTCACTGAATGACTAGGTTAATACTGACAATCATGTATTATACAATGATTTTAGGATAAAAATGTAAATTTGTTTTTGTGAAGAACCTCTTGCTGCATTTACAAAGGTAGCACATGTTTCAGGTATTTGGTGGGGACAGAATCAAAGAATAGTTTGTCTTTAATATATGGATTATATTACCTACCCACCTTTGTCAAATATATAAACTGTAGTTCAGAATTACACATTACAAAAATTCTGAGCTTAACATCAGTTTTTGCCTCTTAAGTGAACTTTCCCAATTCTTGATCCATAAATTAAATTCCGAATGTAGAATTTCTTGTTGACTGAAATATCAATAAATAATAATGTAAGAAAAATCTTCAAGGTTTTCATCTATTTTTTTTTTTAAAGACTCAATTTGGTAGAAATTGGAGTTCAATGATAAAACACAAGAAAATATTCCAAAACATTATATTACACACCATACAACACAAAACACATTATATGTATAACTTCTTTACTTTCACATTGTGCAGTCTCATTTTTCCCAATACTAGCGATAGTAAAAAAATAAAAATAAAACAGAAACACTGAATATTAAATCTTTACCAACATTTACTGAAAGGACTTATAAAATCCTGTCCTTTGGAACATTAACTTTTATTTGTATAAGGATACATGAGCTGTCTTCACCATGTTTTTGTAATCTAAATGGAGAAAACTACTTCCCGGTGCAAAAATACACATTGAATGCCCAACAGTTTTGTCTATCATCACCATTAAACAACTACAAAAAATTAACCATAATTCTACACAAAATTTGTTTTATAACATGAAAAATTTGAAACTGACAAGCTACCTTTTATTCTTTTCTAAGTGATAAAAAAAATTTGTTCCGTATTACCATTCAGACTTATCCAAGACCTATCTTTATAAGATGCAAGAACTTATACATACAAACACACACATATACTGTAAAAGTCAGTAGTTCCCTCCAGTACTGTTCCAACAATGTGTAAAAGCAACTAACCAATTCCAAATGTTCCATTATCATCACTGAGCTATCCCAAATACAAATTACCAAGTTTTACACAAGAAAAATTTACATACATATGCTGCTTCATAACATGAATGTTAAAATGTCTCAGAATGACTTCAAAAATGTGTTCTTTTAACAGCAGTCACATGTTCATGTTAAACATGATGCCACTATTTTGCTGTTTCTAGTCAATCTGTAAAATTGTTTTCATTGTGTTGTTATTAGAAAGAGATCTTAAAAAGAACCTGTGAAATTTAGAAGTCAATATTAAATCTATCTGCAAGAAATGAAGTGGCTAATATGACAGACCCACATCTGCAGCCACATAAAATGTCGCTGACACTATTACTCAATCAAAATTAATATTACAAACTATGTCAAAATTATCAATTGTCTGTCATTTCTTGCATCAGACTGTGGATGCATGTAATAAGTGACACACACAGAAACCGTAGTGTGGTATATGCCAGAGAGGCAAAAATCAAAGGCAAAAGTCATTCTGACTTAAGAAATTCGTTCAACAGCTTCCTTGAAATAGTAAGTAAGAAAATGCAGTACTCTCTCATTTTTCATTGGATAGTTATCATAATGGGATAAAGATATCTGTTACAAGTTCACCAAATAATTAAATTAGTATAAAAGTAAATTTTACAATTTAAGATAATTATGACAGGATATGATTAGCTAACTGAGCTGTAACTTTTAAATTAAATCTTTAAAAAAAAATATAACCAGCTTTATTTTTGTGATGATCAAAGACGTTGATTAAATGAAAATTGAGGAAAATGGAAAGTCTTGCTGTAATATCACAACAAAGGAGACAATAACAGAAGCAGAAAATGTCATTTCTAAAGTTTCAAGAATAAAAAAGGAAAGGAAAGAACATCTTACACAACTGCCAATTGAAAACAAAATTACTGCAACCAGTCACTATTGCTGATCTTTACATTGTACATTTTAGAGGATTTAAATAAATTAGAAACACACGCATGATGTGTACACAATTTTTGTGAACAACCTATGCCGTTCTTAGTAGAAGAAGCCAAAACAACTATTTTTGCACAGATTTTTGGCTTCTGTTGTCAGACAGTGCCATAGGTTCACTACAGAAGCCACAGATGGACTGCATTCTATTAATTGAAATAAATCCACATGATTATGGAAGCGTAATTCTGAATACATACTGAAAAGATCAATGAATGTGGCAGGTCGCACTAATTTGTATTTTCAATTGCTATTTATAATAATCACATAATGTAAAGAAACATCATTTCTGCAAAATTTAATAAAGTACCTGGTTCAATGTGAAATTCACCAATTAACAAATAATGCTTGTGAAACTACAGTTGCTCTTTATTAACAATGATTTTAAGTTACTCTCACATACGTTAACTGGCGTGATGCTGGGCAAATGAAGTTTGAATACAAAATTGCAAAAATAGACATCTGCAATGTGTCACAGAAATATAAATGTATTGTATTGTAGTTTGCTTACATCTTTAACAATGTTTGAGAACACGTATTATTCAACTGACAGTGCCACTTCATTGTCGTTCACTGCTGTTAGAAGCAATTTAAAGGTCATAAATTTTTCTTTTACTTCTTTTGAGTGACACAGATGACTATTTGAAGTCTAAAGCTAATTCTACCAGCATAAAATATTAAAATAAAAATATTTTGAAGATATGTTTATTCACAAATGACTCCTTGATATTCAATAACTTAAGACTAATATAATAAAACATTCTCTATTTATCTGTTGTTTTCAAGGAATAATAATGGTGGTACTGATAATCTTCTCTTAAGAGAAAATTTACTGTAACTGAACCTGTTCTGCACAGAGGCAGGCAATCAAAATCTGGAAAGCATAAATAGGCATAATTGAACACAGCAGTATCTAATCTGGTTATTACAAGTCAAATTGGTGTTGCAGATAAACTTAAGTTTCTGTTCTTCTGAGAACATGATTAATAGTTAATTATTCAAACAAAATATGTGGTATGCACACAGTGCAGCAAATATGGAACCAGTTTGTCTCCAGCCAGCAAGTGTAGTGAGATAATTTAATGTTTCTCTCATATTAATGTTTTTATTTAAAGACTCGGCAATGAACAGTTAACACAGTAATTAGTCACCTAAAGACTGTGTTTCTGCATTCTGTTGAACATGTATACTTTATCTTCATCCATTTAATCATATGATATGTTTGGCATAAAACTGCATTGCTGACTTATGAGAAGTGGTATGATAAATTTATGAAGAACTGAAACTGATGTTTAATTGCATTCCACAACAGCGTAACATTTGGATTTAAAGTTTCGAATATTCGGCACTAACATTTACTTATAATTACATGATTAATGTATTACTTACTGCACATCAGTATTCTTTTCAAAAATTAATGTCACTAATTAAAACTGTCACGGAATTTCCAGTACATCATTACTGTAAAACTCAACTTGTTGAAGTTTCCTCCTTGAAATCCAAGTTCCACAGATATTGTCAGGCATGTTGATTGATATCACTGTACATATATACCTACAGGTAATGTAGGTGTCAATGATGAGGTTGAAAACTGCACTATGAAATCTTTTTCCATCCAAAAGGAGGCCTGTTAAATATAATAAACATCTAAGCATCACACAACACCAAAGAATAGCATTCTACAATTGTATGTGGACAATCTAAATGAAAAGCACTTGGTGCAGAACAACTTCATAGCTTGCACCAAAAATCATTATTTCAGTCTCATAATATGCACCACACTTCCTGCTAACAGCTGTCACCACTCACATTACATAAAAACCACAGAAAAAGGAAAGATGGGGAAGTTCAGTCAAAATACCTGTCTCTAGAAAAGAGAAACTGTTGCTGTTAAGTTTTAATTTTCTTTACAAAATAAAAACTTGAAAAATCTCTAACATTGGACAGTTCAATTGCAAAAATTTGCTGAAACACACACACTTAAACAACATATACAAAGAAAATCAAAAACTGGACTCTCAAAAACTTAACCATCATCAGAAGCTGCCATCTTGCCTTCATTGGTTCTGCAGTATTTAGTTAACTTTAGCACTATAATGTTACATTACATTTACTGTGCAATATAACAGGCTGTCAAAGTTATGAAATTTTATATTACACAGCTGAAATGAAGTATATTACACTGCTAAAATAAACTATATTATATCAATTTATTTGAAGATGTTCTTCCACAGAGTATGCGGGCTATCCCCCTCCCCTTCAGAGAAATACCCCCCCCCCCCTTCTAATTTCCTCCAACATTTTAGTGTATTCCTGTAGCACATTCATATGTCTTGGGAGGTTTTTGAGTATATGCATACCAATGTATTTCATTTATTTCTGTACTAACTAACTTTGTAAAAATCATTGTATACACTTTGTACTATCTGTTAAGAAAAAGAGGAATACAGACAAAATGTACTGTGAAGCAGTTGCCAAAAGAGAAAATTTTTAAGAATTATTTTCAAGGTTTTAAAGAACTAACATCAGATACAATTCTCATAAGAAGCTTCTCATTCCTTCAATCTTTTGGTGGATATGCTATCCAGAAGCATACACATATACACTGAAGTGACAAGAGTCATGGGACACCACCTATTATACAGGGTGATTCAAAAAGAATACCACAACTTTAAAAATGTGTATTTAATGAAAGAAACATAATATAACCTTCTGTTATACATCATTACAAAGAGTATTTAAAAAGGTTTTTTTTTCACTCAAAACAAGTCCAGAGATGTTCAATATGGCCCCCTCCAGACACTCGAGCAATATCAACCCGATACTCCAACTCGTTCCACACTCTCTGTTGCATATCAGGCGTTTCAAATCATCAATGGTGGCTGGGAGAGGTGGCCGAAACACCATATCCTTAACATACCCCCATAAGAAAAAATCGCAGAGGGTAAGATCAGGGCTTCTTGGAGGCCAGTGATTAACTGCTCTGTCACGGGCTGCCTGGCGGCCGATCCATCGCCTTGGGTAGTTGACGTTCAGGTAGTTACGGACAGATAAGTGCCAATGTGGACTCTCCATACAGTTGATTGTGGAATTTGCAGCTCTCTGCTAGCTCTGCGAGTTGATTTTCCTGGGCTGCGAACAAATGCTCGCTGGATGCGTGCTACATTTTCATCACTCGTTCTCGGCCGTCCAGAACTTTTCCTTTTGCACAAACACCCATTCTCTGTAAACTGCTTATACCAACGTTTAATACACCACCTATCAGGAGGTTTAACACCATACTTTGTTCGACATGCACGCTGAACAACTGTCGTCGACTCACTTCTGCCGTACTCAATAACACAAAAAGCTTTCTGTTGAGCGGTCGCCATCTTAGCATCAACTGACGATGACGCCTAGTCAACAGCGCCTCAAGTGAACAAATGTACAACTAAATGAAACTTTATAGCTCCCTTTAATTCGCCGACAGATAGTGCTTAGCTCTGCCTTTTGTCGTTGCTGAGTTTTAAATTCCTAAAGTTGTGGTATTCTTTTTGAATCACCCTGTATTATGTCGAACCACCTTCTGTCTGGCTTGTGCAGCAACTTGACATGGTATGAACT
This sequence comes from Schistocerca gregaria, assembly GCF_023897955.1. Taxonomy (NCBI): domain Eukaryota; kingdom Metazoa; phylum Arthropoda; class Insecta; order Orthoptera; family Acrididae; genus Schistocerca; species Schistocerca gregaria. The sequence goes on from NC_064925.1 coordinate 259,862,379, forward strand.
CAATAAGTTGTTAGAAGTCCCCTGCAGAAATCTTGAGCCACGGTGCCTCTACAGCCGTCTAATTGCGAAAGTGTTTCCGGTGCCGGATCTTTTGCACAAACTAACATCTCAATTACTTCCCATAAATGTTCAAAGGGATCATGTAGGCCAGATTGTGTGGTCAAATCATTCGCTCAAACTGTTCAGAATGTTCTTCAAACCAACTGCAAACAATTGTGGCCCAGCAACGTGGCACATAGTCATCCACAAAAATTCTGTCATTGTTTGGGAACATAGTAGTCCATGAATGGCTAAAAATGGTCTCCACATAGCCAAACGTAATCATTTCCAGTCAATGATCAGTTCAGTTGGAAGAGCACACCTAGTCCATTCCAAGTAAACACAGCCCACACCATTATGGAGCCACCACCATCTGGTACAGTGCCTTACTGACAACTTGTGTCCCTGGCTTCGCGGGGTCTACACCACACTCAAACTCTATCATTAGCTCTTACCAAGTGAAATTGGCACTCACTTGACCAAGCCATTGTTAACCAGTCATCTAGAGTCCAACCAATATGGTCATAAGCCAGCCAATGAGAGGCACTGCAGGTGATGTCATGGTGTTAGCAAAGGCACTCATTTAGCTATTCTGCTGCCATAGCCCATCAACGCCAAATTCTGCTACGCTGTCCTAACACATGCATTCATTGGATGTCCCACATTGATTGCTGCAGTTTTTTCATGCAGTGTTGCTTGTCTGTTAGCACTGACAACTTTACACAAACACCATTGCTCTTGTTCATGAAGTGAAGACCATAGGCCATTGTGTTGTCCATAGTGAGAGATAATGCCTGAAATTTGGTATTCTCGGTACCCTCTTGACACTGTACATCTCAGAATAATGCATTTCCCAATGATTTCCAAAATGTTATATACCATGTGTGTAGCTCCGACCACCATTCCGTGTTCAAATTATGTTGGTTTTCTTCGTGTGGCCATAATCCCATCAGAAACCTCTTCACAGGAATCACCTGAGTACAAACGACAGTTTCACTAATACAGAGCCCTTTTTTATCTTTTTATGTGATACTATCGCCATTTATAGATGTGTGTATTAGTATCGCAAGACTTTTGTCACCTTAGTGTAATTAAGCTGTAACACACAATTTTGATGTACTAATATTAGGTGCACCTCTATAAGCATACACCACACAACATAGTATCGGCGTTTGTTAAATATAACTGATTATCTGGCTGACAATGCTTATTTTGAAGCTACCACAACTGTAATAAACACGTCATTATGCAATAATCTTAGTAGGAACGAGAGTAACGGAAGTGGAGAATAGTACTTGTGACAACAGAGGAATTTTAAAGAAATTGGTACATTTTTTGTATAATAAGATGAAAACACACAATTCATGATTAGGGACACACTGATGGTACAAGAGTACATTACGGATGTCCTGCATCCTAATGTGTTACATCAAATGAAAAAGTATTATGGTGCTACTTATCAATTAAGACAATATGCATCCACACAATACATGTATCTCTATGAACTGACTGCGTTATGATGAGGCACTCTCAAGGCCAGCCAAGTTCCCCACATCTGCTCCCGACAGAGCTTGTGGGAATAGCTTGGACATCAACTCAGTCCAAGTGACAGAATCCAGGATATCAAGGACCAATTACTAAAGCTGTGGGTGTGCTTGCGTCAGGAGAAGATACAATGGTTTATGGTACCCTGTGTACAATGAGAACTCAAAGCATTTATTTTCACTCACATTAGGATTTACTTAATACATATTTCCAAACAAGGAGCCCATGACAAAAGAAGTATTCACTGCAAGTTTATTCAAATTTATATAGCAATAACTTCCATTCTCTGTTTTAATTCTATATACAAATCATCCAACATTAACAGTTCTAGTACTCTTTGCAGTGGAATGTGAACTGCTAATTAACTTCTTTTAGGAAACAAACACAGCTAGTGCTAATTTCTAATTTTTTAATGTACATATACACAACTCTCCAGGAGTTGTGACTTCAACAACTCTGCAGGAAACTAGCAGCTTTTCCTCATTCCTGTTTGTTCAGCAGATTCATTCAGCATTTAACCCACAATTGTTCTAACTCTATATGCATGTAAAATATCTTTCAACAACATTCAACTCCTTGCTAAATTTTCAATATTATACATTGAGCTTTATTCAGCTCAATGTTTCTCTGCTGAACCTAAAAAGATAATTGCTGAGTTGTTTAAAATGCTGCTTTACCATAAGATTTTCTTGCTGAATCATTATCTAAGCAGCTGTAACTCTCTTAGGACATGTAAAGCACTCATAGTTTGTATAGATATTATCTATTAATTATGCAGAATGATTTTATTTGACACTGAAGGATGCTTAAGTTCTTATAGATTTTATTCTATGACCCCAGGGGTGAGGCAGGTGTGAAAATTTGCTTACAATCTGAAAGTTCAAAAATTTGTTTAGCCGTGAGTTTTACTACTGGCTTAATGCAGCTCATAACAAATTCCTCTTGTACTAAACTTATCATTTCATTGTAGTCCCTGCAACTAATGTCCTCAGTCATTTGTTGGATATGTTGTTGTATCTGTCTTCCTCTCCAGTTTTTATCGTCTATGGCTTCCTAAAGTACAAAATGAAATTATTCCCTGATATTTAAACTGACATTCTATCATCCTGTCCCTTCTTGCTGTCAATGTTTTCCACAGCTGCTTTCTTTGCCTATTCTACAGTGAACCTAATTCCTTATCAGTCCACCTTGTTTTCAATGTTCGTGACTACCACCAGATCTCAAATGCTTAGATTATCTTCTGTCCCAGTTTTCCTAATCCCATCATTCACTACCATACAATGGTGTGTTCCAAACATACATACTCTGAAATTTCTTCCTCAAATCAAGGCCTATGTTTGATAACAGTACACTTCTCCTGGCCCGGAATGCTTCACCTGTCATGCCATTCTGGTTCCAAGATAGCAGATTTCCTTTACTTCATCTACTTCGTCATCATTTTTAATGTTTGGTTTATCACTACTCTCATTTCTGCTACACGTCATTACTTTTGTTTCTCTTCTGTTTACTCTCAACTCAGTGTGTACTCATTGAACTGTATTCTATTCACCAGGCCCTACAATTCTTCTCTTTCACTGAAGATAGCAATTTCATCATCTGACCTTATCCACTGATATCCTTTCAACCTGAATTTTAATTCCATTCTTGAACTTTTCTTCTATTTCCTTCATGCTTCTTTGATGTGTACACTGAAAAGTAGGGGCAACAGACTGCATCCCTGTTTTTCACTCTTTGTAATCCAATCAGTTCATTTTTCGTCTTCTGTTGTTCTTGCTCCTTTTTCATACTTATACAAGTTGATTCTGTGATGATGTTACACACTTTCAGTGATGATGGAGAAGGTAGATGCGTATATCTGAGGTATGGGATCCTGGTTTGGAAGCAACCAAGTCTATAGTTTTAAGCAAAAATCATTCTGATACCTCAAAAAGTGGAATACATGTACCCGTACTGTTATTGCTAAAACTGTAGATTAGGCAATTTTCAGTGGTGGTAATACGGACCAAACAAAAACGTTTGGCAAACGTGAGCTCTAAAATGCATACCTTAAAAGCTAGGAGCACTTTTTCATCTTCAGTACTTTGAAATACCTCTCTTCTACTGCATGTTCTTTGGTTTTTATATCCTTGGAGGAGGTAATATGTATCAAAACTAGAAAAATGTCCAGAAACTATGGGCTCTAAAATGCATACCTTAAGAGCCATGAGGACCTCAAGGTATGCATTTTAGAGCCCTTGTTTACTAGACTATTTTTTCTTGTTTTGATCCATACTAACCCCTCTAAAAGTTGTCTACCCTACAATCTTAGCAACAAAAGTATATGAACATTGATTCCACCATCAGAGGTATCAAATTTTCATTTTTAACTATGACAAATTTTCATTTATAGCTGTACTCTTGTTTCTGTATTGGGGCCCCTTACCTGAAATTTACACATTTACCCTTCTCCAGCATTTCATGAAAGTTTATGCGATCGCCAAGGTATCACTCTTTATATGTTTTACATTACTCTTCTTTCCCTATAGCTTGCATCTACTTTGTTGATAATTTTGAACCCATTGCACCAACTTCACATTGTTCAACTTTTCCTAGGCTAACAAAGCATATGAACATGTCTCTATTTTTCTTCAGTCTTGCTTCTGTTATCAAACAGTGTGAGACCTGCCTCTCTGATGCCTTTACCTTTCATAAAGGTAAACTAGTCACCAACAAAGAGATACTCAATTTTCTTTTCCATTTTACAGTATTGTTTTTCTTTTTCAGCAACTTACTTGATAGGACTGACAGATTACACCAAGAAAGTTCAAAGGAGGGCAGCATGTTGTGTTATTAAGAAATAGAGGAGAGAGCATCAGCGACATGCATAGGATTTGGGGTGAAAATCATTAAAAGAAAGGTGTTTCTCAGTGCAGTGGTATTTTCTCACACAATTTGAATCGCCAACTTTCTTCTCCAAATTCGAAAATATTTTGTTGTCGACCTACATAACAAGAAATAATAATAATAATAATAATAATAATAATAATAATAATAATAATAATAATGATCATCATCAACAACAAACAAGATAAATTGGAGCTCACAAAGAGAGATATAAGTGTGTGTGTGTGTGTGTGTGTGTGTGTTTTTTTTATGTGCTGTGTTTAAGGGTGGAATAACAGAATTAGTGTGAAGGATTATCCCTCTACTAGCCACTTAGCAGTGAATTGCAGGGCAGTCATGCAGATGCACGTGGAAGAGATTTTTCGTAGTTTAGAGACCTCTGATACTGAATCAGAAAGTGACTTATCAGAAAGTGACTTATCAGATTCTGATGGTGATTTTGTGCCAGAGACAACTGACACAGATAATGAGATTGAGGAGAAATTACTGTCAGCAGATGTCTTCCCACATCAGTTTTTCCAACAACAGTCTCAGGATTCAACTGGTGCACCAATGAAGATGGCAGCCAGAAATAAAATAGAGGAGGAGGTCACTAACATGTTGTTACCTGGGAAAAGACAACTCCAAACATTCTGAAAGAGAGAAGAGGGCCCACCTGTGTATGCCTGCCACCTAGTTAATGACTCATCAGTTCCTTTTGACTTCATTTTGACGAATCAATGTTTACATCATGAAAAATACGTATGTCTGCAATAAAATAAAAACCACCACTTGGACCATATCATTGGTGGAATTGGAGGCAATTATTAGTGTCATACTCCAGAGGTGCCTTCCGTGCCAAAGGTGTTTCCTTGGAGACCTTTACTCATGTTGTTGCAGGTTTAATTTTATATGAGAGAAAATGACAAGATGGAGATTCCTGTACCTCTGCTTTGATGAGGCATCATCCCAAACTCAGTGCATCCCTGCTGAAATATGGAACTAGTTAACGTAAAATTGCCTCAACTATTACCACTCTGGTGAAAATATTACAAACGAGCAGTTATTTCCAAGCAAAGCATAGTGCAGTTTATTCAATTAATACCAAACAAACTGGGCAAATACAGACTCTAGTAAATTTGCAGTACCTCACAATATCTTCGTAAGGAGGAAGACACACTAGACAACCAGCCATTGGGAGAATATGTCATTCTTTGCTTCATGGAATCATTTCCAAACCAAGGAGGAAACATGACAAACACTTCACATCCCTTCAGCTTGCAAAGAAACTTCAAAAGAGTAAAATGTCTTACATGGGCAGAACAAGATTTGCTGATACATCTCAAACTGTATGAAGAAAAACAATTGTGACACACATTCCACAATCATACTGAAAAAAGACCTAAGAAAAAGTGCCAATTGACATTGCACCAAAGGAACAAGGATAAGAATGTCATTATTCTCAGCCTATCACATCCTGAAGTGGCAGTGAGCGTAGCAGGAAGGAAAAACCAGAAACTGTTACCTTTTACAATGCCACAAAATATGGTGTGGACGTCAATCAAATGGTTCATAAATCTTCAACTGATGCTGCTTGCATGAAATGGCCACTGCATGTCTTTTACAAATATCCTCGATATGGTAGCTATAAATGTGGAAATCAAATACAGTCAAATAACCAAAGATAACAAGAGAAGAAAGATGTTCATTCCTCAGCTGATAAATGAATTCATGAACAAGAAGCAACAAATGAGATGAATGGGAGTATGAAAATAAATTCAACGAAGATGCGGCTATAGGAATGAACAAATCTAAAATGCAAAAAATGTAGACTTGGGAATTGCAAAGGAAACAAGATCAAGATTATTTACCAAAAGTAACAAAAATCAATTCAAAAGTGTGATTTGAACATTTAGAAAGAAATAAGTGAAATAAATGACGAAATGTAAAGAACTTTAGAAATAGGTCCTCTTCTGGGCCCACATATATTTTGTATCGAAAATAGCGATGGAAAAGTGTTAGAACTTTATAACAAAGTTTTGATTGAAATGTGTACATTAAATACAAATGAATGAAAAAAATGAAGATCTTACTTTAAGAATGTTCTGAATTTTTAATGAAGATTTCTGTAGGGGTCAAATAACCCCTTTCCACTGTTCTAGGCATGTCACATTTTACGCTGTTTTACTGTGAATGTTGCACATTTGCTTTCAGTTTCACTGAAAGTTGTTTTGACTTTTCTACATGCTGAGTCAGTCCTTCCGAGGATTGTTTCTTTTTCAATTTCTCCAAATTTTTTCTACAGCCCTTTACTTTGACTTCCCTGCACATCCTACTTTTTAATTCATAAGTGACTTATATTGTTGTATTCTTGTCTTTCCCTGAAAATTTTTACTTTCTTCTTTCATCGATCTGCTGATGTATTGCTTTTGTTACCCAAAATTTCCTCACCATTGCTTTGTTTCTACCTCTATTTGTCTGTCCAACTTCTGTGACTGACGTTTATTCTTCTTCAACTGACCTGCCTTTTGTGGTACTTATCACAGTATCTACAGCGTGAGAGAATTTCAAATGTGTCTCACTGTTCCTCAATACAACATTATTTCACTTCTTTTCACACTGATTCTTCTGAAAGATCCTTTTAAACTTCAATCCTTTATTATTATTACTAAATTGTAATCCAAGTCTGTATCTGCTTCAGAGTATGCCTTATAATCCAATATCTGATAGATTCAGTCTGAACACTGTAAAATTTCAGCTGGATTACACCATGCCCCCAGGTTTTTTCTAAGTATACCACCCCGTCTTGTGACTTTTGAAGTGTTTTTTGCCATTAATAATTAAAATTTGTGGCAGAACTGAATTAGTCTCTCTCCTGTCTCACTCCTGCTACTAAATCCATATTCTCCCATAATCCTTTCTTCTATTCCTTTCCTTACTACCACATTCCTATCCATCATGATTATTAGATTTTCATTTCACTTTATACACTAAACACACACATTCAATACTCTCAGATACTTCCTCGACTTCTTCACTTTCTCCATGTAATGAAGGCAAGTATACCTGAGCTATTGGCGTTGGCAATGGTTTGTTTTCTGTTCTGATGAGAACAGCCTATCACTGAACTGTTTGTATTAACTCGCTCTCTGCCCTACGTTCCTGTTCATAAAATACCCTACTCCTGTTATACCATTTTCTGCTGCTGTTGATATTACCTAACATTCATATTCAGATCATCATCATCTTTCCATTGCACTTCAATGAGTCCCCCTCCGTATCCCTCTTGAGATTGTAACTGCTGAGCTGATGACAGTTGACCCTGTTGTGGTCTGTCTGGTTACTATTAAAGCAGTACTTACATTAAAAAGCGACTTTTAAAATCTGATATTAGTAGATTCAAAGTTAAATGTAACCTTCTATATGGCAATTTAATTGCAATAAAAATGCCATTCCTTGTGTTCCAGGACAAATTAATATTGGATTTACTTCAATGCCACATTGCTACAATTTTTGGTCCCAATGATGCTAGGAATAAATTTTTATAATGTAGCATGTGGTGTGACATCATTTCCTCCTATGATTCAATCTTTTTTCTTTTATTATTTGTTGTGCCTGTACACTGAAGGAAATAACCAAATTTTTGCATATGCTAGGCACTGCAATTTCCCAGCATCATCTCGTCCTCCTTCGACCCATTCTTGGTTGTGGCCTTGTGATCTTCGTCCATCAATCCTTCCAATCACATGTCCTTTATCTCCGTCATACATTGTCCCCACCCAAATTGCTGCAATCTACATCCATTTGAATCTCCTTACTAAATCTGAGACACTGGATATCTACAATTTTTACTCCACTCTCCCCTAGTCCTAACTTCCTACCATTACAAAATAACTGTTCCTTCATTCACCAGGAAATGTACCATCAACTATCCTCTTCTCTTAGTTAAATTTTGAAATTGAGGTCTTTTCTTCCCAATTTGATTCAATACTTACTGATTAGCAAATTCACTCATGTAATCATCAGCACTCATCTCTGACACCATATTTGAATCACCTCTATTGTCTTCCTCTCCATAAAGATTATTATACCTGTTTAACTTCTGTACAAGGCAACACTATATAAAAATACTGTCAGTAAAGACTTCCCAAAATTTATAATTACAATAGATGTTCAACTATTTATATTTTTCATAAACATTTTGCTTGCTATTTCCAGCTAGAATTTCATATCCTCTCTACTTCTGCCATCGTCTGTTAATCTGCATCCACACAGATGTTCAATTGACTATACTACATTAACCTAGTTTCACTTTTGCTTATGCTTATCTTATAACCTCTTTTCCACACACTACCCAATCTATACAATGGATCTTCCAGTCTTTTTTTTAGCTCTGACACAATTATAAAGTTATCAGCAAATCTCGAAGTTTTTATTTCTTCTGCTTGAACTTCAATTCCCTTTCCAAACGTTTCCTTCTGCTTGCTTTATGTTCACAGTAAATAACATGGGGTATAGGCTACAACCCCGTCTCACTCCTTTTTTAACTTCTGCCTTCTTTTCTTGTCCTTCGACTCCAACATCCAAACCTCCAGATTTCAGACTCAGAGATCAGTACCAAATGATGTGTGTTGATAGAGCATCAACAAAACACTGATTTAGTTTATGCTGTTGTCCAAAAGAAGATGTGTGTAATTAAAAGTAATGCCAGAACTACAGAGTATATGCAAATCATATCTGTGAGCTCTGAATGTAAAGATCTCTGGTAAGTGAGTTGGTACAATGTCAGATTGTCGTGCTGAAAACCCCAGATGGCTTTTTTCTTTCCAGATTACATGTTACATTGTTAGATGCGAACATTTTTCTGCCATGTAAAAGAAGATTTCGGAGTTTTTATAGATAATACCATACCCATCTATACAAATGTGCTCTATAGGTTTGCTACTTTCAGCTAATGAAGAGAGAGCAGACTGCCACCATCAGTTGGTTTCAAACTCGGGTCATTTATCATGACAATCTGATGCTCTACTAACACACTTACCAAAGACCTTCATATTCATATGGCTTGCCTACACTCCGTAGTTCTGCCGTTACTTTTAATTACCATTTACGCATCTTTTGCTGGACGACAGCACAAAGCACAAACTAAATCAGTGTTTCGGTTGGTACTCCATTGATACGCAGTGTTTGGTACCAATCTCAGTGTCTGACATCTGGAGGTTTGGGTGTAAGAGCTATAATAGGCATGTAAGCTGAAAACAAAGTAACAATCATTTGCAACAGAGTGGATAATGGGAAAATTCCACAGCATTAGTACAAATTGAGTTGACAGTATAGCTTCCAATTCATTTTTGAACAACCATCTCAATCCCCCCCTTTCTTCCTTACCTCTCAAAGATAAAGGAAAGAGATTGTTGGATTCAGGTCAAGTGGTTTCATTTACCAAACAGAAGAAAGAATAAATGTGTGATGTAAGAGAGAGAGAGAGAGAGAGAGAGAGAGAGAGAGAGAGAGCGAAAAGACCCAAGATGAACATTGAAATGTACACATTGGTCTATAAATAACTGACGTGAGAGGTGAAGTTACATGCTAGTGGTGGAGAGGGGACAGAAAATGGGGTGAGAACAGTGGCAGATTGCATATAGCACACAGATGGTAGTGGGATTTTAGAAGTGAAGGGTTTTGAGACTGAAGGATGTTTTGCTGACAGTTCCCAACTGTGGAAGAGAGAAAATTGTGTACATGGTCTGTGTCCTGACACATATCCACTGAAGAAATTTTTCTACCTTCCAGTTTAAGTTACGATTTCCACACAACAGTGAAATATTGTTAACAATCTGGAACACATACATAATTAAGCACATATGCAAGACAGAAAGTCACCTTACATCTTCAGTCACAATTTACAAAAGTGGAGAAAACATAACATTTTTCCAACATTATAACCAAATCAGTTCTTTTTAAAAAGCCAAAAAGGAGCACAACCAGCTTATTTGCTCTTGCACAGCACTTTATATCTGGCATTCTATACTGCAATGGTATCACAATTTGAGTGGAATAGAATGCAACAATGGTGAAGTCATATTAAAGAAAAAGAAAGAAAGAAAAAAAGAAAGAAAGAAAGAAAGAAAGAAAGAAAGAAAGAAAAGCCAGAACTAAAAATTATAGAACAAGTAAATAGGTGTGCCTCATTATGGGCCAATAAGAAGAAAATATGAAGACAGCACTAGAAGAAAACTTTAACAAGATTTCAAAAATTAAAAGAAAAAATACCAAAAATGAATAAGAACAATTAAATAAACATTAACTGTACCATAAAATGCTAGATCCTAGAAAAAGAAAGAGAAATGATGATAGCTAGAACAAGACGTAATGCTGTATTAACTCATCACCACCACCAAATACATAAATGCACCTATCAGTTGGAACTTTAGGACCTGTTTCACAACAAGAAAACTTACTGCTGTCAGCTCTACCGCCAACCTTACTGATTTGTTGTTTAATTTTTTTTTTGTATTTCTTGATAATCCCTGCATAAATCTTTCTGCCACATTCTTGAGCTAACACTATAGGTGTTTCTCTCTACCCCAAAGTAAGATTGTACATTTCCCCTTCTGTGCAACTTTCTACTGACTTTATTTTATTTTTACCACAATAATTGTCATAAATCCATCAACACTCCAACTGGAACTAGGATGAATGCTAAGGACCCCCCCCCCCCCCCTCCCTCCTCAGCCCTCTCTCTCTCTCTCTCTCTCTCTCTCTCTCTCTCTCTCTCTCTCTCTCTCTCTCTCTAACACAGTATGCATTATCATTTAATGGTGGTCCTTATTTTCCAGTGACCTTCTAACTGAATTCATTAGTTCGAAACTAAACATCTCTGACAAAAAAAGGGAATGAATATGTGGAAGTAACAGCTCTGTTGATACCTTCCCCATTCTTTGTGAAGACCGTATCTGTTCTACAATCTTTACTATTCTTTTTAGTATCACATTTAAAAACTACAGTGTAAATGGAAACTCATTTTACAATACTTCTTAACCCTTACTTCTCTTGTGTTCCCTGATAAAATTTTACTCAAGCTGCAAGGGATCACCTTCCTGTCGAGACTGAATATGTGGTATCTCGTCCCGGGGTCCATCAGCCAGAAGCTCTTCTAAGTCAATGTTCTCCATTTTCACGCCATGTGCTGAACCTTTAAATGAAAAAGAAAACAATTAGGTGATAAATAATAACATCTGTCATAGCTAATCAAAGTGAAAAGCTGATAAAAGTAGTAAGTACCTGGTTCATGGACTGTTGCTGATATGAAGTAAGTGTCAATTGAATCTTATGCAGTAATACAACAATTATAGATGAATCTGCAACTACTTAGTTCTTTCAAGGTTGCAATATTAATAACTTCTCAAGGTCAGATGCTCCCCACAGGTTCTGTGTTACCTTATTTATGCTGATCACTCCTTAGACTTACAACAAGTTAAAATGATGGAGGGATAACTCCACTATTTGCTAACAATCATTCAATTTCCTTGCACTCTCACAGTTACTGAGAGCACTATTTAACATTATACTTAACAAATATTTCAACAGAGATCAGTTCATTACATTTTTCACAGTGATTGTTGTGAACTGACTTGTTGTACTGCATTAACAGTTCATCTGAAGGGACTGTATATGTGAAGCTGTCAAGCCTACAGGGAAGAAACATTTCATTAGTTTCAGAACTACTTCATTTTCAGCAAATAAATTCTAGAATTACAAATTTGTGTCTAAGCAAAGGAAGATTAAGATTTACCACCACATTGACAATGTGGTCACTAGAGCTGAAGTGCAATTTCTGTTTAGGGGGAGGAATTGAGAAGGAAATCAGGTGTTTCCTTTTCAGAAGGATCACACTGATATTTGTCTTAATCTATTCAGGGAAAACATGGAAAACCTAAACCTGCATGGCTGTACCGAAATTCGAACCATGATCCCACCAAAATTGAGTAACACTAACAGAGGGACCCCCAGGAAGGAAATTCATTACTTAAAACTGGGAGGACAAACAACTTCCACAAAGAAAATCAAGGATGCACATAACACCCAGGACAAAGAGTGTGGGTGGGTAAATTTAGTGGGAAGGGCTGAAAGCTGGGGTCAGTACTGAGGGGAGGGGGGTGGGGGGTGGGGGGGAAGGGTCATCATGAAACCCCCCCCCCCCCCACCAAATACAAAGGATGGGCAGCTATAACAGAGCAAACAACCAGGGATCAACCTTGTATGGACAATATAAAGACAGCAAGGATGATAGATTCCTGCTGGGAAGTGCAGAGGGAAGAATGCCAAGTTGTGGGAGCTTCCTTAATTGCATGAAGTTTCACCGACAGTGGTAGTCACCAAGAGTCGGCACATGAGTAAGCAAAAATGAATTGGATGTGAAGCTTCAAATCCATCCCCAGATAATGGGGTAGGTGACTACTGCTGCCAACTGGCAATTCTACTTGTGGGTGGTGATTAGGTGGGAGATGTCCCACACTTGCAAAGAGAACAGGGGACACGAGATGGCCGGGAAATCTACAAATGGCAAATGTGTAAGAAACCAGGAGTTTGCTTCATTGTATTTGTAGAGGGGGGAATCGACACTTCTGTGAGGAGACTGTCAACGGGACTAGGGCGAAAGACACCAATAGCCAGAGCATCCCACAATGGTGAACCCCAGGAGGTGGAGAGCATTAAGCTTCCGCATGCATATATTCTTCAGGTGGTGAAAATGGGGCAGCCATGTCAGCTTTTTTCAAAAATAAGGCCCAAGAAACAGGATTGTACTTACAACATCTAGAAGCTGGTTGCCTAAACAAAGTTCTGGATCAGGGTGTACTGTGGGTTGACGACAAAAATGCATAACCTGTGTTTTAGAGGGAGAAAACTGGAAGCCATGAGAGACAGCCCTCTAGAGCAAAAAACACAGTTGGTGGGGTGCAAGGGCTACTCACATGAAGAGGGCAGCCATAGTAATCACAGACGGTTGTGGTGTCACATTGTGAGGGCATGCGTCCAAACTTGAGACAACAGAAGCAATGTGTGGGGGAAGGAATGTACAGTTTCACGTCACATCTGTACATCATTACCTTGACTTCTCAGACAGGGGTATTCCCCTGAAATACCAGGATGAAAGCACCAGTGTCTACACAGTGGTCCTTAGGCAGATAGCAGATGAAATGAATGTCATGTGGATCCACATTAGCCCTAAGTTTATCATCGGATTGTAGGAGATGGTCCCTATGGAAAATTTCACGTCGAGTTATGTTGAGTGACTTGTGAGGAGCAACAGTCAATCGGATGTCTCCTAAATGGTCACAGGCACAAAGGGAAGGTGACTGACTGGCATAAGGCATCTTTATAAGGAGAAAGTCAGATCTCATCTTGCTTAACAACTCAATTTCACCGAACTTTTCCTCAATATGTTCCACAAAGCAAAGGACTTTTTTTTGGTGGGGTTTTAGGGCACAATACATCTAAGGTCAGATGCGCCCAGTATAGGACCACAGAATGCTGGGACCATGAGGGTAAAAAACCGTTGTGAGGTACAATACAAAAAGTGAGGAAACACAAATCTAAAACATCAAGACGTTACGGAAGAGTATGTAAAAGACGTTGACAAGACACCGGAGTCACTAGGTAGAAATAAAATCTCTTGTCATATTATTGCCTTTAAAAAACTTAAAACGCGAGCCACAGCTTGCACGTCATCTGCTCAAATGTCCAGCAAAGCAGGCGGCAGCCCGACCCTGAGACTTAAGTGGTTAAAATAGGGAGGAGGAGGAGGATCTTAGTGTTTAACGTCCCGTCGACAACGAGGTCATTAGAGACGGAGCGCAAGCTCAGGTGAGGGAAGGATGGGGAAGGAAATCGGCCGTGCCCTTTCAAAGGAACCATCCCGGCATTTGCCTGAAGCGATTTAGGGAAATCACGGAAAACCTAAATCAGGATGGCCGGAGACGGGATTGAACCGTCGTCCTCCCGAATGCGAGTCCAGTGTGCTAACCACTGCGCCACCTCGCTCGGTGGTTAAAATAGGGGCAGAGGATCAGGAAATGTCTAATGTTAATGGCTGGCTACAGAAAGGACAGCTGGGAGCAGGGTTGCTATTCAACAAGTGGTGGTGACTAAAGCGGCAGTGCCCTATTCGCAACCGAGCTAACATCACTTCCTCACGGCGAGATGGCCGAGAGGTGGTCTACCAGGCAGTTGGGAGAGTTTGTTCCCATGAAGGGAGCACCAACTGTTATGTCAAAGTGACATGATAAACCCATACAGAAAAGTACAAATAGCTTGCAAAGGAACAGAGCACGATGCGGGCCGACCGAGATGGACTGCAGCCTTAGCTGCAGCATCATTCCCAGGCACACCAACATGGCCAGGAACCCACATGAACATCACTTGGGCTCCCCCATCCAGGAACAAATGGAGGCAGTCCTAGATCCGTCAAATGATGGGGTGGACTGTATCAGGATCATCTAGACTCTGCAGGGCACTGAGGAAGTCAGGGCAGATCACACAGCGAGTGAGCTGGTGCCTCTGGACATAGTGAACAGCCTGATAGAGGGCAAAAAGTTCTGCTGTAAAAATTTTACATGGGTCAAGAAGCCGGTGTTGAAATTTATCAGCCCCGATGACAAAAGCGCAGCCCACACCTTGGGCGGACTTGGAACCATCAGTTTACAAAGAATGCTATCGGCAAGTTGTGAGTGAAGTTCGAGAAATTTGCAGCGATAGGTCAGCTCGGGAGCCTAATCCTTTGGGAACGAGCTGAGGTCAAAACAAACACAAACCTGTGTCTGGAGTCAAGTTGGTGAAGGGCTCTCCCCCATTCGGAAAGTGGCAGCAAGTGTGGACTGCAGCAGCTGAAGCAGGTGATGAAAGTGGATGCCGGGAAGCCCCAGAGAAGAAATGTACATCTCATACTGGTGGTCAAGAAGGTCATCAAAAATGGGGCAAAGATTGGGTGGCCTGGCATGGAAGAAAGCTGACATGCATACTTACTAAGTAGGATGTCGTGCCGGTATGACAGTGGTAGTTTACTAGCTTCTGCATAAAGACTCTCAATAGGGCTAGTATGGAAGGCACCAGTGGCGAGGCAGATACCCAAATGATGTATTTAGACGGTGTAAGAGAGACAGCCGTGCAGAGAAGTAGACAATACATCCATAATCCAACTTGGACCGGACAAGAGATCGATAGAGGCGGAGGAGGACAGTCTAGTCATCTCCCCAAGAGGTACCACTTAATACATGAAGGACATTTAGGGACCAGATGCAGCATGCAGCCAGGTAGGACACATGGGCAGACCAACTGAGTTCCTATCAAACGTAGGCCCTAAGAACTTCGTTGCATCCATGAACAGGAGAGCATTTTGGCCCAGTTGCAAGGATGGTGGAAGAAACGCCGTGTACCACCAGACAATGCTGAGGACAGAGCTGCACGAGACACATCCGCTGGGAGCTGCAATAAATAGCAAAGTCCTCAACGAAAAGAGAACCGGAAATGCCATCTGGAAGGCAGTCCATAATGGGATTGACGGCTATGGCCAAGAGGATGACACTCAGTACGGAGCCCTGAGGTACCCTGTTCTCCTGCAAAAAGGTGTGGGATGACGAGGAACCCACATGTACCCAGAAAACTCCGTCTGTTACAAATTCCCGGATGAAAGGGGGAAGACGATTGCAAAGGCCCCACATGTGCATAGTACATAGAATGCCTGTCCACCAACAGGTATTATAGGCTTTCTCCAAATCAAAGAAAACAGCCACTGTTTGTTGCTTCTGCAGAAAATTATTCATGATGAACGTCGACAGGGTGACAAGATGATCAACCGTTGAGCGGTGCTTTCGGAACCCACACTGAGCATTAGTGAGAAGATGGTGTGACTCCAGCCACCACACCAATCAACCATTGATCATGCGTTCCATCATCTTACAAACACTGATGGTTAGGGAAATTGGATGATAGCTGGAAGGAAGAGATTTATCTTTACCAGGCTTATGTACGGGAACAACAATAGCTTCACACCAAAGCATGGGAAATACACCGTCAGTCCAAATACAGTTGTTGGTATCGAGGAGAAAGCGTTTTATCACAAGAGGAAGATTCTGCAGCATGACGACGTGGATTGTATCGGGCCCAGGAGCAGAAGACCTGGATGAGGAAAGAGCACGTTCGATCTCCCTCATAGTAAAAGGAGTATTGTAGCATTCTCGATTCAAAGAGAGAAAAGAGATTGCATGAGCCGCCTCTGCCTGTTTCTGAGGAAGGCAGGCAGGATGGTAGTGGGTGGAGCTTGAAACCTCTGCAAAGTACTGGGCCAAAGCATTGGAAACATCTACAGGGTCAACTATGACGTTTCCCGCCACAGTCAGACCAGGGATCAGGGAGTGCACACAAAGCAAAGGAGTTGTGTTCTAGCAGAAGTCTTCCCATTGGTCCTGGTAGAGACCAGCAACCACGGAAAGGGATTTGCCCCAAGCTGGCGGGCCTGGCCCTCCTCCCAGGGGGTGGGCAAGGAGAGGTAATGCCAAGAAGGCAGAAACAGAAACTGAGACAGAACCATGCCATAGAAGACCAGCCAGAGAGTTTAACATATTTCACGTGCCAAACGTCCGCCCTGGTACCACACACTTCGAAAATGGGATCGTTTTATTTTTGTTTTGTTTTGCTTTAAGGCGCAAAAAACAACTGGGGTCATACGTGCCCAAGTCAAAACTATAGAACAAGAACACAGAGAGGAGTTAAACGCAATCCCAATTGACAGAATAGAAGACAGCTAAAAACAGGCACGTGGAAAAAGGGCTAAAGAAGACACCAAAGAGAAATGAGAGTCCGAAACTAAAAATTAAATGGCCTTTGCAGTATTGCTTTGGCAGATAAAAAGCAAAATGTTGTCAACAGCCCGTGGTCATTAGCTAAAATGGCTGATAAATCAGGTGGCAAACCCAAGGTGGAACGTAAATGGTTTAAAAAAAAAAAAAAAAAAAAGAAAAGAGAAGAAGCATTCCATCAGGAAATGGTGGACAGTTAAAATTTGAGCGCAATGTGTACGAAGTGGTGGGGTAGCGCCACTGAGCAAATGATGCTGGCTAAAAAGGCAGTGCCCAATATGCAACCAAGTTAAAATAATCTCTTCCCGGTGGGAGGGCCAAGAGGACGTAGTCCAAGGTGCTGCGAGAGGCTTAATAAGCCGAAGATTATTCCCGTGAAGGGAGAACCAGTGGTGATGTCAAAGGGACACCACCTCCAGACGGACAGCAATGCAGAGATCATCAGAGACGATATAGGTACTCGCAGGCTGAGGTGAGAGAACTGCAGCCTTGGCAGCAGCATCAGCAGCCTCGTTTCCTGGGAAACCGACATGACCAGGAACCTACAGAAACATGACACTGGCTCCATGAAGAGCGAGTCAGTGACAGTTTTCCGGGGCCTGCTGCACTAAGGGATGAGCAGTGTAAAAGCACATAGACTTTGTAGGGCACTGAGCAAGTCTGAGTAGAGGACACAATTGAAAAGGTTGTGTCGCCGGATGTATTCCGTGGCCTGATATGAGGGGAAAAGCTCGACTGTAAATACTGAGGACTGTGGCGGAAGACAATATCGAAAGACACGGATAATAATAACAAAGGCACACCCGACCCCACACTCAGCTCAAGAGCTATCAGTGCAGACAAAGGTACTATCGCCAACTTCCATATGAAGGATGTGAAAATGGAGGCAATAGACCAAGGCTGGAGTAGTGTTATTGGTAAGTGCATGAAAGCCAAACTTAACATGGGCCACTTCATGAAGCTAAGGTGGTAAAGGGTTCAAACACCCTGGGAAAGTTCAGGTGCTGTGAAGTTAAACCGCCATAGCAAGTGGTGAAAGCAGACTCCAGGAGGTAACAGAGAAAAGGGAGCAGCCTCATACTGATGCTCAAAGGAATCATTAAAGGAGGCGGCATACGAGGGGTGACCACGCATGGCAGACAAACGGCATGCATACCTGCTGAGGAGGAAGTGACGATGGTAGGACAATAGTAGTTCAGCAGCTTCAGCACACAGACACTCAACCAAGCTGGTGTAAAAGGCACCCATGGCCAAACAGATGCCATGATTGTGGATAATGTTGAGACGGCGTAAGAGGTATGGTCGTGCAGATGCAGAAACGAAGCACCCATAGTCGAGCTTCGAACAGACAAGGAACTGGTACAAACGGAAGAGGGTGGTTCGATCGGCAGCCCAGGAAGTAATATTGAGGACACATAGGACATTGAGGGACTGCATGAAGTGGGCTGCCAGGTAAGACATTTTTTATTTATTTTTATTTACACGTTGAGTTCCATATGAACAAATTGAAGAGCAGATCTCCAAGGTCATGGAACGTGTCAGTACATGAAATTACAACATAAAAATAACAGATAAAAATAAATGTTTATAATCCGAAAAAAAATCTTTCCATAAGTTTAAGTAAACACTATCAACAATAAAATAAGAATCGGCTTAATTTTTCAAGGAACTTCGAGAGACTAGAAGTTGTGACCTATGAGGAAACTCTTCAGTTTCGATTTGAAAGCACATGGATTACTGCTAAAGATTTTTGAATTCGAGTGGTATCTTATTGAAAAGGGATGCAGCAGTATATTGCACACCTTTTTGCACAAGAGTTAAGGAAGTCCTATCCAAATGCAGCTTTGATTTCTGCCGAGTATTAACCAACTGGAAGCTGCTTGTTCTTGGGAATAAGCTAATATCGTTGACAAGGAATGACAGTACGGGCCAATGTCAAAATACCCAGACTCGTGAACAGGGGTCAACAAGAGGTTTGTGAACTTACACTAGTTACTGCCCGAACTACCCGTTTCAAACCCAAAAATATCCTTTTAGAATGGGAAAATATGCCAAAAAAAAAAAAAAAAAAAAAAAAAACATATCACATAAGCAAAAGAAAATAAGCAAAGTAAACTAATTTTCGGGTCTAATGATCACTCACTTCTGATACTGTTTGAATAGTAAAAATGGCAGTATTAAGTCTTTGAACAAGATCCTTAATGTGGGCTTTCCATGACAGTTTACTATCTATCTGAACACCTAGAAATTTGAACTGTTCAGTTTCACTAATCATACGCCCATTCTGTGAAATTAAAACGTCGGGTTTTGTTGAATTATACGCCAGAAACTGTAAAAATTAAGTCTTGCTGTGATTTAGCGTTAGTTTATTTTCTACAAGCTGTGAACTTACGTCATGTACTGCACTATTTGAAACCGAGTCAATGTTGCAAACAACATCCTTTATTACCAAGCTTGTGTCATCAGCAAACACATATTTTGGAGTTACTCATAATACTAGAGGGCTTATCATTTATATAAATAAGGAACAGGGGTGGTCCCAACACTGCCCCCCCCCCCCCTTGACAGTACCCCACTCAGACCCCACATCACAGCTGTTACCAACCTTGTGAATAAAGACCTTTTGCTGCCTGTTGTTAAAGTAAGAGATGAACCTATTGTGAACTACTTCCCATATTCCATAATGATCCAATTTCTGGAGCATTATTTTGTGATGAACATAATCAAATGCCTTAGGTAAATCAAAAAATGTGCCAAGTGTTTGAAACCTTTTGTTTAGCTATATTCAGTACCTCACAGAAGAAAGAGAATATAGCATTTTCAGCTGTTAAACGACTTCTAAAGCCGAACTGCACATTTGATAGCAAATCGTGTGATATAAAATGATCAATTATCCTTACAAACACATCCTTTTCAATAACTTTTGCGAACACTGATGGCATAGAAATAGGTCTAAAATTATCTACATTATCCCTTTCTCCCTTTCTATAAAGCGGCTTTACTACTGAGTACTTTAATCACTCAGGAAACTGACCATTAATAAATAAAAAATTACAAATATAGCTAAATACATGGCTAACATGTGCAGCACAGTACTTTAATATTCTGTTAGACACTCCATCATAACCATGAGAGTCCTTAGTCTTCAGTGATTTAATTACTGACTCAATCTCCCTCTTGTGTATATCACACAGAAGTATTTCAGACGTCAATCTCAGAAAGGCATTTGCCAAGAATGTTATACGATTTTCTGTAGAAACTAAATTTTTATTTGATTCACCAGCAATGCTCAGAAAATGATTGTTTAATACTGTACATATATCTGATTTATTAGTAACAAATATTTTTACTGCGAACTGACTTTATATTGTTGACCTTGTGCTGCTGACCAGACACTTCCTTCACAACTGACCATATGGTTTTAATTTTATCCTATGAATTAGCTATTTATTTGCATATCACATACTCTGTCTTCCTAACAACATCTTTAAGCACCTTACAATACTGTTTGTAATGGGCTAGTGTAGCTTTAATGTGAATACTTCCAACATTTTGATATAATTCCTGCTTTGTTCTACAAGATATTCTTATCCCACTAGTCAGCCACCAGGGCTGCCTATTACTGCTAGTACCCCGTTTAGAATATTCTAATGGAAAGCAACTATCAAGGGCCATGAGAAATGTGTTAAAGAAAACATTGTATTTATCATCTATGTTATCATCACTATAAACATCCTGCCACTCTTGTTCCTTGACAAGATTTAAAAAACACTATTGCTGTTGGATTAACTTTCCCACATAGTTTGTAATTAAATATGACATTGGTTTGAGTACAAGGGCCTTTTAATGTTAAAATATGTGCATCATTGTCTGAAAGGCCATTCATGCTTTACATGGGAGGACCAAGAGTGTTTCTTATCGAGCATGAGCCCCAGTAATTTAATAGTTTCAATGAACGGAAGGGCAAGAGGCCCAAGATGTAGAGATGGTGGGAGAAATCATTTGTGCTACAAGAAATTCAGACAGACAGCTTTGTCAGGGGAAAAGCAAAAGTCATTGTCGATGCTCCAGGAGTCAAGACGATTAAGTCAGTGCTGAAGAAGTCACTCAGAGAGACAGGTCCGTGGAGAGCTGCGATAGATGGCAAAATAGTCAACAAGAAGGGACCCGGAGATGCACGATGGGAGACATGCCATGATAGGGTTAATGGCAATAGCAAAGAGGACGGAACTCAGGACAGAACCCTGAGACACACTGTTTTCCTCGATAAAGGTGTCCCACAAGGCAGAACCCACACACACCCCTTGAAAACTATCTTGTAAAAATTCCTGAAGGAACCAGGGCAAGCGCCCACGGAAGACCCACATGTAAAGAGTACGGAGGATGCCAGTTCTCCAATATGTGCTGTAGACCTTCTCCAAACTGAAAAACACGGTCTGGGATTACCGCAGAAAGCCATTCATGACATGGGTGGAAAACGTAATGAGATAGTCAACTGCAGAACGCTGTGCTCGAAATCCACACTGTGCATTTGTCAGTAAATTGCGATACTTGTGCCACTATACCATCTGGGCATGAATCATATGTTCCATCACCTTGCAAACGCAACTGGTAGGAGAAATGGAGCGGTAGCTAGAAGTAAGATTTTGTCCTTGCCAGGCTTATGTATGGTGCTTCACACCAGCATCCGGAAAATGTGCCCTCTGCTGAGATGCAGTTGTAAGTGTTAAGCACAAAGTGCTTGCCCGCAAGAGAAAGGTACTGCAACATCTGAATGCGGATGGCATCAGGCCCTGGGGTGGACGATGGGGATGAACAGAGCATGATCGGGCTCCCTCATAGTAAAGGCAGCATTGTAGCACTCACGATTCAAAGGAGAGAAGGGTATTCCCCAAGCCGCCTCTGCTCATTTCTGATGGAGGAAGACAGGATGATAGTGGAAAGAACTCAAAACTTTTGCAAAATGGCAGCCCAAGGTGTTGAAGATAGCAATAGGGTTCACAATGATATCGTCGGCTACTATCAGGCCAAAAATTGGGGAATGGATCTTGATTCCAGAGAGCAGTCTAAGGTTGGCCCACACTACAGAGGAAGGTGTGGAACTGTTAAAAGAACTAGTGAATGAAAGCCAGCAAGCTCTTTTGCTATCCCAAAGAATGCAATGACATTTTACATGCATCTGCTTACAATGTATGCAGTTTGTCAGCATAGGGTGGCAGTCAGAAACATGGAGGGTATGTCTCCGTATGCGAATTGCAGCACAGCAGGCCTCAGTCTACTAAGGGACTGGGACACGACATGGTAAAGAGAAAGTGTGATTGGGGGGGGGGGGGGGGGGGGAAGGGGAGGGAGACGTTCTGCAGCAGTTAGGATAATGTTTGAGAGATATTCTACTTGGTCATAACAAATGTGGAAATCTTTTTCTTCGAAGGCCGCTAGGGAGGAGTAAAGCTGCCCGTCAGCCTTAGGAAGCCGACATTTAGGCACACACGTGGAGGGGGTAGAGTCAGGAAATGGATAGCACACGGAAATGATCGCTCGAATAGGTGTCAGAAAGAATAGACCACTCAAGACGAGGGTCAAGCTGGGCAGTGCACAAGGAGAGGCCCAGATGGGAATAGGTGTGCAAGGAGTCTGAAAGGAAAGTGAGTGCTCCAGTATTAAGGCAGAAAGGGTTAAGTTGGTTAAGATGGTCAGCCAAGAGAGTACCTCTCTGACAGGTCCTGGAAGAATCCCACAGGGGATGAGGCACAATAAAGTCACCGAGTAGTAAAAATGGGGGAGGTAGCTGCCCAATAAATTGAAGGAAGTCTGCCCTGGTGACAGCATATGACAAAGGTACATAAATGGTACAGAGGGAGAAAGTCAGTTGGGGAAGGAAAAGGTGAACTGAAACAGCTTGAATATTGGTAGTCAGGGAGATGGGTTGACTATGAATGTCATCTCATATGAGCAGCATGACGCCCCCATGGGATGGAAAGGGCAAAATGAATCAGTAAGAAATGTGAAAGCCTCAAGTGGTTGTGAGGGCGCAATTTCGTTTCCTGAAGACTAAGTACAAGGGGATGCTGCAACGCTAAACTTTTTTTACTTATTCCTGTTCCTGTTGGATCATACGGCAGCAGTAAAGACCTTCCATCTGGTTCTGTTGCAAGCCAAACATTTCACTTCATTCCACGTTTTATCATATTTCAGAGCTGCTTCTTCCATCGTTCTTTCCCATGTCTTTTTCAGGCGTCCATGTCTACGTGTCCCTTGTGAGTTCCAATCCAGTGCTACATTTTCAACAGCTGCTTGTTGTTTGTGTATTGTGTGACCAATCCACCTCCATTTTCTTTCCTTTATTTGTTCATGAATTGGTCTCTGGTTTGTCATCGCCCACAATTCGTCATTTGATATAACATCTAGCCACCTCGTATTTATAATTTGGCAAAGATACCAGTTTATGAAGACTTGCAGCTGGTTTACAGTCATGTTTGCTACCTTCCATGTTTCGCACCTATACAGGAGGACTGACTGTACATTGCTATTGAACAAGCACAGCTTGGTTTGTCTCGAGATGTTCTTATTATGCCAGATGGGGTACAGTTGTACAATGGCTCCATTTGCCTTCTGTATCTGACTCTTTACATCTTCCTCTGCCCCTCCATCTTTACAGACAGTACTTCCTAGATATACAAAGGAGTCTACTTGTTCCAATTCCTTTCCATACACTGTTAGCTTTGCTTGTTTTTCAGATCGCATTCTCATTTCCTTAGTTTTCTGAACATTTATTTTAAGTCCTGTGATTTCTGCTTCCTCTTTCAGTCTTTCCACTTTTTCTTCCATGTCATGCAATCTTTGCGAGGGCAGGCATATTGTCAGCAAAGTCAAGGTCTTCAAGCCTGTCTTGCATTCCTCACTGAATACCTCTTCTCATACCATCAACAACTCTTTTCATTACACTGTCCAGCACGAATAAGAACAAGGTAGGAGACAGAATACAGCCCTGCCTCACCCCAGCATTTGTCTGGATAGATTCAGTAAGATTCCCATTGTGTGGCACCCTACATTCATATCCATCATAAGTGGCTTTAATAATACTTATTATCTTTGATGGTATTCCATATTCTTCTAAGGTATGCCACATAACTTCTATTATGAGAGAGTCAAATGCCTTTTCAAAAACAATAAATGTAAGGTAGCGTAAGTTCTGCCATTCTGCACTCTGCTCGAGTATTATATGCAGTGTGTTGATGAAATCAATACAACTTCTGTGCTCTCTAAACCCAGATTGCTCTTTTCTCAGTCGTGTCTCAACTGAGTCCTTGATACAATTTACCATCAATCTATATAGTACTTTACTTGGTACAGATAGGAGAGTGATGCCTCAACAGTTATTAAAGTTGGTAGTATCCCCTTTTTTCGGCAACTTAACAATCAGCCCTTCTTTCCAATCCTTTGGTATTTTCTCTTTTGACCATATCTTCTCAAACAACGGATGCAGTAGATTTACGGTGGTGTCAGCGTCTGTTTTCAGCACCTCAGGTGTAACATTATCCATTCCTGGACCCTTCCCATTCTTTATCTGTTTGAGAGCTATTTTAATTTTAGTCTTATCTGGTGTGTTTACATTGATTGTGTCACTGGCATCTGGAAAATTCCATTGCCTCTCCCCATCCTCAGGGGACAGCGCCTTAAAGTACCACTGTCTGTGCGGCCAAGGAGGTTTACGTGCTCTGGGTCCAGAGGGCTATACCAGCAGTAGTTTAGCTACCAGCAGGGCCACCCATGCCAGATTGGCTGAGGGGGAGGAGCCAGATGAAGTGTGTCCCACAACGGCCCACTGGTCCTTTTCTCCTATCCCAAGCCTGTACTTACCATACTATCTCGAATCATAATAAAGGGTAGGGAGGACTCTTACGCGTAGGGAAGTCAGTTGCCCTAGGGGAGTATATCCTTAAAAGAAAACTGGGCAAGTCTGGAGGCTTTTAGGTGGCAGCCCCACCACCAGACTAGGGAGCTGTGGGCCAATCACCGGCACTCCCAAAAACAAATGATTAAAGAAACGGCAGAAAAGAACAGCCGGACACACTCAAATATGCGATGCTAAAAGTAGCCATAAATCCTATTTGTGGGATGGAAGGCCATGAACGTTCGATTGGAGGAGAGTCATGGTGAGGAAGAGATGTAGGGGTGTCACCTCGGCACCTGCCAAGTGACAGCTGGGAAAGAGGCGCTACTACAGGGCACAGAAGCAGAAGGATCTTGGTCCATGGGGTCCACAGAAGCATCAGCTTGCTTGTGCAATCTGTCTATATTGAAAACCAGTTTTTGGTGTGCATTGGCGACACGGAGGCTGGCCAGGCTAAGGTATCACATGGCAACACCATCAAAGAGGATCTTCGAGGTGGCAAATGAGAAGACCGTTTGCCTCTGGTGGACTTCTTTGAGCCTTTCTGGTTAGACGAAGAATCGGGTGTTTGGCTGGAGGGATGGAGAAAGTCTTCACAGGAGTACTCATTCTGTCCTTTATGTAGCTGGTGGTTTCACCCCTTGAGGCGAGAGTTTGATGGTCTGTTGCACAGCTGGATGGGGGGATGGCAAAGCTACCTTGATACTGGGCGATTTCACAACCTCAGAGCTGAATTGGAGGTCACATGTCTGTGTGCCCATGTCCTTCATGGAGCGAGGGGTAACAAGAACAGAACTATAGGAACCAGACGGGAGAATGCAGGGTTTGCGACTAGCCAGTACCTTGCGAGAGACTGTATAAGGCACCTTTCCCTATACCCAGATCTCTTGAACAGCCCGCTCATCAAGGTACACTGGACAATCCCGAGAGGAGGCGGCATGGCAGCCATTGTAGTTGATACAGCAGGCAGAAGGAGGTGGACAATCGCTCCCATGCGCATCCCTACCATAGGCGACACATTTGGCTGGGTGGTGACAGGACATTTTAGTGTGGTTGAAACGATGACACTGGTAGCAGCTTATCTGGTTTGGAATGTATGGTCTGATGGTGATAATTTCATAGCCTCTTTGAGCTTGGACAGAAAAGGTGAGAAAAAGAGTGAGAGTGATCACCAGGGAGGAATCTACCTTTTTCCTTACATGATGGACGGCAATGACACCCTGACGAGAGGTAAGATTGGATTTTGACCTCTGTTAGACCATCGAGCAGCCTGGTGTAAATTACACCATGGGATGAATTAAAAGTTCTTTGGGCTTCAACACAAACATGGTAACCATGGAGAAGTGAGGCAGCAAGCAGTAGTTGTGCTTGAGAATCAGAAGTGGTCTCCAAATGCAAAGTGCCATTCCGTAAACAATAGCTGGATTTCACAGGGCCAGCAATTGCATCTACACCTCTCTGAATAATAAACAGATTTATTGTGGCCAAGGACTATCTTCAGTACGTGAGACCACGAGGATCCGTGGTGCAGTGGGAAGGGTCTTTGAACCATTAGCCTTATTAAGTTTACATTTTGTAGACATTGTGTGGGAAGATGATTGACTCATCGCGAGGAAATACAGCGTCTCCAATGGCACACACCTTCCAACTGGGGGCCCCCTTCGCAAGGAGGCGCACCTGCCTTAGGTGATTGTTCACACCTCCTGAACACCTTACTGAGGGACCAATCGGCAATCACTCCCCCCCTGAGCCTGGCCTGTACCAGAGGTACGTGCGAACCCTACCTGTCGACCCGGGGCTGTGAATTATGCATTACCCAGTCACCTGTTACACATCAGACGTGTGGGCTGGCCCTCAGGAGTGCATAGGGAAGAAGAAGAAAAAGGAAGGCTCCTCAAATGCTGAAGCAGGGGAACAGGAGGAGAAGGGAACGAAGAAAGGGAAAGGGAGTAAAACAAAGGTGAGACTGTTTGCAGGTCAGCAACAGAATGCAGAAAATTCCCAATAATTCCTCAGACATGTTCTCCAAGGGAGGGGAAAAAGAATAGCAAGAGGATAGACATGCAGCACAGAAGGGAAAAAATGCTGCACAGGCTGGGGCCTCGTGGTAGCCAACCATGAACCCACCAAATAGTGGTGAGTCCCCTGGGAGGGGGGCTTTCACCTTGTAGGTGCCACTCAGCCACAGTATAAGGGCCGTCTGGCAGGACAGTCGTTGCTGGGTGTTCTGGTTCCCTGAAAAGATGAGCAACCACTCCTAGGCTTGCACAAGCACAGCACAGGTACCAGCAGGGTAATCCCTGTGTTGTCAGGGGGCTAAGCCAGGTGGGTACTTAACAGCCCAACCACACGCACTGGCTACCAAGCTGGTGACCTGGCAAGGAGGCGAAAGGGCTATATGGCTGGGAGAGAGGGGAAGGAGGAAGAGGGAATGAGAGGGGGTACAAGGAGGAGGGAGGGAAGGGGAGAGGAACACACAACAAAGACAGTTGCGAAGGAGTTTTTCCCCATCTGGCTCACACCACAGATTTCAAATTTAGAGATGGAAGGGGATCAAAAAAGAAAAGCCAAAAAGGAGGAGGAAAAGCAATGAACCAAAACCACGAGGCAAAGCAAAGTCATGAGAATAGCTCGGCCAACATAAAGAACACCAAGAGAGGGAAAGGAAGGGGCAAAGGGAAAGGAAAGAGCACAGGGAAGAAGGAAGGAGAAGATAAAGCAGCCTGGCAAAGAATAAAGGCTGCAATAGCTTGGGGACCTGTGTGCGCCACACACATACCCACAAATGAGCTGTGGGCCCCCTGAGGGGCAGGGGGGGGGGGGGGGGGCAGGAAACAGCAGATAGTGATAGTGGCATGGGAAACCAGGAGTTATGGCTGCTGAACCAAAACAGGACAGGAGGTTCCAGTGTCAGCCAGAAGACTATCGACAGGGTTAGTGTAAAAGGAACTGGTGGCCAAATTGATACCATGATGGCGGACCAGGTCTATAAGCTGATAAAAGCAGAGATGAGAGGAAAGACCTGTGTCCAAAGAGGCGTGGACATAGAAGCAAAATACACCACATTTACACAAATAGCCAGTCTTCAGAAAGCAGATACAGGGCAACCAAGCAAGCTTGTTGTCAAAGAGGTGACCCAAAAAACAGAACTCGGGGACCACTGTCAGGTACTGGGGGGTCAATGTACAGCTTCAGATCAGAAATGCACTACCTGAGTACTTAGGGTGGTGAACTGAAAACCATTTGAAAGAGTCCATGAAGTGCACTGGATGGCATCCTGGAGCTGTCAGTCCACAGAAGCCAGTGACTGGGACCTAGCCCAGATAGAGAACTGTCGACACACACAGCAGGGGTGACCAACAGTCTGACAGTGGTCTCAAGTCAATCAATAGCAATTCTTGTGGTAAGGTTTTCAAGTTCAATGGACCTAGTCTAGCAAATAACCAAGACCATTACAACTTGCACACAATTACATAGTGTTGCACATAAAATAATTTCAGACTAGAAGTGGATCTGTAAAGCAAAATGTCTACCCCAATTGTTGGGTGACACCACCTGTATTATAAGCTGTGAGTGGAATGACAGCTACAGACAGTGGCCACGAGAACCAGATTAATAATATTCAGCTACCTCTATGTGATTGGCAGAAGTAGTGACATGCTGAAGTAGCAAGAGGCAAAAGAGCTTTTTGGTTTGTTGGTCTTTGCAGAAACAAGTCCAGGTTGTTGCAGCTCATACTGTGTTTAAAAAAATCATCACTTTTGTTCAGTCAGTAACCGACTGGAACATTCCAGATATAAATATGCAGTACATGGGCCATGGTCTAAATTGCAGAGTAAGCTATATTTCATGTTTGTGCAATGAATTTTGTTTTACATGTGTTCCCAACTGTTGTAATAAACATTGTTTTCTGGTGCTTAGATTAGAATCTAATCAACTTAAGACTGTACATTTAATAGCATAAGTAATTAGGAGTGTTAGAAAGCAAGTAACCTAGGCAATAAACACACTTATGTCAACAGGGTACCTTTTACACTTGCAGACACTTAGAACTTAATTAATCAAATAAATATAGAGACAGTTCATTAGCCAGACGGCAGCTTGCTTAGCCACAAACAGATTACGACAAGGGTAGTTTTTGGAACCAGAAGTTCTTTGATTTGACAAAAAAGAGAGAGTCTTGAGGAAATAACGGATTAAATAGCAGAGCTGCCTTGAGCCATGGTCATAGGGGATAATGACGGCCTCCAAGTGCTTATAGTAGTGCACTATAGGCACTTGCTATTCATGAATAACCAAAATAACTGAGGTGATAAAGACAGCAGCTCTTTTAACGCACTGGATGATGCAATATTTGTGACATAATGCACATACGTTGAACCTAGTTTAAAGAGATATGATTATTTTTCAGAGCAATATATAATGAGATGGGCATTTAAATTTACTACACGACATGCTGTGTATTTCTAGAACTTCCTTCCTTCTCATTGTGAATTTACACCAGCACTAACTACAGCAGTATACCTAGATTGTTCTACATCAACATCACATCACCAATATTTCTTTTATGTGTGTATCATCACTGCCACAGCCAACATTAGCGTTTACTTGCAGTATCTGCTACAACATTCTATCAAATCATACAAACACCTAGCTGAAATCTGCTGCTGCTGCAGCAGCTGTTGTTGTTGTTGTTGTTGGTCATGGTTTCAACTTCAGTCCAAGGACTAGTACAATGCATATCTTTATGCTGGATTATTCTGTGAAAGCCTATTCACCTTGCCTAACTATGGAAACCTACATCCACTTGCAGCCACTAACTGTAGTGACAAGATATTTCCCTCCACTGTTGCAGAACTGTCGATTCTTTGAGACCTCAGGCTGTATCCTATCAACTGACCTCTTCAGCATTTTGTGTAGCACCACATTTAAAAAGCATCTACTCTCATCTTGTCTACACTGCTTGTCTACATTTCGGCTCCATATGAGACCACATTCCAGATACCTTCTTCAGAAAATACCTCTTAACACTGAAGGGAATAATAGATGTTCCAGTTCTCTCTTTCTACAACACTGTTCTTGCTATCGCTGTTGCCAGTCACTTTTTACATCCTGTATTTTGACCACCATCAGTTCTCTTGCTGCCTAAATAGCAAAATTCTAATAATAGACTCATTCTTCTGTTGCTGCTTGGTGGAATGACTATTATTATAAATTGTGTAGAACATCAACAATTTTGTACTTCTTTTATTTACTTTATTAGACAATCTTTTAATCTCTTTTCAAAAGCATCCATTCTGTGTAAATGATCTTGCAAGTCCTTTGCCCCTTCTGACAAAATTACAATTTCATCAACAAATTGCAAATTGCTTAATGTAATTTCTTCTTCCAAATTTCTCTAATTTCTGTAGAAGTCTTAGGTAACTCATCACTCCCTGTATTTTATCCCTGCCATGTTTATATTTTCTTGTCGCAGCGAGATCTATTTACGAAATTTCAGTCACCAACTTTCTCTTCCGAATGCGAAAACATTTTGTTGAGCCCAACCTACATAGGTAGGAATGATCATCAAAATAAAATAAGAGAAATCAGAGCTCGAATAGAAAGGTTTAGGTGTTCATTTTTCCCGT
Source organism: Schistocerca gregaria (assembly GCF_023897955.1). Taxonomy (NCBI): domain Eukaryota; kingdom Metazoa; phylum Arthropoda; class Insecta; order Orthoptera; family Acrididae; genus Schistocerca; species Schistocerca gregaria. The sequence continues at coordinate 259,893,206 of NC_064925.1, forward strand.
GCACTGCTCGGGAGTGGAATGGTAGGGAGATAGTATGATTGTGGTTCGATGAACCCTCTGCCAAGCACTTAACTGTGAATTGCAGAGTAGTCATGTAGATGTAGATTTTGAAGAGTATTTCTGCCAAACGACTTACTTCCTTTCTGAGAGATTGTTCTAAAGGAACTCAAGGGTCAGTGTTGTTTCATTTGCACCTACACTTCTCTTTAATCCAAATTCCATTCCCTTGTAGATAATCTGTTTTAGTATTTTATAACCATGGCTTAATATTTAAATATAATTTCCAAACACAACTGAACAACTATATCTACATCATCTAGCAAAGGGTATAGCCCCCAATTTGGTTAATAACGTCCTACATAAGAAAAACAGAAGGACGATCTTGTCGCACCTTTCTGCTCCCTCTGCAGTGAGTCTTAACTAAAATCAATTGGTGTACAAGCCCTTATTTAGGAACATCATCCAACAAATTAGCCAAAACTTTAACTTTGTAACTATAAAACTTCATTTTATTAGGCGCAACAACTAAATCTGATTCAAAAGCAAGGCTAAAACAGATTTATTAAGTAATAATGGCATTTATAGAATCACTTGGAGAGACTTTAAAAAATGAAATATTGGCCAGACAGGCAAGACTACAGCTGTTATTTTGACTGACCACGTATGCAGCTGGAGATAAAATCTACTAGAGGAAGGTCACAAACGCAAGTCTACACAGGAGGGCTACATATAACCAAAAAAGGAAAAAAAGCCTATTAGAAGCACTTACAGTAAATAATCATTTAGCTCAAATCCCCGCCTGTTCTAAACAATTAGTTACAGCTGAGTACATCCCCACTCTTAAGCTTCATGTGATCCAACCAATTACATACTTTTTACGAAATTTCAGTCACCAACTTTCTCTTCCGAATGCGAAAATATTTTGTTGAGCCCAACCTAAATAGGTAGGAATGATCATCAAAATAAAATAAGAGAAATCAGAGCTCGAACAGAAAGGTTTAGGTGTTCTTTTTTCCCCGCGCGCTGTTAGGGAGTGGAATAGTAGAGAGATAGTATGATTGTGGTTCGATGAACCCTCTGCAAAGCACTTAAATGTGAATTGCAGAGTAATCATGTAGATGTAGATACTCCCACACTTCAATTCCAATGACCACATTCATCTCCACATATTTGTACCATGGCAGAATTTTTCATCTTAGTAAAATTTATGAGGTAAAATAAAGTACCACATTCATACAACTTTTGTACTTAAATATTAAGTGTTTTTTCTGAGTACCACGTTTGATACCATCCATATTGTAAGATTTAATTTAACATGTTTTGTGCATAATATGGGCGTTGAATGCTCGATCAGACCTTTCTCACCTATGTTACCACCAAAGGCTCTGAATGTATTGGTAGTATGACTGTTTCTTACATCTTGCTTCCTCCACACAAGCATTTCTTCAAGACACTAACCAGTTTTCCCAGTGATGGCTTAGTAAGATGAAAACCAGTTTTAAATAAATATCAATAGAACAAAAACATAGTTTTTTCAACCTTAAATATTCCTTTCACATTTCGCCATTTGTGTTCATCATATTCATACAGCTGCTTCTCTTTTCTCCTAACATTTCTTTAATGTTTATTTCCCATAGTCATACATGCTTTGATAGGTTGTCATTTCTCTTCCAGCCATTCCTACTTAATCATTTTGCACTTTCAATCTCATTTTTTGAGGCACCTGCATCCATGTCACCTGTTTTATTTGCTGTATTTTTATATTTTCTTATTTTGTCAATTCAGTATGTCCTGCGATATCAAAGGCTTTGTACTAGGCCTTTTATTTTTACCTGCTTGATCCACTGTTGCCTTCACTGTTTAATCTCTCAAAGCTGCCCATTCATGTTCCGCTGTATCTCTTTTCCCCATTTCAGGTAATTGTTGCTTAATGATCCCTCAAACTTTTCAACGTCACATTCTTTCAGTCAACCCAGTCCCATCACATTGACTTCCTATCAGGAATTTCTTTTAAGTTTAACCTGCAGTCTGAAACCAAATTGTGGTGTGCGCATGGAAATTTTTCTGCACGTACTATCTGCTTTTTGAAATCTTGTCTTACCATTATATGATCTCTCTAAAGCCCTCCAGTGTCTCCAGGTATCTTCCAGTTATCCAATCTTCTCTCACAATTCAAACTAAGTTTTAGTTACAATTAATGTGTGTTCTGCACAAAATCTTACCCGGCAGCTTCCCTTTTCATCGCTTCCCCATAGCCCATGTTCTCCTTTTTGTTTACTTTCTTACAGTTTAATTCCTATCACCTAACTTTTCATCTCCCTTACTGAACAGAATAATTAATTTCCTCATCACAGATTTTCAATTTCATAGTCTCTCTGTCTCTCCCCCCCCCCCCCCCCCCCTCTCTCTCTCTCTCTCTCTCTCTCTCTCTCTCTCTCTCTCTCTCTCTCTCTCTCTCTCTCTCTCAAATCAGTCAGCGGAAGTCTGCAGATTTCAGTCGCTTTTGGGTGCTCAAGTTTTGTGTCCGACCACTGCCAACGCAGCATTCTAATATAGAAAATAGCATATGTAAACTGACTATTGTGCCATGTTGTGCAGTGTTGCAAATTAATACCTCTCTTCACGAGTTAGAAAGGAGTTGCAGGCTCCATAGGGGAGCACCAGACACTATTTCTATCCCTCAGAGAAGCACAACTGGAGTAACATTTCACAGGACATGTCTAATGTAAACCTTTTTAAAATTGCCAGTGAATCTCTTCTGTCAGTACATTCCAACAACAGGAAAGGGTGCTGCGGGATGGTCCAACAACAGGAAGAAGATTACTGGAGGTGTGACTGCATCGCCAAACTCACAATATAGAAATTGTTACTGATATTGCTGAATCTGATAGTAGTGATAATAACGATGAGACAAACTGAGTTATTTGTGTGATTACAATTCAGTTTTACAGGTGCTAATGAACGTTCAAAATTTTAATCATTCTTTTTACTGCCACAATGTTTGTTTTAATACTCTCTCTCTTTAATTTCCCACCGTTTAGGAGATCTGATATGAAATTAATAGCAACAAGCACCATTGTTCAGTGTGAAACCGTCAACTTTCACAGGCCCCATATCACACCAGTTTTTACTTTTTTAGATATGCAATACATACCATATGGTATGGTGGCCAGTAGATGGTACTGTCGATGCCACAATTTATATGTGAACACAAGTCTAGTGCCAGCACTGTGTGAAACTAGTGCAGCTTGTTCCCCCTTCTGATTACGATCACTCTTTTGTTATCAAATTCTTTTCCCTGCCACATTCTTCAGCCATAATTTCGCTGTGTCTCTCATGAAGCTGACAAATCAGGTACACATAGTGAAACAGGTGAACACAATTAAGGGTATTTGTCTTATTTTAACTTCTAATAATTCATTTTTAGTGCCCAAGGAAAATTGTGGCAGTTGCAGTTTTCATTTAAGGGCAATAGACAAGATATTATAACTAGTGGCAAAATTTATTGAAGTAAGCTTTAGTCTCTGATGTGAAGTTGTACAAACTGTTAAACACGACAGCTAGGTTCTAATTCAAATACTTCTAGACGAAAAGGCACTGGAATATCTCAATTAGACTTGCTAGAAATTATATGAATTATACTACGTATTTGCTAAGAAGTGATCAACTATTAGATACATGTGGTACTGTATACTGACCGGCATGTGCTAAAAAGAGATCTTTCAAAAATCCAAGTTCTTTTGTTAAGACTTTTATTTTTTCTTCAAGCATTTCATTTTCTGTCTTCAGCTGATGAACTCTCTCTAGAGTTTGCTGAGTGCGTAACTTACTCTTCACACGACTACGTTTAACGGCCTGCAAAACAAGACTTACAACAGATTTATTAGAACTTCACACATGAAAACACAGATAGAATACCAATTGCAAACAAGAATGGCCAGGAAATTCTCAACAACTCTACAACTGAAAATGAATCACGGAGAATTTATTATGAGAAACTAATTCATCATTCTTTTTCTTAAGTTAAGGTTGTGAATCAGTAGGACTACTCACTATTCTGGTCTCCGATTTTGGGAAATATCCAACTTTTTAAGTTCTAGTGTCCGCAGTGACAATATGGCTTCAGTTCGTAGGTGAAATGTCCGTTTCAATTGTGACTCACTGTCATTATTCTCAGGAAGAATAAGATTAGTAGAGAGTTCTGTGCAAACAAAGGGTCTGTTCGATATTCTGGTCTGTTGTGTGTATACAGCCAATTACATTACAAGACAAAACAAGAGCAATGCACCACACAGGGACAGAAATCGACAGATGTGGTATACATGTACAGGCAAACAAATGATTTATTCCAGCAAAAGAGCTTCACAAATTGATTAACTCAGTAACGCATTGGTCCACCTATGCCCCTTAAGCAAGCAGTTATTCAGCTTGGTAGTGCCAGACAGAGTTGTATGTTCTCTTGAGAGATATCGTGCCAAATTCTCTCTGTCACATTAGGTCATCAAATTGATATTCATACAGTTATTGTCGGAAAGGGCAAAATTGTAAACTTAGTGGCCAATATGTCACAATGTCCCAATCTCCACCTGCACTGGACTTTTGTTCTACATGAGCGTGGCTAAAATCCTCATCCAACTAACCACATTTATCTTTACATTAGTTTTCCTAAATCAAATGCTGGGATGGTATCTATGAAAAGCATACAGCACATTTCCTTACCCCATCTTTGTCCTATTCAAGCTTTTGTTTTGTTTCAAAAGTTCTTGTCACCAACAGAATATGAAATCCTTATTTTTTTTCTGCAGATTCACACAGTCAGTTCCAATCAAAAAGTTACTTTTTTAGATGTTAGTACACTGAAAGTGAGTTAAAATGAAAGCAGTCATCAATTAGTGTCCTAGAAGTCCTGTGTAAAGTCAAAACCCTATTAATCTTGATAGGTGGAAATAATCAATCTGAGCAGGCAAATTTATAATCAGTCTATACATATAGAGAGGTTGAACAATATAATATGAACACACACAAATCTTGGTCCAGCCGGAGGACATGTTAGTCAGTTTTGATGTGGCATCGCTATTTACTATGGTTCCTCTCAATGAGGTGTTGCAACAGCTGAATAGAATTTTTCCTCCCGACATTGCAGAACTATTTAAATATTGCCTTACGACCACATATTTCAAATGGAACGATGAGTTCTACGAACAGACTGATGGCATGGCAAAGGGGAGCCCCTTAAGCCAGGTTATAGCTAACTTTTTGATGGAAAAATTTGAGGCGCAGGCTCTAGAAACTGCCAACAAAAAACCGAATATCTGGTTCCGCTACGTAGATGATACGTTTGTGTTGTGGAGCCATGGCAGACAGGAACTAGGCCGTTTTCACAAACATCTAAACGGTATTAATCCGAAGATTCAGTTTACCATGGAGGAGGAGGCAGAAGGGAGACTAAATTTTCTGGATGTGCTAGTTTACAAGAAACAGGATGGTAGCTTAGGCCATACAGTTTACCAGAAACCCACGCACATGGATCGTTATCTACACCGGGATTCGAACCACCACCCACAACAAAAGCGAGGCATAATAAAAACGTTGGCGGATAGAGCGAGGAACATCTGTGAACCTGGGCTACTGGATACGGAACTGGAACACCTCACTGATGCATTACTCAGGAATGGTTACTCGGCTGCTGAGATAAAAAGAGCGTTAAGACCGCCGCGTGAAAATCATAGCAATGCACAAGCGCTTGCAAAATCGAAAGTTTTACTGCCTTTTATTAAGGACGTCACTGACCGCATAGGGAAAATATTGAAAAAATGGAATATCGCGGTGATTTACAAACCTACCCGGAAGATACAAGAACACCTGAGATTGGCTAAGGATGCTCGTAAACCGCTGGAAAAAGCAGGAATTTACAGGATCCCGTGTAGTTGTGGGGAGGTATATGTGGGTACCACAAAAAGAACGGTCAAAAAACGACTAGAAGAGCACAAGGGCAATTGTAGAAGGGGAGAGATTGATAGATCAGCTGTTGCGGAACACGCTTTGCAGTCAGGAGACCACCACATTTATTTTGGTAGAACTCAAGTACTGGCAGCCACAAGCGGATATCATGAAAGGCTTTACAGAGAGGCTATAGAGATTATGAAACACCCCAGGAATTTTAATAGGAAGGAGGAGGGTGTGAAATTGAATGACATCTGGATGCCGGTGCTGAAGAAGATGTGTACCAGTCTTCCGCCATGGGATGATAGCAACAGCGGACGGCGGCAACCGACAACGGCCAATTGCGCTCGCGTATTCAAAACATGTGACGTCACGCCTATGCGCGGGAGCACGCGAAAACAAAAATTTGCTGCAGTCAGTAGTGAGACAGTGTGTGTTTCGGAAGTTAACAGAAGCCACGAACCCCCTTGAAGATGTCCTCCGCAGATGGGGACGAAACGTTGGGTTACAATGCGAAATCCATCAGACCACGGCATAATAGGCCGGAAAAGAATTTTATTAATCATGACAGTTCCGGCCGTGAAAGTTTACATTTTACAAATGTAAGCTATGTAATTTCATCATTATGCTCAGCTGACTAATATTAAGTTTTTACAGCCTTGTAGAAACAGTTCCTGCTGAGAACAAAAAACATACCAGGAAGTTACCAGTTTTGGATCTGCTTCTTAGATGTTATGAGTTTTCTTTAAAGTGAAAAGTCACTGCTGTTTTGGAAAAAGAGTACAGCACCCCACATAAGGATGATGCAGTAACAGTGGTAGTCGGATGGTGGTAGTTTGAAGATCAATGCCAAGGCAATAATTTTCTAAAGCAATACAATGCAACTATCAAAAAACTAATAAATAACTTAGAATATTTGAAGATTTCTGAGCACTGTTAAATATAAAGCAATGCCAACAAATTAAAATAACTGTCAGTAGCTAAGTAGATAGAGTTATCACAGTAACAAATGTTTGAATCTCATTCGTGGTAACTACTTTTTTTAAATTTTATTTCAGTTCCATATTTGTTAACAACTGAAAATGGAATGAATATATGTTTAAATAAAAATGAGTTTTTCATTATTAATAACATAAAAATGAGAGTATTCACCATAAATTAAAACAGGTACAAAAATACGAAACACGAATTACGATATGAAATGCATTTTTTTTTTAATTTCTGGGGACTGAACAGTATTATTGTTGTATACTTTCTGTTTTACATTTAATAATAAAACATTGCATGTCTGTATGACATTAATATATTTTCGTATAACCAATTATTAAAAATTGAAAGTTCTCATTCTTTTACAAAATCATGATTCAGTATTTTTTATTTGACACTTCCATTTGATAATAAATATAGAATTTAAATAGAAGTACAAACAAAGTTGCACAGTGAAATTTGAACTTTCTGACCCAATTTCAACGCTCTAACACTACACACTAGGCTACCGGTGACTATGTTAGCATTACTGATATTTTTTTTTGTATTTAACTCTATTGATAAATCTTCTAATCTTCAAAGCCTTTTTTTTAGAGTCATTTTCTGAATTGTGTAGAATCCCTTTCCGAAACTGATATCAGCATGCTGAGCTTCAAATCCTATAACTATGAAGAACAGTGAATATACGAACTCAAAAATAAAAACTAGAATATGAACAAAACTATGAAATATTCATCTTCTCTATTACAGGCATTGGACCACTAATTGCAGTTACAACAGAGACAGCTTTTAATTAAGAATGCAACCAGTCACTTCACAATGTCTTGCCAATTATGTAAGATGAGCCTTCAGTGGCTCAAAAGCTAGTTAAAAAAAAGCAGTGACTGGTTGCAGTATTAATTCACAGCATCCATGCAGAACAATCACTAGAAAGTCACATCCATTAAATATCTGGGAGTATGTGTGCGGAGAAATTTAAAATTGGACGATCACATAAATGTAATCATAGGAAAGGAAGATGCCAAACATTCATTCGAAGAATCCTCAGAAAATGTAGTCCAACCACAAAGGAGGCAGCTTAAAAAAGCCTTCATTTGACCAATAACTGAAAATACTGCTTGTCAGTCTGGGATTCATACCAGATAGGAGGGACAGAGGTAAAAGAGAAGATCCAAAGAAGGGCAACACATTTCATTGCAGATTAATTTAGTACATGCTAAAGCATCATACAGACACTCATCCAACTCTGCTGGCAGACACTACAAAATAAGCACTGTGTGCCACAGTACAGTTTAATGTAAAAATTCTGAAGGCATACATTCCTAGAAGATTCAACCAATTAACTGCTTTCTCCTATGTACATCTTGTAAAACAAAACGACAGAAGTATTCGAGAGATTTGAGCTCACAATGAGGCTTACCAACAATCTTTCTTTCTGGGGAACATTTATAATGAGCTGGAAATGGGGAAGGCAAAGTGACAATCGTGCATAAACTACAAACAGTCACACGGCCACAAAGAAGAAAGTAGCTTGTAAAATATATACAGAAAATAACATAATAATCGATTATGTAGTGAAGAAAACTGGCGTTCTGCAGATCATAGTGCAGAATGTCAGATCCATTAATCGGGCATGTAGGTTAGAAGATTTAAAAAGGGAAATGAATAGATTAAAGTTAGATATAGTGGTAATTAGTGAAGTTTGGTGGCAGGAAGAATGAGACTTCTAGTCAGCTGAATACAGGGTTATAAATACAAAATCAAATAGGGGTAAGGCAGGAGTAGGTTTAATAACGAATAAAAAAAATAGGAGTGAGGATAAGTTACTATGAACATTACAGTGAACGTATTATTGTAGCCAAGACAGACACGGTGCCCACACCTACCACAGTAGTTCAAGTCTATATGACAACTAGCTCCGCAGATGATGATGAAGATATGTTTGATGAGAGAAAAGAAATTATTCAGATAGTTAAGGGAGATGAAAATGCAGTTGTCATGAGGGACTAGAATTCAATAGTAGGAAAGAAGAGAGGGAAAAGTAGTAGATGAATATGGACTGGGGGGTAAGAAATGAAAAAGGAAGCCACCTGGAGGAATTTTGCACAGAGCATAACTTCATCACAGCTAACACTTCGTTTAAGGATCATGAAAGAAGACTGTGTATGTGGAAGAGGCCTGGACACACTGGAAGATTCCAGAGAGATTATATAATCGTAAGACAGATTTAGGAACCAGGTTTTTAATTGTAAGACATTTCCAGGGGCATATGTGGACTGACCACAATCTATTGGTTATAAACTGTAGATTAAAACTGAAAAAACTGCAGGAAGGTAGGAATTTAAGGAGATTGGACCTGCATAAACTGAATGAACCAGAGGTTGTAGAGTGTTTCAGAAAGTGTTAGGGAACAATTGACAAGAACAGGAGAAAGAAATACATTAGAAGAAGAATGGGTAGTTTTGAAAGATGAACTAATGAAGGCAGCAGAGTATCAAGTAGGTAAAAAGACGAGGGCTAGTAGAAATCCTTGGGTAACACAAGAGAGATTGAATTTGACTAATGAAAGGAGAAAACATAAAAATGCAGGAAATGCAAAATGGGTAAGCAGGAATGGCTAGAGGACAAATGTAAGGATGTAGAGGCATTTATCAATAGGAGTAAGACAGATACTACCTACAGGAAGATTAAAGAGACCTTTAGAGAAAAGAGAACCGTGTGTATGAATATCAAGAGCTCAGATGAAAAGCAAAGAAGGGAAAGAAGAAAGGTGGAAGGAGTATATAAAAGGTCTATACAAGGAAGATGTACTTGAAGGCAATATTACAGAAATGGAAAAGGATGAAGATGAAATGGGAGATTTAATACTGCAGGAAGGATTTGACATGGCACTGAAAGACTCAGACTTCAAGAAGAATGTAATAATTCCAACCCCAAAGAAAGCAGTTGTCAACAGGTGTGAAAATTACAGAACTCAGTTTAATAAGTCACAGCTGCAAAATACTAACATGAATTCTTTACAGATGAATGGAAAAACTGGTAGAAGCTGACCTTAGGGAAGATCAGTTTGGATTCGATAGAAATGTTGGAATATGCAAGGCAATATTGACCCTATGACATATCTTACATGATAGATTAAACTTATGTTTCTAGCATTTGTAGACCTTGAGTGACTTCTGATAATGTTAACTGGAATACTCTTTCAAATTATGAAGATGACATGAGTAAAATACAGGGAGCAAAAGGCTATGTACAATTTGTACAAAAACCAGGAGGCAGTTAAAAGAGTCAAAGGGCATGAAAGGGAAGCAGTGGTTGAGAAGGGAGTGAGACAGGGTCAATCTGTACATTGAGCAACCAGCAAATAAATAAATAAATAAATAAATAAATAAAATAAATAAGTCTGCAGTAGAAATTAAAATCCATGGAGAAGAAATAAAATCTTTGAGGTTTGGCAATGACAATGTAATTCTGTCAGAGACCGCAAAGGACCTGGAAGAGCAGTTGAATGGAATGGACAGTGTCTTGAAAGGAGGATATAAGATGAACATCAACAAAAGCAAAACAAAGATAATGGAATGTAGTCTAACTAAATCAGGTGATGCTGACGAAATGACACACTCAAAGCAGTAGATGGGTTTTGCTATTTGGGCAGCAAAATAACAGATGGTCGAAGTAGAGAGTATGTAAAATGTAGACTGGCTATAGCAAAGAAAGCGTTTCTGAAGAAGAGAAATTTGTTAATATAGAGTATAGATTAAAATACCAGGATGTCCTTTCTGAAAGCATTTTTATGGAATGCAGCCATGTATGGAAGTGAAACAGGGACGATAAATAGTGTAGACAAGAAGAAAATAGAAGCTTTCAAAATGTGGTGCTACAGAAGAAGGCTGAAGATTAGATGGGTAGATCATGTAACTAGTGAGGAGGTACCAAGCAGAACTGAAGAGAAGAGGGATTTGTGGCACAACTTGACTAGAAGAAAGGATCGGTTGGTAGGATACATTCTGAGGCATCAATGGATCACCAATTTTTGTGTGGTTTTAGGGCACTCAACTACCTAGGTTATTAGCGCCCAGACACAAATGTAAGTGCACATATAATCTGGTACAACTCGGGGGGAAGGGGGGGAGGGGGGGGGGGAGGGACAGGACACTAGAAAGTTCTTACAAAGATGCAGATAAAATAATTAAATAGAGTTAGATGTCTTTGGATAAGTCTGTCAAACTAATAAAACGAAGAAAATGAGCAGCTGCTCGAATTTCATTGGCTAAAATTTCCTGTAAGATAGATGGCAGAGACAGGACACTACGAGATTGATTAAAAAGGGGACACGACAATAAAACATGGCGCACTGTGAATGCATGACCACAAGGGCACTGCGGGGCGGGGTCACCGGATAGCAGGTAGCGGTGGCTAAACTGCCAATGCCCAATCCACAACTTGGCCAAAACGACCTTCTCTCACCAAGATGGTCAGGAGGAGGCTGTCCAAGCTGTTGGGAATGGTTTTATGGCCCGGAGCTTATTTTCTTGAAGTGACGACCAAGTATCCCACCATAATGACACAAGCCTCTTACAAACAACCCCACGAATGTCAGACGATGGGACACAAAGGGAGGCTGTCCGAGGCAGGAGGACTGCAGCCTTGGCCACAGCATCAACAGCCTCATTCCCGGGCACTCCTAAATGACCTGGAACCCACATAAAGCTAACAGGAGAGCAATCATCAACAAAAGAATAGAGGGATGGCTGGATCCTTTGCACCAAGGGATGGACCGGATATGGAACTTTAAGGCCCTGAAGAGCACTGAGTGAATCAGAGCAGAGTACATACGGAGAATGGCAGTGGCAGCGGGCATACTGAACGGCCTGATCGAGAGCAAAAAGCTCAGCCATAAAGCTGGAACACTGGTCGAGGAGCCAGTATTTGAAGGTGACGTCCCCGAAGACAAAGGTACAGCCGACACCATAGTCAGTTTTGGAGCCATCACTGTAAATAAAGGTGTCACTGGCGAGTCATGCACGAAGTTCGACAAACTGTGAGCAATACACTGCATCCGGAGTACCCTCCTTCGGGAGCGAGCTGAGGTTAAGATGAATGTGAACGGGAGTCTGGAGCCAAGGTAAAGTCAGGCTCTCACCCTCTCTGAAGGTGGTAGGGAGGGCCAAATCCAATTGTCGAAGCAGATGACGAAAGCGGACTCCAGGGGGCAGCAGGGCAGACACATACAAACCATACTGACGGTCGAGAGAATCGTCTAAGGACTGATAAGAAGGGTGGTCAAGCATTGACAACAGCCGGCAGGCATACCGACAAAGCAGTATTTCGCACCGGTAGGTCAATGGTAATTCGGCAGCTTCAGCACAAAGACTCTTGATGGGACTAGTATAGAATGCTCCAGTCGCAAGACGTAACCCCTGATGATGGATGGAGTTGAGACGGTGTAAGAGGAATGGACGAGTAGACGAGGCTCCCATAATCCAGCTTTGATCGGACTATGGACTGATATAAGCGATACAGGACAGTGCGATCCGCTCCTCAACATGAACCAGTAAGAACACTGAGGACATTAAGGGAATGTGTACAATGGGCAGCCAAATAAGAGACATGAGGAGACCAACAAAGTTTCCTGTCCAGTGTGAGCCCTAAAAACTTCATTGCCTCCACGAATGGGAGAACAACAGGACCGAGATGTAAGGAATGCTTTATATCGCCAAGAGTTGATGCAAACTGTCTTCTCTTCAGAGAACCGGAAGCCATTAGCCACACTCCACGAGTATAGGCTGTCAAGACAACGCTGAAGGCAGAGCTCCAGAAGGCATGTTCTCTGGGCACTGAAGTAAATCGTGAAGTCATCGACGTAAAGAGAGCCGGTGACGTTAGGTGGAATGCAATCCATAACTGGATTGAGCGCAATGACAAAAAGGGCTGCTCAAAATGGAGCCCTGATGCACTCTAATCTCCTGGAGGAAGACGCCGGACAATACGGAACCCACACGTACCCTAAACATTTGATTTGTTAAAAATGAAACAATAAAAAGGGGTAGGCGACCACTTAGGCCCCACCTGTGCATAGTGCGGAGGACACCTCTCCAACAAGTATCGTAAGCCTTCTCCAAATCGAAGAACACAGCTACCGTTTGGCACTTTCGCAAAAAGTTGTTCATGATGAAGTTCACAAGGTGGTCAACAGCAGAGCGGCGTCGACGAAAGCCGCATTGAACATTGGTAAGTAGCTGTCGAGAATCAAGAATCCAAACCAACTGAGCGTTAACCATGCGCTCCATCACCTTACAGACACAGCTTTTAAGAGAAATGGGGTGGTAACTAGAAGGAAGGTGTCTATCCTTCCTGGGTTTGGGTATGGGAACAACGACGGCCTCACGCCAACGCATGGGGACCTGACCTTTGGTCCAGACATGAATATAGGTACGAAGAACAAAGCATTTGTCTGCCGGATAAAGGTGTGTCCACATCTGAATGTGAATGGCATCTGGCCCCGGAGCAGAGGACTGGGACAGTGCAAGTGCACATTTGAGTTCCCACATGGTAAAGGGGGCATTATAATCTTCCAAATTCAGCGAGTGGAAGGAAGGTCGCCGAGCCTCTTCTGCCTCTTTTCTGGGAAGGAAAAAGCGGCCGAAGGCGTTTGAGACATCCACAGGGTCCACAAGTACCTCATTACTCTGAAGTCAGGCCAAGTATCGAGGAGGGGGCCTTAAAGCCCGACAGCCGGCGCAGACCACCCCAGACGACAGAAGAGGGAGCAAAACAGTTAAAGGAGCTTGTGAAAGAGGCCCATCAAGCTTTTTTTGCTGTCTTTGATGACTGGAAGACATTGCGCTCGGAGTCGTTTGTAATCAATACAATTCGCCAGCATAGGATGGCGGCGAAAGGTGCGTAAAGCACGTCGTCGAGCACAGATAGCATCTCTGCAAGCCTCATTCCACCAGGGGACTGAAACGCGACGTGAAGAAGAGGTAGTACGAGGAATGGAAAGTTCGGCAGCATTGATGATAACAGCCATGAGGTATTCAACCTGACTGTCACAGCTTGGTCCAGAAAGGTTGCCAGGGAGGAGTAAAGTCCCCAGTCAGCTTTCGGTATGTTCCAGCTCGAGGGACATGGGGATGGGGTGTGGTGCAGGAAACGAACGACTCAGGGGAAATGGTCGCTCGAATAGGTGTCAAAAAGGGCACACCACTCGAACCGTCAAGCAAGAGTGGTAGAACAGATAGAGAGGTCCAAGTGGGAGTCCTAGAGGAAAGTCGGAGGGCCAGTATTGAGGCAGGCAAGATTGAGATGGTTGAAAACATCCAACAAGAGGGAGCCTCTCTGACAGGATGCAGGAGAACCCCAAAGGGGATGATGGGCATTGAAGTCACCAAACAATAAGAACGGCGGAGGAAGCTGAGCAATCAGGTGCATCATATCAGCCAGACTAACTGCGGATGACAATGGAGTGTAGACAGTACAAACAGAAAAAGTAAAGGCAGAAAGAGTAATACACACAACTATTGCTTTTGAGTGGGGTGGTCAATGGAATGGGACGGTAATAGACATCGTCCCGAACGAGCAACATGACCCCACCTTGAGCTGGAATACCGTCCACAGGGGTTAGGTCAGATCCCTCGGAGGTATAGTGGGTAAAAGCAATACGGTCAGTTGGGTGTAATTTCGTTTCCTGGAGACCAATGACGAGTGGACAGTGCAGGCGGAGGAGTGGTAGTAATTCCTCCCTATTAGATCGAATACCTCATATGTAATAGAGCCATCGCAAATCAGAGAAAGGGGGAACGAAACGGATGAAGAGCTGGTTACCTCAACGGCCGCAGAGGGCCAGGTTTCGAGGGAACATCGCTACAACCATCGGGAGGTGGATCCTGTTCCATCGAGTCGTCGCCAGCTGTGGCCACATTCCTGGGTTGCGCAGGAGGGGCAGCATCGTCCACTGATGACAGGCCAGCTGAGTGCCTGGCAGCAGAGCGTCAGACAAAACGCGCCGGGCTGGAGAGGGGGATAAAGACTTCTTTGAGATCTTCTTGGAAGCCCGATGAGTCACAGGGATGGTGGGCTGTGGGGGCTGACACCCGAAAAAAGTCCTCATGTTCAGGGTCCTTTTTTGAATGCCGGACCTCGGAGGCCGGGGTCCATAATGTTTCCCTGATGGACGCCTGAGAAGAGGATCGCTTCTCAGGCGGTGGCGGCAGAGGAGGAGGAGGAGGAGGAGGAGGAGGAAGTGTGTCCTCTGGGGCAGAGGGTGCAGGGGCCACGAGGGAGCAAGATTTGGAAGGAAGGGATTTGTGAGGCGGAGGCATAGACCCCAGATGGGGTGAGGAGGTGGAGGGGAGGACAGGATAGAGGTGAGGATACTGCGGAAGGAGTGGACACGACCGAAGCAAACGATGTCGTCAACATCATGGGATGGAGGCGGTCATATTTCTTCCTGGCCTCAGAATAAGACAGACAGTCCAAGGTTTTCAATTCTTGTATCTTCTTCTCCTTCTGATATGCGGGGCAGTCGAAAGATCTAGGTGAGTGGAGGCCAGGACAATTGATGCACCGAGGTGGTGAGGTGCACGTATGTCCCTCACGAAGAGGACATCCACAATCGCCACAATGGGGCTCAGCTTCACACCGTGATGACATGTGCCTGAAGTGCAAACATCGGAAGCATCGCATAGGAGGCTGGACGTAAGGTCGCACGTCGAACCGGTAGCACATCACCTTTACTTTCACCGGGAGAACATCCCCCTCAAAGGCGAGGATAAAGGCCCCAGGGTCGATGCGATGATCTGTGGGGCCACGCTGGACTCTCAGGACGAAATGCACACCACGGCGCTGCAGGTTGGCCCTGAGCTCCTCATAAGATTGCAGCAGAAGGTCACGATGGAAAATAATACCCTGCGTCCTATTGAGCACCAGATGTGGGACAATGGACACTGGGATGTCCCCTAGTCGGTCGCCTGCCTGGAGTACTGCTGACTGTGTAGCGGAGGTGGTCTTTACGAGAATGGACCCCAAACACATTTTACTAAGAGCCTCAATTTCTCTGAAGATATCCTCGATATGCTGTACAAAGAACATGGGCTTAGAGGTGGAGAATGTCTCCCCCCCTCCCCCCCCCCCACCATCGGCCCGAGAACAGACTAAATAGCGGGGGAAGTATGTCAGCCCAAGCTGGCGGGCCTGCCCTTCCTCCCAGGGAGTGGCCAAGGCAGGAAAGGCAGAAGTACCAGAGACAGAACCTTTCCTCTTAGAAGACGCGGCTGCAGAGCGACCTGATGCATGTTGACGTTTCATCTGCGAAACGTCCGCCCCAAATACTACCCACTCCGACCAGGGGATCTCACCACGAGCACCACCCAGCCTCAGCAAGGGCCACCTGGCAGGATGACCGTTGCCGGGAGTCCTGATGCCCCAGGTAGACGGGCATCTACTCCTTGGCTGACGCGGGGAAGGTGCAGCTCAAGTATTGGCAGTACGATCCCTGTGTTGTCAGGGGCTACAACCTAGAGGGTACATGACGACGCCACCACAATGGGCTGGCCACCGTGCTGGATTTCGGGTGCCATGGAAAGTCCATCATGATCGTAAGTGCAGATGGGGAAGCACTATGGGCGTAACTCGTGCAACCCATCAGGTGTTTAGGCCCAAATTGATAAACAGTGGGTGCAGTTACAACGCCATTACGATGAGTGCCAAGTTCTTAGTGCACTGAGGACCGGTTTTTTTTCCACAGTATGTATTTTACATGCCTTCTAGTTTGTTGCATACACCAGTTCATTGCTCTGAATTTCCATATACCTTAGTTCTCAGCATAATATTACTTCCTTTCCTAGATGTTGTAGGTATAGTCCAAGATTAACTGCATTGCTTTCTCTGATGGGTACATGTACTGGATAGCTTAGTGTGCTCAGGGAATCAAAGCAGTTGATGAATTTTTTAACCCAAAAATGCCTCAGGTTTCATCCCCTCCCAAACTCTCAGGATCAGATATAGCTAATCAGACTCAGAATTCAAGAGATGGGTCTGGAGGACATTATTGTAGTTAACTCATCCATCAAGGCTATCTCCCAATTATACCCAACAGCGTAAGTATGTATTTAGCCAAAGGTGGTTTTCAAGAATACATGGGGAGCACATTGTAAGGAGGATAAGCGGGGGTCTTTGAAAAAGGCTGCAAGGTGCATTCCAACTGGTAAACCCACTTGACGGAGGATGTCAAGGGGTTGATGCAGATTCAAAAAGAATTTCTAAGTTGGATGACGAGGAAACTGTCAGATGGCAACTACACAAGAGAGCAACAGTTAGTACCTTCGGTTCTGAAAAGAGAAAATTCCCATTTCAACAATGAGACTGTCAACAGGACTTGTTCAGAAGGTGCATGTGGCTAGTCTAACACCAGAATGATGGTCTGAGTCTAACAATTTGAAAGCTGAATGTGGCATAAAGTCAGGATGAAACCAGGACCCAATAAATACACAGGAGAGTAGCAGGATCCACATTCTGAGGTGCACAAGGAAGCAGAAGGCATTAAGCTTCTGCATTCAGCCAGTCTTATGAATTTGAAGCAGCTAAGTCATCATCTTGTCAAAGAAGAATCCTAAAAAATCGGGACCAAGCAACAACGTCCAAGCGTTGAGTACATAAATAGAGTTCTGAAGTAGGGATGGATAGTGGTATGATGAGAGAAATTCATGAACTGCATTTATGCAGGAGGCAATAGGAAGTCATGGGAAAGGGTCCATGCGGAAGCCCTTTGGATGGCACCTTGGAGCTGATATTCAGCCAAGGGTACACAGTCAGAGCTCTACCAAAAGCAAAAGTCATCAATACACAACATGAGGGTACCCAGTGACTTGACAGAGGTCTAGCCCAGTGATGGCGTTGAGAACGAGTGTGACACTCAGCACACAGGTCTGGGAGATGTCATTCTCTTGGACTCGTGGAGAGCTAAGTACGAACTCGAACCTAGAACAACACCAAGGTTTTGAAGAAAAACTGGGTCTGTTTGGTGCATATTGGGCCAGATACTAGTGCGCCCTCTGCTCGAAACCATTCCACATGACTGTATCCAATTCTGCACATGTAGAGAAGACTTCATAGCCTTCCACTTTGACAAACCTTTAAAAGAGTTAGAACTGTTCGAAAAATCGAATTTTTCTTTCCGTTTTTCAAATATTATGGACCACAGTTCCATTCACATTGTAAATTAATGCGAGATTTCGAGTACCAGTACAGCCTTCTTAGTTTATGTATTATTTCCAGTTTCTGCTATGTCACTAACAAAACACATTCTCGTGTTTCAGACGTTGTTCAACACTAACAGAAACTAAAAACTATCTTCTGCAACAATGACAGTCCAGTGCGTGCACTGTAAGAGCAGAACATTGTTTACTACACTTGTGCTGTAAAGTGAGATTATCACACACCCATGACTACTCTTGGGTTAAAGAAAAATTTTCAGCAGCAAAAAAGAAGTTTGAGAAATAGGTCACAGATAATCTGCAAAGTAGATAACTTGCCTGTGAATAATAAAGTTTACTGTATTCTGCCATTTGTAGTCATGGAATTATTTCTGAATGTGTATGTGTAGTAGCATAGTGGGAGACGGAGCTTAAGTACGTGTATTTACAGGCAGTGGGGGAGGAGGGAATGGGGATTGATACTGAACTACATTTAATCACTGTAAGGGGGGGGGGGGGGGGCAAAAACCATTATTTAAGAAATTATGTAAATGGTCATTTCATTGCCATATTTTGTACTGATTAAAGTAATTTAGTTCAGAGCCATGGTGTTCTGCCAACATTAACACAGCTAAATTAGTGATAGCCTTCTTAATTTGCACTTAATGGATTTGCTCATACTTCCATTGAGGTGTGGTGATAATTTCATGTCAATATTTGTTGAAATTATATACCATACTTTATGCCACCACGACCAGCCAAATCAGCTTGAAACAAGCCATAATCTGATTTTGGCTTTGCAGAAAAATGATCGTGTAGAGACTATTGGGATTGCTGGGAATTATTTGGACCATAACTGCAGCTAAGCGGTTGGGGTTGACATTGTGCTGCGAAGGTGCCTCACGTAAACTTGAAAACTGTGTCACTCTTAGAGTAATACTACAAGCCCAGTATAAAGCATTTTGCTGAAAGTGTAAATGCAGAACTTTAGGAATTTTTCAACAAGATGGACCAGTCACACAAAGGTATGATCAGTGGATTGCTCTTATGCTGCCCCGCAATATATGATATGGTCTAAACCTGAATACTACTAGTAAGAGGCTACGTATGGACTCATTTCCAGAAGGGTTCAATGTTAAACACACACACTGATCCCAGAAGACAGGGCTGCTGAATAACTATTCATACAGTCACAATTATCAGCTGAGAAACAAAAAGGAACATGTTAAATAAGAAAGGTGAGCTCATATCACTGTAGGAAATGTAAAACTCTGAAGGTATTTTTGCTGGTTTACTGTACATAACAGGGCATGATTTGAAAATTATTGAAATTCAACAGATTCTCCCAAATGGACAACAGTCAATATCACATTGCTATACGTTTAGTATAAAGAAAAGGGACGTGACTACACACAAAACGTGTAGTGAAGTCCCAGGTCAGACTTGAATAACTGCATTGAATAGCTCTAAGAGTGCTGTAAGTCAGTAACAGACTTGAAAACCTGGAAAATAGTGACTTGACAGTTTAGAAGTCACCAAACAGGAAGCATTTAAGCTTCATCAACCAATTAGAAGGGATGCTAATAAAATGTAGAATAAATAACGGAGAAATAATTATGTTGAGATTTCAGTATTGACTTCATTTTGGGTAGTTACATCAAGGGCACCTGGTGATATCCATCTTTGATTTGTTTCCCTTCATTAAAATACCCTACAAGAATTGTAAGACAGTGCAACAGTGAGTTATAATTTCACAATACTTTTCACAAAATAAATGAGATCTATAGTAAATTGTTTATCTGACAATGGTCAGATGGCAGCAGTAGATCATCATCAGTCGAGCTTAGCTAAGTAGCAAGAATTACAATTTCACAGAATTATAAATCCTCACTTTTACTATTCAGAGAATTCATTGGATGAACTACAGAAGAAGTGAACCAATGACACTAGTAGATTAGAAATTGAATTCTTTTCTAAATAATGTTCTTACACCATTATGAATCCATTTTTCTTTACAGTGTGTGGGGGACAATTACTGTGGAAGCTGAGAGAGATTGCGGCTTACATTTTAGATCAATGAAATTTTTCCATTAACACTGAACTAGTTACAATAAGAAATAAAGAGCACTGAGTGAGGTGCACAGTAGTGAGCACATTGGACTTGCATTGAGGATGAAGATGGTTCAAATTCGCGTTCAGCCATCCTGATTTAGGTTTCCTTGATTTCCCTAAATTGTTTTAGGGAAATGCCACGATGGTTCCTTTTAAATGGTATGGCTGATGTCCTTCCTCATACTTTCCTAATCTGACCATGTGCTCCATCTCTAATGACCTTGTTAATGGGAAGTGTGAATAGTTTCCTTCTCCTCTTCCAAAAGAACTCTATAAACACTACAGTGCAAATTTTCTACTGCCGTCAAGCAGGTAAAAATCTTGTATTGTGCAAATGGGGATCAGTGAAGTAAATTGGAGAAGAGGATTTCTGGTCAGACGAATATAGGGTTGTGTCACCAGCAGCAGAAAAAGGGATAATGGGAGTAGGATTTGTTGTGAACAGGAAGGTATGTCCGAAAGTGAATTTGAACATTTCAGTAATAGGATTATCCCCATCAGAATCTACAGCAAACCAATGATAAAAAAAATAATAATTTACACGTTGATACCATAAGCAGATGATGAAACAATGTATATGAGAGTATTGAGCAAGTAACTCAATATGTAAAGAGAGGTGGAAATCAAATAATTGTGGGGATTGAAATACTTCAGTAGGGACGAAATGAAGATACAGTTATGGGAGAACATTGGCTCGGTAGTAGGAATAAGATTGTAGAAACACTATTAGAGTTCTTCAATAAATTTTAGTAAGTAAGTGCAATACACTGTTACAAATGCACAGAGTGGTGATATCTTGGAAAAGGCGTGAAGATAGTGAAAGGTGCCAACTGGATTATGCCAGGGTGACACACATTCTGAAATCAGATATTGAGTTGTAAGATGTAACCAGGAGCTTATATGAACTTGGATAAAAATTTAGTAGTGACAAAGAGGAGGATGAAGTTCAAGAAACTCATCTGCAAGAATCAGCATGGAAAAAAGTGGGATACTGAAGTGCTGTGGAATGAAGTGTGTTTAAATTTGTCTGGCTATGTAGATAGTACAGTACTGAGTACCACAGTAGGTTGTTCAGTTGAACAGACATCTCTAAAAAGCACACAGGGTTGCCCCAAGTTCTGGAAGTGGGGAATTTCAGATGTGTCAGAGAACTCAGGGAAATATTGCAGAAATTTGAAGGAAAAAATGGAAAATCTCATTTTTGTCTCAGTAGATGAAATGGTTTGTTTACTGAGGTGTCATGCATGGTCAATGGCTGGGTGCAGCCGAGTATGTGAGCTTCGCCCTTACCCCCTCATTCTTACTGCTTCTTCCCTTCCTACCATTCCCGTGAGCTTGCAGCCATTGTTGCCAACACTTCTTGCCGCTAGCCAAGCGGCTGCCGGTGAGAGGCAGGAAGGTGTGAGGGTGGTTCGTTTCGATCTGATTCTCTGAGACTGTTGACGCAGTGGCTGGAGAGAGCAGTTGTGTCTGAATGAGTTGTGTCAGAGTGATTGTGTGAAAATGTGCGTGTTCTCATTTTCTGATAAAGGCTATGGGCAAAAATTTAGTTGAGAGTGTGTGATTGCCTTTTCTATGTGCCTGTCTACGGTTCATCGATCATCTTTACGGTGTTTGTTACCTATCCTCATTAGTATTGATTCTTTGAGTATTTGCGCAAGTTATCTGTTGCATGAATTGAGTATTGCGGTCTCATTTCATCAATATGAAGCCTGTGACACACAAGTAGCTGGCCACTCAAGTAGACTTCCACTACCAGCCAGAACCGCAGGCCATTTCTGCAGGTATCTCTAACAGATTGGGCCTGCTGATCTGAAGCCCACTGTTTCCCACTAACGTGCAAGCCCTGACCGTTTGATCCAGTCTCATCGGTAATGGATTTCAGGAATTACGACTGTCTCATTACAATAACATTGTACAGTGCAGTGTTTTATAAAAATTTTATTTATTTTAGTACATTTCGGCACTTTTAAAGTAAACAGGGTGGTCCATTGATCGTGACCAGGCCAAATATCTCAGGAAATTGTATTACATATTCGTGTAGTACGTAAAGAACGAAATTTTAATGCATCTTATGACTGGTTAACAAGATTTCAAAGTATCATGCTATCCAGGAGAGCGCTGCCCAAGTAGGAAAGTTAAGCTGTGATAATGCAGCTGCTGCTGCTAAATTTTGTAATAATTTCCAAGAGTTTAATGCACAAGAAAGTTTACAGTTGGAGCAAATATACAATGTGTACGGAATCAGGTTGTTTTGGAAGTGACTACCAACAAAGACATTAGCTTTCAAGACAGAGTGCAGCGCACCTGGTTATAAGTCAATCAAGGAAATCAGAACTGTGTTGTGCAGTGCTGATGGTATGGGATCACAGAGAGATGAGATTGGTGTTATATGTAAAGCCAAAAAAAGCAGTGTCATTTCAAAGGAAAAGACATGTAGAATTTGCGTGTCCATTGTTCTCACGAGAAAGTGACCTGGATGGTCTGAAAAATATTTCAAGCATGGTTCCTCAATTGCTTTATGCCACAGGTGCAAGAACATTTAATGTTTAATGGTTTACTTGCAAGTGCTGCATTACTACTTAACAATGCACCTTAGCATCCAAGCAAAAATGTTAAATTTGATGATATGATATCTGCAAAATATTTATATAAGTTGCACCTGATGTTGGGTGTGATCTGATACTTGCTAAATAAAAATATCTGGCAGCCAATGTCATGCGTTATAGTATTTTTACTTTATATCCTCGATGACTGGTTTGATAGTCTAGGTGTCATCTTTGGATCTTCTGGAAATAATATTACTGTGCTTGAATCGCAAAATATAACACGAGGGGACTCTGCTTATAAAACAAAGGTGTGACATTGTCTTGTGAAATACATAAAACAGAATAAATAAAAACTTCATAGCGCCATAAGTGTGCCGCAGAATGGAGGAGAGTTCATCAACAGAGCCGTTATAGCTACGGCACATCAGGAAAGACTCTTTTGTGCACTTCATGCACAGTAATATTTCCAGAAGATCAAAAGATGACATCTAGAATGTCGAAATTGGTCATTGAGGAAATAAAATAAAAATTACAACAACACACAACCTTGGCTGCCACATATTCTGTGAAATATTTACCTCCTAATGGGACAGCCTTAATTTAACCAATGGACCACAGTGTCATTGTGACAATATGTATAGAGGAAATATGAGGGCAGCAATCTTCAGACATTTTGGAAAGAATTAACTGTGTTGGACATAGATTATAAACTGTTGAAGGTAAAATAATCAACCCTAGCCAAGTCAAGGAAAATCATGAATCCTAAAATTGGTGAAATCAGTATGTATGTATGTATGTGTGGATGGATGATGACAAATGCTCATTAGCAATGTCACTTTCTGTTTTGGGAAGTACTCCAGGGTGTGAAACTGTTTGCAAAGAAAATATTTTTGAACAATTTGATATCAACTGCATCAAGTCATGAGATGTAGAGTGACAGTAATATTTTTTAGCTAGTACACAGAAAATCTGAGGTGGTGAAAGACAGTGACAAAGATGAAAACATTTCTCTAATTCCAAAAACAGTGACTGTCATGCACGATCACTTCAATAGGCCGAAGTGTTACTGGACTACTTGGAACAGCAAGAAGAGCCTCCCTCTTCTAACAAGTTGGCAACGTGTAAAATTCATAGTGCATATGAAAAAGACGCGCTACCTCAAAAACCAATTCAAGATTATTTTGCTCCAAAATAGTGAAATGTAGTGTGAAACTCTATTGCATTGTATTCTTTCAAAGTACTGTATTTCCACACATTTATGATGATCAAAGCGGAATTTATCATCAACATTAGGTAAGTGATTTTAATGATGACACTAATTTTTGTTTTTGAACAACCCCAAAACCTCACTGTCTACTTTAATCATGGATCATAGACAGTTTTCAGGCTTTCAATTACTGCACATAATTAAGATTTCATTGTTCATGGCACATACTTGGGCAAGTAGTATGCCTGTGAAGTCTGTAGTAACATGTGCTCCAATAGTTACGCATTTAGTTATCCAAACAACAGTGTAGGTAACCATTTTCTTTAAAAAGCACTAGTAAATATTGAGCTCCTAATAGGAGACAAATAGCAACTACTTAATGTAACTGAGAATGCAGCATTCTTTTTTTCAAAACTAGCTGCTTCTTTTATAATTTGACTTGAAGCTGGCACAAGCCCAAACAGCATTTAATAATGGTGTGATTGCTTATTGTTACTACAGTGTGCAATTTAAGTTTCTATGATTTGCCCATCTCTAATTAATGTGTACTTTGAATTTACACATCCCTTGCAGGATCTACAAAGTACATATGGAAAACCACATTAAAGCCATTCTCTCGCTTTGAAAGATTTCAGTAGAGCGAGTCAATCCATGTTGCAGTCATAGTTGTGTGATTCCATACAGAATTACAAGTTTTAGTATTCTTAATGAATAAAAGGAATATTTGATACTAGTTGTCAGCTTTGACCACAAACAGTGTTCATGGCTCCTGTGACATCAGTTTTTGGTGCATATTTATTTAAGTTGGCAAATCATAAAACCTTTGACAGGCTGATCTGCAACTTAGCCCATTTGGAAAGTTACAGCCACTGATATTACATTATAATCGTGATGTTTACAACATTTGTCATGTTTCCTACATCACTGGTCAAATCTAAGAACTAGTATTAATCCTCTTTATCTGTTCTGGGAATTAATACAGTTTCACTTGCTTTCCACTGGAGCACATTGTTTTTGAATTTGGTCTGCCTCAAAGAACTTCACTATCAAGAGATTACATTGACATTCCAATACCAGCATTACTTTCAAGCTTTTGTGTAGCTTGCAGAAGGCCACCTTCACAGATCTAAAGGGTTTTTAATGGGGCAGTTTGTGCTATAATACAATGTGATTTAGTGCCACAAACTCTTTGAAAACAATTCGAGAAACTCCCCAAGGAATAAGAGGCTACCTTCAACAAATCAATTTAATTTAATAATGCTGCATCAATATACAACCAAACCATCTCTGAACTTAAGCGAGACATCAGAACATAGCAGAGATCAGTATGTTACCACACGTAAGATTTTATACAAGGACCTCACACTACCCTACAGATCACCACCACCACCACCACCACCACCACCACCACCACCACCACCAATGTTCCAAAAGATACAGACTCAAAACATTTTCAGTGTCCTGCTCTCCTGTTTGTGCATGTACAATGTCACACTACAAAATTATGCCACCGAACGAAGTCTATATTTTTCCGGTAGCCTGTATCGACGTGCTTCAACTAGATTACTTCTATTATTCAGAAAACAATTATTCCTGCTACTACATCTCAAAAACATCACACATATTTAACAGTTAAAGTACTAGTCCAAATTCCAGACAAGCTACTTTCACCTCTTTTTTAGTGTCTGACATCTTCACTATTGTCATGTGCCGGTGATCCAAAGCTAAGTAACATTGTCCAAGAGTTAACTTGCAAACTAAATGTCACAGGCTTACACTGTACAAGATGTCATGAAGACAAGATAACTGATCACAAAGTCACAGCGAAATCAACAGGCCTTGTTATAAATTAAGTCTTACTTTTCTACACCATCACAGTGATTGATTATTCCACTTGCTATAAACTTTCAAACAACATGACAACAATAATCTTTATATATTAATTAGTTGAATGATAGTTTCTACAGAAGAAATGTGATATGCATAGTTTTATAGCAGTTTCAAGGAAAAATCTGTGTTTTTCAATAACTACAATTGAAACTTCTTAAACAATGGACCATTTAATGTTAAGTTCCCTGCAAACTAGTTTATACTAATCACAAGGAATGGAATAGCTTCAGGTCAGCAATTATACAAATTGACTATGTTAATTAACACTTACTTGATTATTGCGGTCTCTGCGTCTTCTATAATCATCTTCAGTAATTTCTCCTCCACTGCTATTACCACTGCACCTCTCTTCACTTTTCCTTCTACCCTTGCCATCTTTTTTGTGTCCACCGTTGTTCTCCTTATTTCTCGGTGCCATTATTAATGTAAGTTTCTGAGTTTTGGTCAAGGAAATAGCCAAGGTACTCTAAATTATGAGGTCGAACCACCGCCTCAATGTTTTCTCCTTAGCTGAGTATTGTGACAATGGAATTTATTCCTATTTCTACAGCATGTGTTCTTCCTGATCAACCACTATTCAAGAACCTGCAATGTAAGATATTTCATTCTAGGATCATATAGCATTGAGTTAATATTCAATGAAACATGTAGTGAAATGCAGCTACACATTAACATACAATAATTCTTGTGATCACAGATATCAACAAGAAAATTCTTGGGTCTAAATGGGCAAATGATAGTAAATCATTAAAACATTAAAAGATGCAGAGGGCAAGCCAAATAAAATCCTTAAGCAACTAGCAGAGTAGAAAGAAATTACAAAAAAGTATCTATAAATCTGGAGACAATGTAGGACTTTTTCTATGTCACTGCCACTGCACATACACAACTTATGAAAATCCGTAAGCAGTAATACTGTACATGTGCAGACATTTGTTCTGAGGTGGCTTCCAGCATTATCAGAATGATTAAAAAAATGTGTAAATGCAGCACCAGCTTGGTTTGTGGCTGGGGAAGGTGGACTGAGTGTAACAAATAATTCTGAGCAAAATTGAGACAGTTGGCCTCAGGCAAACACGTGCATTCCACACACCGAACGTAAGTAACATTAAATCACTGAAACCTCACATCCCCTGTCAATCTAATACCTCCACAGAATCAATGTTTACATTTTACACAACCAATGGTGAAACCAACTAAGGCCGAAAAAATAATTTCACAACGAAACAGACACAATTAAAGTCACACAAACTATTCACTGTCGACACTTGTGTTAAATAATGTGCAAATAATGAACTTGCGCTCATCATATTTAAGTTAACATAAAGAAACGAAACAGCTTAAAGCGTCAAAAGATTGTAACAAACTTAGAAAATCGCACGACAGGTTTGCGTGCATGTACGAGGTAAGGTAGCAGCACACTTTATGTACAACGCATCGTCGTGACACCTTTACCTGTCCAAATACTGAAGGTAAATGCTCTGAACAGCTACCTGCTGCTCCTCAGTGCGCTTCTTTCGCCATGATGTTTTGCTTCTCGCTGTGACGAAATAACAAGCGAAGGCCTTGAAAGCGTCGAAGATAAAAGCATTAATTGTGTTGCAACAGTCCGAAATTTGGGAACAGTTACCAACGAGCGAAAAGCAGCAACACTACATATTTGTAAGTAATAGCTGGCTGTCAAATATGACTCACCTGACAACAGTTATAGTCAATTGTCATCGTATCTGTTTTGCAAACACAGTTGGATTCGATTCGATGAGACTGTGTACACATTTGACAGCTACGGGTACTGTCAATTATAATTAAAATGGACAGAAACCGTGAGCACTCACTTGACTGAGGTGAATGACAGCAGTTGTAAAAATCTCAGACAAATAGTTACATATTTTACATTAAATCTCCGTTTTAGTCCTGTTCTTAATGAGCCACAGAAATAATATCGGAAAAATGTTGTGCGTCCAAATTATTTATAATCATTGTTATTGAATGGTAATTCAATCGTAATTTCTTTCTTTCTTCTGCAGATAAAACATGAACATTCACAGAAACGGAAAAACTGAAACTTCGTCTTTATCAGTGGATCACACTACTAATTCCTCGGCATTTAAACAAGCTAATGTCACTGCCGTGTCAAATTTTTTGGTCAGATATGAATCAGAGAAAGTCAGTCAAACTAATTCTACGGACAAAAATGATAAACCTTCTTTAAGTAAGTATTTTTCACAAACAACGCAGTCGCCAGCAACTAGCTTCTTCGACCAGCTATCAGGAGCATCAAATAATCCGGCAATGATGACCAGTGTTCGTGAGAGTTCCAGTTCACAGGACCTGTTTAGTGCAAGCCAGCCTCAAGTATTTACAGGTCAGGCACAGAAACAGTTTGGTGTAAATCAGTCACAGTCATTGTTTGGTGCTGTTCAAACGAAACTGCCAAGAGAGAATGAACCTACTGTCTGTCGGATCTTTGCATCACAGGAAATGTCACCAGCTGTTGATACATCTAATCCTTCATCTGCAAAGGCATTTTTTGATATGCTTGGTAGTGTTAGCGGTAGCGGAAACCACATTTTGTCTGTTGAAATGCCAAGTGACACAACTAGTAGTGTACTGACTTCTCCAGATTTAACAGCCACTACAGATGACGATATTTCATTCTTGTCACCTTCATCACCACCAGGACAGCATCCAAGTGAAGCAGACAGGCGTCGTGATGCTTGGATCCCAACAGAGCACACACGCAAGGCCCTAATAGCAGCAGCAACTTCACCACCTGGTACATATGCCCCTGATCGTGAGCTTCTGACAATGCCAGGGGTAGTTCTTGAAGATGAAATGGTAAGAAATGTAATATATACTATGTTTTCATTTTTTGTAATGTTACATTAAAAGAAGCAGTAAAATCATAAAATGAACACTACATATAGGTATCTCTTAAAACTATTGTGTCACTTTCTCAATGTTTCCAGTTGAGTATTATCTTCTGTAAATATATCCCCCACCCACATTTTTTAACACTTCTCATACAGCAGTCTTTGTGTGGTAAAACTGTGCAATTACTGTGTTTGGTGGTATCAGTGGTAAGGAATAATGATTCGCTGAGGTCCTGCCTGACAAGGCAAGGGACAGCGCAGCACAAGAGCTTTAAGTGATCAACAACTTGTTGGCCAGCCTAGTCCAGACAACAAAGGAAATTTAGGGGAAAACATTCGCATAGTTGTAATTGTGGTAGGAGAGAGTGCCATGAACAACATACTGAATTTCCTGATTTATGGGATATGAGAATTTGGATGGGGTGGGGGGATGTTTAAAGGGTGCCATATTGTGCCTTCCTTAAATAACTCTAATGAAAATGTTCCCAATACAGAATTAAATTACGTCAAATTTCCTGCAAAAAAAATCCTATCCGTTTTTTTCTTTTGCACTAATAGTTTCCACATTGCAGGGTATGAAAAAATTGCAGTTAATAAACAAATTGTTTTAACAGTGTTCAGTTAATGTTTATCTTTAACTGAAGTGGTTTAAAAACAAAAATTAAAAGTGCGTAACACGTTCAAGTGCAGTAGAGATTTATTAAAGGGTAAATTGTGTTTCAGGGATGTAATAGGGTGGAAGATATTAGGGGTAGAAATGCGAGGGGAGGTAGGTCACCGGATTGTGTTTGTACGCTTCCCAACTTGATAGGTCTCCAAACGAAGATCAAGCAGGTGCTTACACACTTCATACATCCCACTGTGTGGGTCAACGGAAGCGTTAGATTCCCCCGTCTGCTCTGACCCCATAACGTAAGGGTGTTGTGGCATGTGACGTCATTACGGCACAGAGTTTATGATGTTTGTTTTTTGAATTTTTGAGTTGTTGGAGTTTGTGGTTTTAGTTTTCTTTTTCATAGTTGTAGGTTTTGTTTTTTCGTATCAGTAGTTATGGAAATGGAAATGACTGATTCCAATTTTCATAGTTCTATGTTAAGATGTGGATGTTTTGGTATTGTCAGCTGTAGTCAAGGGAAAAGTCTGATTCCAATTCTCATAGTTTTTGCTGTTGGTGGTGTTTTGGTTTCGCCAGCTGCGTTGACCTATATAGGTGAAGGGAACTGTCTGATTCCTATAGATTTTGTAATTTATTTATTTATTTTTTTTGTTCATCATTTTGTGTGTTTTAGAATCATGGTGAGTTTTTTTTACTGTTTTACTTATCTTGTTCCTTCCCAAAAACCTCCAATTTCCCGTGTCTGCAGCTCATGATTTTGCGGTATCGTTCTCACTTACCGCGCACAGGATCCCGGGTTTGATTCCCGGCGGGGTCAGGGATTTTTCCTGCATCGAGATGACTGGGTGTTGTGTCATCATCATCATCATCATCTCCCCATGGTTGTCTCGTTAGTTTCATTGTCTTTTAGGAGGGAGATGTTGTTGTCTAATTTATATGTATTTTTCTGTTTGTTGCCATTTGTATGTAGTCACATCATAGGACCATATTGGAAACGCTTAAAATAGCCATTTCCACCATATTGATGGGTGAAAGCAGACGGGTAGAATCGGACGCTTCCGTAATTTCCATTGCGTGACAAGAAGCAACTACATGGTCTTTCATGAAGTTACATCAACCCTCCACAGCAAACATTATGAATCGCTGGTGACAAAATGCACAGACATACCCAAGTAATGTTTATTTTCCACAGGGCGTGTTAACACTACATTGAATGCAGGTATGAGCTACTAATCATGCTAACCGAAGTGTTGCATATGGACAAAATCTATATAAATATCTGCACACTGTTCTACTATGCTACAAGGTAAATTTATTCTTAATCATCTTGCAAGGCAGATGCAGTGTTTTTATGGGAAAGAATTCTTCTCCCATGAGCACTGGTTGATTTACAATTTACAGACTGACTCTGTTCCCCATGCGTTTCCTGTCCATTTCTGTTATGTGAACAGACAAATTAATAACTTCACTGGAGCATGTGTTAATTTATAGTGGAGTTATTTTCAATTCATTAAATGATTACTTACTTGCAATTGTTAAGTGAACTTCTATGTAAAATATATTCCTGTAAACAATGACTGAGAAGTGTTTAATTTGTGATTGGAAATTTGTCAGTGACCTACGTAGTGTTAGTGGGAAAGGGATTGTATTAGTGTGGCACATTGCTGCTGTCTATCATTGGCAGTGTATTTTAAAGCCATGTGTTGAAGTAATGAATGACCAGAAAATTACTGCTCATCTCTCACCATTAAATGTGTTACTGGTAGAATGCATATATCTTTTCCATTCAGGAATTGCTGGCACTTGCAGAGTGGCCTGAACAGAGTCCAGCCACTTACCACACTTCCACAGTATTTCTTTTAAGATGGGTGTGGATGTGTGTGATGGAATCGGACTGATCATTTTCAAGTTTAGGACAGTAATCTGCCGCAGCACATTGCTTGGATTATGTTGAAATATCAGAAGTTCTAAAACACCTAGGTAACCTTCTCTTGCAGAGGGAGACAATTTAAACCTCTTAGCATCTTGAGTGTTGAAAGAGCTGAGGAAGGAGCTTTGCATTTGATGCCCTTCATGCCATGAAAAGTGTTCTAGAGAGTGATAGTGAAGACAACAAATTCAGCATTGACAAATACATATTGACAACATGTTACACGTTGAGCAGGCTCTTCAGTGTGGTAGACTGTTGACAGCTCCAGCTTATTTTGTCTTCTCACACAAGAGACGTGAACGGAAAATGCTGGAGAGGTATAGTTTGTCAGTTAAGAGAAGCTCAGAGAGCACTACTGGAAGAACAATGTCCTCTCTAGCAGTGCAGAACAGCATGCAGAGATTTACTTAGATTCTGCAAAATACGGAAGCGTCAGATTCCACCTGTCTGCTTTGTCCCATGACGTCACAAATATGACGGAAATGACCATACATTATGACTCCAATATGGTGCCTATGACGTCATTACGTAAAAATGACTACAAACACAAAAATACATTGAAAAACCAACACACACACATTCCACAAAAACCTAATGAAACTAATGGGACAGGAGAGCTTCTGTAAAGTTTGGAAGGTAGGACACGAGGTACTGGCAGAAGTTAAGCTGTGAGGATGGGGCGTGAGTCGTGCATGGGTAGCTCAGTCGGTAGAGCACTTGCCTGCGAAAGGCAAAGGTACTGAGTTCAGAGTCTCGGTCCGGCACACAGTTTTAATCTGCCAGGAAGTTTCATATCAGCGCACACTCCGCTGCAGAGTGAAAATCTCGTTCTGGTAACGGGACAAGCTTGGAAAATTGGGGGTTTTTGGGCGGGGACAAAGTAAATATAAACAAATTTAGACACACACCACCATACCAAACCACACAAAACGACTAAATAAACAGACAACACAAAACTCTGGAGTCGGACACTTCCCTTGGCCTATATAGCTCAACAGCAACTCCTGATACTGGAACAGCCACAACCATCCATTGGAATCAAACAGTTCCCTTCACCCACATAGGGCAATAGCGATTCCCAACACCAAAAAAACCCACAGATATGACAACAAATTGGAATTTAAAACTTCCCTTCAACTACATACCTACAAACCAACACAATACCAAATCACCAGTGCAACAGACCACACAACTCAGAACCACCCTACCAGCCACAACAACACCCAACAAATGCACTAAAAACAAGGAAAATAAAAACTTACCACAACAAGGTTCTGGCACCACAACCTAGGTCAGCCACCACAATCACACACAGGCACACACCCAGCCACAAACACAAACATCCATACATACCCACACCCACACACCAACGAAAAAATACACAACCAAAAGAAAGACCGAACCCACCCACACCCCATCCCCCAACCCAACCTCCCCCCTCACCCCAAAATAAAATACCCATAAACAAAAAACAAACACAAAGTAAACAAATCTAAATCGCACACTACAACTCAACAAAAACTAAATCACAAACCAACGCACTCCTCCCTCCCTCCCCCCCCCCCCTTCACAAACACTACCCACAATTAATCGCCCCCCCCCCCCCCTCAAGCTGCAGCCATCCACCCAGACAAACCACCCTAACCACCCGCCTTTGGCCTGTACATCTTACTGATAGTCCTTAAAAAACGAAAAAAACAAAAGCCCTCAGGGACACTCTTCCGCCAACAGTACTCATCTAAATGAGACTGAAGGTTAGGAGAGCGCCTCTTCCCCCTCCCAAGAAATGACTTAATGGTCCCCCACATCCCCTATATGGTATTCGTACAAGCCCCTGTCTCATAATTTTTAAACTCTAAACTATGGTTCGCTACTAAATGATTTTACTCCCTCTCACCCAACTCCCTATAAGAAGCATAGGCATCAGAAACTACAGTAGAACCTGGTTCTATAAATTCAATCAACCCAACTAAGACCGCCCCTCCACAACCCTAAAAACACATTCCGAACACCCACCTCCTGGTACAACAGCCCCTCACACCCAGAGACCAACCATCCCTCCCATACTTCCTTTTCCCAAACTGCGACTTGTCCGCCTCCACCACAACCCCAGGCCCACCCAACTTCCCTCTGTACTTAATAAACTCAGAACATACTTCACAACAAAATGAAAACCAGTGAAGCACACTCCTGTCACTCACACCAGTCTCATGCATGCAAAAACTGTGAGAGGATTTATAACAAAAGTAGTACATCAACAACACAATCTCGTGCATGCCCAACCTAGATGTTTCAAACCAGGAACCGCGACAGGTTATCCCTATGGCATCGCCACATATAACCGTCCCTGGTCCGAGACGCCATAACTTTTGCCAATGTCATGTCGTGCCCACAAACCGTGCACTTCACAACCTCTGCCAATAAGCCAAACAGCTGCAAAAATTTAATCAACTCCAACGGACTCGTCCCCATCATAGCATGCAAGCGCACACTATTAATTTTATCCGTCATATTCATACCTAACAAGAGCAGCAACAAATTAATTTGCTCAAGTTAACACATGACCTGCAGTGAACAGCAGTACAATAACTTTCACACAAATACACTAAATCATTAACTCACTGAAAACAATTCCTCTCCGCACACAGCAAAAACGAGAACCAGCCAGAACAAGCAGTAACACCACACTGAACCCAATACACCACACAACACGAAACCCCTAAACCAGAGGGCACCATGAACAGCAACACGATGACAGCTACAAACATGCCACACTCACAAACCAAACTCCACGCCGTCATGACATCACACCCCACAACAGCTTTACGTCATGGGTCAAAACCGACTGGTGGGATCAGACGCTTCACTCGACCCAGATTCTGTCTATATGCATTACTTGCATTAGAATCATCAGTGCACTTCATGGAAAACAAACGCTTCCTCTGGACATGTCAACACAATATGTCACTAGTGATTCATAAGCTGCACAGTGAAGGGTCGGTATAACTAAGTGAAACACTTGCAGTTGCTTCTTATGATGTAGTGGAGTGGTCATTAGGGAATCACCTGCTTGATCTCGATGTTGCAGGCCTTTGAAGTAGGAAAGTGCATGAACATAATCCATAAACCTACCTACCTTTTTGCATCTAACGCACTTATTCCCCTCCTCCCCCCCTCCCCTTTCCCCCTCCACTCTGTTACAGCCCAAGAACACAATTTATCTCTCAATCCCTCAATACAGTTCTATTGCACTTGGACATGTTATGTAAATTTAATATTTGTTTTTAACCTACTTCATTTAAAGATAAACCATTAATTCTATATCATTAAAACAATGTATGTCTAATAATTGGGCTTTTTACATCCCCCTGCAACACGGAGGCTATTAGTCCTAGAGAAAAAATGAACAGGAACTTTTTTAAGGAAATTTAATGCAGTTTAATTTTATACTGCTTCTTGCTAGAAGCTGCGTTTTATGAGTTATTCAAGAAAAATATAAAAATGTTACCTTTAAACACCCTCACACACCAACACTCACGCTCCATCATTCAGGATTTTTAGTATGTTGTTTATGGCACTCCCTCCTTCCATGTATAAAAAAATTGCTACTGCCTGAATTTTTTCCACCAGTCAACCTTTTTTGGTTTTAGTTAACTAGGCTAGGTGTGGTCCTTTTCTCTCATGAGGTTGTGAGATTTTTATGCTTTTGATATCTGAGGGTATACGTTTCCCAAAGCAGTTGACTCTGACCAGGAAGAATTTTAATTCTTTAAGATCAATCAGCAGAGGGAATTCAATGATGTTTTCAATGTTTTTATCTGTGTTACCTCTGCGTAAGTTCTCCAAAAGTAATATACTGTGTGTATACCCATTCTCTAAACTTTCTCAGTAGTGTTTTGTAAAAATAATGTTTTCTTCCCTCTGGGGTTCCCATTTGCATTCATGGAACATTTTTGTAAAACTCGTGTTTTGATCGAACATACCAGTAATGGTTTTAGAAACAAGTCTCCGAATTGCTTTGATGGCCACTTTTAATCTGACCTGGTGGGATCTTGAGCAGTACTCGAGAATGAGTCACACAAGTGTTCTGTATGTGTTCTCCTTTATAGATAGCATAGGGTTCTCTCAATAAACCGAAGTCAACCATTCACCTTCCCTGCAATTGACTCTATGTGCTTGTTCCATTTCCTGCCACTTTCCAATATTGTGCCAAGATATTTAATAGCTGTGATCAAACAGAACACTGCTAACACTGTAATCGTACACTATAGGATAGTTTTTTCCCACTCGGCTTAATTAACTTACTTTTTCTCACATTTAGAGTAAGTTGCTAGACATCACACCAAATAGAAATTGTATCCCAATCTTTCTACAGTCTCTAAAAGATGACATTTTCCTGAATAATACTGCATCATCAGCAGACAGTCTAAGATTGCTGCTCATCCTGCCTGTCAGATTATTTAATTATATAGAGAATAAGCATGGTCCTGTTATACTTCCCTGGGGACTCTTTGATGATACTTTTGTCTCTGATGGTTACTCACTGTCCAGAACTAGATACTAGGTTCAGTTATGTACATGACTTCAAACCACTCTCATACCGGTGAACCTATTCTGCAAGCTGAGTTTCCCATGAGCGATGCTTTTTAAGTCTCTCAAGAAAATTTATTGTATTCAAACTTAAAATGTGTTCTAGAATTGTGCAGCGAAATGATGTTAAGGACATTGGTTTGTAATTTTGTGAGTCTTTTCTTTTACCCTTCTTGTCTACTAGAATCACCAGTGCTTTTGTCCAGTTGCTTGGGACATTTTACTGGACAAGAGATTTACGAAATTCAAGCTAAGTTGAGGGCTAGTGTTGAGGAGTACTCTCTGTTATACTGAGCTTTGGACATGGTGGCTTATTTGTTTCCAACTCTTTCAGATGCCTTACAGTACCAGGGATGCCTATTTCTATGTCCTTCGTATGGGATTTTGTGTGGCGATCAGAAGATGCTATGTATGTACAATTCTTGTGTGAAAGATCTTTTAAATGTGGGGCTTAAAATTTCAGCTTCCCTCTTCCTGTCTTCGT
Source organism: Schistocerca gregaria (assembly GCF_023897955.1). Taxonomy (NCBI): domain Eukaryota; kingdom Metazoa; phylum Arthropoda; class Insecta; order Orthoptera; family Acrididae; genus Schistocerca; species Schistocerca gregaria. The sequence continues at coordinate 259,929,579 of NC_064925.1, forward strand.
TTGCTATGCCAGATTGCTCTATGAGTTAGATGTGGGTTGGTCCAAGATTTTAAAGGAGTAGGATCCTAATCTGAATCCAGCTCTGTGGACACGAACCCAGGTTCCATGCTCACTGGACCTATATGGGTCTGGCTCTACAGCCAGTCGGGACGGAGCATATCTGTGGAGTGAATCCATGTCCATTGCACCTGTATTGGTTTGGCTCTACAGCCAGCAGACGAAATGTATCTATGGAGTTAATCTTCTCTTATCGAGAAGGATCGCAGTTGTGTTAGACAGGAGTTACGTAACATGCAGCCAATAACTTATTAACAGATAATACTGATTTTTTTTAATAAAAGATTGTTAACTGTGATAAAATTATGTTTTTCTATCCGAAAATCACAAACACTTTGTCGCATTATAAAATGACAGTTCTCAATTACTATGCATGTCACCCAAATCACATTAGAATTTTTCAATTATTTCTACAAAATTAAGCCTTTGTTAATTATTAGTTCTTACTGTTAAAAATACTTTTAATCAATCAATATTTTAAGATAATTATGAGTATTCGCTATGTAAGAAATTGCATATTGACTCAGCAATGTAATTCAGTCATTTTAAATTGTGAGCAATAAATATCATTTGGGATAATTTTTCAGGCTTTAGTCTGCTCCATCACTCTCTAATTATTTTGCCCATCTTGGAGAAAATTGTCTCACATGGTACAGAGGCGGCAGCAATACAATGCCGTTTCAGCATCACTTTATAGAGAAGTGGATAAAAGTCTCTTCATCCTTTACGCCAGATAAGAGGATCTTGAGTCCTGTCAAGTAATTCTTCAGTAATATATTTATCTATTTCTATAGCACTCAATGCAGCAGGATTTTGTGGAGCATGCAAATTCTTAACTTGTTGATTAAATTTTTCCCAAAGCAGTGACTAATATTCATAGTGACCTGAGAGACTCTTCATTGTCTGCATTAATGTCTTGATGGTTTTGGTCAGTATTTAACTTAATCTTAGCACACATCTGCTTGAGGCCACCTGTTGCCTTTTCTGCATTTCTAGGTGTTATACCATGAGACTTGCTCCTTGGATGTAGCTATGTTACTTGAGCAATTAATTCTTCTGTTTCAGCATCACCAAATCTTGTATTTATTTCATGCTTAATTATCTGCCATCATTCTTCAATTCAACTTCTGTTCTGTTCTGTTAGATACTTTTGACAAAGAAACATGGTTTTCTGAGCAATGAGATTCTGTAACAACATGGAAAATGTTTAAAACTTCTTTGCATTTTGAAATAATTTTCCACTCTTGAACAGGGAAATTCTTTAGCTGTTGGTTTTCAGTGGCTAGAGTAGTTAATATAGCAGTCTTCATTGTGTGAAATCTACAAATCATATCACACATGGAGTTCCATGGAGTTACAGAGTCCTGTTTCAGTTTCTACATCAGGTTCAATTTTATTATTATTATTATTATTATTATTATTATGTTCCGTGACATGGTATCAAGGAGAGACTCCTGAGGAAAGCTAGCCTGTGTGTACTAGTAATGAGGACTTCTCAATAAATGCAACAAGGAATTCTAATATTCTTTTGGCAGTGATGGGGCCTGAAGATGCGGTAATATGTTGCCAAAACTAGTGGTGTGAGACAATAAAGACATTCTCAAGATGGAGCTTTTTCTCATATACTCTTGGTGAGTTTGTGCTTGGCAACCAAGGGGCCCCAACCTTAGCAGCACATCTTCCCTTTCGATGCTGCATGTCTGTCTTTCTTTTATTCTTTTTCTTCGCCCATGGGAAAAATGTCTGGAATATTTTTAGGAATGTGTTCTGTGGTTTTAATAATATGACATCAGAATAGCCTCTTATCTATTCTTTTTATTTTATTTTATTTTATTTTTTTATTTATTTATTTTATCACCTACCCTTACTCCACTTCAGCGTTTGAGATGTATGTTTCTTCTTCCTCCCTGTGCACTCCTGGAGGTTGGCCCATGTGATTGATGCATAACAAGTGACTGAGTAATGTATAATTCCCAGCCCTGGGTTGACAGGTAGGATTTACACATACCCCTGGGTACAGGGCAGGCCCAGGGATGGGTGATTGCCTGACCAGAAATGTGTTGACGCAGTTACAGGCCATGTGAAATTCTGATCTTTTTTATCTAATGGAACTTTGCTTTTGGAGCGCAATTTTGAGTTTCAATGCCAACATCTGCTTGCAGTTTCACTCCTCCACAGCTATCCTGTTGTGTTGAGGCCCAGTGAATGCTAATTTTTTCACATGGTGTTATTTATACTTGGCTGCTCAATGGTCTGACCTAAGGAGAAATCCAAACTTACTTCCCTGATCAGGGCATCACTCGGTCCATGTGGTAATGAAAATGGGTGATGCAACCTCAGTGCCTACATGCACACTTTTTCTCACTTTTTATAGGATAGTGCTTCCATCAAAGATGAAAGATCAAAGCGGGCTATGAAATTACCACAGTCCAATCATACATCCCACACCCGGTGCATTATTACCACTGGCAACATTACATCTACAGTTGCAAGTCCTGTCAAAACACGGGCAAATGTGTTACTTGTAGTAGGGATACTCATGAGGGTGATTGTTTGCTGCCTCCTCCTCCTCCTCCTTGCTGTATCAATTGCTATGGTGACCATGCAACCTCATCTTGAGACTGTCCTATGTATTTCGATGAGTGGGACATCCAGAAGATCCAGGTGAAGGAGAAAGTACCCTACCCTATTGCTCGCAACTTGTTGGCTCGTTGAAAGCCCCGCATTTTACAATCTGGCACTTACAATACTGTGTTTGCTGTGCCTCACTCCACGAAGGACTTGGCCACACAGGCTTCCAACCTCAAATTCAGCATTGCGCTTCTAAAATTAACTAGTATCACAGTTGCATCTTTGTCTCCTCCTCCAGGTGCGCAACAAGCCACCAAATTGCACCCAGTGGTGAAATCACCTGCTTCACTTATGGCTGGAAATGACAAAAAGAAATAATCTCCCAAAGACTTCTTACATCCCTCCACCCAACAAGCATCTGAGTCTTCATCTGCCAACTATAAAGGCTCTAAGAAAACGGACAAAAACAAGGAGTCTTCTCCTTCCCAGACTTGAAGATCCTCTTAAACGATGTCACCATGTGTTACGCTCACCCAACTGACCTCCATTTCGCTGGTGTGTACTGCCTACTGTTTTTGTGCCCAGCAATCTGCAGGCCAATGCAAAGAGGATGCCGGTGTCTCTTTTGATGTACTGGAACAGAATCCTTCAGCCTCAACACTCTGTAGCAGTGAGTCTCCAAAGGCTGGCACTCAGCAATTACCGAGGTGACAGCCCTTCATTTGTTCCTTCTTCCCCTTTCCCCGTCATGACTCTTCTCCAAAGGAACAGTCATAACATTAGATCCAACAAGAAGGAATTACGGGTAGATCCAACAAAAAGGAGTTGTAGCTGCAGTGTCTGCTTGTTTTCTACCTTCAAGAAACGAAATTGCAACCTTGTGACTGCTTTGACTTCTCCCATTTCCTTTCTTTCTGTTTTGAGCCCCCCCCCCCCCCCCCCATCCCACTCCCCCACCCTGAGGGCTGCATTTCATCTCATGGGAAGTCATTGTGCTCATCTAGGATGACGGTCATAGTCACACCATCTCCTGAACACCTGGCTGCAAGCTGTTGTGGTCTGCATTATCCTTCTTCGCTTCACCTTTTACCCTTGTACCATTTACGTCCCTCTGTCAGTGTCACCAGGGCAGACTTCTTCCAGCTTATTGGTCAATTCCCTCTCCCCTTTTTGCTGCTCGTTGACTTTAATGCACACCATCCCCTTTGGGGCCCTTCCAGAAACTGCTAGAGAGGTACCCTATTGGCTGACCTCAATCAACTCAATCTCATTTGTCTTAATGCTGTGGAGCACCCATGTTTCTTTCAAACTCCATGCACATCTATTCCCATTTGGACCCCTCATTCTGTACTGCCCAGTGTGCCCATCGTCTCGAATGGTTTGTTCTCTTTGACACAAACTTGAGTGACCATCTCCCATGTGCTATCCGTTTGCTGACTCCTATCCCACCTCTATGTGAACCCAATGGGCAGCTTTCTAAGGCTGACTGGAGGCTTTTCTCCTCCCTGGCACCCTTCAGTGAACAACATTTCCCCAGTTGTGATGACCAGGTGGAACACCTTACAAAAGGTATCCTTAACGCCACAGAATATTCCATATCCTGCACTTCATCTTTACCGTACCGTGTGCCGGTTCCTTGTGAACTGAGGCAGGCTGCAACACGATTTGTGCATGGAAACTTGTTCTCTGTGTTTCCAACCATCATCCTATCATGGCAATCTATATTCATTATAAACACTTGCGTGCACAGTGTCATCACATTTTTCAGGATAGCAAAAAAGTTATCCGCATTTCACTTACTAGTTGTTTTAACAGTTTCATTCCCTTTTCCATCATGTAGGGACAACCTCTGGCAGCTCTCCTGGACCAAGGCTCACTCCCCAATTTCTGACCTGACCGTAGCAGACAATGTTATTGTGGACCCTAATGCTATCTCCAACATCTTAGGCCGCTATTTTGTAGAGATTATGAGCTCTACCCACTATCAACCTGCCTTCCTCCATCAGAAACAAATGGAGGCAGCTCAAATGATACCCTTCTCCTCTCAGAATCATGAATATTGCAGTGCTGCCTTTACTAAGAGGAAGCTAGATGATGCTCTCACTTCATCCCAATCTTCTGCCCAATGGCTGGACGTTGTTCGCATTCAGATGTTGCAGCACATTTCTCTTGTGGGCAAGCACTTTCCCCTTCATACACTATGTGATCAAAAGTATCCAGACACCTGGTTGAAAATGACTTACTAGTTCATGATGCCCTCCATCGGTAATTCTGGAATTCAGTTTGATGTTGGCCCACCGTTAGCCTTGATGACAGCTTCCACTCTCGCAGGCATACGTTCAATTAGGTGCTGGAAGGTTTCTTGGGGAATGGCAGCCCATTCTTCATGGAGTGCTGGCCTGTGGAGAGGCATCAATGTCGGTTGGTGAGGCCTGACACGAAGTCGGCATTCCAAAACGTCCCAAAGGTGTTCTGTAGGATTCAGGTTAGGACTCTGTGCAGACCAGTCCATTACAGGGATGTTATTGTCATATAACCACTCCACCACAGGCCGTACATTATGAACAGCTGATCGCACATGTTGAAAGATGCAATCATCATCCCCGAATTGCTCTTCAACAGAGGGAAGCAAGAAGGTGCTTAAAACATCAATGTAGGCCTGTGCTGTGTTAGTGCCACACAAAACAACAAGGGGTGTAAGCCCATTCCATGAGAAACATGACCACACCATAACACCTCCTCCTCCGAATTTTGCTGTTGGCACTACACACGCTGGCAGATGACGTTCACTGGGCATTCGCCATACCTACACCCTGCCATTGGATTGCCACATCATGTACCATGATTCGTCACTCCACACAATGTTTTTCCATTGTTCAATCATCCAATGTTTACGCTCCTTACACCAAGCGAGGCTTTGTTTGGCATTTGCCGGCATGATGTGTGGCTTATGAGCAGCCGCTCGACCATGAAATCCAAGTTTTCTCGCCTCCTGCCTTACTGTCATAGTACTTTCAGTGGATCCTGATGCAGCTTGGAATTCCTGTGTGATGGTCTGGATAGATGTCTGCCTATTACTCATTACAATCCTCTTCAACTGTAGGTACTCTCTGTCAGTCAACAGACGAGATTGGATGGTACGCTTTTGTGGTGTAAGTGTCGTTTCAGGTTTCAGCTACACTATCACATCTGAAACAGTGGACCTAAGGATGTTTAGAAGTGTGGAAATCTCACCTGCAGACATATGACACAGGTGACACCCAATCACCTGAACACGTTCAAAGTCCATGAGTTCTGCGGAGCACCACATTTTGCTCTCTCACAATGTCTAAAGACTATTGAGGTTGCTGATATGGAGTACCTGGCAGTAGGTGTCAGCACAATGCACCTAATATGAAAAACGTATGTTTTTGGGAGCATCCGGATACTTTTGATCACATAGTGTATGTACAATTGCATTTGGGCAGCTGGCACATTTCCCAGAAGTTCGCATGAAGCCACTTTCATACCCATACCTAAGACCAGCATGGACAGACACATTTCTTCTAGCTACTGCCCCATTTCTCTCGTTGTTGTTGTGGTCTTCAGTCCAGAGACTGGTTTGATGAAGCTCTCCGTGCTACTCTATCCTGTGCAAGCTTCTTCATCTCCCAGTACCTACTGCAACCTACATCCTTCTGAATCTGCTTAGTGTATTCATCTCTTGGTCTCCCTCTACAATTTTTACCCTCCACTCTGCCCTCCAATACTAAATTGGTGATCCCTTGATGCCTCAGAAATTGTCCTACCAACCGATCCCTTCTTCTAGTCAAGTTGTGCCACAAACTTCTCTTCTCCCCAATCCTATTCAATACTTCCTCATTAGTTATGTGATCTACCTATCTGATCTTCAGCATTCTTTTGTAGCACCACATTTCAAAAGCTTCTACTCTCTTCTTGTCTAATCTATTTATTGTCCATGTTTCACTTCCATACATGGCTACACTCCATACAAATACTTTCAGAAAAGACTTCCTGACACTTAAATCTACATTCAATGTTAACAAATGCCTCTTCTTCAGAAACACTTTCCTTGCCATTGCCAGTCTACATTTTATATTCTCTCTACTACGACCACCATTAGTTATATTGCTCCCCAAATAGAAAAACTCATTTACTACTTTAAGCCTCTCATTTCCTAATCTAATTCCCACAGCATCACCCAATTTAATTAGACTACATTCCATTATCCTCATTTTGCTTTTGTTGATGTTTATCTTATATCCTCCTTTCAAGACACTGTCCATTCCATTCAACTGTTCTTCCAGGTCCTTTGCTGTCTCTGACAGAATTACAATGTCATTGGCGAACCTCAAAGTTTTTATTTCTTCTCCGTGGATTTCAATTCCTACTCTGAATTTTTCTTTTATTTCCTTTACTGCTTGCTCAATATACAGATTGAATAACATCGGGGATTGGCTACAACTGTCTCACTCCCTTCCCAACCACTGCTTCCCTTTCATGCCCCTAGACTTTCATAAATGCCATCTGGTTTCTGTACAAATTGTAAATAGCCTTTTACCCCCGCCACCTTCAGAATGTGAAAGAGAGTATTCCAGTCAACATTGTCATAAGCTTTATTTAAGTCTACAAATTCTAGAAACATAGGTTTGCCTTTCCTTAATCTATTTTCTAATATAAGTCGTAGGGTCAGTATTGCCTCGTGTGTTCCAACATTTCTACAGAATCCAAACCGGTCTTCCCTGAGGTCAGCTTCTACAAGTTTTTCCATTTGTCTCTAAAGAATTCATGTTAGTATTTTGCAACTGTGACTTATTAAACTGATAGTTCGGTAATTTTCACATCTGTCAACACCTACTTTCTTTGGGATTGGAATTAATATATTCTTCTTGAAATCTGATGGTATTTTGCCTGTCTCATAGATCTTGCTCACTAGATGGTAGAGTTTTGTTGGACCTGACTCTCTCAAGGCTGTCAATAGTTCTAATGGAATGTTGTCTACTCCCGGGGCTTTTTTTCAACTTAGGTCTTTCAGTGCTCTGTCAAACTCTTCATGCAGTATCATATCTCCTATTTCATCGTCGTCTACATTCTCTTCCATTTCTATAATATTCTCCTCAAGAACGTCACCCATGTATAGACCCTCTATATTCGCCTTCCACCTTTCTGCTTTATCTTCTTTGCTTAGAACTGGGTTTCCATCTAAGCTCTTGATATTCATGCAAGTGGTTCTCTTTTCTCCAAAGGTCTCTTTAATTTTCTTGTAGGCAATATCTATCTTACCCCTAGTGAGATAAGCCTCTGCATCCTTACTTTTGTCCTCTAGTCATGCCTGCTTAGCCATTTTGCACTTCCTGTCGATCTCATTTTTGAGATGTTTGTATTCCTTTTTGCCTGCTTCATTAACTGCATTTTTATATTTTCTCGTTTCATCAAATAAATTCAATATCTCTTCTGTTACCCAAGGATTTCTATTAGCCCCCCGTCTTTTTACCTACTTGATCCTCTGCTACCTTCACTATTTCGTCTCTCAAAGCTACCCATTCTTCTTCTACTGTATTTCTTTCCCCCATTCTTGTCAATCATTCTCTAATGCTCTCCCTGAAGCTCTCTACAACGTCTGGTTCTTTCAATATATTCAGGCCCCATCTTCTCAAATTCCCACCTTTTTGCAGTTTCTTCAGTTTTATTCTACAGTTATAACCAATAGATTGTGGTCAGAGTCCACATCTGCACCTGGAAATGTCTTAAAATTTAAAATCTGGTTCCTGAATCTCTGTCTTACCATTATATAATCTATCTGAGACCTTCCAGTATCTCCAGGGTTCTTCCATGTATACAACCTTCTTTCATGACTCTTGAATGAAGTGTTAGCTACACCAGCTGTTTTTGCAAGGTGGTGGAGTGTATGATTCATGGCTGGTTGGTATGTTGGCTCAAATCTCACAGTGTACTATCTGCTGCACAACGTGGCTTTCGAGTACGCTTTTCTGTAGTTGGCCATTTCATTACTTTGTCAACACATGTCATGAATGGTTTTCTGCAGAAATACCAGACTGTGGCTGTGTTTTTTGATTTGTAGAAAGCTTCCAACACCTTTCAGAGGACTCGAATCCTCCATACTCTACACGTGGAGTTTTCGTGACCACCTGCCCTATTTCCTTCAGGAATTTTTAAAAGACCAAGTTTTTAAGATACATGTGGGTTATCCCTATCAGACACCTTCATCCAGGAAAACAGAGTACCTCAGGGCTCCATCCTGAATGTCATCTTCGTTGCTATAGCCATTAACCCTATTACGGCCTATCTCCCATCAGGCATCTCGATGTCTCCCTTTTTGTTGACGACTTTGTGATCTATTGCGGTTTCCCATGGACACGTCTCCTTGAGTGGCATCTTCAGCGATGTATCAGTTGTGTTTACTCATGGAGCATCACTAGTGGCTTTCACTTCTGCACCGATAAAACTATTTGTATGAGTTTCTGGCAGTGCAATGACATTCTTCCACCGTCTTTACATCTTAGGCTTGTTGCTCTTTGTTCGCTGAAACTATGAAATTCGTGGGGCTCATCCTTCGCAGAAACCTTTCTTGGTCCTATGACGTGTATTACCTAGCCACATGCTGTATCCAGTCCCTCAGGGTCCTATGTGTCATAAGTGGTACTTCCTGCGGAGCAGATCAGACCACCTTCCTCCATTTGTATTGATCCCTTGTCCTTTCAAAACCAGGCTGTTTGTGTTTCATGCCATGTTAATACAGTCCACCATCGTGAAATCCATTTGGCTGCGGGCGCCTTTTACTCTAGTGCAGCTGAGAGTCTGTATGCAGAAGCAGCCAAACTATCATTGTCATACCAGTGTGATGTTCTCCTCAGTGGTTATGCATGCAGTTTGTGTGCTGCACTCAACCTGTGCCTCCTTCGATGACTCCCATGACCAACAGTATGGGGCATGTCCTTCTCTGTTACCTCCCAGGGTTTGCTTTTGGCCTTTACTCCGGCATCTTAACTTCACAATACCTTCCACATTCCTGTGAACCCTTCACCACCTTGAGTGTGTGTGGCAGTCCGTGTTCATCTTGGACTTCATTCGTTTCCTAAGGGAATTAGTCTGGGTTCAATCTATTGCTGTGAGTTTGTCGACCTACACACACAACGTAGTGATAGTACCTTCACGTACACTGACAGCCGTAAGACTGTCAGTGTTGTCAGGTGTGTCTACATCATTGGCAGCAATGGTTTTCATTATTGGCTTCCAGAACACTGATCAATATTTATGGCAGAGCTCTTCATCCTCTATTAGGCCACGCAATATATCCACCAACAAAGGCTTTTTAATTGTGTCATATGCTCTGATTCTCTCAGTGGCCTTCAGACCCTCTGTGTGCTGTACACATTCCACCCCTGAATGCAATGGGTCCAAGAAAGCTTCCACTTGCTCACTCTTGAGGGAGTTGCTGTGACGTTTTTATGGGTTCCTGGCCATGTTGGTCTGATGGAAATTGAGGCTGCTGACGCAGCTGCCAATCCTGCAATGCTCCTATCTTAGCCCACTGGCTCTTCCATTCCCTCAGATTGTCTCTGTGTTGCCGCTGTTGACATCACCACTGATCTTCTCATCAAGGGAACAAGCTCTGGGGGATTAAACCTCTCCCAGTGACTTGGCTGACTTCCTCTCGATCCGTTTGCAGCAAGGTGATCATTTTAGCTAGGTTGAGTATTGGGCTCTGTCATTTCAGCCATTGTCATTTATTAGATGGTGATCCACCACTACTGTGTCCTCATTGTCGTCGGCCTTTGATGGTTCTCCATTTCCTGTCTGAATGCCCTTTTTTTTTTTAACCACTTCCATTGTAGTGTCTGCCTGCCATCTGAGTTACTGACCGGTTTAGTGAATGACGCATAGGTGTCAACTGCATTGTACTTTTTATACATCATAGCAGTATGGTAGAGGACATTTAATCTTTAATTCAGGACTTCTTTTGCCACCCAAATGTATTTTGTGGACCTTTCTCCAAGAGAAAGTCCTTGTTTGTAGCTGTCTTTCTTTCTATCGATTGGGCTTAATGTGTAACCGCTTTTAGCTTTCATTTTGTATTAGTGTTCTAAGGTTATGATATGGGTGCACATGACCTTAGTTGTTTTTGCACCCTAAAACAAAACAAAACCCTCACCCAGCACTTCCTATTCCAATTCTGTCACAGGCTTATCCTATCCATCAGAGGCGAGGCACCTGTGAAAGCAGCAATGTCATAAAACAGCTCTGCTGTAATTGTTGCACAGCGTTTTGTATTGATATAACTACCAACCAGCTGTCCAACAGGATGATTGGCCACTGCTAAACTGTTCCCAAGGGTAAAGTGGATCACATTGCGGAACAACCTGAAACTAAACATAATGTGCTTGATTTCAATGGCTACTTCGCCACCCAGGCCACCTGGACCTACCACTGTACCACTAACATTTCTGAAAAGCCCAAATGGGAGTTATTCTTACAACACATAACCCGCACCCCAAATCATCCCATCCTCAACCTATGGTAAACTACTGTTTTCACACTTTACACCCAACTGTTTCTGCTCCTCTGTCCTGTTATCTTCTAATTCACATACACTCACCCTCAATGATAATCAGTCTCTGCCAGTGCACCCGGTAGTCTTTCCTCCTTTCTCTTCTTATCTCCTTTTCTGTCACTCCCTTTCTCCCCCCCCCCCCCCTCACCCGGTACCCCTACACCCCTACCGCCTCACCCCTCCCTCCCAGCCCCCCTATTGCTGCATCCGGCAGCCTTGTCCTACAGTGCTTACTTTTCTCCTCCCACCTTTACCATGCTATTCCTCCCCCTTTCCCATCCCACTCCAGGTTGCTACTTCCATTTGATGCAGGTGCATTCTGGCCAGAGATAGCAGTTGTGTGTGTGTGTGTGTGTGTGTGTGTGTGTGTGTGTGTGTGTGTGTGTGTGTGTGTGTGTCCGCCCCATTGTCTGGGTCTGGTCGGCACTGGCAGCCAGACAGAGTGTGTGTGTGTGTGTGTGTGTGTGTGTGTGTGTGTGTGTGTGTGTGTGTGTGTGTGTGTGTGTGTCCGCCCCATTGTCTGGGTCTGGTCGGCACTGGCAGCCAGACAGTAGTTGTGTGTGTGTGTGTGTGTGTGTGTGTGTGTGTGTGTGTGTGTGTGTTTGAACATGTTGTCTATTACAGAAGGAGGCCTTCTGGCCGAAAGCTTACATGTTTAGTAGTCTTTTTGTTGTGCCAGTCTGTGACTCAATGTCTCCCCTATATGGTGAGTAGCAATCTATCCTTTTCATAATATAGTTATCATTCCTTCCTGGATTTAAAGTTGTTTACATACACTAAAAACAAGATTGACTCCAGTATAGATCCCCGAGACAACCTGTGTATGATTGCTATTAGAGCTGAATGATGGGTATTAACTGTGTCCTATTCTTCATGTTTTTTGTTTTCTGGAGGTGGCATCTCATCCAGTCATGTGCTCCCCTCTAATACTCAAATTATCTATCTACTTAAGTAGCTTATCGTGACTAATTATATAAAAAGTGTTATTGATGAATTTTGTTTTAGGGTTAAATTAGGCATGGTCCAAGGCATAATTCTCTATTTTGCCTTCAAATTCTAGAGATGTCTTCAGCAATGGAAGATAAAACATTTCATAATTTCAATTATTTCTTCTTTGCTGGGCCCACAGCATATATGAGGTCAAAATATGATATTTTTGTGTAAATTGGTTCCCAGTTAGTGGCAAAATACTTTATTTAGCTTCTGATGGTCGTATTTCTTCACTACAACCTTGTTTCAGACAGTATGTAAAACAGCTTTATGCGTAACATACATAGACACAGGTAATTTAATTTGACAGTTAAAAAATTACTCACCAAGTAGTGGCAGAACACTTATATAAATGAAGGTTGTAATTAGGCAAGCTTTTGGAGCCAATAAGTCCTTCTTCAGGCATATAGGTTGAAGGGGAAGGAAGAGAGGCGAGGAAAAGAACTAGAGAGGTGTAGGAAAAGGGATAGATTTCAGGAAATTCATCCAGAACCATGGGTCAGGGGAGACTTCCTGAACAGCAATTCTGGGTGACTTTCCCAAAATCTACTCCTTTCCCTAGACCTCTCCAATCCTTTTCCTTCACGCTTTCTGCCTGAAGAAGGAACCAATGAACCCGAAACCTTGCTAAGTCACGACCTTGTTTTGTGTGTGTGTTCTGCCATCACTTGGTGAGTAGATTTTTATTCATCCAATTAAATTATTTTGTCAAGAATTGATTGTTTTTGATGTTATAGACAAGTAAGCTATATTAATTGTAACATCAGCAGTTACACCTAACAATGGCATATTAGTTGAAACCTGTGCCCTTTTTCCGGTATGTAGACAATAGTTTTGTTGTTTGATATCATGAAAGTGATAATTTAAATGGCTTTTTAGAATATCTGAATTTAGTTCACTCAAATATTCACTTCACGGTGGTGGTGAAGAGGGATGGTTGCCTTTTCTGCGTTGGTTGGCAGGAAGACTGAGGATACTTTGGGACATCATTTACAGGAAGCAAACCCCTGCTTATTGGTATCTTCAGGCTGATAGTCGTCACCATCTAGCTCAAGGGATGGTTCATTGAATGCACTTTTGAAAGTTTGACAGCTGAGTTAGCCCACCTCAGTCACCTTTCACATTAATGTTTATAGTGAAAGACAGGTCAGATGCACTTTGCACTATCAACCAACCATAAATCATGTGAGTGATGAAAGCAACAAGGTGGCACCGAAGTCTAGAGCCTGTCTTACACAGGCAGTTTTTCTAACAGAATTGCTCATGTTCTGTGGAAAGATTAAGTGAAATGTGTTCTTCTACCATCATTTAAGATTAAGGCCCTTTTAGAGGCTGGAAAGGATGATCTTAATTTTTCTTAATGTGTTTGGCTACCACATTCTTTTCACACGTTGATGAAATGCTTCAGAAATGTGAACCGTTATATTGAGCATATGTGTTACACATATCTGTAACAGTTGAGCTTCTCAGCAATAATGTGGCAGTGTTTATGGGTGTCCTCAGTTTGTGGATAAGCAGATGGTTAGTCATCATACTCACATACAACCCTGCAAATTAATTGCAGCACAGCTTCCCCACATGACTCTATCTTTGTTTGGATAGTGAATGAAGATCACAGGACTGCAGTAGGAGATGGTGGTAGGATATATGGGACAGGTCTTGTACCTGCTCACCCACAGCAAAATTATGAGGTGCAGGATAGAGAGCAGGGAAGACATATAAATGGAATATTGCCAAGTTAAGGTGGGTGATGGAATAATATGTATACATTTGGAGATTTGATTTGGACATAATAATCTGTGCCTCTGCTCACAATTATATTTGGTCAGACCCCATTGCAAATGATGTTGATTGCGTTTCCATAGGCCTGTGTGATAAAGGAAGTACTGCTCTGTCAATAATCCACACTGCTGAAAGAAACGTTGTTGGTATCCTGGGAAGAAAAGGCACAGAAAATCTGTTTCTGGAATAAATAGACAGCCCATTGTTTGTCAAGGCTTTTGGAAGATCATACGCATACTTTGATTATATTGAAACTTAGTCAGTGTTATAGCTTGGTGTGTTTGATATGGACAAAGTTTTTATAGAAGCATTTAAGATTTCGATAGCAACAACAGTGAATGTAGCCCATTTAGTTGAAGGTTAATATGAAGCAAATTTTGAAACTTGATGGTGTTGAGGCTCTAAAACACAGAGGAGAAACTTTTTCCTGCGAGTTCATATCACAGAAGTGACATAAGTGAAACTGAAGTTGTTGAGTTGACAGTTAGCACATAAATACCGGCAAGTCGGCTTTGACTTTTTAAGGTGCCATGTGAGTGCCCTTGGAAATACTGTGAATTTATTTGTAGATTTAATCCTCAGTCAAGTAATGATTAAGAATCATAATGTGGTTGGTCAAAATGATCAAGGAGTAGGTCGTAGGCTTTGGTGTCAGGAGAATGCTGAGATGATTACTGTCTCACAATAGCACACAGGACACATTGTTGTGCAGGTATGCAGCATCCACAGTGACAAGCAATGATATGATTACTACAATATATATTCTTTCACAGCTACTTGGATAGTACTCGTATTACTGCATGATTAGTTTAATTTTCAAATTCATGTTACTGTGTGTATCACTTTCTGAAAATTTATATACAGGTACTGGACAAAAATATAGAAATACCAAAAACACAACACATTATCATGCTTAATACAGTGCAGGAAAACAGTCAGCACTCAAAACAGCTCCCAGTCATCTAGGTCCAGTTTGATTTTCAAAGGAATCTTATTCTATAGTGGTGAGTTCGGGTAACAGTGGCAGAGGTAGATAGTGGTCACTCACCATTCTCACCAAAGTAGACTACAGAGGCTCAATAATACAGAGATCTGATTACTGAGTGTGGCCAGGGGAGATGTGACAGTTCATCCTCATGTACACAAGATTAGTCCTGGACGATGCAAGCTGTGTGAACAGCTGCATCACTGATGAGCAGTTTTGGAATTCCAGCTCACTTTTTAAATTCCTGCTTATGGAGCATCCTTCATGTTATTTTGGTGCTGATGGGTTTGTGAGTGTGACATTCAGTTCTGCAGTGACTTTTGCAGTTTTCATCCTCTTATTTTTCATCACAGTCTTCTATAATGACCATGCGTCATGATTACTCAACATGCGTACATCCACATTTTGACTTAGTGGATGATGATTTTCTGCTTTTCCTGTTTGCAGTAAAAATCTTTGATACGATGTCCCTTGAAGTATCATTCGCTTTGGCTGCATTGATCACAGTACCACCCACCATACAAGAACCAATGATTTGCCCATTTTCAAATTCAGTTAGCTTCCAACATAATGTATTCACAACTACACAGAACACTATTCTGACCATGACTGACACTTGCAGCTTATTGAGGACGGTTTACATGTGGTGTTCACGGTCAAATACAACAGCGTAACCCGCAGGATTGGCTAGCATCTACAGTTTTCTTCAAGCATGCATTTCTTGTGTTGTTTCCATATTTTGCCGAACTCCTGTAGAACCATTGTTATAAATTGATTCCAGCTTCAAATATCCGGAAGCAGTTCCCATATCATCTTCTTATTTTTCCTGGAATACTAAGTTGCAGTTGAGTGGCAGCCCTTCCTCATTTTTTTATTGTTTCCATCCTAGAATTTCAATTACCACAATAAATATGAAGTTGATAAATGCATATCTTCCACATGTCTCTTCAAAGAGCTTGGATTTTTTACGCATTTGCAACACAATTGTGTTTTTGACAGTAATTTAAAAAAAATCAGATTCAGTTTATTTGTAGTTTACGAAGACATAAGCCAAGATGGAACAATAATTCCACATAGATAGTAATAGTTTCGAACTAGGGTGACAGCCTCTACAAAATTATTGAATGTATTAATTGTTCCTTTATTTGCCTGTAATAATTGAACAAAAATCTGTATCTCTAAAATAATCAGTTGATTTTGGTTGCTATGGGAATAGTGATTTTTGAGTGATCCTACAATCATGCAAATAAAAAGGTATTAACTTTGGTATATGTTTCCATTATCATAGAACACTGGTATGAGTTTTCATTACCATGTTGTGGGCAACAGTATCAGCTATTACAAGAGGGTAATTTCAGTATATACATATAATGGAATTATTCATCTTATGTCTGTATTGAATCTGAATCTTCAACTTCAGATTAAAGGTTACTAGTCCATACACTTATGAGCAGATTTACATGTAGACGTTGCCATTTTTGTGTTGGTTTACAAGCAGGATAAAGTATTCTTATGCAGAGGTCTTATACAAGCTCTCGTCAGACACAAAGCAGAAAACTGAGTATCACCTCATAATCAAATGAAAATTAAAAACGTGTCTTCTACAAGCACATAATAATTTAAATCCCAAAGGCAGTTGGTTCTGACGGGTGAATATTACAAGCAAGAATTAAAGATTCCTGTTGGATGTATAGCACGTAGCTGTATGTATGTAAACAATCTTAGATCCTTATGGCTTTTAGACACTGTGGCAGTTGTTCTGTGATAATAATAATCATGCAGATATTAAACAAGTAATATGAGATAAACACAAGTCTGTATATCTGTGAAACCAGCAATTTTTTCATAGTAGTGGTTTTCCTTTTGTTATATTGAGCCCCAGTAAACTAAATTGAGCTTTAATAAGCAAAGAAAGGTTATAGAACTTCGCTGATAATTATTAATGCAGTTTCTAGAAGATTAGCAGACAATTGTCCCTATTAATGTTTATCTTGACTTAAAGGTTCGTCTTGATGGTATGATCTACAGAACATGTTAAGTGAATAGGTGAACAAATGAAATGGAGTTAATGGGATTGAGGTTGAGAGCTATTCGAATATAAAAAGTCCATCCATATTATTTTCACACTATTAAAGTCAATTATGCTTAAAGATTTAAAAATTGCATGATTATTATTTTATTTTTATTGTAGGCAGACACTGTTCTTGAAATGGTGACACACTATTTGGGAGAAGCTGAAGCTGCCAAAAGGAATGTTCTCACAGCAAGTGATGTCACACATGATGATCGTGGCCTCCGTGAACTTATTCAGGTGAGTCCACTTGGAAATACTAATAATTGGTGGGAGCGTAACATAGAAGAACATATTTATATCAAAGACAACTGTCACTTGATGTATTCTGAGATTTGAGTGGTACCTCAGCCCAGGTCCTCAGATAATTATTACACTCCATCTGTCATTGCACTTTTTACTGTCAACTCTCCTTGCATGCTTTCCTTAAACTGTTATTCTCTAATTTTTCACACTTAGCTTTGCAACTTTAAATTATGACTTCATTTCTTGTCTTTTTTGTACAATATGCAAGAAACTAAATAGCCAGCCGTGGATCAGAGAGGCAAATCATTCACATATATGTACGAGGATTGTATAAAAAGTAGTGAAAAGACTGTTGTAACATGAAGATGTGCATCAGATGGCATGTGTGCTGTGCTGTCCTGTCCTGTCCTGTCCTGTGTGAAGCTGATAGCATAAGATCAGTTGAAGTAGAGCAGTGAGTGGCGATAGCTGTGTTTGAGCCTGTTGCAGTGTGTATTGTGTGAAAGTGCAGCAGGCTAGTTCAGATGTCCTAACCACTGACTGCTGCTGTGTAAGAGCACAAGAGCGCATGAACACCCTAATTTTTGATGCAGTTTTATTGGTTATTTTTCTTTGTATATTTTAAATGTCGTGTACATGCTGCAATCTGAAAGATTCGGCGCTTCAATCTACCGTGCTACTGCTCCTCTAGACTCCATGAAACTTGCCATCAGGGTTACAAGCACACCTTCAGTTGTGCACGTTGTAAGGAGCTTTTGCACATGTGCAACTTGCATGACGTAATTGCCTTACATGCCAAATACACACAGATTTGATAAACAATGTGCACGCTTCACGATGTGCACAGCTAGTCCTTGCCACTCAACTAGAAGTTTAAGTCAGGGCCACCAGGTGCTGCACACTGCAGCACACTTTTATCCCCATTCGGTCGCCATAAATCCTCTTTGATGATAGCACACTCCTCAGATATGCAAATTCAGTTCCTATATAGTAAAATTCGATTGGATGTCACTATATGTTTAAGTTGTACTGACAGTAAACATATTTTGTGTTGTGGTTGGCAGGAGAGCCAACCATGTTTTTCTAAAGGAGGCCGAAATGCACGCATCTCAGCTCACGCAGGCTGGCGTGAGGTCTGGAACATGACAAGGGAATTAGAATTGAGAAAAATGGACGTAGCTGGTGGAATACTTAACTTTAATCCATTAATGGAGAACGTCGCTCTTTATGGTACATGATTCACAATATCAATAGTACGGATACTGGCGCCTTGCTAGGTCGTAGCAAATAACGTAGCTGAAGGCTATGCTAACTATTGTCTCGGCAAATGAGAGCGTAGAAGTCAGTGAACCATCGCTAGCAAAATCGGCTGTACAACTGGGGACGAGTGCTAGGAAGTCTCTCTAGACCTGCCGTGTGGCGGCGCTCGGTCTGTAATCACTGATAGTGACGACACGCGGGTCCGACGTATACTAACGGACCGCGGCCGATGTAAAGGCTACCACCTAGCAAGTGTGGTGTCTGGTGGTGACACCACATTTTGTGGGTTTCTAAGTGAGTTATAGTATTTTAAGTTATGAACTTCATCATACAATAATCTGAGAATCATAAGGGCCCAAAGCATATCACTGGAGATTGTGGGATTGTAGTAGTTATTCATGCTTCTGAAATCTGTTGATCTGTGCTGTAGGCCCACATCGTCATCATCATTTAAGACTGATTATGCCTTTCAGCGTTCAGTCTGGAGCATAGCCCCTTATAAAATTCCTCCATGATCCCCTATTCAGTGCTAACATTGGTGCCTCTTCTGATTACTTCAAAATCATTCTTAACTGAATGCAGGTACCTTCTCCTTGGTCTGCCCCGACTTCTCCTACCCTCTACTGCTGAACCCATGAGTCTCTTGGGTAAGCTTGCTTCTCCCATGCGTGTAACATGACCCCACCATCTAAGCCTGTTCATCCTGACTGCTACATCTATAGAGTTCATTCCCAGTTTTTCTTTGATTTCCTCATTGTGGACACCCTCCTGCCATTGTTCCTATCTACTAGTACCTGCAATCATACTAGCTACTTTCATATCCGTAACCTCAACCTTATTGATAAGGTAACCTGAATCCACACAGCTTTCCCTCCCATACAACAAAGTTGGTCGAAAGATTGAACGGTGCACAGATAACTTAGTCTTGGTACTGACTTCCTTCTTGCAGAAGAGAGTAGATCGTAGCTGAGCACTCACTGCATTAGCTTTGCTACACCTCGCTTCCAGTTCTTTCACTATGTTGCCATCCTGTGAGAATTTGCATCCTAAGTACTTGAAACTGCCCACCTGTTCTAACTTTGTTCCTCCTATATGGCACTCAATCCGTTTATATTTCTTTCCCACTGACATTACTTTCGTTTTGGAGATGCTAATCTTCATACCATAGTCCTTACATTTTTGATCTAGCTCAGAAATGTTACTTTGCGAACTTTCAATCGAATCTGCCATCACAAATAAGTCATCCATATATGCGAGACTGCTTATTTTGTGTTCACATATCTTAATCTCACCCAGCCAGTCTATTGTTTTCAACATATGATCCATAAATAATATGAACAACAGTGGAGACAGGTTGCAGCCTTGTCTTACCCCTGCAACTACTCTGAACCATGAACTCAATTTACCATCAACTCTAACTGCTGCCTGACTATCCATGCCTCCTATTCCATAATCTCGTAGAACAGACAATAACTTACTCTAGGAACCCGGTCATATGCCGTTTCTAGATCTATAAAGCATAGATACAATTCCCTGTTCCACTCATAACTCTTCTCCATTATTTGCCGTAAGCTAAAGATCTGGTCCTGACAACCTCTAAGAGGCCTAAACCCACACTGATTTTCATCCAATTGGTCCTCAACTAATACTCGCACTTTCCTTTCAACAATACCTGAGAAGATTTTACCCACAATGCTGATTAAAGAGATACCTCTGTAGTTGTTACAATCTTTTCTGTTTCCATGTTTAAAGATTGGTGTGATTACTGCTTTTGTCCAGTCTGATGGAACCTGTCCCGACTCCCAGGCCATTTCAATTATCCTGTGTAGCCATTTAAGACCTGACATTCCACTGTATTTGATGGGTTCCAACTTAATTTCATCCACCCCAGCTGCTTTATTGCACTGCAATCTATTGACCATTTTCTCCACTTCCTCAAATGTGATCCTATTTCCATCATCATTCCTATCCCATTCTACCTCGAAATCTGAAACATTGCTGATCATATTTTCACCTACATTGAGCAACTCTTCAAAATATTCTCTCCATCTGCTCAAGGCATCCACAGGATTCACCAACAGTTTTCCTGTCCTGTCCAAAATACTTATCTTTTCCTTCTTACCTCCCTTTCGAAGACTGCTAATTACACTCCAGAATGGTTTTCCAGCAGCTTGACCCATAGTCTCCAACCTGTTTCCAAAGTCTTCCCAAGGTCTCTTCTGGGATGCTGCAATTATCTGTTTGCCTTTGTTTCTTTCTTCAACATAGCTTTCTCTGTCTACCTGAGTTCTAGCATGTAGCCATTTTTGATACGCCTTCGTTTTCCTTTTACAGGCTGCCTTGACTGTGTCATTCCACCAAGCCGTTTGCTTCATCCTACTTTTACACACTACTGTTCCAAGACATTCTTTAGCCACTTCTAGTTCTGTGTCCCTGTACCTTTCCATTCCTTTTCCAATGACTGTGATTGACTACATTCAACTAACTGGCACCTTTCTGAGATCGCTGTAATGTACTTGTGCCTGATTTCCTTATCCTGAAGTTTCTCCACTCTTATCCTCCTACATATGGACCTGACCTCCTGCACTTTCGGTCTCACAATCCCAATTTCACTGCAGATTAAATAATGATCAGTGTCATCAAAGAATCCCCTGAATACACGTGTGTCCCTCACAGCCTTCCTGAATTCCTGATCTGTTATTATATAGTCAATGACAGATCTGGTTCCCCTGCCTTCCCAAGAATACCGGTGAATGTTCTTATGTTTTAAAAAAGGAGTTTGTGATCACTAAGCACATACTGGCACAGAAATCCAAGAGTTGTTTCCCGTTCCTGTTGGCCTCCATATCCTCTCCAAATTTACCCATAACCGTTTCATACCCTTCTGTTCGATTTCCAATCCTGGCATTAAAATCACCCATGAGCAGAACACTGTCCTTGTCCTTTACTCTAACAACTACATCAGTGAGTGCCTCATAAAAACTATCCATCTTATCTTGATCTGTCCCTTCACAATGCGAATATACTGACACAGTCCTAATTTTCTTGCTAGACACTGTCAAATCTATCCACATCAGTCGTTCGTTTACATAGCTTACTGCAACTACGCTGGGTTCCATTTCTTTCCTGATGTAAAGCCCTACACCCCATTGTGCTATTCCTGCTTTGACTCCTGACAGGTAGACCTTGTATTCTCCCACTTCCTCTTCTTTCTCACCCCTTACCCGAATGTCACTAACAGCTAAAACGTCCGGCCCCATCCTACTTGCAGCCTCTTTCAGCTCTACCTTCTTCCCAGGGTAGCCCCATTGATATTAATAGCTCCCCATCTCATTACCATTTGTTTGCCAAGTCGTATCTTAGGAGTCCCTGGTTTGTCAGTTAGAGGAGGGACTCCGTCACCTCCAAAGGTCCGAGGCATTTTCATGGGGTCAAGAATGGTGTGATTTAGGCCCATAAGGGTTTCAGTGCCTCATTTCTATTCTAGTCAAGTGACCATGTTGGTAACATTACAACTTAAGTTTAATCGTTTCCACAAATGGCAGTTTATGTTTGGATTTGGTTGTTTACTGTGTGAGAATCGGCTTTTGTGTGCTGCTTGCAGCTTCGCTCCTTCACAGCTATCCTGTTGGTGTCGAAGCCCATCAAATGCTGAATTCTACCTGTGGTGTTATTTGCAGTCGGCTGCTCGATGTCTGACCGAGGCAGAAATCCTCATGTACCTATCTGAGCAGGGTGTCACTGGAGTCCATCAAGTGATGAAAAAAGTAAATGCATCCTTAGTGCACTCTTTTTATCACTTTACATAGAGTGGTGCTACTGTCAAAGATCAAAGCAGGCTATGAAATTATCACAGTATGACCATACGTTCCAAACGTGATGCTCTGCTACCAGAGCCATGGTTACAGCCACATGCGAGAGTCCTGCTGACTCCCTCCCGGTCAAGTGTGTAACCAGTGGTTTGGATGCTCACGAGGGCGATTGCCTGCCTCCGTCTCCCCCCTGTATCAACTGCGATGGTGACCATGCCACCTTTTCCCAAGATTGTTCCATGTATCTCAATTATCGGGCTGTGTGGTCAGAAACACTGCAATCTACCATCTCTCACCTACAGTACTGTTCTTGCTACGTCTTGCACCACGAAAGATGTGGCCAAGCAGACATGCAGCCTCAAATTTAGCACCACGGTTGTGAAATCGCCCAGCCTCATAGTAGCATTCCATCTCCTCCTCCAGCTGTGTAACAAGCCACCGAACTTCCGCCTCACTGCATGAAGTCATCCTCTACATATCTGGCAGGCCGAAAGGACAGAAGGAATACTCCTGTGAAGTCTTACTACATCCCTCAAGCCAACAAACATCTGAGTCTTCCTTTGCCAGCTGTAAAGGCTCCAGGAAGTTAAAAGGAAAAAGTCTTCTCCTTTGCTGACTCTGAGATCTTCTTCGACGGTGTCACCATGTGATACTCTCACCCGGCTGACCTCCATGTCACCAGTGCGACTGTTTTTCTGCCCTGAACTCTGCAGACCAACAGAAGGCGAATGCCTACGCCTCTGTAGACCTCACGGAGAAGGATCCTCCATCCCCTGTGGCCTGTGGCAGTGAGTCTTCGAAGGCTGGTATTCGGCATCTGCCATGATGACACCCTTTCATTTTTTCCCTCATAATGACTGCCCTCTAATTGAACATTGACGGACTTTGATCCAACAAAGAAGACTTACAGCTGCTCTTTGAATCATAGTGTCTCCGTGAACTCTGCCTCCAAGAATAAAGGAAACAAAATTACGCCCTCACAACCGCTCTGAGCTGTCACATTTCTTCCCAGACTGCTTTGACCTTTCCCCCCCCCCCCCCCCCCCTCCTCTGAGGTCAGCATTCCATCTGATGGGGGAGTCATGGTGCTCATCCGGAATGATGTTCATGCTCAACCCATCTCCCTGACTACCCGGCTCCAAGCTGCTGCAGCCCACATTTTCCTTTCTCGCTTGTTCTTTTTCCTTTGTACCATTTACATCCCTCCATCATTCAACGTTTCACACATACTTGAGCGACCATTTCCTGTATGCTATCCATTTTCTGACTCCTACAGCACCTCCATGCACACCCAGATGGCAGCTTAATAAGGCTAACTGGAGGCTTTAATCCTCTCTGGCGACCTTTGACAAACAACATTTCCCCATTTGTGATGACCAGGCCGAGTACCTTACAAATGTTAGTCTTAGAGTTGCAGACTGTTCCATTCCTACACTTCCTCTTTACCTCACTTTGTTCCACTCCCTTGGTGGACTTGAGGTGTGCCGCGAAGCAGTTCAAGCGCAGAGACCGTCATCCTAAGATGGCAAACAGCATTCATTATAAACAGTTGCATGCACAGTGTCGTCGTGTTTTTCGGGATAGCAAAAAAAAGCTAGCTCGATTTCATTTACTAGTTCTTTTAACAGTTCCACTGTCTCTTCCACCGTGTGGGCCAACCTCTGACGGCTCTCTGGGATTGAGATCCATTCCAAAATTTCTGACCTGAAAAAAGCAGATGATGTCATAGTGGGCCCTATTGCTATCTTCAACACCTTGTGCCTTCATTTTGTGGAGATTTTGAGCTCCTCCCACTATCACCCTGGCTTCCTCCATTGGAAACGAGCAGAGGAGGCTCGGATGTACCCTCCTTTTCTGAGAATGGTGAGTGCTACAATGCTGCCTTTACTATGAGGGAGCTAGATCATGCTCTCACTTCATCCCGATCCTCTACCCCATGACCAGATAGTGTTCAGCACTTTTCTCTTGTGGGTAAGGACTTTCTCCTTTGTCCATAAAACTGCATCTGGCAGAGGGCATGTTTTCCATACGCAGGTGTGAAGCTACTGTCATACTTATACATAAGCTTGATAAGGGCAAACATCTTCTTTCTAGCTACTGCCCCATTTCTCTCACCAGCTGTGTTTGCAAGGTTATGGAACATATGATTCATGTCCGGCTGGTATGGTGGCTTGAGTCTCACAATTTACTAAACACTGCAGAGTGTGGATTTAGAGCATGCCATTCTGCAGTTGACCATCTCGTCACTTTACCCACCCATGTCTTGAATGGTCTTCTCTGAAAATCCCCGACTGTGGCTGTGTTTTTTGATTTGGAGAAAGCCTACGACACCTGCTGGAGAACTGGTATACTCTGTACTCTCTACACGTCGGGCTTCATGGCCGCAAGAGATCATTTTAGCTAGATTGCATATCAGGTACTGTCTTCTTAGCTATCGCCATTTGTTAAGTGGTGCTCCCCACCACTTTGTGCTCATTCCCCTCAACCTTTGATGGGCCACCATTTCCTGACGGAATGCCCATTTTTTAACCACGCATGTTATCATTTCTGTTTGCCGTCTAAGTTATCAGTCATTTTAGTGAATGATGTCAGGGCTGTTGATGACGTTTTACTTTTTATCCGTCATAGCAATATGGCAAAGGACATTTAATTTTTAGTTCAGGAATTCTGTTTTTCTAGGGCATATTTTATAGACTTTTCTCCATGTACCTGTTTTAAACTGTCGTCTCTTGCTTCAATTGGGATTAACATGTAGTCATTTTAACTCCTGTTTGTCTTCCTGATGTACAAATCTGTATGGGCACTCTAAATCAAAACAAAATATGAGGTTGGAGACTGGCACAGTTAAGACTTTTACAAAAAGTTTTCGACCACAGCCTTTATCAGTAAAGGAGGCACACACCATTTACCCATACTCACAAGTAAGCACACCTCATGCCTTCACAACCGCTATCAAATGGGGTGCAGGCTGCAATTTGGAGGGGAGGGGGGGAAGGGATGGCGTATGTGTGAAGAGAGAGATGAACACTGTCTGGTGGAGTTTGCAGGGACTAGAATGCCAACAGGCTCAACATGAGGAGGTTGTGGGACAGGAAGGTGGAGGAAAAAAGGAGAGGTGCAAGGAAAGACAGGTGGATGCATTAGCAGAGGGCTGCAAATAATCATTGGGAGATGAGAATACACAGGAGATGTTAGGGCAGAGGGGATGGAAACTGTTGGGTTGAAGGTGTGAGGATAGTACGTTACCGTAGATTGAGGCCGGGATAATAATCGCAGAGTAATGAAGTAGCCACTGTAATCAAGTGTGTCGTGTTCAGCTGCATGCTGTGCCACAGGTTGGTCTACTTCCCTCTTGGCCACAGTTTGGCAGTGGCTGTTCATCGTGGTGGATACCTGATTGGTAGTCATACCAATATAAAAAAACTTTGTAATAATTGCACCAGAGCTGGTAAATGACATGGCTGCTTTCACAGGTGGCCCAGTCGTGATGGGGTGTGATAAACCTGTGCCAGGACTGGAATAGAAAGTGCTGGGTGGATGGATTGTGTAGTTTTGCACCTGGGTCTTCTATGGGGATATGATCCATGTGACAAGGGATTGAGACTGGAGTGGCATAGGGATGGACTAGGATGTTGTGGCAGTTGGATGGGTGATGGAACACCACTTTAGGAGGGGTGGGAAGTATCTTGGGTAGGATGTCACTCGTTTCAGGGCATGATGATAGACAATAAAGCCTTGGTGTAGGATGTGTTTCAGCTGTTCCGGACTGGGATTGTACTGGGTGATGAAGGGGACCACTCCTTAGTAGCTGGTTTTTGGGACTGGTGGAAGGATTAGGGATGTGAGGGGAAATGGCACGGGATATCTGTTTGCGGACTGTGTCTGGGGTATAGTGCCTGTCTGTGAAGGCCTTGGTGAGACTCAGCATACTGAGCAAGATAATTTATGTCACTGCAGATATGTTGTCCCTGGCTGACCAGTCTGTCTGGGAGGAATTTTTTGCTGTGAAAGGGATGATAGCTGTCAAAATGCAGGTACTGTTGTTGGTTGGTGGATTTAATGTGGACAGAGGTGAAGATTGAGCCATCAGAGAGGAGATCAATAACTATGGAGGTGCATGCTGGGTTCAGGAGGACCATGTGAAGCAGATGGGAGAGAAGGTGTCAAGGTTGTGAAGCATTGAAGGTAGGGGTGTCTTGACCTCAGCCCAGTCCATGAAGATATCATCAGTGAACCTGAACCAGACTAGGGATTTTGAGTTTTTGGTGGCCAGGAAGGTCTTCTTTGGCTGACCCAGAAAATGGTTGGCATAGGAGGGTGCCGTGCAGGTGCCCATGGCTGTGCTGTGTATCTGTTTGTATACCTTCCCTACAAATGAGAAGTAGTTTAGGGCTAGGATAAAGTTAGGAAGGTGTATGAGGAATGAGGTAGTGGTTTTGGAGTCTGAAGGACATTGAGAAAGGTAGTGTCCAATGGCAGTAAGACCTTGCATATGAGGGATGTTGGTGTATAGGGATGTGACATCAACTGTGATGAGTAGGGATCCAGGAGGTAAAAGGGTTGGTGTGGTTGGTATCTTTGATGGGGGAGGCTAGATTACAGGCAATTGTTTGGAGGCTTTGGTCAATGAGGGATGAAATTCTTTAAGTGGGAGGCACAATAACCAGCCACAATTGTGCTTCCAGGATTGTTGGGCTTGTGGATTTTGAGGAGCATGTAGTAGGTGGGCGTGCATAGTGTCATAGGGGAGATGTTCTGGGAAGGGCGTAAAGCTGTAAGCAGGGATTGGAGTTGCTGTTGAACTTCTGGGATGGGATCACTTTGGCAGAGTTTATAGATGATGGATTCAGATAATTGGCAGAGGCCTTCTGCCAGGTAGTATTGCGATTCATAACAGGGGTGGAACGTTTTTCTGCAGGTAGGATGACTTGGTGAAGATTTGTTGTGAGGTTAAGTATGGCTGTTCTTTGTTCTAGCAAAAGGTTGGTGTTCTGAGGAAGGGACCTGCGGAAGGATGGAGAGGCTAAATTGGAGGTAAGGAATTCCTGGAAGATGAACAGTGGATGGTTAGATGGGAGGAGGGAGGATCACGTTGGAATGCTGGTATGAATTGGAAGAGGCAGGGTTCAGTGCTGGAATTAGGGTGGATTTGGTTGAAGGGACTGTTGGCAAAGAAGTGCTTCAGTTTCAGGGATCAGGAGGAGGAGAGTAGGTCTTTGACAAGTCCAGTGTGGTTAAATTTGAGTGTAGGTCTAAAGGTAAGTCCTTCGGATAGGACTGATACATCTGTTCAGCTGGGGAACTTGGTTGAAAGGTTAACAACAGTGTTACGGGAATGCTTTGGCTCTGGATTTGGTGAAGTGTTGGTTGGGTGTTTTAGGGGATGTGGCAAGTTGAAAAGGTCAGCTAGGCAGGGTTTAGCTGCTATGAGTTGTGGATGAGGAGGAACACTGGTCATTCTAATCACTATGACGTAGTGAACTTTTGTACATATGATTATCTGCTTTCAAGTCCAGATTAAATATGATGAAAGGACTAAAGTTAACAAAATGTTTAGTTGAAACCAACCATAAAGGAATTATAGAGAAGAAATTTATTTCCTTCAGTTAACCATCGATTCTTCTATTTTTCTGTTCTATTGTTGGTTTATTAACAACTAGATATGCTAGTGTCATTCAAGCTGAGCGTTATTCCCAACATGCAGATGATGTGAAAAGAAGGGGTGTGTGGGTGCCTGGATGAATGTGGGCTGCCTATGGGCTGTAATATTTCAATATAATTTAATTTAATTTCTTTTTTTATATGTTATGACTAAGTTATTGATGTTATCATTTCACTATAGATGGTAGGTATTAGTAAAATAAATATTTTATTGTGCAGGTGGATATATTCATTTATATCAAAATATTTACTAACTGTCATTTGTAAGGTAATGAGTGCTGTACTGTTTTAAATAAAGTGGCTAATTAATTTCATTCTGTATACCACCACCAGGAACTGTGATATAGCTTGAATAAAATAATTTTGTGACTGAGGGATTGCAATAGCAGTGGTGGTGAGTGTTGCCAGCACACACCCAACCACATTTGACAATGCTCTGTAGGTACCTAAAAACACAGTGACCACTTGGTACTCGAGAAAGAACTGTTATTGGCTGGTGGGTGGCCCCTACCACTCAAATGAAACATCAAACATGAAGCTATTGAACAAACTACAGTAGACACTGTAAGGAAACTATTGTTGCAGGCAGGGTGCTTCCGCGCTGCTGTAAACTTGACAGGAAGACTGCTGACAATGTATGGACAGGGAGCAGGCCGTGCTGGTCACCCCAGTAAACACACCGTACATTCAATACAGGTAATGCACAAGTACCACTCAGTCTCTGTCCTTGAAATTCAGTCGTTTGTAGCACTTGCAGGAAGAGTCAGCTATTCTCAGTTCAAATGATTTCGCAGCTGAAGAGCAAAGCAAGAAGAATCCAACTAAATATTTTAGTTGTATCATCTCATAATCCTTGTAAATATTTTTTTTTAAGACAGGGTCACAGGTATGCATAATTTTCTCTGATTCACAAGTATCAAGTTTCTGGAGTGCAATTTACAAAATTTTACAATAGATAGGCAGCAAAATAAACAAAACTAGTTGCTTCCGAGTCAAAATTGTCATTTTGTGGGATGTGAGGAAGAGCAGTCTGTAACTGGGAAATTAGTGGAGCTGTCGAATGGATGAATGCAGAAAAAATGATCATGTGCCATTGTTGGCCAGTAAGTCTCATTCGGAGATGTTCAGGTGTTGGGTTGTAAGCCTTATTTCAGTTGACACCACATTGGGCGACTTGTATGTTCGTGATAATGGTGGAAGGATGATGAGGACAACATAACACCCAGTCCACAGCGGAGAAAATCTCCAACCTGGCACACATTGGGCGGATTGTATGTTCATGATAATGGTAGAAGGATGATGAGGACAAAGCACAACACCCAGTTCACAGCAGAGAAAATCTCCAACCTGTCTGGGAATCAAACCCAGGCCTGATGCATGGTAGGCAAACACATTACCACTCAGCTAAGCGGGCAGACGATATTCAGAAACACAAAACTGACTCTGTGCCACCCATCATTCAGCCCTTTTATTTTCTCAGAAACAAAGAGAAAAGTTAGCTAGAAATAGTTTAGAGGGAAGGTGAGATATGCTGATGAAGTAGATGGGGAAGAAAACTTTGAAATGAAAAGTTTAATGTGATAGGTCAAACTAATGTTTTTATGAAGACTATTGCCAAGAACAGGTACTAAATTAATGTTAAATGAAAATGAAAATACAGGTCAGGTAGTTGCAAGAGAAAAAAATGTTAATGTTACATGCACAGAAAGTAAATACTTCAAGACAATAAGTTTTCAGGAATATATGAGTTGTAACCCATTAACTGCTAAACATACTATAGTAGAAATGTGTCACCAGAAAATTGCTAAATTTGAATTAGCAATGAAAATTTGAATCAAAAAATTTCATAATGTGTATCAAAAATCTTTGCAGTCTATAATAACTTTTTAAGTTCCTATATGTGCAACACCCATGCACTTCCTGTGGCTAAGTTCTTTGACCATAACCTATATGTTTCTGTATGAGCAACATCTTTACACCTGCTACATCTAAGTTCTTTGACCATAGCCCACATGTTTACATGTAAACACAGTGTATTTCACAAGTGCACATCGTAATAGTGAAATATGCAGCGAAACTTTATAAAACTGAAATATGGACATGAAAATGATAATAAGTGTGCAACTAAGTGGAGAAACTATCACCACAGCTTGACTATGATAGTGATTCTTCATCTTTATATAAGTACAGGTATAATTTCGACAAATGCTGACTTGCAACTTAAAATTGTCCCACTTGTATCTGTTTAGCCACCAGCAACTAATTTTTTTGTATTTATAGAGTGATCTCCAACAGTGTAAACATGTACATGAATGTATAAACACCTGAGGATCGGTACAAGCTCGAAACTGGTTGTGTGACAAATAAATAACCTTTTATGTCATGGAGTTCAACAGCATCCACTATGGATAAAATTCACTTCTAGAGAACTTCTGCTGTTTTCTAAAGGAGTGTGAGTTCTTTTGTCAAGTATGCTAAGATTGCTGGTTGGGCCCTGTTGCAGTGCTGAGTTTCCCCCCATCAGCAAGTGTGCTGAAGAGAGCACTTTGTTTCCATTTTGGGAGATTGGCCTCAAGTTGTGGGTGCTCCAGTATTCTTGAGCACAGTCTGTAGCCCTTCCTCGTCGATACTAGAGTTGCAGATAATATTTTGTGACATCTTTTGGTTGAAACGACAGTTCTCTCCCAACATCGTCCCCCATCAAGTTGCACAAGGAGCTATAAACTTTAAGTTATGCCTTGTCGCATGAGGTATTCTTGGCTCTTATGAACAGACATGCCCGACCACAGCTCAGTTGTCTCTTTGTTTGCTCTGTGAAATGTTTGAGCATTGTTACTGTAAAAGGTCTGTGGAATGTCATTTTTGTCAGCAAATCTTTGTAGCGCCAACAAAAATTGATCCAGTGTTGCATTGTGAACTAGCTGTAGGTGAATGTACCTAGTCATAGCAGAGTTGAACAGTACAATATTGAATTTAGTTGTGATACTTCCTGCCTTGTCATAAAATGGCCTTGCAAAATCAATGCCAGTGACTTGGAAGGGTTTGTGTGGTGTTACCTAATTGGCTGCTAGTGGAGCTTCTATTTCTTGATAGCAACATCACGTGTTTTACATGGGTGGCAGAAATGAATAACCTTTTGTACGGTGTGACATGAGTTTAGTATTCAGGTGTAGGAACAAAGCTCTGAAAGCACAATTCTAAGCCCAAGATGATGTAGACAGTTGTGAGTGTCTAGGATTAAAAGCCTTTTGAATTGATGGTTTCCATCCAGGAATAAGTTGATGTCATTCTTGAATGGTTAATTTGACATAATGCAGATAACCACCTAAAACAGGTTATCAACAAAGAGAGAGAGGGGCTGGCCAGTACTTACCTCAGCTCAGTACAGCCGATAGAAACACAAAAAAACAACCGAAAATTTAAGTTCCTAGCTTTCGGAATAAATGTTCCTTCATCAGGGAGGAGAGAGGGGAAAGAAAGGGAAGAAGGGAAAGTGGATTTAGTTACTCACAACCCAGGTTATGAAGCAACAGGGAAAGGAAAACAGGGAGGGTAGCTGCCTTGCTAGCCTCCCTGTTTTCCTTTCCCTGTTGCTTCATAACCTGGGTTGTGAGTAACTAAATCCACTTTCCCTTCTTCCCTTTCTTTCCCCTCTCTCCTCCCTGATGAAGGAACATTTATTCCGAAAGCTAGGAACTTAAATTTTCGGTTGTTTTTTGTGTTTCTATCGGCTGTAGTGAGCTGAGGTAAGTACTGGCCAGCCCCTCTATCTCTTTGTTAGTAATTTTTTCACATCTTTATATGAGATTTTCCATTAATTAGTTAAAACAGGTTATCATCTAACAAAAGATTGAGATTCATTATTTTTGACCAATTGGGTAGTGGCATGCTTTCCTTCAGAGCCTTGATTATATGAAGAAAGTGTTTCTCTTGTGCAGACTTGATCCAGTAATGTCGAGCTGATGCCATTTCTTTTGCTATAAATTCTCCGTCCAGATTCACTTTGTCATAAAGTTTCCTTTTCAATCATACAACATGGGCAGTGGCTTGCAACATTTTCAAGCAGGAACTAAATCTTTCCATATCTATTGATGGTTGAGTGTCTCCTTGAGGAGGATCTGTGGATCAGGGTGTGAGTTTGTCGTTTCTAACAAGGAAGCAGATGCAATGTACTTGTGACATCCTTTTGACCACCTATGGGGCTGTTCTGAAAGCCAAGGTGATCCATGCCACCAAATGTCTATTGTATGTGAAGTTTGAGACATTTTTCCTCCTGTCAGATGGTCCATGTGGACATTGTCATGGTGAGGTGTACTTGTGAACTTCTAAGAGCCTGTTGAATGCAAAAGTTTTTCAAGAGTTGTGACTACCTCTTAACCAATCTAGTGTCATCATGGAGATAGTCCAGAGAGTTGCTCCACTTATGTCTATGTTGGTAGCAGCAGTAATGTAGAAGTCTCATCGCATTAATGCTTCCAGCACTTCTAGTCAAGACAGCAGAATCCTCTTCATGGATGCTAGCCTGCTTTTGCTACACATCAACTGGACGTGAAGGGGTTGACACACTGGACTTGTATTCAGGAGGATGACAGTTCAAACACGTGTTCAGCTATCCAGATTTAAGTTTTCCACGATTTCCCTAAATCGCTCCAGAAAAATGCCAGGATGGTTCCTTTAAAAGATCACTCCCAATTTCCTTTTCCATCCTTGATACAATCTGAACTTGTGTTCCATCTCTAATGACCTTGATGTTGGCTGGACATTAAATCCAATCTTTCTTTCTTCTTTTAACTGAACATGAGACTAACTATTTACAGTGCATCTGGCATACAAGAGTGCACTATATGCTCATTTGGAAGGGCCAGAGAAAATGTGGGTGCAAATACTTCCCTCTTCGAGGCTGTGATCCATCTTGGTTTTGGAAGAGATGATATCCAAGTGCACCACCCAGTGGCAAGATACTGAGGCAAAAGCTCATCCCATATTTGTCCAAGAAGTCGTGTACCCTGCTACAAAATTTTTCCTACTGTGGATACTGGACTTAGTAATTCTAGAGGCTCAAAAAAACTGGTGAATTCTTGTTATATTCTTTTATTGCCTACAGTCTGTGATATTTATCAATGAGTTTATGATAGTTCTGCTGTAGTCCACTGAACTCTCAACACACATGATGTTCTTGTGTTCCCTCATCCTTCTGATTTCCATATTTTGAGTAGTTGCTGAGTGTCTCTTGGCTCCTGACATAGACAGCTTGATTTGACCTTGAGTAATGTTAGTTCGTAGTAAAGCATTATCATCCCATTTTCATCTAAAGCACCCGCCGCTACGTTTTCCATGCAAGTGGTATGGTCTAATTAGGTAATAGTTGTGGAAATCTGCGATTGGTACATGTAGCTGAAAGTAGGAATGGACTATACCCAAAGGGAAGTCATTTGTATTGGTAAGTAATTCTTTTTCACATGTTAATTGCTTCATTTTCTGTGCGATTATTGTCTCTCTAACAGAGAAACTTCCTCAAGCCTCTGTTGTCGCTTCACTTGAAAATGCATGAGTACTGCAATTACTTTGGGAAGAACATTTGGCCATGTTTCCATGACATCATTAAGTGTGGGAGAGACCATTCACGTGAAGATATGTTGAAAGTAGTTCACCTCTTGATGCTTCCATGTGTCTTTCTCATCACTATTTGATGGGGCAAATAAAAGGTGTCATCTGACTTTTGAGGAAGCCAGGTTGATGTGTCCATTCTGAATGTAACTTGACATTTATCCCTCATAGGCAGCATTTCAGGACATCATTCTGCTCAACATGCCTCTAATAAATGAGGAAGCATTTTTCAGCATTATAGATGTTATCTGGTAGAACAGCTGCTGATTGGTGAGGAATATGAACTACTCTACACTGATCCTTGATTGAATAAGAAGTATGAAATTCTTCAAGGAATGTTGAATCCTTTGCACTCGGTGATTGGGTATGATCATTGCGAATTCCTGTTGTCTCTAAATCCCAGAAATTTCAGACTGCATTGTAAAATGCTTGAGTGAATGGTAGGTTGATGAGGTTAACAAAGACTTGATTTTTAGAAATCCTGGGATAGCATCTATTAGGTATCTATTCAAATTCTGAAGGCAGTAGAGCCGGTGATGATGAGATGTGTATGGGCAGTGTTGTTGACAGTTTTCATTGTGATCCAATCCAATAATAAATAGCTCAATGGAGAGATTGTGTCCTTCTGCATGGTTGGCCAATTGTAAATCACTAATGTGTTACCTTGTGAACTCTTGATATAGTGATGGTTGTCTTAAAAAGAAATGAAAATACTCAAACGCAGTAACTGTAATGTTAGCATTTTCCATGCACTTCTTAATGTCAAATGGACTAACCACCGTGTGTGTGACATAGTGAATGAAGACTGAAAAGCATTGATTTGCTAGTAAGTGATACACAACTACTTGTCGATAATTGACCTGCAGATGAAGCTGGATTGTCTGCCACCATCTAATATGCAGCACATAAATCTGGTTTTACCTGGGAGTACTATTGCATAGATGTGGACTATCTGGACATAAATGAATCTGAAGCATTCCATTATTCATATTGACTACTGTACTGTACCATGTTTAGTATGAGTTGCCAATGAAGTAGAGTATTCCAAACTGTTGTAGACTGGGTTGTGATGGGTTTTCTTCCAAAAAAGACAAATGCTCTTCCTCTCTTTCTACAGTATTTTACTGTTTGATCCTAGTTGAGGCAAAGAAAGCACCTATTGCTCTCCCTCAAGATCCTGAGGCAGTCATGAACATCGTTCACCTTTTCACAATTTTGTGCTCAGTGACTGTGCTGCTCACAAAACACGCAGTGAGCTTTTACCTTTTGTTCAGACGTTTGTGCTGTATGTCCTGACTTAGATCGAATATTGAGGGCTGCTGTAGATGTTCAACTGTTATTTGTCATGCAAGTTTCCGTATGAATCTTTTGTGCCATCAGGGACACCTGTCTCTTCTGACAAAAATGCCACAAGTTTGTGAATGTTCCTTCTGATAATTCAACCATCTGTACTAGTGTCAACATATGTCTTCCACGAAAGTCTGCAGAATCTTTCAAACTAACACTCCACCATAAGCCTCTGTTTCTCCAGTAGTGTCTGCACAGCTTGAATTCACTTATTGCATTCAATAAATAGTAAAGTAGGAGATTCTGGGGGTATCAGATGTTATAGGGGTGATGTCTTCCAGATAGTCAAGATGTGCCTGGTTAGTTCTATATCTAGCACCATAATTTACGGATAAAATTTCGTTGGTTTGTTTGTAAGCAGCTGCAGTTATAGCGATGCCCTGTACCACATTCTTAAGTTCTCCTTGATAAACATGTTTGTAAACAGCTGCCAAGTTTGTGTCTGCCTTAATAGAGCTTTTGAACTGTTCCCAGAGTGAGTTCAGTGCTCAGTGCTATCAGAGAATGTCTCTAACTTGATCAATGTTAATCAAATACTGTGACTGCATGACTATGCAGAAACTCCAGATGATGTCCTGTCAGCTGTGATGTCTGAAATTCTCCCCTCAATATTTTATTTTACCTTCAGGATCACCCACTTCACATAGTGTGTGTAGTTTCCACATGCTAAGACGTCAGCTTTGTATTCCATGTTGTAAGTCAGTCGTGGATAGTGTTGTCCAAGGTCATTAAACTAGACAAAGTTTCCTGCAGTTGACTGCTAATGTTTTCTGTTGCAGTTTTGGATGTGAAATCATCAAATGAATTTATTTTATTAACAGAGTATGTAGCATTAGAACATTGAATTCTTCCTTTATGTTTTATCTTAGAAAGACAGTCAGTTGTGTAAATATTTTTGCTCATATTTAGTCACAGTTGTAGTATCACTGACAGGTGGAAGCTCCTGATAGGCAGTGATGTTAAACTTTCTCACTAGAGGCCAGTTGTGCAACTGTTACATAATTAAAGTGTTTGTCAACCCTGTGCTCAAATACACATGCAGTAGTCTGATGCATTATGGAAATGATAACAGAAATTCAGTGTTTGAATAACTCAGCTGAGAGCTTACAGCTTATCTTACATGTGAAGAAATTTCACCATTTAGTCATTTGAGATGGATGTGTTAAGTCTTTTTGAACTATCGAAGACATCCCAGAGATTCCCTGAAACTTTTCTCAGTTTTCAGCACAATTAGTAAGTGCTTCAATGTCAGTCGACCTACGTCTTCAGTAACACAAAACTTCTCTCATGGAAGTTACATAACGCATTTCACTTTAAAAGCAAAGGTACAGATGCAAATTAGAAATTGGGTTTAGAGGTTCCCTTACAGTCGACAAGTTTATGTGACAGGTCAGCCCCAACACCATGTGGTGAGTCATCCACAGCTGGAGTCAACATTAAATGAGGTTGGTATGTTATTGAACTGGGTGAAGACAAAAGGACGATTTCTGGTATTGACATGACTTCTGTCAAGCATCTGACCAGTGAAAGAGAACTTCCTTTCGGTGTAACTAATTAAACTGGTAGATGATAAAAGTTGCCCACAAGATAAACTGGGCATAATAGCTAACATTGCTTAAAAATACTTAGATATCTTTTAATGATTTGGGGACCAGTTACACACTCTCGTGCGATCCAAGGTCATTTTTTTGGAAAATATACCCAAGGTAGGTAACTGAAGGCTGGAAAAAATAACATTTTGAAAATTCATACTTAAGGCCTTTGTTTGAGATGTAAATTATATAAAGCTTCTTTGTTAGTATGTCTTCTTACTATTTATGTTTAGTTTACACAGTAGGAAATGTCACACTAATGAACTCGAATGGTGACCCAAAGCAGATGTTCAGCATCAAAATTTTCCTGAACTCATTGTCTTAAGGAAGTTGAAAATAGGTTTTCATTAGATAAATTCTGGTTTGAAGTTGACCCCTAGACAACTTAGAGAAGAGTTTGGCAGGGTGTCATAATAGGATTTGAATCTACTTCTTCTTGAGCATTGACTGAATTTTTAAAATCACCACACAACCAAAAGGGATCCACCCAGATTTTGTGCTATCACCAAAAGGGAAGCCCACTGATTGAAGAGAGATGAGGGAAAGCACTTGCTACTGTTCTGATCTGTCCAGTTATAGCTTATCTTCATCTCGAACTGCTAGCAGAATTTGATGCACTTTTATGAACTGCGACATGAAAGTTCAATGTATTTTCTAATCTGTACTCAAAAAATAGTGCAAATTGGGAATGTATAGTATCTGTTGTTCACAATAGTCAGAGGTTGAGTGTAACGAACTAAATGTTGAAAAGAGTACCCAGATGTGGAATATACATCCAGTACAAAAATATTTCCCACAGGTGGGTCTGCAACCATCAGAAAGGGCAGTGTTTCAGTAATTTCGCTTTTTCAATGATTATCTAACACAGGGCTCTCATGACCAAGATACACACATAATTTTGACTGCATGTTGTCCAGTGGCAGAGCACTAATATTGATCTACGTGGATTGATTTATCATAGAGACAGCGAAGTGTCACCGACACCTGCCACATCCTGTAATTCTGCAAGTAACAGTAACTTTCTGTTTACTGGTATACTGTCTATAATATTGTTAACCTGTAAATAAAATAGAAAGAAACTTCCACATGGGAAAAATATAATAAAAACAAAGATTCCAAGACTTACCAAGCGGGAAAGCGCCGGCAGACAGGCACAATGAACAAAACACACACACAGAATTACTAGCTTTCGCAACCGATGGTTGCTTCTTCAGGAAAGAGGGAAGGAGAGGGAAAGACGAAAGGATGTGGGTTTTAAGGGAGAGGGTAAGGAGTCATTCCAATCCTGGGAGCGGAAAGACTTCCCTTAGGGGGAAAAAGGGACAGGTGTACACTCGCGCACACACACACATATCCATCCGCACGTACACAGACACAAGCAGACATACTTAAAGGCCCTTACTCTTTGCCTTTAAATATGTCTGCTTGTGTCTGTGTACGTGCGGATGGATATGTGTGTGTGTGTGCGCGAGTGTACACCTGTCCCTTTTTCCCCCTAAGGGAAGTCTTTCCGCTCCCGGGATTGGAATGACTCCTTACCCTCTCCCTTAAAACCCACATCCTTTCATCTTTCCCTCTCCTTCCCTCTTTCCTGAAGAAGCAACCATCGGTTGCGAAAGCTAGTAATTCTGTGTGTGTGTTTGTGTGTTTTGTTCATTGTGCCTGTCTGCCGGCACTTTCCCGCTTGGTAAGTCTTGGAATCTTTAATTTTAATATATTGTTAACCTGAATTGATGAAGGACGTTGCCCGATACCTGCTGTACTTTAACACATCTCTGCAATATGCCCTTTGTGAAAACATTGGTGGTATTCTGCGTTGTGTTGAGGATACTCATAATGTGAATGAAGCCCCAAACAGTGTGGATAGCTAGGAAACAACCAAAACTGCTGTGAGTGACACCACCATGGGGTGGCATAGAACGGGTGGCCGGCTGCCACACAGTGAGCGAGACATGTTTATCACATTAGGATCTTACACAGAATTCTGACTGACTGAGTTTCTTCTTGCCAGACACACATGAGGGTTGTACCAAAAGTAGGGTTCCCATATTTTTTACAAATAGAAAACATTGTTTACTGTTATTAATTTATACATAATTGAAAAGCTTACACTTTCGTCTATTTTTCAACATAGTCTCCATTTTTTTCGACAAACTTTTGAAGACGGTGTTCTAGCTTTTGTATTATTAAGTCAAAGAAGTCTCCCACCAACCCATTGAGGAAGAGTGTGACCTCTGCTCGGACTTTATAGTCGCTCTTGAAGTGTTTGCCACTTAAGTGCTCCTTTAGCTTGGAGAAGAGATGATAATTGCTGGGGGCTAATTCCGGGCTGTACAGGGGATGGGGCATAACAGTGCACCCAAATTTCTTCAAAAGCTCCCGTGTTTGACAAACAATGTGGGGTCGAGCATTGTCATGAAGAAGCACTACTCCCTGCTTCAGTTGTCCTTTCCGTCGATGAGGAGTACCCTTTGCTGATCCCAAAACACAGTCACCATAACCTTTTTTGCTGTGTTTGAATTTCTTTGGTGGCAGTGAACCGGAGTGATGCCACTGTTGAGATTGTTGTTTTGTTTTGGGGGTGTAATGAAACACCCACATTTATCTCCTATAATGATACAGTCCAACAACTTCTCCTTGTTGCCTCTCCCCTCACATTGTTGAAGAAACTTGTGAGCACAGTCAAGTCGTCGTTCCTTGTGTCTGTCAGTCAGCATCTGGGGGACCCAGGGAGCACATACCTTGTGATAACCCAACATTTCTGTTAAAGTTCTTTCAGTTGTGCTCTGGGAAGCTTCAGAAATGCATTCAACATGTTCGCGGACAGTGACCCTCTGATCTTTGAGCAGCTCACTGTTAATTTTCTGGGCAATCACATCTGAAACTGGTGGTCTTCCACTCCATTCTTCATCGTGAACTTCCGTGTGACCCTTAGCAAAAGCCCTGTACCATTTGTGGATGTCTTGAATGGACATGCACCCTTCACCATAAACCTCAGTCAGTTGCCGAAGAATCTTCACGTGTGGTAAATTCCTTGCACGGAAAAACCAGTTACTGCTTGAACGTAGCACTTGGCGGGAGTGGCGATCAACACTTCCATCTCTGATGGCTGCCAAGCCAATATTGAGTGACGAAGCAGACCGCTTGAGAGTGGGGCAACCACTGCGTAGGGCACTGTTGTCAGATTTAGGGTAGCACCTTCCCTCGAGGCCGTAGCTCATTGGGAACCTTACTTTTGGTAAAACCCTCATAGTAGAGATTTGCAAATAAAAATAAAAATATGCTGTGCAGCCTGAGAGATTTCGAAAGCACATGAAATGCATAACACTTCTGCTAGAGAGAGAGAGAGAGAGAGAGAGAGAAAGAGAGAGAGAGGGGGGGGGGGGGGTCAGACTGTCGTTAGGCATGTGTGCATATGTGTTTATCAGGGCCAGATTGATTACCACATTTCATATTAAATTTTCTTTTTAAAAGTGTCCACAGGCACAAGTAAATTTGCACATTCTATTTAAACTTTGAAGGTCAACAATCCACAGCACAGCTATCAGCATCAAATTTGCAGTGTTGCGGAAACTCTAAACTACTTGCATCTTAGTGGAAAAATGTACCGAAAATAAGGCAAAAATATCTGAAAGGGCAGCACTGATGGATCTGATAGTGGAGCCAACTTTTGCACTAAGTTATAAAATTGAGGAGGGTTGATCAACAACCAAAAATTCATACTGAAGGTCTGGACACTTAATATAACTTGCCTGAAAATGCGGCACTATCTATTTCTGGTACTCTTCTTGTATATTAGTGAATGGTTGAAAAAGATATAGTAGTAGGCAATACTCATGATTGCTGGAACATTGAAATCATCAGAATGTGAAAGTAACTTCCTCAGTACTAGTTTTGTGACTCATGCTTCAGTGGCAACAGATATTTATTACACTTGCATAAGCGTATCCCAGCATGAAACAGAAGTGTTACGCATTTCATGTGCTTGTGAATTCTCACAGACTGCACAACAGATTTTTCTTTTGATTCAGAAGTTTCTGCTATGTGTGTGGCAAGAACAGACTCAGTGCATTAGAATTCTGTGTCGGATCCTAATGTAATTAACATTTCTCACACTGCAATAGCCAAGCATCCCCTTTCTCTGCTGACTTATTTATGGGCCATCTGCAGGAATCCTTCCTTTCCGGTCAACACCTAAAACACCTTGTCTGGTTCAGATTCATTGCTGACATCTTCATGATATGGACTTGTAGCAGGGGCAACCCTTGCTCTTTCCTCCATAACTTTAGCACCAATTCCCAAATCCACTTCACCTGGTCCTTTGCAACTCAGTAAGTCACATTTCTTGATGTTAATCTCCACCTCTCAGATTGCTCCATAAATATGTCTGTTCATATCAAGTGCATTTACCACCAACAATACATCCACTTTCACAGCTGTTAACTGTTCCATGCCAAAAAGTCTCTTCTGTAATGGCTCATCACCCACGAATGCTACAACTGTGGTGGAAAGCAGGAATTGTCAAAATTTACTGACAACCTTACAAGAGTCTTTATAGACAGACAAATCCTATTCAGCTCATCCATCGACAGATTTCCCATGCCATCTCCTCCTCTAACTCCAGTAACCCTGTTAAAAATGCACGAACCAGCATTCCTCTAATCACCCAGTATCACCAGTTCAATCACATTCTTCACCAGGTCTTTGAATACCTGAGATGAGGGACATCATACTCAGTATTCTATGCACATCATCCAAAGTAATGTTCTACCACGTACCCAATCTACAGAATATCCTTATCTATCCATATTCCAATCCTGCTCCCAATCCTGCATCTGATGGGTCAATCTCTTGTGGTCAACCTAAGTGCAAGGTCTGCCTCATACATTCACCCACCATCTCCTACTGCAGTCCAGTCACAGACATCATCTACCCAATAAAAGACAGGGCCATGTATGAAAGCATCCATGTTATATATAAGCTATACTGCAGTTAGTGTACATAATTCTGTGTAGGCATGACAAGTAATCCACTGTTCACTCACATGAATGACCACCGCCAAACTGTGGCAAACAGCAAACTTAACTGTCAAGTTGCCAAACATGCTGCACAACACTGATGACTTCAGCAGCTGCTTCACTACATAGGCCATTTTGATACTCCCTTCCAGTACAAGTTTCACTGGGCCAAATGGCTGGGAATTCTCTCTCAGCATAGCATATGCTCTTGGAAGCCCCCTGATTTTAACCTCTGCTAACTTGTTTCCCATTGGGTCGACTTACTTTTTCGATTCTCTCTTTTGTACACATCACTCCTTCCCCATCCAGATTGTATACTGCCTTCTCCTGGCGCTCTTCCTGCATCCAGGTGTTTTGTCTCTCTCTCTCTCTCTCTCTCTCTCTCTCTCTCTCTCTCTCTCTCTCTCTCTCTCTCTCTCTCTCTGTGTGTGTGTGTGTGTGTGTGTGTGTGTGTGTGTGTGTGTGTGTGTGTCATCCTTTTTCCACCAATCCCCCATTTCCCCCTCTTCCCACCCTTCTCCCGTACTGTCTCGCTACCTTATCTCCCACTTCACCACAACTTTCCTCCACTTCTTCCTCCCCCCCCCCCCCCTTCCTGTATATCTCTATCCCTTATTTGCTGTACCCTCTGAACTACTTTCATCTTGTTGTATAGCTGCTGAGTCATGTGGTGAAACACCCAGCTCGCACTACATTGCTACCCCCTCCTTGGCCCGTGCATCCTTCCCAACCACCTCCCAAACTCTCCCAAACCTGCATCTACCTAGTCCATTGCTTTCAACAATTGATATTCAATAATCAGTCTCGCAACTACAGCAAGCATGTACATTTGTGCATGTGTGTAATTGTGTATGTGAATGGTTGTACTCTTACTAGAAAAAGAGTTCGAAAGCTACTGTTAACAGTTTTCTGTTATGTGTTTCTTTGTGTCACACACCAGTCCTCTATAGGGAAGTAGTTTCCTTTCCTTTGCTTTACATAAATTAATTATTTAATTTCGAACAGGTAAGATTTTTTTATGTAGTCAGCAGCCACAATAAGTATGTTTCCCACAGCAATACTATTTCTCATTCCAACTTTTGGAGTCATTGTCGCCTTCTTATGGCAGAAGGCTTGAAGGGGACGGAAAAGGTTGAAGGAAAATGACTGGTGTGGTTTAGAAATGGGGAGAGTTCAGAACAGTCGCCCAGAATCTCGGGTCAGGGGAGACTTACCTGACGGGATGAGAAGGGAAGTCCACCCCTCTTCCTTCCCCTTCAACCCTTCTACCAAGAGGAGGAGTCACTGGCTCCAAAAGCTTGCAAATTTAAATATTGGTTCTTTATATACATATTCTCCTACCATCATTGGATGAGCAAGTTTTTTAGGTTTTCAAAATCTGATTATTTTTGTTTGTATATGGCCTTAACATAAATCACTTATTACTGGACGTAATTAGTTACATTCTCAGTTAGTTTGGTTTTGATGTTTCTGTGTGCAGGAAAGAGTATCTGTTTTGCAACTTTAATAAAATGCAGTATTTGATATAGTGTTAATTCATTAATGTATCATATTGGTAAATCCCATTATGAAGGAAAACTTCATTGGTGTAGAATACATCAAGTTACGCATTAACAAGCAGAAACAGCCACTATAGTGTAATACTGTCAAGTGTACTGATGACAAATTATGACTAGTCCAATCTACTCGTGCTGATAATTATGAGAATTCCTTTTAATTTACTTTATATGTGGATATTTATGTTAGGAGGAAACACGTAATTGGAGAAGAGACATTACCCCTCCTCTCATGTTACTCAGCTGTTGTTTTCATCTAATACTTCAAACATAGCTTTTATGTACTTTTCACAGAATGCTGTCAAATGTCCATATAACTGCTTTTTTGCCTTCATCATGGCTAAATGATGGTTGAAGTCCTTGAGTAGGAGGGTAACATCAGTGATACATTGTTTGGTTCAGTCACATCAGTTAAATATGTAAATAGGACATTAAAAGCTAGCATGGTGGATAATGGGGAAAAATCAAAAAGAAGGGAAAGCATTACAAGTACGAAAAATTGGGTTTTAATCAATTGAAGGAATTCAGTAAAAATGTTGCAAATCTGTGATAGATGTTGCATGAGGTCTGTTCATGAAATTCTGGGACATTCATAATTTTGCACCATCATGTGTTGGAGTGCAATGTGGTTAACATCCCCACACCTGTGTCATTGTTGTATGTCTGTTATTTATAGTTCAGTACTGTATTGAGTAGCACGTTGTGTAGCACAGTTAATAATTTTTATATGGCAAATTTTGAGGAGCAACGCATCTGCATTAAATTTTGTTTGAAACTCTAGAAAACCATTACAGAGACACAACAAATGATGCAGGAAGCCTATAGCGATGAGTGCTTAAGCTGTACTTTGTGTTACAAATGGTTCACATGGTTTAAAAATGGCCAGACAGAAGGTACAGATGACCCTCGTTCAGGACGCCTTCAACAAATGACGCTCGTGTGAGGAACATCAACAAAATTGTGCATGCCAGTCAAAGGCTAACTGACTGAGAGATTTCAGAATAATGTAACATTTCAGTTGGATCATATCATAAATCATCACACAGCATCTTGGAATATGTCATGTTGCTGCCAAATCCATACCATGGTTTATGAGTCAAGACCAGAAAGACCTTTGCCTTGCAATCTGTGAAGAGCTTTTGGATCACGCAAATGAGAACCAGAAGTTCCTTAACAGAATCATAAATGGTGGTGAGACATGAGTCTATGGTTATGAAGTGAAAACCAAGGTTCAGTCTGCACAATGGATTGGCAAAGGTTCTCAAAGACCAAAAAAAGCTCGTCAGGTCAAATGTCA
This sequence comes from Schistocerca gregaria, assembly GCF_023897955.1. Lineage (NCBI taxonomy): Eukaryota > Metazoa > Arthropoda > Insecta > Orthoptera > Acrididae > Schistocerca > Schistocerca gregaria. Next base: position 259,974,003 of record NC_064925.1, read on the forward strand.
AAACCATGCTGATAGTTTTCTTTGATTCTGAAGTAGTAGTTCATGATGAATTTGTGCCATAGGGACAAACTGTTAATTGATGGTACTATCGGGATGTGTTGCGATGCCTGTTAAAAAATGTGAGACACGTTCTTCCCTGTTGGTGCGTGACTGTTGCACAAATTGCACAAAAAACGAAATCACTGTGCTGCCTTGTCCTCTTTACTCTCCAGACCTGGCACCCGTGGACCCCCCCCCCCCCCCCCAAAGTTGAATACCCTGTTTGAAGATGTGCAAAAATAGATGAAATAAAAGGAAATTCACAGACGGCACTTCACAGGATCCAGCAACAGGTGTACAAAGACTGCTTCTGGAAGTGGAAACAGCATTGGGAGTGGAGTATCGATTCTGGATCAGAGTAGTTTGAAGGGGATCATGCACAATAAGTAAAAGGAAGCATAGAAAATTTTTGTGGAAAAAGTTCCGGAATTTTTGAACAGACCTCGTAAATAAGATCACAGCATTCAGTGTGTTGGATCCATTGTCAGATCACACTAAAATTGAAAAGGGGTATTCTTCTAAAATTGAATTAATGAGTCGATTTTCTACAAGTGTGGAGCAGAAGTGCTGTATAATATAGATGGAAATTGTTGCCAGAAAAGGTGGTGCTCTTGTGAAAAGTTACTGGATAAGTTTCAAAAACTACTAGTGGGGGAGGCTGTGTGTGAAGGAAAGGGAATACAGAGAGGGAAAATCGCAATTGAGGGATTTGAAAACTCAGTGAAAATGATTCTGTTAAAGGGAAAATGTATTTTAAACCTTCAGACACACTGTGCAACATATTGTCGTGAAACTGCTCCACAGAACGTTGAAATAAAGGACTAACCAGATGCCATCATGCATTTTAAGTAGGAATTGTAATGAAAATATGAGAAAAACAAGGCTTATATAATAGCATACAGGCAGCTATTTTTCTATTGTGCTATTGAAAAATCAAAGGAAGAAGGGGAGTAACGATAATGATTGATATATTTTATAGTCTCGGGAATATATATTTATCAAAATTTGAGTATTTCATTTTTATTTTTTCGCTACAGTCTTTTATTCTCTCACAAATGTACCAGGCATCAGCGCAATTAAGTGAAGTTCACATTTGTAACAAACACTATGTACATAGTCATAATTCTACTGTGAACGTAACAGAAGCCTTTTGGAGAGTTCAGATAAAGGCGACTAGTAGTAGTCACAAGTCATAGCAAACTTCAAAGCTAAATAAATCTAGTCGTTGATAACAAGCTGCAATAGTGAGACCCAAATGATAATAGTAACCACTTTTAGTGCCACTGGCGTAATACTGTAGATTGAGTGTGTCTATTCATTAAATAATTTATGAAAAATTTGTACACAAATTTTATCCAGTTACAAACTAAAGAATACCCAACTTTTTTGTTTTAACTGTTGTAGACATCAAAAATTGGTATTAACATTTCCTGAAATCATTGGTGAAAACTGAAGGCACCAATTTTTAGTATTAACATTTACATACATAGCCATAAAAAGTACCTGAAATTATTTATTTGTACAGGTTTGTGTCGAGCACAAAAAATTTTACAATTTGCTTTTATCGATTTTGGTTCCTACCATCATCAGATCTGTTACAAATTAAAAAAAACAGTGATGTAACCAACTAAATTTAATTCGCTGAAGTAAAATCTATAACAGACCTGGTGATACATAAGAAAAATAGAAAATATTTTTACATTTAACAGAGACATATACCAGCCATACATACCGGTACCCTAAAATATTCTGATGTACGTATCAATGTCAAAATCTATAAATGTAGGTACGTAGTAAGTGCTGGTGATAACCTGGATGCATCTGATATTTATACAAATAACTGAGACCAGCAGAGGGCATTATAATGAGGGTAAATGAGTAACCTGTATTGTAAATGTAATGGTTAGGATGCAGTATGTGCAGTCATTAATTAAAATTACGTCACAGGGCAAAATGAGTGCTTGATAATAAAACATTAACTGGCATATAATATCTGGAATCAGATCCACACTTAAAATCCACATAAAAGGTGTAAAGAATAATAATGGAAGCTCTTAGCTTGGCAAAATAAATAACACAGTTATGTAAAAAGCCATAATAAAAAGTTAAAAATAGCATCATGTCTATAAATCAAAACCTCCCAACATGACAGAACAATTAAATCATAACTGTAAGTGTAAGATAATTAACAAAACAGTGATTAATTAAAAACTCAATAGCTGATAGCACATCCAGAGTGGGATCTCAGTGACACAGCCTTGTGGTTTTCTGGTTTTCTGTATGAAGTTCTTGTTTTCCTCTGGTGGAGCTTGTGGAAGAAGGCCCAGTCTCCTCACTGCTGGTGGTTAAAGCATGCGACTGCACACTAACCTGCTGTGGTGTTCGATGATGCTCAAATTAGTAGGTTTCTGAATACATCAAAATAAGCATTCAGGTGAAACTCATCCTGTTCATTCAGTAGTAATTCTGGCTGCTGCTATCTGTGTACATAAGTTTCTTTCTTTGAGTAAGTCCAGTAATTGTCCATTTGGTACCTTATACAACATTTCCAACTAGCCTCTGAGTTTCCTGACACAAGTTTTTCTTTGTCCAAATGTATACCGAAAGTGCTTTTATTTTGGCTATATGTACACTCTTTAAAATGAGTTGTGAAATTCCTTCCCGTCTGATCAATATAAAACTTGTCACAGTCTTGAGAGTTGATTTTATAGACACTAGCTTCTGAACATTTGTTGCTGCTGTTGCCAACGTTGTGGCACAGAGCCTAAAATCAATTGTACCTTTCATTTGAAATCCAATTTTTACTTTTGCTTTTGTGAGATCTTGTGTAATTCTGTCGGGAAATGCACTGTCGTATGACAGAGAAACAAACTTCTTGCACTCTGGATCTCTTGTTTCCGTTTTATAATGTATTTTTTTTTTTACTTTAGTTTATTATAAAGGTTCATTACATCATAGTCCCTATATCCATTTGGCATGGTGGCTTATCTAATAAGATTTAATTTGTCCACTTCGTCGGTAGTGTAGCATTGCAAGTTTGTTCCAAGTGACCGTTTGCTTTAGGATAGCTAGTTGCATGTAACTTCGGGAACTGACATCTGCTGTCCTAACCGGGAGACACATCCACACCTACCACTACTTGCCGTGGGAAAGGTATCCAATGTCTCTTACTGGACACGTACATTCACCACCTATAAGAACCTAAATAAATGATATTAAATGTAATTCAATCATTTTCAAAATCGGTACACTACCTATTGACATTCAGGAAAAGATTGTACCCCAATTTCAGCTTTATAACTGTCATAGTTTCAGAGATAGAAAAAAAAAATTCTAAAAAATCAAAAACTAACACTTGGGAAACTAAATTCAGTGAGGAAATATAATTGTTTATCTCCTGGTATAATTGGAAATCATAAGCAGAACATCAGTGTGCAGAATTAATTAATTGAGATCTTTATATTAAAACTTTAATTACTTTTTCTTTTTGATAATATAAAAATCAAACAAAATTATTATTGGTGTCTAATATTGTTGTGGGAGTGTATGTGAGTGAATGAGAGTGTGTACATGGAACATTCATGAAATTTTAATGTTGCATTATATACCGCCTTAAGTAACCTGCAAGAGTTATGCAAGCATGTCGTGGGATAATGTTCCTCGGGAATTTATCCACTTTGCTGATGATGTACGTCTAGGTGTGATTGCTATTGTAACAGAGTAGCCAGAAAGTCAGCTGGAGTAAGATCTGTATCTAAAGTATATTTTCAGAATTATTATCTTTTAGTTTTCATTTATTAAACACTACTTTAATATTAGTATATCAGAATGACATAGATGCATCCGTATGTAAGAATTAGTACAGGCCAGTTTTGGCATGAGTATGATCATGAGCGAGCATTCTGATTGGCAGCGAGTATGGCTAGCCAATCAGAATTGAGATGGTTCCCACTCACTACCTGATATTTATACTGGGAGTGAGGCCACAAGAAGGGAGTCTCTCGCTAGCTTTGAATGCGGACGGTCATGTTACTAGTGTGAGGCAAAATAATGTCTAAAATGACGGAATATTGAGTTCCTTGCATTTAATACATGTCACGACCAACAAAAATGTAGTTACAGTTTTGTGAAGTTTGGAAGTTTTAGATCTGTATAGTTGAAATGATATCCGCATGTGAAAATTTGGCCTTTGTAGTATGCCCGTGGCATGTTTCAGTATTCAACCACTGAGCATTTTTGGCGAGCAAGTTCTTATTTGAAATCCACCAGAAGGACCGAATGTAATAACTCATGTTAGTAGTGTAATTAATGACTGTGGAAAAGTTGTTAAACTCAGGTCAGATTTGAACAGATTTCTGGCTGCTGTACATGTGAAATGAGTGTATGACTTGTGAACTTGACGAAAATAACCAATCATTTAGATGTGGACTGAATAGTACTGTTTATTTGGTTATACAAACAAATAAACGTTTTTGTGTGGAAATTTCGGACGTTGTTTTCCAGAATCCAATCCATTATCTTACCGCCCGATAAATTTTTTATTGACAGTTTTTCTACATAACTTTATTTCGTTACTAGAGTTGCGCGGCCTCAGTAATTGTAGATATTAGATGGTGTTTTTTATCAACACTGCTTTTACATCATCTTGTAAGTATCTACATTGCCAAGTTATGGGACATCGAGCAGACACCGTTCTGAGGTAGGTGAATTTTTAAATTGCAGCCTACATATAAAAAAGAGAACCCTGCACTGCTACAGTAGGTGTAATGGTAGTTTCAGCACCCTGTTGATCATGGCTATGAACTATGACCAGTTATGTTTCTTACGGTGACAGGATTTCACCTTTATAATCGTGTCAATAGCCATCGTCTTCCTAAATATGATGATCTCTTTTAGTTAACATAAGTTCCATAACTTACACTTGCATCCTCTTCCAGTTCCAGTGTGAACTTCATTTTTTTAATGCATTCCACTCATTCTTTCTGCTAATTCACATATTTCATTTTTATCACCTGCCCATTATTACTCTTTACACATTTTATGCAGATTTTAAGCATAGATCTATTTCCACATATTGTATGTCAGATCATGTTTAACTGTCAGACACTCATTTTGCCGTGTGAAGTAATTTTAATTAATGATTTTAACTATTAAACTTACATTAGTGGTTGTTCTTGTTCAAATGGCTCAGAGCACTATGGGACTTAACATCTGAGGTCATCAGTCCCCTAGAACATAGAACTACTTAAACCTAAGTAACCTAAAGACATCACACCCATCTATGCCCAAGGTAGGATTCGAACCTGCGACCGTAGCAGTCGCGTGGTTCCAGTCTGAAGCGTCTAGAACCACTCGGCCACATCGGTCGGCTGGTTGTTCTTGTACTGTAGCAATAGTGCCCTTTGCTGGCCTCAGTTATTTGTATAAATACCAGATGCATCCAGACCATCACCAACACTTACTACATACATACAGCGATATATTTTAATATTGATACAAACATCAGAATATTTTAAGGTACGTGTGGTTGGTATACATGCCTGTTAAATTTATAAATATTTTTTATTTTTCTTGTGTGTCACCAGGCGTGTTGTAGATTTTGATTCAGCTAATTGAACTTAGTTGGTTACACCACTATTTTTTTTTACAGATCTGAAGATGGCACTAGCCGAAACCAGTTATAGTGAATTCCAAAAATTTGTGTGATCAACATTGCCCTTTACAAATAACGTGCCACAATATGATTGCTGACTTATTTACAGACATTAAATCTTCATCTGATAATTATTTATTTATAACATTCATAAGCATTTTTTTTTTCTTTTCAGCTATGGTTCACTCGTATTGCTCTGCTAGTGAAACTTCGGTCATTTTCATTGGCAGAAGTTGAAGCTGAACCATTTGGAGCATTAGATCGACCAGATATGTATTTTCAGTTCTACCCTGAGCTATACGGTGGCCGTATTGGATCTCTGGCTCCTTTTTCTTTTCGGTTGCTTCTGGCTGAATTACCACAATTTCTTGGAAAGCCCCAGGAAGCATTGAGTCGTCTCCATATTCTGCTAGCAACTGTACGCAAGGTATGTGTGTGTGTGTGTGTGTGTGTGTGTGTGTGTGTGTGTGTGTGTGTGTGTGTCAATTTTTAACAAAGGTCTTACTGGCCAAAATCTTTATTTGTGACAGTCTTTTTGTTGTGTCTATATGCGACTCAGCATCTCCGCTACATGGTGAGTAGCAACTTTTCTTTTCATTATATTGTTACATTCCATCTTGGATTTTCCATTGTGTGAACTCTTAATATTATATATCTCAAGACTAATGAGACTTTTCTTTTACAGAACTGTTGAATTTTAAATCTGTCAATTTACTTATTGATAGGGGACCAGAGAATATTGAGGGACAAAAAATTTCAAAATTCTGATAAAATTTAGTAGTAATTTGTTTCTTCGTTAATAAATGCATTTCAGGTTTAATTAATTTGTTTAGTAGAAAAAGCATTCCTGAGCTGTTGTCTCATATTCACTGTCAGTTTTCTTCACTACTTCTTTGTAAAGCATCACAGTTTTGCGAGACACTATTTCTTGTTTTGTACTTTTTTCAGAGGTGTTTGATATTGTCAGTGCAAGCTTTCTTTCAGTCCCTGTTACAATGTTTATTTTTAATAGTTTTGTAGCTTCAAACCATGTGGAACATTCAGTGTACCTTCTTTTTAATTAGCAGCTAATGCAAGTCTTTCTATGAAATTCTGCTTGGTTATGTAAATGTTGCAGGCATTAGCTTTCTGCTTGTTTCAGACTCTTGTGTTTCTATTTATATGCATGATGATCTAGTTAACATGTCACTTACTCCACATCACAGCTCTTTTATTAATGGATTATTAGTATTTGGCAAGCACTGGAAAACAGAGCTACAAAAATCTTGATGATCATTTTAGGTTCTCGTTGACAGTATTTGTGTACATCCATTCAACGGAACCGCTATCCAATAAGCATATGCAGTATTCTAACTGGTTTACAGTAAAATTGAAAGTAAATTTGTACATGCTTCTAAAATGAGATAACTTCATTTTAATGAAGATGTATAGAAGAAACATTCACACGTGTATTGGTCATAGTATGAAGTGTAAATACCTAGACTTCGTTGTGTGCCTTATGGATTTATTAATCTATTCATAGGGGGGATATCCTAAACAATGAAGATGACAACCTTTGTTTTATACACCACTTTAAATAAAGAGTGTTAAAAAAAGTGTTGAATACTTAGAGATGGTAGTACTCATTAAATATGAAAAATAAGTCCAATAAACATGGGTCCCGAAATGCATGCTTTCTGAGATATACACATGTGTACATGAGGTGCTCAGTGTGGCATCCATTCATGACAGTGCATCCCTCTGCCCTCCGGCACAAGGAATGAAGCACACTTTGAAGTATACCCAAAGATGCAACCCTGTAGTGTTCACACATCATTGATTGGCATGGCGTAGACCAATTCCTTCAAGCATCCCCATAACCAAAAGTCTAGGGGATTAATGTCTGGGGAATGAGCAGGCCAAGGTATGGGACCCCCGACCAAATACAGCAGTCCTGAGATGTCTGTGTCAGATGTTTGTGCACATTGTGACGAAAGGGTATTTTGCTGTGAAACTGAAAATCTAGATATGGGCGCCATTCAGACAAATGAAGTACTAATTGCTGTGAAAGCATCAGAAAAATGATGCTCATCTAAATGTTATATTTTTGATACATTCCACACTTGCCTTGCTTCATTTTTTGTTTTTCAGCAATAACCACTTCATTTTTCTGAATGGTGCTACTACCTAGATTTTTGGTTTCACAGCAAAATAAACCACACAATTCATCTGAATAGTGCTCTTTCCATTTGGCGCATCTTGTACCACCAAAGCATGATCTGTCCCTCAGTTCACATTCCCCTGCACAGGCCCACAGTTCAGTCTATTACTCCATATTGCAATGTACAAACCACTCCACGTAGACTACTAATTTGAGTGGCCAAACAGTAATCATAGAAAACTTGCATAAGCAATGCCGAAGCACTTACAACATATTTCCACACTGCATGCTGCACGTTAATGGAATTTTGGAGGAGGGACATATCCCTGTACTGTGTTGCATAACTTAGTCAACTCATCACCACATTAATTGATTAGTATAATCCAAATTAGAACTTACTTTTTGTGCCTTAACATCAGCACTACCAGATAACCTATGGAGTAGATTTTTTACTGCTATGTGACTACATACATTCGGTACACAATCTTAAAGACTTCTAAGTGGATCATCTCTCTACACACTTCACTAAATACACTATGTAATCAAAAGTATCCGGACACCTGGTTGAAAACGACTTACCAGTTTGTGGTGCACTCCATCGGTAATGCTGGAATTCAATTGATGCTGGCCCACCCGTAGCCTTGATGACAGCTTCCAATTTCACAGCCATACGTTCAATCAGGTGGGAAGGTTTCTTGGGGAAATGACAGCCCATTCTTCATGGGATGCTGCACTGAGGAGAGGTATCTACTTCAGTCGGTGAGGCCTGGCACGAGGTCGGCGTTCTGAAACATCCCAAACGTGTTCTGTAGGATTCAAGTCAGGACTCTGTGCAGGTCAGTCCATTACAGGAATGTTACTGTTGTGTAACAACTCCGCCACAGGCCGTTAATTATGAACAGGTGCTCGATTGTGTTGAAAGATGCAGTTGCCAACCCGAATTGCTCTTCAACAGTGGGAACCAAGAAGGTGCTTAAAACATCAATTTAGGCCTGTGCTGTGATATTGCCACACAAAACAACAAGGGATGCAAGCCCCCTCCATGAAAAACACGACCACACGATAACACCACCACCTCCTAATTTTACTGTCGGCACTACATGCGCTGGCAGTGATGTTCACCGAGCATTCGCCATACCCTCACCCTGCCATTGGATCACCACACTATGTACCATGATTCGTCACTCCACACAACATTTTTCCACTGTTCAATCATCCAATGTTTACGTTCCTTACACTAAGCAAGGGGTCATTTTGCATTTACCGGCGTGATGTGTGGCTTGTGAGTAACCGCTTGATCATGAAATCCAAGTTTTCTCACCTCCCACCTAACTGTCATAGTATTTGCAGTGGATCCTGGTGCAGTTTGGAATTCCTGTGTGATGTTCTGGATAGATGTCTGCCTATTGCACATTACGACACTCTTCAACTGTCAGTGGTCTCGTCAGTGAACAGACGAGGTCGACCTGTACGCTTTTGTGCTGTATGTGGCCCTCCATGTTTCCACTTCAGTATCACATCGGAAACAGTGGGCCTAGAGGTGTTTAGGAGTGTGAAAATCTCGTGTACAGACATATGACACAAGTCACATCCAGTCACCTGACCATGCTCGAAGTCGTGAGTTCAGTGGAGTGTCCTGTTCTGCTCTCACATGATGTCTAATGATTACTGATGTTGTTGATATTGAGTACATGGCAGTAGGTGGCACCACAATACACCCAATATGAAAAACGTATGTTTTTGGGGGTGTCCAGATACTTTTGATCACATAGTGTATGTTCTAATACGCTTGAGTTTTAACGTAGTTTTGCTAAAGATACTGCTACTATAAAATAGCACAAGTTTCCTACACTGTTGCCTATATACAAAATTTAATGTTGTTTAAAAATGCTTCAAAATAACAACTATAAAACTCTGCAACTTAACTGATGGTATACCAACATCATCTGCCTTTAAAAACAGATGCTTGTTGTAGGGAGGATGTGGCACAGTGCTCAATAAAGTATGTCAGACCAGAAAGTGAAGAATGATGAGTCCACCATATTCATCATGTGACAAACTAAACACAGGCTGGATCTCATCTAGATCTACTTCTGCATCGTGCTCTGCGAGACATCTAATGGTGTGTAGCGGAGGATACTTTTTGAACCACTGACGAATAGTGCGTGGGAAGAATGATTGTTGGTAAGCCCCTGTATTGGTTTAAATTTTCTCCTCATGGTTATTATGAGAGATGTATACGGGGGGCAGTAATATGTTGTCCGACTCTTCCCAGAAAGTGCTCTCTCAAAATCTCAATAGTAAATCTCACTACGATGCACAACGCTTCTCTTGTAACATCAGCCAGTGGAGTTTGTTGAGCTTCTCCATAAAGCTCCTGTGCCAGCTAAAGAATCCTGAGACGAGACATGCCGCTCTTCATTGGATCTACTCTCTCTCTCTTTTACAGTCCTATCTGCTAGGGATCCCAGATAGACGAACAGTACTCAAGAATTGGTTGAAAAAACATCCTATGAGCCACTTCCTTCATGGATGAGTTACATTTCCTTAAGGTCTTTCCTGTGAGTATGAGTCTGGAATCTGCTTTTCTCACTATTTGTTTTATTTGGTCATTCCACTCTGGGTAGTTACTTCTAGATATATTATGGCAGATACTGTTTCCAGCAGTTTGTCATCAGTAGTGGATTTCTTTTCCTACATATGCACAATATGCTACTTTTATTTATGTTCAGAGTCAACTGCCAGAGTCTGCACCGTTCATCAATTCTCAGAAGGTCTTTCTGCAAATCATTACTACCTTCTGGCGTTGCTATTTTGTTATAGTTTACCACATCATATGGCGACAGCCTTGAAGAGCATCCAATGCTTTCTACTAGATCATTTATATATATAGTAAACAGTAACTGTCCTATCACACTTTGTTGGGGTACCCAAAAATTACCTTTACATCTGTTGCTTTTGTTCCATTAAGAGCGATTTGTTGAGTTCTGTCTGCAAGGAAGCCATGAATTCAATCACAAATCTGCTCCAATACTCGATAAGCTCATAATTTTTTACTCTAAACGGCATTGTGGGACGGTGTCAAACGTCTTTCTGAAGTCAAGGAAAACAGCATCAACCTGAGTGCCATTGTCTATGGCTCTGTGGATCTCAAGGAGGAACAGAGTGAGCTGAGTTTCGCAGGATCTCTGTTTGCAGGATGTTGATGTTAATAGAGGAGATTTTCCTTTTCCAAGAACGTCATAATTGTGGAGCTTAAAACATGTTCCATAATTCTACAGCAGATTGACATGAATGTTATAGGTCTATAATTGTGTGCATCTTTCTTACAGCCCTTCTTGAAAGCGTGAAAAACTGCACTTTCTTCAAGTTCCTAGCTACCCCTCATTTCTCAAGCAATGTACAATAAATCACTGCTAGAAGGGAGCAAGTTCTTCCACATAATCTTTGTGTAATCTTACAGGTATCTCGTCTGGTCCTGACACCTTTCCACTACTAAGGGTTGTAGTTGTGTTTTCTTTACACAGATTAATTCACAATCGGAATCTGTGATAACCTCACTAGATTTTATCGAATTTTTTACTGCAATATACACGCCGCTACCATTGTCACCTAACCAATCCTTACGATAAATATTTCAATCTGGACCTAAGATTTTGTTGCTGTTAACCATCCAATTTTTTGTCCCTAATACTATCTGTGCATTATAACATGCAGTAAGTGATAGTTATTCTAGGATCTTTCCTTGGATGCACCTGCAGTTTGCTAAAATCATATTAACCTTTTCTGACTCTGATCTGCAACAATGAACCTTTTCCAAGGACGCAGAGGCTAATTTAAAACGCAAATTGCCTTTGATCCCAAGGGAGGGTTTCTCTAACCTAAAAAAGAAAAAAGAAAAAACCATGTGCACACCACACGTACTCCACTACCACAGTAGCCACTTCCTGCATGTAGTGCATGCCTGGCCTATTAAGGGGAACGTTACAATTCTGTGCCCAATAGCGGAGGTTATCTCAATATCTGGTATAGACCTTCCACTCTGCCCCAGACCAGAGGACCACGGTCAGTCCTGGGTACAATGCTACCAATAGACAGCTTAGCCTGCTCCCTGTATGCAGTGTTGGTTGCCTTCACCAAATCAGCCATCCACTGAAAGGAGCCAAGGATGCCTTCAGACCCCAAGTGGTAGGCATTATTTGTGCAGATATGTGCCACTATAAGCAACCAGTTACACCCAGTGCTCTCAATAGCCACCAGCAGGGCCTCTTCCGTATCACAGACAAGTCTCCCCAGCAAACATACTTTGTGTACACTGGCATTCTTTCCCACCTTACCTGCTATTTTCCTGAGGGGCTCCATCACATACCTATCATTGGAGCTCCCAGTGACAAGCGTACACATCCTCTGCATTTGTCTGCAGAAAAATCGGCCACTGGCCCAATGGGAGAGGCATCCCGTGCTGGCTCAGAGTTATCAACAACACTGGGTAGCACCTCATACCTGTTGCTAAGGCATAGGCACCAGCCACACAACCTGCTCCCTCTTTTGCCTTCCGCCCAGTGACACATGAACCCACTACTGTCTGCAATACAGTCTAAAGTGAAGACAGACCTGCCAGATATTGCATATCAGAAGATGCAGTGACACCTGGGTCACCAGGGGAGTCCAACAGCACCAAAGGTGTCCCAGGTCTCGTTAGTAGTGCCCCGATGTTTCCACAACTTTGAGCATTAACCAAAAGCGTGTCGGTGGTAGCCAATGCTGCTTCCAGCTGTTGGTGGATATCAGCCAATTCTCCTTATGTCTTGTCACAAGTACAGTCCCTAGACATATCTTAGTGTGTAAAAATAGATATAAGATCTCAAATGGCACTACTGAGTTTGGAATGTACATAAAATTTGATGCTTTGCATCCATTGTTCAATGCTACACTGGGCTAAAAGGTAGATAATTTACATCTTCTTCCGTTTTCTTACCCATATGGACCATAGCCATTGTAAAGTCAACCACTATATTTTTTTTCAATATTTTAATTTATTTCATTAATCCATAGGTTATTAGATGTTACACTTTTAACATACAATGTAAGCACATACTTGTTTAAATTTACTTTTCTATGTATCATGAGGGCAGTCTATTTTTGCTGATGCCCTAATTGTGGCAACCAAAACCCATTTACCAACACTATACTGTAAGTTAAAGAATTGCAATCTTTCCAGTTACGGGTTAGGTTCATCCTTTCTAATATAGTTGTAATAAACGTAGATCAATCTGAAAATGCCTTGTATTATGCAAAATGTGCATAATGAATAAAGAAAAGAATGAAGCAATAAAATCAGTTCTGCAACTGAGACTGTTATTTTCACTAGATACACCATCTCTCTTAAATGTATTGACAAAATTCCTCTGTATAAAATTTTGCTGCCTTAATGTTAAGGAACCTAACAAGCACAGTACTTGCAGTACGCAAAATGTTAGGCATGATCTCGTACAAAAAAATCTGCAACAAGTCATCTGACAGTAAACACACCATGAAACACCAGTTTTCGCTCAATTTTTCTTCAATTTCCCAGGTGGTTAGTTGATAAGTATAGATGGATGGCCTCTTCTGCAATCATCCTGAACATTCATCCTTCTACTCATAAACAAAAGACACCAGTGATACACAGTATCTTCACTCATCACATTTGATCTGTATTGCAACACTCATTGTTCACAAAGATTGAATTTATACAGAATTTAACTGTAATTGTAGTTATTATCTATGCTTATCCTTGTGCAAAGATTCTCTCAAAAATTGTTGAACCTAGTCATTCCATTACTGGAGAAAATTCCAGATTTAAAATTCACTTTAGTACGTTTTGTGGATCATTTTTACTCTACCACCAGAACTCCCAGCATAGACCCTCTATATACTTCTTCCACCTTTCTGCTTTCCCTTCTTTGCTTAGGACTGGGTTTCCATCTGAGCTCTTGATATTGATACAAGTGGCTCTCTTTTCTCCAAAGGTCTCTTTAATTTTCCTGTAGGCAGTATCTATCTTACCCCTAGTGAGATAAGCCTCTACATTCTTACATTTGTCCTCTAGCCATACCTGCTTAGCCATTTTGCACTTCCTGACGATCTCATTTTTGAGACGTTTGTATTCCTTTTACTACATTTTTATATTTTCTCCTTTCATCAATTAAATTCAATATATCTTCTGTCTACCAAGGATTTCTACTAGCCCTCGTCTTTGTACCTAGTTGATCCTCTGCTGCCTTCACTACTTCATCCCTCAGAGCTACCCATTCTTCTTCTACTGTATTTCTTTGCCCCATTCCTGTCAATTGTTCTCTTATGTTCTCCCTGAAACACTGTACAGCCTCTGGTTTAGTCAGTTTATCCAGGTGCCATCTCCTTAAATTCCCACCTTTTTGCAGTTTCTTCAGTTTTAATCTACAGTTCATAACCAATAGATTATGGTCAGAGTCCACATCTGCCCCTGGAAATGTCTTACAATTTAAAACCTGGTTCCTAAATTTCTGTCTTACCATTATATAATCTATCTGATACCTTCTACTATCTCCAGGATTCTTCCGTGTATACAACCTTCTTTTATGATTCTTGAGCCAAGTGTTCGCTATGATTAAGTTATGCTCTGTGCAAAATTCCACCAGACGGCTTCCTCTTTCATTTCTCTCCCCCAATCCATATTCTCCCACTATGTTTCCTTCTCTCCCTTTTCCTACTCTCGAATTCCAGTCACCCATAACTATTAAATTTTTGTCTCCCTTCACTACCTGAATAATTTCTTTAATCTCATCATACATTTCATCAATTTCTTTATCATCTGCAGAGCTAGTAGGCATATAAACTTGTATTACTGTAGTAGGCATGAGCTTCGTGTCTATCTTGGCCACAATAATGCGTTCACTATGCTGTTGGTAGTAGGTATGCTCATAAAAAATAATAATAATAATAAAATGGTCAACTGCAAATTAATGCATTCTGCAGTAAGAAACTTATGTGATTATAAATAAAAATGTATGATTGCATAATGTGATCATAAATAAACACACATGATTGGCTAACACTCTGACTGGGCAGTAAAAGTTGGGAGGGGAAAGGATGTTAAAAACAACCCTGGAATTAAATGTTCAAAAATGGAGCGTCACTGTGAGAGCAGGGATTCTAGTACGGCACTGTTTATTACAGTGTCTGTGCGGCAGACCATTACAACAGCAGGGATTCAAATTGCACGACAGAGGGTGGTCGTGTTTGTTTTGAAGGTGGATACTTTAGAGGAGAAGAAAGTATAGGCATAATAAATAAAGAATGGATAATGAGTTTCAAATAAGTAAAGAAAAGCGGTAACAAAGTTAAATGGGTATGGGGAGCAAGAGAGCCAGATTGGCAGCATATAAAAAATAATGAAAATTTGTGGCTGGAACAGTATGTGAAATAAGTAAATTGCAATCATTCACCCATAGTGGACTGATGTGTAGAATATCGAAACATGTAACTGGGAACATTATGCACCCTATCTCTTGAGATCTTGCTCTTTTATTAGTAAAAGTACACACATTACCACACACATGCCCAAACATACAATCTCTTTGACCACGGTGAAACACTTTAGTGTTTATGTGCAATTTTTACAATGCAGTCCACCTCCCTCCTCCTCATTAGTTATTCCATCTACCCAATCTGATCTTCAGTAGCACCACATTTGAGAAGCTTCTATTCTCTTCTTATCTGGTCTGTTTTGTCATCTGTGATTCACATCCATACAAGGCTACAAGTCAGACAGAACACTGAAATTTATATTCAATGTCAGCAAATTTCTCTTTTTTTAGAAACTCTTTCCTACAGCAATTCTGTGTTTTGTACCCTCTCTACATTTGCCATCATTACTTATTTTTACTGCCCAGACAGCAAAACCCATTTACTGCCTTTAATATCTCATTTCTTAAAATAATTCCCTCAGCAACATCCGATTTTGTTCGACTGCATATCATTACTCTTATTCTTCTTTTGTCGAAGTTAATCTTACAAGCTCTTTTCAGGATATTATCCACTCTATTCAGTTAATCCTCAAGGTCATGTGATTTCTCTGATAGAAGTACATTGTCATCGGCGAACTCCTAAGTTTTTGACGTATTGCCTGTTGGCTTTCATCTTGGGATCTGCAGCTAATGCTTGTTTGATAATCATCCTGATGTTTCACCAGTGCGAGTGGTGGGCATTGCCAAAGATGATTACCTTCTTATAGCTGGAGGCAGTCTTCTTAGTTGTTGAAACTAATTTCCAGTGTATGAAGTCAGTGGTTTCCCTGAACAAATGGGTGTTGGTCTCTCACAGTGCATGTTCTGGTATGGTGGATTTCTCCATCTGTCCAAGCCCACAAGACTATTCATGTTCGATGATCATGGTATCGACTTTCCCTCAGATATACTGTATACGATATACTCCCAACATTGTAAGTGGTGCCTCTTCTGTCCTTTGCCAATCTGAGACTCTCTCTGATCTTCTTGGTCAGCTTGTAAATAGTTTTTGTGCATGCTCGTACACTGTATGGCCAATTCTGTTTGTCTGTCACCCCAAGGACATTTGGTAGGAAAGGCCTTACATGACTTTTCCTCTACCAGTGTTCTGATCACTGAGTTTTAGATTTAGTGATGCTTCTTATGCAGTGGGTGGAGTCTCTGTTGTTGCTCAGAGTACATTCCAGGTGTTGCACCTTGCATCAGAGGTGCTGCAGATTATGTCTTTTTCTTGTAACTTTACTAATCATATAACTTTTTTGGTCTGGTGATTATGTGAAATATTGTGTAGGTATCCATTCTTCTGCAGAACATGTAGATCTCACCACAAGTTGCTTCATGTGGAATGATAGTTTATACAAACAGCTGGCAGAGATCAATGTGGGATGTCCAATTAGTGTACTGCTTGCCAGTTACCCATGAAGCATTTTGAAAGAAAAGTGCTGCATTTTATACCATGTAAACCTATGATTGTTCAGGAAAGTCATCTAAATTCATAAACATGACATTTTTAACAAAAAAGGAAAAAGACTCAAGGTGAACAGGTCCTGGATTCCCATGCTGCAACAAATGATGATTGCAGGTAAAAATTGAGAACCATAACAGTAATGACCAGGAAAAGGCCCTCAGACATTGACAAAACAGTTACATATTGTTGACATCCGCAAGGTTGACTCCAGTCCATTGCCAGCAGTGGAGGGTGAATTTTTGACAACAATATCCACTTATACAACCAAAATGTCAAAAAATTATCAAAAAAATGTTGGTGAAATATTCCAAGACGAAATTCAATAGGTGATATGTCAACAAGTGGCCATGGAGCCTCAGCAGTTTTTTACTGAAAGTTTTTATTTCCTCTCCATGAACTATAATTCCCTTTCGACATTTTTCCTAGCTTTGTTAACTTGTTGTTCATCATACAAGTTGAATAACATGAGGGATTACATACAGTCTCCCACCCTTCTTGACTACGGTTTCCTTTTCATATCCTTTGCCTTTTATAACTGCAGTCTTGTTTTTGTACAAGTTGTAGACAACCTTTCACCCCCTGTATTTTATGCCTGCTACTGTAAAAATATTAAAGAGTATATTTCAGTTAACATTGTCAAAAGCTTTATCTAAATCTACATATTCTATAAACTTAAGTTTACATTTCTTTAATCTATCTTCAAACATACATCATAGCGTTAGTATTGTCTCAGATATTCCTGTATTTCTCTGGAGCTGAAACTGGTCTTCACAGAGGCTAGCTTCTACCAGTTTTTCCGTTCCTCTGTAAATAATTGGCATCATTGTTTTACTGTCATGAATTATTAAACTGATAGTTCAGTAGTATTCATACCTGTTATCACTTAATTTCCTTGGAACTGGAATTATTATATTCTTCTTGAAGTCTGATGGTATGTTGACTGTCTCATATATCTTCCATACCAAGAAGAATAGTTTTGTGGTGATGGGTTCTCTATGAATATGAATAATTCTGAGGGAATTTCATTGACAATAGGTGTGTTGTTTCAACTTATGTCTTTCATGCTCTGGCAAATTCTCATGGTGGCTTATGTCCCAGCTCATGTTCATCTATTTCCACTGCTCTTTCTATAATATTGTCTTGAACATTCATTTCTCTGATATGGACCTTCTGTGTATTCCCTTTCACTTCTTTACTTATTAGAAGCACCCCAAAAGTAATGAAATCTAATCCAATGAATCAAACAGGATGCTAAACAACTGACTAATATGGTGCATTGCAAACAGCTGTATACAAAACTGGCAGCCTACCACCATGCAATCATATTTAATCAGCCAGGTCGGCTTCTAGATCTATCTTTGAACATGTGTGCTGAAGTAGAGCCTACTTGATTTTATTACGAGAAATTGAGACAGTATCTGCCTAAATAATTATTGGGAAAGCAAAAATAAATGCTTTTTATTATGAACTTCTGTTATTACATTTAATAATGGAAATTGCATTTCAGATATGTTCTTCTTGTGAAATGGAAATATCATGATGTTAGGAATTATTATTCTGAGATCTTAGATATATTTCACTGCCATGAAAAATTATCTCTGTTATGGATATTAAATTTTTTCTTTCTGGCTTGAAATAAATGAAAAATTCTTTTAATTCTGAAATATTACTTTATCAATCTCATGCCAAAGTTAATACAAGCTGCTGCTAGAGTGCTTTTACGTAAAGATAAATTTTCAACAATCAAAGATAATCATGCTGTGTTAACTGAAAATTAGATATTGTAAATAATTTAAAAATGCAAGTTGTTGATAATGCAGAGTGCAATAAATGAAAGAAAATTAATTTTAAGGTACCTTTGAAATTAAATTAAAATACCACTTGAGCCTCCACCCATACAAAGCACTGTCCACATGTACATAAATATTAAGGAGAGGAAAAGGTTTCCATTTCAAAGCAAGAACAAATTTTTAGAATTCTGCATTGATAATTATTATTTAATGGTAATTCAACTTACATGAATAAGTAGCAAGCCTCTATACAGCAAATGGCATACAGAGGCACAAGCACAAGTCTAGACAAGTGCCGAGCAACAAAATCAAAAAGACAAATGATGAGAGAGAGAGATAATGTGTTGTCTTTGTCGTAATCCATGTAGTCTTTACATGTCACTGAGAAATCTAAAGTTTCAATACACTACTTGTGATAAATATTCTTTGTTAAGCGTATATCACTGCAATTATTTATACCACTAATTAGAGGCATCACACAACTACTAGCATTGTGAACACCTTGGATGCTAAGGTTGAGAGTCTGTACCTCAGGACAACCTATACAACTCACTAACAACTTCTTCTGGGCAGAAAACAAAAGTTAACCTGTGGAATGATGTTGGGGGCATGCCTTATTTTAATTTACCTGTAATATTACGCAAACAAAGTCAGCATTAAAAAAAAAAAAAAAAAAAAAAAAAAAAAACTTAATGAAACTGCATCTACAAATTTACAGATGTTGTCCTTTTTGCCTGCACTACTTGTGTTTTGGAATTCTTTGAGCAGAAAAGTCAAAAGTGGTAGTTCATATATAATGGAAAGTCCAGGATTAAATAAAACAATGTTATGAAAAGGATATATTGCTACTCACTATACACAGGCGACATTAACTTGCAGACAGGGGCACAGTGAAAAAGATTGCTATACATGTAAGCTTTCAACTAAGAGGCCTTCTTCTGAATTATTAGGTCTACAACTTTATTTCTACAATTTTTCTTGAAGTTCAAGGCTTTATTGTGAAAAGCTTACAAAAAAATTTCAATTCAAAGCTTTGGCTGGCAACTACTTCTCCCATCTTATGAGCCTCATACAAATACAATGGCAGGAGAATGGGGCGTCTTTTGAAGAGATCCATGAAACTGATCCAGATTTGCAGTTGTTTACATGACCGGAAGTGCTGATCAATCAGGCCATGTGCCATTAATTTAAATAGGTGGTAGTCGGAGTGAGCAGTGTCTGGAGAATATGATGAGAGAGAGTACTTTCCATTTCAGCATTTTCAAAAAGGTTTGCTGGGTTTTGCAACACGGGGTCAAGCATTGTCATTGTGCAAAATCACCTTTTTGTATCTATTGCTGTAATTTGGCCATTTGTCTTTCCGTGTTTGGCTCATGCATCAATTGATTTTACGTTTGATGATCTCCTGAGAGTGTCTCCCCTGCGGGTCCGGGGGTTAGAATAGGCCTGTCGTACGAGGTGACTAAAAGGAGCTTCACATGTTTCGGCCTTTATGTGTTGTTCCCTTATAGGGTTTGACCTCTACTATTCAAAATTTTTCCGAAGAGCGACCAATTGGGGAATAGCACCTTACAAGGTGCATAGTGTCCATCATGCATTGAGATGTTTAGCCCGCTTTCTCGTTGTCGCATTGCAGTCCTGCCCATTCTCCATCTCCTGGGCGAGGACACCTTCCTGGGTGTGTTTTCCACCATGAACTATGCAGTGTCGATTTCTGAGTCGACGATGACCATGGACTTCATTGCACCTGATATCCAGCACAGTAGCAAGTCCCTTGTGGTGGGGCCACCATGCACGCTGTTGGCTGATGCCTGCACCGTTAACTCCCCACCTATGCCCATCGCCCTGGGGCATTGGGACTCCCGCAATGGTCATCCTGCCAGATGGCCTTTGCTGCGGCTGGGTGGCGCACTTGGGGAGGGCCCCTGGTCAGTGTGGCTGGCATCAGGGCGGATGACCCCAGTCACGGGAGTTACTTGCTTGTGACAAGCTGGGGGATGTTTCTGTAACCATCACGCCCCATAAGAGCTTAAATTTGGTCAAGGGTATCATATTTCACAGAGACCTTCTTTTGCAGTCCGATGATGAGCTGCCCCCAACCATCGGGGACATCCGTCCCCACTTCTAAGACTGAGAAGCATCTTCTTTGGCTTTTCTCACTAGAAAGGGGTCCCTTGGGTCACTCCCTTCCCAGGTTTCTGCTAGTGGGGAAGATGATGCCCCACCAGTGGCTGAAGAGCCCAAAAGCAGCTGGTCATAGGGCTTCACGCTCATCCTCAGACCCGGAGACTGAGCTAGTGAAGTCCTCCCAGCCTGGGAAACCCAATGAGCAGAGAGAAAAATCCAAAAAGAAAACCCCTAAGACCAAGAAAATTGCAGTGGCACCACCACCACCACCACCACCACTACCTACAAGCTCTGCGGCTAAGGATGGGGTGGAGATTTTGGCATCTGCTGAGGACCTAGATCTCACCAGACCCTCAGACACAATGGATATAGACTGCTCAGGCAATAAATCAGTGGCAGCAGTTGACTCTGAGGCATAAACTGCTTCATTGAATGTTCCATTCCTTCCCAGTCTCACGATGTCATCCTCCATTCGAAATGCGGTGGTTTTATCCACCGCCTGGCTGAGCTACGGCAACTGCTAAGCTTTACACCTGCTATCTGCATTGCCCTCCAGGAAACCTGGTTCCCAGCAATGCGCACCCCTTCCCTCCGCGGCTCTAAGGGATATTACAGGAACCGTAGCCACTACAATCGAGTGTCAGGTGGAGTTTGCATTTATGTCCTAAACTTGGTCTGTAGTGAACATGTGCCCCTTCAAACCCATCTTAAAGCTGTGGCTGTCAGAATAAGAACAACACAGGAAATAACTGTCTGCAATGTATATCTTCCTCCAGATGGTGCAAAACCCCAGAATGTATTAGCTGCACTGATTGATCAACTCCATAAACCTTTCCTACTTCTGGGAGATTTCAATGCCCATAACCTCTTGTGGGGTGGTATCATGCTTACTGGCTGAGGCAGAGATGTCAAAACTTTACTATCACAATTCGACCTGTGCCTCTTAAATACTGTGGCTGCCACACATTTCAGTGTGGCTCATGGTAGTTACTCGGCCATTGATTTATCAATTTGTAGCCCAGGACTTGTCCCATGTATCCATTGGGGAGGACATGACGAACTGTGTGGTATTTACCACTTCCCCACCTTCTTGTCACTGCCCCAGGGTCAGGCACATGGATGCCTGCCCATATGGGCTTTAAACAAGGCGGACTGGGGAACTTTCACCTCTGCTGTCACCGCTGAATCTCCCCAACACGTTAACATCGATGTGATGGTTGAGCAGGTGACTAGCCACAATTCTTTCTGTAGCAGAAAACGTGGTCCCTCACTCTTTAGGGTGCCCGAGGCGTTAGGCAGTCCCTTGGTGGTCGCCGGAAGTCGCTGAAGCAATTAAGGAGCATCTGTGAGCTTTACAGCAGCATAAGCGGCACCCTTCCCTGGAGCACCTCATAGCCGTTAAACTGTGCCGTGCCCATGTTCGCTACCTTATCAGACAACGGAAGGAGGAGATATGTCTCCTCCATTGGGTGCCACATGGCACCTTCCCATGTCTGGACAAATATCAAATGTCTTTTTGGCTACCAGACCCCAACAGCTGTCCCTGGTGTTACCATAAATGGCGAATTATGTACTGATGCAAATGCGATCGCCGAGCACTTTTCTGAGCACTTTGCTCGAGCCTCTGCATTGGAGAATTACCCCCCAGCCTTGCACACACTCAAAGCCCCTATTCTAGTTTTCACCTCTCTTCATGATTTTGTTTTGTTATTAACTCAGGTTTTGTGCTAACAGCTAGCCCTGCTCAGAACTTCATGTAAGACTTACGTACTTTTAATCAAAAGGGCTCTGCTTTCTGTATGCCATAGCATTGGTACCTGTCTTTCTGCTTTTGCCAGATTCTTCCCTGTTCTCACAGTTGGAAAAAAATGTCCAGATAACCAGTTTCTTGCAAGTACTGAACCACTGTTGTATATTCATTATTCCATGTGACATCCTGGTCTCAACAGTTTCTGTCCCAAAATGTGGTCACGTTATTGCTAGTACAAGAGTGCAGTATCAGCTTCCCAAAGTTATCCACACAATGCCTGTTTTGTAAGGTATTGTATAGTTCTTGTCTTTTTAGTTTATGCTACTGTAACTTTATATGCAACACCGATGAAGGCAAGAAGCTTACAGTGCACTGTGCTCTTTCTGGTTATACAGAAATCTTTTGAGAACATTTTTTTGTAAATATTCTAAGGATTTCAACCTTTCACATACATTCAACCATATTGTTTGTCCTTTCATTTTATGAATGTATCACCATACCTTTCTTGTTACAGATATTGCGTAACCTGAAGATTGGACTCTGTGAAGATGGGAGTCCTGCAGAGCTGAGTATTACAGATAGAACAGAATCCCAGAAACTTTGGAAAGCACGAGAAGCAAGAGTGCTCCATTCTATTATAAACTGTGCAGTTTATCAGAAGGTAGGGTTATGAGGTGACAGGGACTAATTTAGTTATAGCTATATTATTCATAATATGTAGGTATTTAATCTTCTAATGAAGAAGAGTGAGTGTGGAGAACTTAGATAATAATGCACAGCAGCTTTGGTAGACAAGATTGTAGAACAAGCCAGAGACTGTGTTAGCTGATAAATTCAACAATGAGTGAGTTGCCCGTATGAAGCATAATAATAGTAATAATAATAATAATAATAATAATAGTAGTAGTAATGATCACAATGTCACAAATATAGAATACATCACATATGTTCAGCATCAGAAAGATTCACATTAAGCAGAAAGGAAGGAGGAAGGGTAAGGAGTCATTCCAATCCCGGGAGTGGAAAGACGTGCGGATGGATATGTGTGTGTGTGCGAGTGTACACCTGTCCTTTTTTCCCCCTAAGGTAAGTCTTTCCGCTCCCGGGATTGGAATGACTCCTTACCCTCTCCCTTAAAACCCACATCCTTTCGTCTTTCCCTCTCCTTCCCTCTTTCCTGAAGAAGCAACCGTCGGTTGCGAAAGCTAGAAATCCTGTGTGTGTGTTTGTGTGTTTTATTTATTGTGCCTATCTACCGGCGCAATCCTACATTATGGACAAGTAAACAATTTAAGAAAATTCTTTTTAGAGCGAGCAGAAACTAGCAAAATACACAAAGCAATCACTCATATAAATACATCGGCTACACCACTACAATTTCATAACCACCTCTACAACCCTTTAGATCACATAACATCAACAGATACAAAGAAAGTAAATTGGAAAAAGAAAACACTACGTGGCAAGCACCCGTATCATCTAACACAGCCACACATAGATCAAGACGCATCCAACACATGGCTAAGAAAAGGGAATGTATACAGTGAGACAGAAGGATTCATGATTGCAATACAGGATCAAACAATAAACACCAGATATTACAGCAAGCATATTATTAAAGATCCCAATACCACAACAGATAAATGCAGACTTTGCAAACAACAAATAGAAACAGTAGATCACATCACAAGTGGATGTACAATACTAGCAAATACAGAATACCCCAGAAGACATGACAATGTAGCAAAAATAATACATCAACAACTCGCCATACAACATAAACTAATAAAACAACACATTCCCACATACAAGTATGCACCACAAAATGTACTGGAGAATGATGAATACAAATTATACTGGAACAGAACCATTATAACAGATAAAACAACACCACATAACAAACCTGACATCTTACTCACCTATACAAAGAAGAAATTAACACAACTAATCGAAATATCCATACCCAATACAACAAATATACAGAAGAAGACAGGCGAAAAAATTGAAAAATACATCCAACTGGCTGAGGAAGTCAAGGACATGTGGCATCAGGATAAAGTTGACATACCGATTATACTATCAACTACAGGAGTCATACCATACAATATCCACCAGTACATCAACACAATACAGCTACATCCAATCCTGTATATACAACTACAGAAATCTGTAATTATTGATACTTGTTCGATTACCCAAAAGTTCCTAAATGCAATGTAACATATACCGTACAGTTAAAAAGGAGTCACGCTTGATCAAGGTCTGCTTCACCTTCCATTTTTAACCAGACATAACATCTGAGACAGGAAAGAGAAATAATAATAGTACTACGGTCATGTCTATGAGAAAGTTGCACTCGGTTACAACACAAAATCTGTATCCATGGCGTCATGGATGAGTGTTGTACAAGAGTGTAAAATTAAATAATAGTATTATTTAAGTGCACTCTACATATAACTTGAATTCTATGCAAGTTGCTGGCACAAAGATACCCTCAACCACAATGCGAGCTAACAGACTTATAGCCCTACTGTTGCAAAAATTCCATCCACTCTCCTCCTCCTCCTCCTCCTCCTCCTCCTCCTCCTCCTATCATCCTTTTTTTCTCCTCCGCCATCTCTTCCTTAATTCCTCTATCCTTTTCCAGGCATTATGAAGCTCTGTACTCTAAAACTGTTGCAAAAGCCATATACTACTGTTTTAGTGACATTTTTGTGAAACTTCTGGGGCGTACAACTAGTCATAGCAGTTGTACATTCCTTTTTATTATGTGATCAAACACCCAAATAATAATAGTAATAATAATAATAATAATAATAATAATAGACTTCAGTTCTCTGCCTAGTTTTTGTAGTAAATAGATGCTATTTTCCACTTCAGCTGGTAATATCAACATCATGTGGAGAACAAATCTGGAAAACAATTCCTTATGGTTTGGGAGTACCAAGTGAGATGGTGCAGTGGTAATACACTGTACTTGTATGTTGAGGACAGTGGTTCAAGTCTTTGTCAAGCCAACCAGATTTAGTTTTTATGCAATTTTCCTAAATTGTGTAAGACAAATGCTGGAATGATTTTTTTGAAAATGGTCATCTGATTTCTATCCCAAAATCGAACTTATATATATCATCAGCCCTTAGGACATACAGGACCGAAGGCTTGATAATCACATGAAGAGAGATCAGGATTATAAGATGGGTGCCCAAGTGTCTGCATCTTCGGGTGGCACAACTTCTGTGTCCTAACATTTGGAATATGGGGACTTGGCTGTCTTGAAGAAGAACCTCCACCACCACCGCCACCACCACCACCACCACCCACAATGGTGGTGTTTGATAGACATGCTGCCCAATACACATTCTTTGTTCTCTGATCAATGTCTACCAGTGTTTGTCCTTCGGTACCCAAGAAAAGAATAACAGCACATTATTAATGTTTGGACGCATTTGGTAATAATGCTGCCATAGTTCATATTTTTGCATTTGCTGTACATTTGTCAGAAAGACATAAATGTCACAATAACCCCTTGACTACATGTCATTGCTTATACACCTGCATTGGAGTTGTGCTACTTTGCATATATGCTGCAGAAATGCCCTCAAATGGAGATTTCTGATTTCCACCTAATAGTGTATCAGATGTAAATAGTTGGTATCTTTGTACCAAAGTTATGTTTAAGCTCATTTCATTTTACTTTCACATTTTGTGCAGCAGTATTAGATTAAATAAAAGTTGGATTTTCATAACTAATTAATTTTACAAGCTGTACTTGAAATTAATTATGAAAATTCAGCTAAAAAGATCAACCAAGTATAAGACTGTGGCAATGTATGACATTTAATTGCACAATTAAACATGTTCTCATTACTGCAAATGTGCCAGCCCTGGGTGAACAGACTGTGTAGGAGTGATTTTTTTTTTGGGGGGGTGCAAAGGGTGACAGCTGTCAAAATGCAGGTACTGTTGTTGATTAGTGGGTCTGATGGAGCCATCAGGAAAACTTTGACAGTGAAAAATGATGTTTTAGAAACAGTACACTCAATGTCATAACACTCATATTAACAATACAGTTTTAAAGTGCAGTATATATTGCCACATAATGAAGCTGTATCCAATACTGTACTAGTTTCCAAGGGAATAGAAAATGCAGTCACCATGATGCATAGAAGAGGCCAATGAGAGTGTGGTACACATTTTATTAGGTGCTTCCAACAATAGGGCTTCTGTTGACTATATCTACATTAAATTATTTAGGAGCCTCTTAATGAATAGCAGAAGTGTTAAGATGATGACAGGCACACACAAAAGTAAAATCCTGTGATCACGAGAGGTAATGTGTGTGTCTGTGGGGTGAGAAGGATCTGGGGTAAGATGTCGCTGAAGAATGTGACTCAGTTGCCCAAGTCCATGGTGATATTGGGTGATGAGGGGGGCGTTCCTTTAAAGTTGTTTCTTGGAGGTGGTGCAAGGATGTGGGATAATATAGCACAGGACATCTGTTTGTGGACTATGGCTGGGGGTGGGAGGGTTGGAGGGGGGAGTTTAGTCCCCGTCTGTGAAAGCCCTCATGAGACCTACAGCTGTATAAGGGCGATTGATTGAGTGCTTTATTTGTGTGTGTGTGTGTGTGTGTGTGTGTGTGTGTGTGTGTGTGTGTGTGTGTGTGGGCGGGCACACACGCGCACACGCAAAGGGCGCCAGCTGTCAAAATTCAGGTACTGTTGTTGATTAATGGGTCTAATATAGACAGAGCATGAATAAAGCCATCAGAGTGGTGGAGTCTGATGTCCAGGAAGATGATACACTGTTTCCAGGATGATTAGCTAAAACAGATGGAAGAGTAGGTATTTATTTTCAAACAATATATGAGAATTCAGTCCGGTAATATTTACAGTGACCACCGACATTTCAGCAGGAATACACCCGCCATTTTCAAGGCACAAATTGCCAGCAAGGACTAATGAACTAGTTGGCCTAATGTTTGTACATGCCTGAGTTAGATGGGAATGTGTGTCATAACTGTGTATGGTCTACATGATTTCTTATATCACGCTGATGATAGCTGCACTTTCTGTTGAAATCTAGATCTGCAATGGAACAAAAACAACAGATGACATTAGGACTGATGACCTTCTTTCTTTTCTGAATCACATCATGGTTGGGCACAATCATTCCCAAGGAACTGGACAATATTTCCTATAGATGGCCAATATACATTTGGCACTGAAGGGTGCCATGTGGATGCCCGTGGTTGTGCGATGGATTTGTTTTTATACCTTCCCAACAAAGGAGAAGTAGCTGTGTATGAGGGTACAGTTGATAATGTGTATAAAGAATGAGGTAGTAGGTTTGGAGTTGGAAGTTAATTGGGAGAGTAGTGTTGTATAACAACAAGGCTGTGACTGTGAGACATGTTGGTGTGTAGGGAGGTGGCATAAGCAGTGATAAATAGGCAACCAGCTGGTAAGGTGGAGATGATTGAGAATCGGAAAAAGAAGTGTTTATTATCTTTCATGCAGAAAGGTAGGCTTTGGGCAGTTGGTTGGAGATATTGGTCAACAATAACAGAAATTCTTATCAGTGGGGAGCTCAGTAACTAACAACAGTGAGGCTTTGGGCAGTTGGTTGGAGATATTGGTCAACAATAACAGAAATTCTTATCAGTGGGGAGCTCAGTAACTAACAACAGTGAGGCTTCTGGGATTTTTGGACTCATGGATTTTGGTGAGCGCATAGAAGGTAGATGTGTGAGGTGCCATAGGGTTGGGGAGGGAAATGTACTCATAGGAGACATTGTGGGATAGACCTAAGGGCTCCAGTAGGAATTGAAGGCTATGTTCAACTTAAAAGATGGGAACACAATGGCAGATCTTATAGGTGGAGGACTGACACAGTCGGTGGGTGCCTCCTGACAGGTAGTCATAAGGGTTCATCACAACAGTGGTGAAGTCATGTCTGCATGGAGGATAATTGACTTTCCTCTGTTGACAAGTTAATGTCCTTAGGGTGGGGCCTGGGGAAGGATGGTGAGGCCTATTGGAGGTGAAAAATTCTTGGAAGGTGGTTAGGAGGTAGGGGGGTGTCACAATTTTGTGATTGTATGAATTGATATAGGCTGGTGTTTCCTATCTGCCACATCCTCCAAAACTCCTTCTCAGTCCTCCATAAAGTCCAGAAGCCAGATATAGCCAAAACATTGTTGTTAACCTTTCCACCGCTAACCTCAGTCGTCCAGAAATTTCAGTTCTCTACAGAGGCCTCAACTTCAGCCCACACCCATGTTTAACCATACTGGACTAATCAAGACCTACTCACCTTCTCCTGATTGCGTCACTGAAAATACAACCAGTCCTTGTAACCAAAGCCAACATACTCCCAACCTTGAACCTTGCCTTTTCCAGTTAATCCTAAAGTCCAAATGTGGCCCTCCTCCCCTTCCCACCCATCCACCCTTGGTTACCTTTTAGGAATTCCCCAACTCGAACTTTGCCTCACCACCCATCCTCCATCCTTCCCAAGAAAACAGACCTGCCAATAGAAGGGGCAACCATTCAGAACCTCAAAATAAACACTGTTTTAATCATCCAACCTGTGAAAAAAGACTCGAGCACTGTCATGAAAAATCACAGTGATTGCCTGACAGTAGGCTGTCACCAACTGTTCAACTTTTCCACCTACAAGCTCTACCATAGTGATCCCATCCCGTAAGTCCAACATAACCTCCAGTATCCAACGAATACCTTATAAACACATCACAGAATCTCTCCCCCTTAGTTCATCTCCCTCTTCACCCTAATGACACCTGCTCACCCAACTTCTACATGTTCCCCAAAACCTACAAACCCAATCATCCCGGAAGCCCTATTTAGCTGGTTATTGTGGTCCCACTAAAAGAAGTTCAACTCTTGTTGACCAACACTTCCAATCAAATGCTCAAAGGCTAGCCTCTCACATCAAAGATACTGACCTGTTCTTTCATTGACTCTCAGCCATCCCTACCTCTTTACCACCTTGACCTCTACACATTCCCATTCCCATAAACACCAGCATCCCTAATACTGATGGCCTTGCCACCATCAAGTATTACCTCTCCCAACATCAGTCAGGCTCCAAACCCACCATCTTATTTCTCATACAACTTGCCTATTATATTCTCATGCAAAACTACTTTCCCTTTGAGGAAAGCCATGGCCACCACATGACATCCTTCTATGCACCAACCCAACCCCCCCCCCCCCCCTCCCCTTTTTTTCATCTCAAGGAAACCTTCCTAGCCTCTCGAACACCCAAGCCCCTTGCCTGGTGTAGATTCATTGATGATGTCTTCATGGGCTGGACTCAGGGACAAGACATACTATCCTCATTCCCTCACAGCCTCAGTACCTTCTCTCTCATCTGTTTTACCTGGTCCTCTTTAGCTCAACATACCACCTTCACCTCTCTGATGGGTCCATCCACATGTCTGTCCATATTAAACTCACTAACCACCAACAGTACCTGCATTTTAACAGCTGTTACCCCTTCCACACCAAAAACATCATCCCCCATACAGCTCATCTGCCTGTGGATGGTGTATCTACAATGACAAAGATTCCCTTGTCCAATATGCTGAAGGCCTCATGAGGGTCTTCATAGACAGGCGCTACCATGCAACCATAGTCCAAAAATAGATTTCCCTTGCCATACCCTCACACATCCCTACCTCTCCCACCACCCCCAAGAATCAGCTTCAGAGGAATGCCCACACATCCCACAATATCACTCTGGTCTGAATCATCTGAGCTATGTTCTTTGCCAACAGTTTGATTATCTATTATCAGCTCAGAAATGAGAGACATCATACCCAACAGCCTTCCCACTCACCTTAAAGAGGTATCCATTGCCCTTCCACCATACGCAACATCCTGATCCATCCCTATGTCACTCCCACTCCCGATCCTGCTCCCAATCCATTGCCAATGGCATCATACCCTTGTGGTAGACTTAGGTACAAGATCTTCTTGATTCACCTACCCAACATTTCTACTCAAGTCCTGTCACAAGTTTATCCTGTCCCATCAGACGTAGGGCCACCTGCGAAAACAGCCATATCATATACCAACTCTGCTGCAAACACTACACAGCTTTTTATGTTGGTATGGCCACCAACCAGCTGTCCACCAGGATGAATAGCCTCTGTAAAATTGTTACCAATAACATAGTTAATCACCTGGTTGACACAACATGCAGCTAAGAACAGCAAAAACGACAAATGTTTAAATAGTTGGTCAAAGCAGAAAGTGAAACTTTTCCTATGGAGATGATTAAAGAGGGGCGGGAGGATGGAGGGGGGGAGTAGGTGTCCTGTGGTTATGGAACAACATGAACTGTCGTGTCACTTAGCTGAGCTACCACAATACAGCTCAACAACTGAATAAAGTGTTCAAGAATAGTTGTGTGACTTATATTGTGCTACAAAAATGTTTCTTCACAACACACTGCTTGTAAGAAGCTTTTTAACTTTTGTCTTTTGATATTTAAATTATAAGAAACATAGAAGCTGTATGAAGAGGCTAAGTACCAAAACACTGTTTGGCATAACTGTGGCTCTCTATGAACTAACTGTCAGAGAGAACATTCCTTACCAAAATAAGACAACTAATTTCAAACATGGTGCTTAGTTTAAGAAATACATTTCTGAGAATGTAAGTGTGGAACATAATACTGTATGGAAATGAATCATGGTATGGAGAAAATCGTAAAAGAAGAGAGCAAAGTGTTTGAGATGTGTTATGGAAGGTTACTGATAGGTAAGTGGACATATAAGACAAGAAATTGGAAAGCAAGGGAATATGTGGAAAAAAACTGAATAGAATAAGGGACAGAATGATAATATGTGTTAAGACATTAGGAAATGACTAGGAGTCACAGAAGGCCACAACTGTAGGAGAAGACAAAGATGGGAATATATAACCAACAAATAACTGGGAACTTTCAGTGTAAGTCAGGACTTGATATGAAGAGGTTGGCACGGGAATGGATGTATTGGTTGGCCAATAGGAGACCCACATAATGTTGTAATTAGTCAGTTTCTATAAACAGCTTGTTTGATCGCCAAAACATACAGATTATTTAAATGAAGATAATAATTTATTCTGTTCGTCCCAGTGCTCCTGTATTTAAACATAATGATCTTTCTGAGTTGATGTAAGAAGTTGTTATAGTTGATGTGGGGTTCAACTGCGTTCTCTCAAAGACAAATATCACTGTTAAGTAAACTTCAAGAGTTAAAAATCCTATGAGGATCAAACCAGAGACTTCAGATTTTGGCCATTGTGCATTCTTTGGAAGAACGTCAAACACTGAAGTAGACATTTATAATATGATGAAATTTGATTTTCGTCAAGCTAAGTAGTAACCTGTAAATGTTTCACTGTTGCCATCATACTACACATGCATATGAATTAAACAAATTCTGGTACACTTCTCAGCTTAGTTTCATTTATAAATGTGGGAGTTGCATCCACTTGCAATCATAATAATTATTGCTCAATGTAGGCAACAGTTGTTTCGCAAATATATAAGAAAATAATTATAACCACTCCACCTCATTCCTGAAATAGATTAAAGAGCACCTGCTCTTCTATAGTGACATAAACTGTAACATAAAAATATTGCTAAGGAAACAATGCTGCTTACGTTAATCATACTTCTGCACTAAAGTCAAGTCTTGAAACTTACTTTTTTTATAACAACCTTTTTCTGTTTGCTTTTTGCAGGACTACAATCTGGCAGTAGAAGTTATGGAGTTACTGTTAGCAGAGCCCACCTGTACTGGTCATCACAGACGAGCATTGCAGTCTGCTCTAGGCCGTATATTTTTACAGTTGGGAGATGTTGCAGGAGCAGAGAGAAATTTTTCCATTGCTCGAGAATTGCGTCAACAGAGCAGGTAGAATATTGTTTTGCAATTATCGAGTTCTTATTTTATAAAATGACACACACTTTTTATTTATTAATTTACATGCTACAAATAAAGCTGGAGCAATTCAATGTATAGCTCAGGCTGCTTATGTCTTTAAATACATTTGATCTCATTTTCAAACCTGATTTGGTATCTATTTCAGCTTCATATTGTTAATAGCATAGTATTTTGTGTGATTGTCAGTATAACTGATGGAGATCTGTCAAAGGGTGCAATTAAAAGATGTGAACTTTTTTCTTCACAGCAGATATACCTTGAATGCATAGAGAGAACCATATGTAATTGTGTTATAGCTTTCATGTAGGAAGTTAAATGATCACAATATAGTCTTCCTATTTCCACGTATTTATACAGCTAGGTCTATAGTGCATTCTTATATACCTTCAGTTGACGTACCTCATGTTTGGTCTCTGATGCCATCTCTGCTTTTAGATAATCAGTAGCACAAGTTTATCACATGATCGTCAGTTTGATGTCTTCATTTACCTATTGTGTCCATTAATTAGCAAGATAAGGCAAATCGTATTGATAAATGTACCAAATACTATGAGACTCTTGATTGTTGTACACTCTGCAATTAATGCTGTAGTTGTCAAAAGAAAGGTGTAGAAACTCAGGTAATACACAAAATCAATCCAGGTAACACAAATATTGATTTATTCATAAACCTACACTCCTGGAAATTGAAATAAGAACACCGTGAATTCATTGTCCCAGGAAGGGGAAACTTTATTGACACATTCCTGGGGTCAGATACATCACATGATCACACTGACAGAATCACAGGCACATAGACACAGGCAACAGAGCATGCACAATGTTGGCACTAGTACAGTGTATATCCACCTTTCGCAGCAATGCAGGCTGCTATTCTCCCATGGAGACGATCGTAGAGATGTTGGATGTAGTCCTGTGGAACGGCTTGCCATGCCATTTCCACCTGGCGCCTCAGTTGGACCAGCGTTCGTGCTGGACGTGCAGACAGCGTGAGACAACGCTTCATCCAGTCCCAAACATGCTCAATGGGGGACATATCCGGAGATCTTGCTGGCCAGGGTAGTTGACTTACACCTTCTAGAGCACGTTGGGTGGCACGGGATACATGCGGACATGCATTGTCCTGTTGGAACAGCAAGTTCCCTTGCCGGTCCAGGAACGGTAGAACGATTGGTTCGATGACGGTTTGGATGTACCGTGCACTATTCAGTGTCCCCTCGATGATCACCAGAGGTGTATGGCCAGTGTAGGAGATCGCTCCCCACACCATGATGCCATGTGTTGGCCCTGTGTGCCTCGGTAGTATGCAGTCCTGATTGTGGCGCTCACCTGCACGGCGCCAAACACGCATACGACCATCATTGGCACCAAGGCAGAAGCGACTCTCATCGCTGAAGACGACACGTCTCCATTCGTCCCTCCATTCACGCCTGTCGCGACACCACTGGAGGCGGACTGCACGATGTTGGGGCATGAGCGGAAGACGGCCTAATGGTGTGCGGGACCGTAGTCCAGCTTCATGGAGACGGTTGCGAATGGTCCTCGCCGATACCCCAGGAGCAACAGTGTCCCTAATTTGCTGGGAAGTGGCGGTGCGGTCCCCTACGGCACTGCGTAGGATCCTACGGTCTTGGCGTGCATCTGTGCGTCGCTGCGGTCCGGTCCCAGGTCGACGGGCACGTCCACCTACCGCCGACCACTGGCGACAACATCAATGTACTGTGGAGACCTCACGCCCCACGTGTTGAGCAATTCGGCAGTACGTCCACCCGGCCTCCTGCGTGCCCACTATACGCCCTCGCTCAAAGTCCGTCAACTGCACATACGGTTCACGTCCACGCTGTCGTGGCATGCTACCAGTGTTAAAGACTGCGATGGAGCTCCGTATGCCACGGCAAACTGGCTGACACTGACGGTGGCGGTGCACAAATGCTGCGCAGCTAGCGCCATTCGACGGCCAACATCGCGGTTCCTGGTGTGTCCGCTGTGCCGTGCGTGTGATCATTGCTTGTACAGCCCTCTCGCAGTGTCTGGAGCAAGTATGGTGGGTCTGACACACCGGTGTCAATGTGTTCTTTTTTCCATTTCCAGGAGTGTATGAAAAATCACAGAATAAGCCTCTCGTGACTCAGCATGTAACAAGAGAAAAGAATCTTACAGAAGATGCGACATAACTATACACACAGCAACTGATATGAGTGCTACATACTAAAGAACATAGTGAGGGTGAGTCGGAGCCACTCTGTGTATATATCGGCATGAGTCAAATGATAGACGGTATGGCAGAGACGTGCTGTATGCACGCTTCCTACAGGCACCATATAGTGGCTATCCCACACTGATACAGTTGGCAATTGATTTAAGTACACATGCATGGCAACACTATACTCGGAACACTCTGACTCAAATGCACTAGTGGCAGGATACATCGCACCTCTCCCTCATGCAATTCATTTGCAGAGTACAGGCTTGGCGACCCCAGGTTCCTGAACTACGGACTGGTAAATGCTGCCAATCTCCTGTTACTTAAGCTCTGGACAGGCTTCAACGACCAGTGTATGGTGCAGCAGTGGAACATTCTGTGTCACAGGGAATGGGAATCTTGACTTGACTGCTTGGATTTCAGAATGGGTAAAAACCTATATAAAAAACCTCAATCTAAAGGTTTGCTGCGCAGTGATGAGATGCGTGGCTGTTGAGGTAGAACAGTTGTTAGCAGCAACCTCTGGGGGACCTGCCAGCACCTCAGTTGTATAAGGCTTACTGAGGCTCGTGGAGCTCTGTCTGAGTGGACCCTTGTTTGCCTAGCTGCTCATGGGACTGAGATGAAACCCCCGAAATCGTCTTCTTCTCCTTCCACTGGGAAGAGTGTATTGCCTGGAATTATTCACACCCAATCCTCCAAACAAATGAGGGAGGCTAGCCCCTCTGATAATCCGCATCAGTTGAATTATAGTAACAGGGCTGAAGGAGTCATAAACCAAAATCAGTTTTTGGTCATTAAGAGGAAGGAGGGGATGTTGAAAATAGTGTCCCCCTTCTATATCCAAAAGGCTTGGAAAGACTTGCTGGAAGCCGGAAGTCTATTAAGCAGCTGTGGAATGATTCCCTATTGGTTGAGATTAACAGGGCAAAGCAGGTGTAACTACTTACAAAGACCAAAAACTTGGGTGAATATGATGTAACTGTTGAACTACTTAACTCCCTTAACTCTACCAAGGGTGTGGTCACATGCTGTGACATTATGAATATAGACATAGCCTAACTTAAACAGGAATGGGCATTACAGGGGATTGTGGACATAGAGCAAAGGATGCATAGGACTAATGGAGAAATTGAGAAGACCATCAGCTTCATTGGGAGCCACCAAGTCTGGAGCTGAGACTGCCCTGTTTTTGCAGAGGAACGAAAAATTCAGGAACTAAGTCACCAAGCAATCCCTTATGCTGAAGCCATATAGGAATATTAGGTGACGAAAACTCCCATATTTCCCACTTCTTATGCTTCCGTGGTGCAGAAACCTATTCCTAAGGTTGACGCCTCAACGCAGACGTTGTCCAGTGTACAACCATCCATCACCAGCACCTGTACTTGCATGTGTAAGCAATCCAAACAGCTGCCACAAGAAAGACCAGCAACAGTTCCATAGTGAGTGTCAAGAAGCCACACAAGCAGAGTGCCTCTCAATGTCCCCTTTCCAATTCATCCTCGAAGGGACAGGGTGCGAGGAAAGGTTCATGACGTTCGGGTCAAAAGCTGTCCTGAGCGTCGTCAGATGTCATTCTTTCATGTCTGACAGAATAGGAGGACATTATGCATTTAGATGCCTTGGATCCAGGCAGTGTGTCCACTCCCCCTCACTCTACAAGTGCTTCACCTCCGCGGTGCAAAGACAGAAGTACATTAAAACCACACGGTGAAATGGCTCCCATCCTACAGTGGAATCAGCACAGGTTCAGGATGCATGTGGAGGAACCACATCAATGAAAGGGCTTCCATCCCACAGTGGAACCAGCAGGGGTTGAGGATGCATGTGGAGGAACTTCGTCTCTTATCTCAGAGTAGACCACTGTGTCTGTGTCTCTAGGAGACTCATTTCCATCAATCATACGCCCCCAAGCCACGATTTTATGTGCTCCACAAAATGGATGACCTGAGTGGAGAGCGAGCTAAAGGAGGTGTGGCTATTTTCATCAGTACTGGCTACCACTCCTTGCCTCTTTCACTTACGATGACTTAACAAGCAGTTGCTGTATCAATTCGTGTGCATTGTCTGTTGACAATATGTTCCCTTTACTTGCTCCCACATGGTGAACTTGATTAAGAGGACCTAACTGATCTTATTACGCTGCCCCCCTCCCCCGCCTCTTCCTCATCTGTGGTGATTTTAATGCACATAGTGGCTCTACAACTACCTGCCCCAAACTAAGCAATTGAGACACTTCTGATGTCATCATGCACATACTTGCTAAATGCAGGACAGAGCACTCACTTCTGCACAGCAAATGGGTCATTCTCTGCCATTGATCTCTCGCTTTTCTCTCCAGCTCTTGCTCTCACTGCTCAGTGAGAAGTGGATTCAAGTGCCTGATGAAGTGGAACCCAAAAGGAAACTGCCACGATGGGTGCTCGGTAGAGCCGATTGGACACTTTATAGCCAGTTGGCCCAGTTCGAATATTGTGCAAATGTTGAGGCATGGGTGGATCATATTATCAGAGTGATTCACCATGCCACTGCAGCATCCATTCCACAGTCCATGGGACAACAGAAGAGGCAACCTGCCCATTGGTGGAATGCTGAATGCTGCTATTTTCTCCGGACCAGGCATGTGGCTCTGCATAGGTTCAAGTGTCGGCCAACTCCAGAGAATCTTGTAGCCTTTCGAGTGGCGAGGGCAAAGTGTCACCAAATTATTTGAGAGAGCAGAAAGAGATCGTGGAAGCAGTTTCTTAACACCATTAAGCATTCCACCAAAAGTTCCGTTGTGTGGGAGACCATCAGGAGAATTTCTGGGAGAAAAGGCAGGTGCCCCATGGCTGCTGTAATGGGGAACAGCACTCTCCAAACCAATCTGTGATATGACTTCTGAAATTTTCCCGACGTATTTGTTCTTCTAATAATTTCCGGGTATGCAGCCGGAACCCGTCGACATTCTGCCACGATATTTCGGCCCAGAGACGTCCGGCCATCATCAGGTGAGTACACAACTACTGAAGAGCCCAGGTGCAGTCGCGGTATTTCTACAGCAAAATATCTGGCCTCCTACTAAAGCCGTATGTGGGTAAGTGTTGCCACCATATACGTAATTCCAAGGATTTTGTCAGTCGCTTGAAGGAAGTTAAGCTTAACAGCTCGGATTTATTAGTCAGCTTTGATGTGGTCTCACTATTTACCAAAGTGCCTTTAATGGAATCGTTACATCTTATTGGTAACTTATTCAGTGCAGAAATGACGGCCTTGTTTGAACATATACTCTCCTCAACGTACTTTCTATTCAATGACGAATTCTTTGAACAAACAGACGGCGTCGCCATGGGGAGCCCTTTGTCCCCTGTGGTAGCTAATCTCTTTATGGAGGACTTTGAGGAGAAAGCACTTGAGTCTGCTGTCTTAAAGCCTACGGTCTTCTGGCGGTACGTAGATGATACTTTTGTTGTATGGCCTCATGGCAGACAGGAACTGGAGAAATTCCTTCATCATTTAAACTCTTTACATGAGAACATCAAATTCACGATGGAGATTGAAAAAGATGGCACTTTACCATTTCTAGACGTGCTAGTATGCCGTAAAAATGATGGGTCATTAGGACGTTCTGTGTACAGGAAACCGACTCACACAGATCTGTATCTCCAGGCGTCAAGCTGCCACCACCCAGCACAAACAGCCGGTGTTCTCCGTACCTTAATACATCGAGCGCATATAATATCGGACGATGAAAACCTCCACGCAGAATTAGAACACTTGGAGAAGGTTTTTAAAGAGAATGGCTACACTTCACGCCAAATAAGAAAGGCCATGCGCAACTGTCATAACAAGAAGCAGCGCACTGAGGACGCTGATGACGACTTTAAATCAACTGCGTTTCTTCCATACGCCGGGAATGTGTCGTCGAAAATAGGCCGATTACTGAAGAAGAATAAAATCAAGGTTATCTTCCGTCCACCAGCAAAGAACCGGGCCCTGGTTGGATCCGTTAAAGACGATTTACAACTGAAGAAAGCAGGCGTCTACAAAATTCCCTGTGAATGTGGCTCTGCATATATTGGCCAGACGACAAGAACTGTCCATGCACGATGTACAGAACATGAAAGATACACCCGTCTGCGGCAACCGTCAAAATCGGCAGTAGCAGAGCACTGTATTTCATTGGGACATTCAATGGAATACAATGGAACAAAAATTTTAGCTCCGGTTTCCGGATTTTGGGATTCCGTAATCAAGGAATCAGTGGAAATACGTCTTGCCGATAATCTTATAAATCGTGACAACGGCTTTCAACTGGATAAAACTTGGAATCCTGTTATTAAAATTATACATTCACAGCGGAATAGACAGCGTCATTCGATACTCAATGACTAGATGATCTTTTACTTTCACCACCGAGGGCAGCACGTACAACTCGGCTATGCCGCGCATGTCAACACGTGCGCGAGAATCGGTATAAATACCGCGACTGCACCTGGGCTCTTCAGTAGTTGTGTACTCACCTGATGATGGCCGGACGTCTCTGGGCCGAAATATCATGGCAGAATGTCGACGGGATCCGGCTGCATACCCGGAAATTATTAGAACAATCTGTGATACATTGCCCAGACTGTGGCAGTGTATTTTGCCACAGTTACTGCAACAGCCAACCAGGATCCAGGTTTTCAGCAGCATAGAGAAGTTTCTGAGAGGTGTAGTTTGGACTTCTGGTCCACTTCTGATGAAGATTACAACTGGGAGCTGGATTCTGCATTGCCATCAGCTTGACAGGTTCCATTATCTTTTAAAACCTGGGAAAGACAGTACACACCCAAGTAGTTACCGTATTGTTGCCCTCACTAGCTGCATGTGGAGGATCCTGGAGTGGATTGTCAAGTGCTGCCATGTCTGGATCTTAGAATCCAGGCAACTCTTTAGTCGCTTTCAGTTTGGGTTCAGGAGATATTGCTCCATCTTTGATAACCTTGCCCTCCTGGAGGTGGCTATACAACAGGCTATTCTATACTGGCTTCACCTTCTACATGTATTTTTTGATATTGAGGATGCTTACGATACTACGTGGGTGAATCTTCTCCTGGAGCAGCTTTACAAATGGGGTTTTCATTGTTGTCTTCCCATTTTTATTCAGTCCTTTATCTTGACACAATGTTTTAGATACCAAGTAGGTGACATCCTGTGTGATCGCTTTGAACAGGAGCAGTGTCCCTCAGGTAGCATTTTAAGTGTGAGTCTTTGCCTTAGCTACTAATAACATTATGTCCATAGTGAAAAGTCCTGACCAGTGTTCTTTGTTTGTGGATGACTCCTCTCCATTTTGCTCTTCTTCAAGCCTCGCTGTGACACCATGTCAGTTGCAACTAACTCTTCAACATTTGGATGAATGTGCACAGAAGT
Source organism: Schistocerca gregaria (assembly GCF_023897955.1). NCBI lineage: Eukaryota > Metazoa > Arthropoda > Insecta > Orthoptera > Acrididae > Schistocerca > Schistocerca gregaria. Next base: position 260,014,060 of record NC_064925.1, read on the forward strand.
GTGGTTTTAAGTTTACCAGCGAGAAGTCTGTGTGTGTTCTTTTTTCGTTCTCATTTCGTTTTAAACTTTCCTGAGTTGAGGATGAGAGTCACTGTTCTTACTTTTAAAGACACAGTGAGATTTGTGGGCATCATATTTGACTTATGTGGTTACATCTTAAGGACCTGAAAAAAACAGTCACTTAAGGCTTTAAGTATTTTAAAATGCCTTAACCACAGAACATGGGGAGCAGCCAGGACTTGTCTACTCCGGCCTTACAAGGCATTTGTGCAATCTTAGTTCAATTATGGGTGCACGTTGGATTTGGTGCACCATGAAGGGATTTGGTTGGCCACTGGGGCACTCGGAACAAGCCCCAAACCAAGCCTCTGTGCAGAAGCTGGTGAACTGCCACTTCACATCAGGCAACTGCTACTTATGGCACACTAGGTGTATAAAACACTGCCCACACCATACATACCCATTATCATACCATTGCCCAGCCTCCACTGGAAAGACTTTTTCATAACCAGCAACAGGCAACAGGCCCTATGGGATTCATGCACAGGATTGCCTTCTGAATATGGGTATGGCTGGTCTTCATGTTTGACATTGTGGTGGGAGCAGATTTCCACCTTGGCTTCTCCAGAGACTGACTTATTTTAGACTTGATGAATTTTAAGAAAGATCATACGTCAGATTTTACATTTCAATCTCTGATTTTTAACATCTTAGATATGCACCACAGTTTTACAGTAGTGTACTCTGATGACAGAGCAGCTAAGAGATTTTCCTTGTTTGGAACTGTGTTCTCCGACCACGTCACCAGGGTTCGCCTTCCTGACAAGTATACCATTTTCTCAGCAGACCTCCATGCGATCCTGAAGGCACTGGAGCAGATGTGTTGTATACAGGGCAAACAGTTTCTCATTTGCTCCAATTCTCTTAGTGCCTTACAATTGTTACAGAACCTGTAACCATCTGAGGAGTTGGTCCAGCTGATATATGACCAACTGTACTTGCTGCAGTGGCAAGGTAAGCAGGTGTCATTCTGTTGGGTGCCAGGTCATGTAGGGATATGGGAAAATGAACAGGCCAATGGGGCTTCCAAGGAGACCTGCAGAGGACAGGATGTGGTACAGTGTCTATTCCGTTTCAGACTGCCATTTCTGCACTACACAGGAAGTGCATGCAGTTGTGGGATGAGGACTATGCTGGCAGTGACAGCCAATAAGCTGCAGTTGGTGAAGTAAACAACCCAGCCATGGCATTCCTCCTGCCAGTTGCTCAGGCAGGATGAAGTGACCCTCACGCATCTTAAAATTGGGCACTTTGCTCTCACACATAGCCCCCATTTTTTTTATGCTTGTGGTGTGCACATCTCTGTCTACCATATTTTAACAGAGTGCATTTTTAATCGTGATGCAAGTGTAGAAGCAAATATTGATGGGGAGCTGCATTCTATTTTAGCTGATGATGAGACGAGTGTGACTAAGGTTTTAAAGTTTTATGGTGGGTGTGAACTCTGTCATAAACTTTTAGGCTAGAGATTTTAGTGTGTTGCAGAGTGATTGCCTTCTCCTTTTTTTATTCTTGTGGTCAGCCAGCCACGTCCATCTGCTATATTGTTTTAGCTCCTTATACCAGTTTCTTCTTCTGTCTTTAATGTTTTACTACTGACGCAATACTTCGTTCTATGGTTTGGTGTGGGTATGCACATAGTTTTCCAACTTTTGTTTCCTGTGTTTTAGGTGCTGTTTTATCTTCCTGTTTTGTGAATTTTCCTGACACTCATCTCAGTCTGTTTTCACATGGGCACTAAGGACCCTGCTGTTGTGCGCCCATACAAACATGTCCATGGCCACGTCTTCCCCCTTGCAAAGAGGGCACCCAGGCAACGGAGGAGATGCTGGCAGCCTGACTAGACACACATCCATCAGATCCAGAGGGCAGGGTGGGCAGCAGCAATGGGATATGCAAATGATCAGATTGGTGCACCACCAGCCTATCATCCATATGGACATCACAAAGGTGGCATCCCTGGCTGGCATCCACTTGGACCAGTGATCATATCCTTGTGCCCACACCAATGTGAAGCACTCAAAGGAACCCAGCCATGGCAGATGCAGCGCAGGCCACAGAAGGTGGAGGAGCATGCATGGCTGGCAGCCATAAAGCTACTCAGCCAGGCTTTGCTTCTCCATTGGTACAAGGAAACTCCTCAATAAAAATAACCTCAAAAGTGTACTAATTGTGACCTCATCTGATGTTGAGGCACACTGAAGAATGTAAGAAAACAGGTAAAATCAATCCACGACCAAGAGGCAAAAGAGATTCAAGAAGGGATCAGCAAAGTCTACATGAAGGTGTTCCCATGGCTGATGCGGAGAAAGCCGTGGAGACAGAGATGCCCTGGGAGCTGCCGAGCTGCCTGTTTTTGGTCACACTGCTCACAAGCCATGACAAAATGGACAATGTTTCCATCAATCCCTGGTCGTATACATGTCTCCTAGCTAACAGTTTAGTGCACAAAACTTCTCAGTGGCCCTATTGGATAAGGCATAGAATTTCACACTGCAATGCAGTGGGAGTGGTTACTGTGAGAGAGAGGTCTTCGGTGGATGACAGCAAAATACAGTCAAAAACATATAGGTGATGCTATAAGGAAAAATAGTTGTGCAGGGGGTGTGATGCCCGACCTGGCAGTTTATCTGTCCAGCTCTGCTGAACAAACTGAACCACCTGGTGGAGAACCGTGTCAGCAGCAATGGCAGCTGCTCTGTGTGGGCTCGTAATTGGAAATCCTTGACCACAACCTGCATTTCATTATCAAGATAGAAGCAAAGCAATTTTTCATGACCAAAGTCAGGCTTAGGATCCACAGGAAGGCGGGACAAGGCATCCTCATGGACATATTTAGATATGGGTCAAAAATGGATTTCATAATTGTAGCGAGACAAGAACAGTGCCAACCATCAAAGACGGTGTGCTGCTTTGTCAGGGAAGGAAGTGTGAAGTGTGGGGTTAAATAAAGAAACCAAGGATCTGTCGCCAGTAATAAAACAAAACTTGGAGCCATACAAAAAAAAAAAAGGATGAAATTTCTGGAGAGCATAGACTATGGCGAAAGTCTCTTTTTCAATCTGAGAGTAATGCTGCTGTGCCAGAGTGAGAGATTTAGAGGTGAAAGCAATAAGTTGTTTCTGAGCCATTGGCTAGGACCGCACTGAGACCGTACTGTGAGACATCATTCGCCAAAACTATATGCTGGTCTGGAGAGAACGTAGCTAAACAAGGGGCTGAGAGTAGTTTGGATTTCAAAATTTGAAAAGCATGTTTGTAATCCAGGCTCCAGCAAAAAGGTATGTTCTTGCCTAACAAGGCATGCAATGGGTGGGCCAATGTGGCCGCACCCGGCGGGAATTTATGGTAGGAGTTCATCTTCTCTAAGAAGGCCTGAAGCTCCTCGTGGATGTAACAGCGGAGGTGTGGTCTGGCAGAGAGTAAATCCCTTATAAACAATAGAAGGCAATCAGCCTGGAGACTGAAGACAAAATGCACAAATTTTTCAAGTGATCACCTGTGGAGAAGCTCGTGACAACAGTATCATCCAAATAATCCTGGGACATGCATAGTCAAGTGCTCTAAAAGCCATTGGAAAGTTGCTGGGGCACTAGCCACACCAAAAGGAGAGTGCAAATATTCATATAGACCAAAGGAGTATTCAAAAGCAGAGCTCACCAAGACTTGTCATCCACAGGAACATTCAGAAATGCTTCAGACAAATCAATTTTAGAGAAGTACTGGCTACCCGATATTTTTACTGGCACATGAGAGGATATGTTTCCATGATGGACTGTGCATTGACAGTAGTGCTGAAGTTACCACAAAGGTGAAGCTTCCCCAGCAGCTTCCAACCTATAACCAGCAAAGTTAACCATTCACCAGCCATAACAGGTTTCACCACCCCCAGAGAATTAATTCTGTGCAATTCTGCTCTCACTTGATCTTTCAGGGTGATAGGAATAGGATGTGCACAACAAAAATAAGGCTGAGCTATGGATTTCAAAGAAATACAAGCAGAAAAATTCATAGCAAAAGTCTGAAAACTGAACACACAGTGTTTTCAATTGCAAACATGGTACCTGGTTGAACACAAGGTGAACTGCATCAGTGATAGCAAATCCAAATGCCTGAAATGTGTCCATCCTGAACAATTTCTCAACACCAGCATTAGCAACTTCCAAAAATATAGTGTACAAATCATTTGACTCGTAAGGTGATGCCGTAAATTGATTAGTTTTCACGTGACCGGTGTCAATGGTCACATAAGTTTGAGAATTCTGTAATGTCACTGCAGCATCTGTGTCAACCTGTAGACAGAGCACTTGGCAAAAACACTTAACTCATTAAACAACTCGGCAGAAACCACGAGCATTGAAGTCACAGAGATTATTCCCTGTCCATATTCGAAGCAACCTTCTGTGAATGACACACAGAGGCAATGTGGCCTTTTTTTCTGACAAGCATTACAACTAGGTCAGCCCTTTGGGAAGCATTACAATTAGCTCAGCACTTTGGGCACGCCGAACATTTGTGCTGGACAAAACAGAAAGGACAAGACGGAAACAGAGAATGATAATGCTGGCACTGTGATAGTTGCGGCTTCTTGGTCCGCTCAGCACTGCGCCCCCGTGTTTATCACCACCACTGCCACATTCTCATGCAAGCTGTCTGTTGCCCTAGTGGGCACATCTTACGACACTACTACCACATCAGATCACGTTTCAGTTTGGTCACCCGAGAAACTTCAAAAGATTGTGCTATTTGCAAAATTTGTGTCAGGGGGGAATTTTCACAGCGTAAAGCCTTGTCTCACACATCCTCGTCTGGAGCTAAACCGATAATTGTGTCACGCACCATAGAGTACGCATAAGAGTCATTACGAAGTTTGGCTGTCCAGGCCCTGTATTACAGGTTTGGTGTCTTGTGACATCGGTAGAATTCAACTCGTGCTGCTATGACATGTTCATTTATGATGGTAGATAGACTAGAAACTGCAGATGTAATCAAAAGTAAGAGCTGCTGGTTCTTGTAAAGGGGCAAGCTGACACAGTAGTGGACACACATTAGGTGGAATCCGTGAGAGGAATGATGCTTTGTACAAATTCGAGTCTGTCACATTGAAAGCCAAAAAATGCTATCTGAGTAAGCTTCCCAATCCTTGGCTGAATCATCACATGGAGGGAAAGTAGATGGACAAGCTGGTGGAATTGTACCCTGACTGTTAATGGAAACCAACAAAGTGGTTACTGCTGAATTAAACTATTCAGGTAGTGCTGTAGCATGGCATCCGTAATGACTAAGCCTGAGGAAACTGCACTTAAAGACTGCACATGCCAAAACCATTCCAAACTCATCATCAGTTGTATAGAAACTAAGTAATACACAAAACTGATCCAAGTAACACAAATATTCAAGTTATTCATAAACCTCTGAACAATAGTGGAAATTAGCTTCTCATGACTCCACATGTAAGAAGACAAAAGGCGAAACGAAAGCAATACACATAACAACTGATGAGAGTGGCTCAAACTGAAAGAACATAGTGAGGTTGAGTCAACACTGCTCCACACATTTATAGGCGTGGGTCACAGGTATACGACAAAGCAGAGACCATGCCATGTGCACGCTTCCCACAGGTGGCCTCTAGTGGCTGGCCCTCGCTGATGCAGTCAGCGGTTGATTTACGTACAAGAGAGTGGCTACACTACACTCAAACTCACATGCACTAGTAGCAGGATACAGCAAAGTGATGCCTTTTTTTATAAATGAGATTCACTGAAGGGGAAGAATAGTTTTAATGTACGTAAAGTTTCATGAGTATGTTTTGTTATTGAAGTCTTGTGATAAAAGGTAACAGTGACGTAGAAAAAGGCATGAGTAAACAGTGTTTAAAATTATATCCTATGAAACAGTTGAAGTGCGCACAATGTGGAGAACAAAAGGCATGCTATCAAGTCAAGAAAGGCATCACATAAAACCCAACTTTTAAATAATGAGCCTTCAGAAATAAAAAGTGCAAGTAGGACTCACACCAAGGATTCTGTACAAACTTAATTATGTATATAGACAGCGAGTCAAGGATATAGACGATTTTGGCCTGTAATTGGCATTGACGCTGGCAAGATATCAGTCGCAGGGATCCTAGAACTTTTGAGAATGTTTTAATTTCACATTTGAAGTCAGATAACAAATGATAAATGAAATATTTCTTTTGTGTGATATAATTACAAATGAACAGTTCTGGATTTTTTCGTTTCTTTCACTGTGAACCCCCTTTTTTCCCCCACATTTGATGATTCCAGGTCAACAGGGAGTACTCTATAAGTTTTGATGAGCCGGTTTTCAAGTATCAAATGGCCATATCTTTTGACTGAATTGATTTAGAAAATTAAAAATTGTACATCAGCAACGGACTACCAACATTAGTATGTGACATAAATTTGAACCTGATATGCCATCCTGTTCCAGGAGAAAAGGTTCTAATACTCGAACATACAGACAGACAGACAACGAAGTGATCCCATAAGGGTTACATTTTTACAGATTGAGTCATGGAACCCTAAAAACCAAAACCTGCAGAAAATAACACATGGATGTTGAAACCTGTATGAATAAGCTAAAAGAAAAAGGAAATCATTTGTGTTTTGCAAAATGCAGAATTATTTTAGAAACCAAACTCTGCAAATAGTTTTTGTTTCTTCAGTGCAAAGACTGATTTGACACAGCTCTCCAAATTAGTCCATCCTGTTCAAGTCTCGACATCTCTACAGAACTGCTGCACTCCATTTGAAGCTGGTTGCTGTAATCAAGCCTTGGTCTCCTCCTCTAATTTTTACCTCCCCTCTCCCTCCCCCCACCGCTTCCCTCAGATATCAAATTAATGAATAGTTGGTGCCTCAGGATGTGTCCTATCAACAAATCTCATCTTTTCTCCTCAGTTTTATTCAGTACCTTCTCATTAGTCATCCAGTCTACCCATCTAATATTCAATTTTCTTCTTTATCACCATCTCAAAGCCCTCTATTCACTGCTTGACTGAACTGCTTTCATTCACCTTTCACTTCTGTACAAGGCTGCACTCCAAGAAGATGCCACCAAAAATGAGATCCTAACACAAAAATTTATGTTTGATGTTGACAAATATCTATTTTCTATTACTACTCTGCCTTTTGTATCCTTTGTAATTTGGTTATCAGTAGTTACTTTGATGACAAAATAACAAAAGTCATCTATTACTCTTAGTGTCTCATTTGCTAATATGATTTCCTTGCCAGAGTTAATTTGAATGCATTAATTATCACTGTTTTATTTTTATTTATGTTCATCTTATAACTTCTTTTAAAAAACCTATCCACTACATTCATCTGCTCTTCCAAAATCGCTGTTTGTAACTGAATTGCAGTGTCATCAGCAAACCTCAACTTTTTATTTTTTTCTCCATGATCTTTAATACCCAAACTCAAATTTCTTCTCAATTTCTTTTATTGCTTGAACAATGTAAAACTATTACAGATGCTCTAAAAATCTGCCTCACTCCTATCTACACTATGAATTTATGTTTTTTGGCTCTTGTAACAACAGTCTGGGTTCTGAACGAGTTGTAGACAATCTTTTGCTCCCTGTATTCTATTCTCACTACCTTCAGAATTTCAAAGAGAATACTCCAGTCAGCTTTGTCAAAAGCTTTTTCTTAATCTACAAAGGCTGTAAATGTAGATTTGCCTTTCTTCAGTTATTCTTCTAAGATAAGTTGTAGAGTCAGAATTTCCTCACATTCGTTTTTGTGTGTCTCTTGGATACTGCCTGCAATACAGGCACCAGCCTACAGTCATGTACCATGAGTTGCTGCATCTGGCATACTAACAACACTTCCTCTAGAGATCAGGTGAAAACAGTCCACGTCAGCTGACACATGCTGTATTGTTTTCAACTGAACCACCAGCACCATGTGGTGCCAGCCTGGCTGCACCTTGCTTCCACAAGCCATGTGGTTCTGCCAGTATCCTCACTTGAAAGTATTTAGGTCATCACCCAATTGTGTGCAGACAGGTCACACTTCGGACTTATGCTGGAAGCTCTTAGTGGCTCATCATTCAGAACACACATTGCCAAGCCAATGAAGAGTGCCTCACCGCAGCTTCCAAGAAGCCCTGAGCACTCAGTTGCTCACCCCCACCTATGCTCACATAGACTTCATCCCTCCTCCAGCACACTATGCTCCTCGCTGACCGTGGCCTCGCAGAATTTTTCTGTGTAAGAATGCTGCAGAGCAATTTTCAGTGATTGACTTATACCCATCTAAATAGTGTGGTCTCATAACCCAAGAAATTTTGTTCTTATTTTTTTCATTAAACTTAATAATTGTTCTGTGCTATCAGGGCACTTCAGTTGTAGTGTTTTCTTCCCCTCCACAATGAACACAATAATGGCAATGAGGGTAATTCGTTTAGGGATTATGTTCCATCAGTGATTAGCGTCCAAATCTTTAGCCTCTTTGTTCTTGTCCAGAGTAGCCTTTGATACTTGTGCACTACACTGGACTGTTGCACTTGTGCTCTCAGCTCCACTGTCTCATTTTAAGTATGGCAATGCAGCCCTCTGACACATCAGTGTAGCTCCTGCTTTGTTTACTGCACGCACAACATGATTCGGAACTTCTCTTACAGAGGTTAACCCAACTGGAAACTGTCCTCACCCTTGTGCAAATGATATAGCCACTGCTACCTCAGGAATTCAACAAAGAGTCAGAGTAATAAACAGCTGGAACAGTGATGCTCAACAATGGGCTTTTCTTCTCACCTCTGGTGATGCTACCTGCTGTACTCTTCACTTTATCAACCCTGTTGCAAGTCATGCTACCCTTAAGAGACCAGCTCAGTGCCTATGACACTTTTCATGCTCCTGTGTGTGCTCGCCATTCTGAGTCACATTTCTTGATGCCACAGGTGTCATTGCCTGTCCTGCCTATTACTCCAGTTATCCGTGCTCATCTGCAGTTACAGGTGCCACGTCATCCTCCATGCTGCTCCCCAGCTCCTTGCTGGTCCTTAGTCCTTATCAACATACCACTAGCATCAGCACCATGAGCAACTCCACTACTGGCCCAGCCACATTGGCCTAAACTAACTGCAGCCACACTCATCAGTTTCTAGCCGTTCCTATCCTGCACACACTCTTCAGGCCACCAACTGGACTTTTTGGTTGTCTTTTCCTGGAAATTTTGGCACAAACCCTGGCCACGCCAAGTCCTGTCTCCATCTCCATGTGTGGCAGCAGGATCAACCTTCCACAATGATGACATCAGATATCCATCAACACCTCGATGGGCAGGTCAACCTTTCCAGATGGAGACACTGCAGTTGTCTCTTTTTTTCAGGTCCAGACCAGATCGTACTGCTGCAGCTGCATGAGAGCCATCTGCCTTCGGTCAACTTTCCCTGGGTCCAGGCCTCTGCCATCAAGAGCTCCCATCCTATGGCGGCCACCTCCCCAATCCTGGTGCACCTCCTCCCTTCAGAAACCTCCCCCCCCCCCCCCCCTTTCGAGATGGCTATGCCATTGCTCCCTTCAGGTGAATGGATGCCACGTCCCCTGGATACCACCTGTAAAACAGCCATGAACTCTACAGTCATGTACTGAGCTTTGCTGCAGCTCTGGTCTGCTAAAGACAGTTCCATTGTAGATCAGATAAAAACAGTCTGCTTCAACAGACGCATGGTGTTGTTTCAGTAGAATCTCCAGAAGCCGATATGGTACCATGTGGTGCCAGCTTTGCGTCAGGTGCTAACATGGCACTACTTCGCTTCTGTGAATCTTGTGCCTCTGCCGGTATTCTCCTGTCGGGTAAGTATTTAGGTCATTACCTAACTGCTCTGAAGCCACTTCACACTCCAGGCTTATGCCGGCTGCACCTAGCAGCTCATTAACCCGGGTAAACAATGCGGAGCCAATGAGGAGCATTTCAGCACAGCATCCAAAAAATCTCTAGCATCCTGTCACTCACTGCTGCCTATGGCCTCATGGACTACATTCATTCATGAGCACCTTATCGCTCACTACCAACCACAGCCTCACAGACTTTATCCCTCACCGAGCACTCTATGCTCACTGCTGACTGTGGCCTCAGGACTTCGTCTGTTTAAAAACATTCCATTGCAGTCATCCCTGATTGACTTTCAAACGGAACCAACTAGTGCTGACTTACATCTGAAGAAACTGTATTCTTTTGTTCGGTTCTTCATACTTAATAAGCATACATTTGTTCTTTGCTACCTGGACTCTTCAATTGTAGTGTGTTCTTCCCCTTGGTCATGAACACAGTACCTTTGTTTCTTCAGAACCAGAAATGATCTTTCCTTGAGGTCAGTTTCTACCAGATTTTCCATCCATCTTTATGTAATTCTTGTCAGTTTTGTGGAACTATGACTTATTAAGCTGATGGTTATGTAATATTCACACATGTCAAGACCTGCCTTCTGTGGAATTATTACATTCTTGAAGTCTTGAGGGTATTTCGCCTTTCTCATAAATCATGCATCCCAGGTGGAATAGTTTCATCATATCACGCGCCCTAAGGATCTCAATAACTCAGAAGGCATGTCAAAGGTCTATTTAATTTTCCTATAGGCAACGTCTGCACTGTCCATCCAAAAATTTCTTAGAATGATTTTTTCTCCGCCATATAGGTGACACCAGTGCAGTAGCTATGGTGGCTGCTTGAACCTTCACCTGTAAACAACAGATGTGCATTGGACCCATCAGTTGTGAGCAAGCAGTGTTAAGTGGTGGACATGAAGCCATAATGTGTCAGCGTTGTTGTGACATGAATCACAATGGAGCAACATCTCTAAACTGAGTGTTCAAGAAATTCCCCCAGAATGTTTCAAAGACTAGAAAAGTTTGTCCTGCATATCTTGACATCCAAACAGAAACAAGGATGTATGGATGCTGCCACAACTTTATTAAAATGCAAAATGTGGGCAACTCTTTTCTGGAAATAATATAGTGCAGAAATTCACATGGAGGGTCAGTGCTTGGACAACATAACCAATATTCAAGCCAATTTAATTTGAAATTTGAATGACACCAAAGAAGATTTTTTTTTACAGTCTCATAAAGATGTATGAACATTCTGCACATTTCACTCAAGTGGAAGGGTTGAGGACACTATGTAGAACACCTGAAGTATTAAAACTAGCATCTTAACCTTTCCCTATTCTTTATTAATCCAGTCTTAAAACTTTTTAAATGGCCGGGTATATTGCCCATAGCCATTCAAGCTTCTACAGGTTTGCATTTATCCTATATAGCCACTATTACTTTGCCATTTTGCATTTTCTATTGATTTCATTCTCATTTGTCTGCTTTGACATTTACCTAATTGATCATCTGCTCGTTCACTTTTTTGTCTCTCAGAGCTACCCATTTATCTTCTATTGTGTTCCAATCCTCTGTTCCAGGTGGTAAGTGTGCGTGTGTAAAAGATCAGTGACATGTACATTTGAACTTCAGAGAATCATCACATAAGATACTCAAAACAACATGTGTCAGATATGTTGGCATAATTTCTTGTTTCCCACACATCGTATAGTTACAAAACTAAGCATAATGCAAGTATAGCAATGAAGCATGCCTATATCGAAAACTTAACTTATATAAATGACTTAATTATGAAAAGTATAGATTGCTGTTCACTATATAGTGGAAATTTTGAGTCACTGGCAGACACAACAAAAAGACTGTTAAAAACGTAAGCTTTCGGGCAAAAGGTGTTCTGAATTAGATGACATACGTGCACATGCACTAATTCGGAAAAAGGCCTTTTGGCTGAAAGCTTAATTGTTTAGCAGTCTTTTTGTTTCATTTCCATGTGACTCAACATCTCTGGTATTTGGTGAGCAGCAATCCATACTTTTCATAATATTGCCAATAATCCACCCCCAATTTTCCATTGATTGTATAAATAACTTATGTAGTAGTGATATAAAATAAATACAAAGTGTACACACATTACCTGAACTATTGAAATATATCCAGAATGAATCTTTCACACCACAGCAGTGTGTGTGCTTATTTGGAACTTCCTGACAGATTTAAACTGTGCTAGCTGATGTCTCAAACTTAGGACAGGGTAATGGATCATGCCTGTATAGCTCAATTGTAAGAGCATTGCCGACGAAAGGCAAAGTTTTGAGTTCGAGGCCCAGTTCAGTACAAAGTTTTAATCTGATAGGAAGTGTCATTGAAATATATATTTAACATGATATTGTAACAGAAGGCTAGCAATCACATTGCCACCATGATCACATGATGAGTGGTACTCATTGCTTTGCACTGACTTGATTATCCGACTGCTGTTTACATCCACAAAAGCAAAGTATTTCATAGTGCAGATGAAAAACTTCAAACATTAGTAACTACTGACATGTCAGCCATAGAGCAGTTCAGAGGAATTATTTATACAGTATTGAATGTATCAGTTACCAAGGAGCCCTGTGTGAAGCACATGAAACTCCAGTTGGTCTTTAACGTAAGTGTTGAAAGTCTTTCTCTTCAAAAACACAGGTTTTATTGAACACAATTTAAGTACAAATAAAGAACAGAATATGATAGATCCTGATTCTTCTTGAAATAAACAGAAACAAAGACTTCTTTGAAGACCCCAGTTTTGGAGAACACTGCAAGTTGGTCTAGCTGGATAGCACTTAGATATTAACCTTCTTCTTCTTCTTCTCTCTCTCTCTCTCTCTCTCTCTCTCTCTCTCTCTCTCTCTCTACCTACCTACCTACCTACCTACCTACGTATCCATATCTTAAGTGAAGACAATGCCTCATTAGGAAAATAGACAGGCCCACACACAAGCCAAACATCGACGGCAGAGAATAACACAGTCCAAATGTCCAGAAAATCGCCAGATACCACAAGGTCAACATAGATAAGCCCACTTGACAGCATGTATAGTACATCAACAAGCTCAGAGAATTGATGCCAAGACAATCCATGGCAGTCCTTAAATCTGCCACTGTTGTTGGACCACAGGACCTGGTGCTGGCGGATGTATCACTGGGTGCCATGCCTAATCACCTCACCTGACATTCATAATTATGTTGACTCATCAATATGTCTGGTGGGATTACAAGAATAAGAACATATTTACTTTTAGTATAATAATGTGCATGTATAAACTTAGAGACAAAGAAATATATGAAGAAGGTAATGTCTTTATGAATAAAGTAATTTTTAGTCTTAGTGTACAGCAGTTTACATTATGTCACTATGTAGGAAACAAACTCAAAAGAGGACACACACAGACCATAGATGGAAAAGTGTAACACATAGAAGATCAGTACTATAGCAGTCAATAACTGACATAAATGCATAAGCAGAAAATAGTAAATGTGAGACTTTGTGTTAATCATTACAATATTATTACTTGTTGTATACTACTACGAATTACTAGTTAACTTTACAGTCCTTGTAGAACCTTGGCCTCTCTTTTTACCAGCCTCTATTCTTCTGCGTCCATTGCTTGCTTTCTCAAACTCCTGAATTGCATTGTTTTGAGTTCCTCTTTCTTATCTTCAAGTTACCTTTTCCCAGGTTGTCTTCTTCTCCATCTCCCCATGGGGTTTCTTGTAAATACTTTCATAACACTTAGAGTTTCTGGCATGCTCTGTACATGATCAGCCCATCTTATTCTTCCTTGCTTGATTTTCACTATAATATTCATCTGTCCAAATGCGTTAGTAGTACTGCATTTGTCCTCATTCTCAACTTTTCTTCCTCTCTCAATGCCCCAAATATCTTACTCAAAATCTTTCTTCCCCATCTGAATAACCAGCTTTCTTCCTTTGTAGTGATAAGCCAGTTTTCATATACAACATTACTATACGTTGAAATGTTATGTGTGGTAAACAATTTGTGAAATAAGTTTTCAGTTACTGTTGTTAATTTACTCTGGCTGGTTATATTTCAGTCCACCACCAGAATTAACCACACTAGTTGCTGTGCATCTTCAGCCTCTGTCTCCTCTGCAACTTCTTGTGAGATAGCTGAAATGTTATTTGAGAAACAAATTTCTACCAAATGATGTCACATTTTTCTTTAATAATTATGCATATATAACACTTTGCAACACAATGTGGGCTCACACCAAAAAATGCTGTGTACAAATCTTATGTCCCAATACATAGCTGTCAAACTAACTGAAACAGTCTTTTATTTGTACAATGAAGACATAATCCTCTCTTCTGTGGCCTGCAGTGCATTTCCTTGGCAGGGCAACAGTGGCACAGGGTCCACTACCAGATCAGCAAATGGTGCAATGCACAGAAAGACATGCACCATCACACCATCTGGCATATACGCTGTGTCTGTACCAGCTCATGCATATAAGCATAAGAAACACAAAATTCCTCCCACAGTGTTCTACTTGACACAAGGTACTTAAGTAAATTACTTCCAAAGGTCTTGATCATCAAATCAGATGCCATGAGGCAACATACCACATTCCCAGAAGTGGTATGTTACACCACAGCGTCTTAAAACAGTCAAATATATTTTCATTTTTATATTCCTACTAACATTTCAGGATTTAAATATATTCTATTAGGAATAATAGCATTGATTTCCACTTGATTTCCTTTCTTGAATTTCTAATGTTGTCCCATTGTCTTCTGTTATTATCAAACACAGATATTTAAAGCCTTCCACTCTTTGATACAATTTCCCATTTACCTTTATTGAAGTCTCTTCTCTCTCCCTACCAAGATCTCCCATCATCATATGCTTTGTTTTGCCTATATCCACTTCTAGTCCTAATCTCCACACTGCTTCTTCTAATGCAGCATAATTATCCTCCAAAGCTCTGACACTCATTACAGTTAATGCTGCTACATTGTTGTTGTTGTTGTTGTTGTTGTTGTTGTGGTCTTCAGTCCTGAGACTGGTTTGATGCAGCTCTCCATGCTACTCTATCCTGTGCAAGCTTCTTCATCTCCCAGTACCTACAGCAACCCACATCCTTCTGAATCTGCTTAGTGTATTCATCTCTTGGTCTCCCTCTACGATTTTTACCCTCCACGCTGCCCTCCAATACTAAATTGGTGATCCCTTGATGCCTCAGAATATGTCCTACCACCCGATCCCTTCTTCTGATCAAGTTGTGCCACAAACTTCTCTTCTCCCCAATCCTGTTCAATACTTCCTCATTAGATATGTGATCTACCCATCTAATCTTCAGCATTCTTCTGTAGCACCACATTTCGAAAGCTTCTATTCTCTTCTTCTCCAAACTATTTATCGTCCATGTTTCACTGCCATACATGGCTACACTCCATACAAATACTTTCAGAAAAGACTTCCTGACACTTAAATCTATACTCGATGTTAACAAATTTCTCTTCTTCAGAAACGCTTTCCTTGCCATTGCCAGTCTACATTTTATATCCTCCCTACTTCGACCATCATCAGTTATTTTGCTCCCCAAATAGCAAAACTCCTTTACTACTTTAAGTGTCTCATTTCCTAATCTAATTCCCTCGGCATCACCCGACTTAATTCGACTGCGTTCCATTATCCTCGTTTTGTTTTTGTTGATGTTCATCTTATATCCTCCTTTTGAGACACTGTCCATTCCGTTCAACTGCTCGTCCAAGTCCTTTGCTGTCTCTGACAGAATTACAATGTCATCGGCGAACCTCAAAGTTTTTATTTCTTCCCCATGGATTTTAATACCTGCTCCGAATTTTTCTTTTGTTTCCCTTACTGCTTGCTCAATATACAGATTGAATAACATCGGGGAGAGGCTACAACCCTGTCTTACTCCCTTCCCAACCACTGATTCCCTTTCATGTCCCTCGACTGTAATGACTGCCATCTGGTTTCTGTACAAATTGTAAATAGCTTTTCGCTCCCTGTATTTTACCACTGCCACCTTTAGAATTTGAAAGAGAGTATTCCAGTCAACATTGTCAGAAGGTTTCTCTAAGTCTACAAATGCTAGAAATGTAGGTTTGCCTTTCCTTAATCTTTCTTCTAAGATAAGTCGTAAAGTCAGTATTGCCTCACATGTTCCAATATTTCTACGGAATCCAAACGGATCTTCCCCGAGGTCAGCTTCTACCAGTTTTTCCATTCATCTGTAAAGAATTCATGTTAGTATTTTGCAGCTGTGACTTATTAAACTGATAGTTTGGTAATTTTCACATCTGTCAACACCTGCTTTCTTTGGGATTGGAATTATTATTTTATTCTTGAAGTCTGAGGGTATTTTGCCTGTGCTCATACATCTTGCTCACCAGATGGTAGAGTTTTATCAGGACTGGCTCTCCCAAGGCCGTCAGTAGTTCCAATGGAATGTTGTCTACTCCGGTCTTTCAGTGCTCTGTTAAACTCGTCACGCTGTATCACATTTCCCATTTCATCTTCATCTACATCCTCTTCCATTTCCATTATATTGTCCTCAAGTACATCGCCCTTGTATAGACCCTCTATATACTCCTTCCACCTTTCTGCTTTCCCTTCTTTGCTTAGAACTGGGTTTCCATCTGAACTCTTGATGTTCATACAAGTGGTTCTCTTATCTCCAAAGGTCTCTTTAATTTTCCTGTAGGCAGTATCTATCTTACTCCTAGTGAGATAAGCCTCTATAATCCTTACATTTGTCCTCTAGCCATCCCTGCTTAGCCATTTTGCACTTCCTGTCGATCTCATTTTTGAGACGTTTGTATTTCTTTTTGCCTGCTTCATTTATTGCATTTTTATATTTTCTCCTTTCATCAATTAAATTCAATATTTCTTCCGTTACCCAAGGATTTCTACTAGCCCTCGTCGTTTTACCTACTTGATCCTCTGCTGCCTTCACTACTTCATCCCTCAAAGCTACCCATTCTTGTTCTACTGTATTTCTTTCCCCCATTCCTGTCAATTGCTCCCTTATGCTCTCCCTGAAACTCTGTACAACCTCTGGTTCTTTCAGTTTATCCAGGTGCCATCTCCTTAAATTCCCACCTTTTTGCAGTTTCTTCAGTTTTAATCTACAGGTCATAACCAATAGATTGTGGTCAGAGTCCACATCTGCCCCTGGAAATGTCTTACAATTTAAAACCTGGTTCCTAAATCTCTGTCTTACCATTATATAATCTATCTGATACCTTTTAGTTAAAAGTATAGTTAAAGAGTAGCATAATTTCAAATCTGGTTTCTCCTCTTCCTCATTCAGTGTTGGCTGTGTGCTACATGGCCCTTTCCATTGAGTAGCTCAGTAAAATTCTCTTGCCATTTTCACAAAACTTGACTTTTATCTCTAATTAGGTTTACATCTTTATCCTTATAGAACACTTCTCTTTACTGGAATCCTCTCTTCAGTTCTCTAGATTTCTATAAAACTTCATTTCTCATAGCTGTTCCTTATGGCCTGCAACTGTTTTATCTTCCTCCTCCTCCTCCTTCCATACAGCCTTTTCTTCACCCTATGACTTACGCAATCTCTTCCTCTTCTCTCTGCAGTCGTCCAACATTAGTCTTGTTTTCCCTCCCTAAGTGTAACTCTGGTTACAACTCTTGTTATATTCTAACCTGGAAAAATGTTGCTTTTATTGTCATTTTTGTCAGCCTTACTAACTTTAGTTGGATTCTAAAATCTTCCATAATTTGGAGAATCTTACTCCTGTTGTATGCTGGTTTAAAATCAGTGTACAGCTGATGAAGTTGCTTGTCATCTTCATAAAATTTCTCTAGCACATGTCTCAGTAAAAATACCTGATCCATCGTGGATCTATTTCTGGCAAATCCAGCCTGATAATCTCCTAGTATCCTTTCAATCCCGCTTTCTAGTCAATAGGCTAAAATGTTACTAAGAACCTTAAATATGTTATATCTAAAAGAATAATCTTGGAATAACTGCTGCACTCTGACATATTGCCTTTCTTATGTAATGGACAAATTATTCCGATGCTCCAGTCCTTAGGCATCTCTTCCTTTATTAATTCATAAGCAGCTGTCTCCATCTTCTTGCCCCAAAATTTTAATAATTCAGCTTGTGTGCTATTCTTATCCTGCTGCTTTATTAGTCTTTAAGTTTTTAATTGCATTTTTCATTTCCTCTAAGTCTGGTGGTTTGACTTCATCTTTCTTATCCACCCCCCTCATCCTGTACCCTATGCCAAACACGATTTGTCTGGCTCCTTTTGTTGAGGCCTGCCCAGTCTGAGTGTCCATGCCATTAGCTGTGCTGCTACTGACACAGTCCTCAACTTTGCTGGAGCATGCAGTGGTGTTCTGCACATTGTAGGGGGACAACTCAGTGCTTTTGCTGTTCGTTGAGTTGTCTCCTTTACTCCTAAAGTATTTAATTCTTCAAGAACTCTCTTTACTAAAAGTTATTAGTTGATTAGCTGCCTCTGTACAGTATTATTTGCATAAAAAATAAATGTGATTTTTCAGGGTTTTTTTCTCATGGAAATCAAGTTGTACGTTACTCATTGTTTTGTGTAATGGAAATGGTGGGATAGCACCAAAAAAAATTGAATTTGAATAATAACAGCAACACCATTGTCTACATATTGGTACAGATGGATGGAAAACCAGCCCATAATGTTGCACATCATTACAACAAAATGTTCTGATATCTTCAAATCTTTCATGGTTCTTGGTGGGTCCTCCCTAAAAACTCTGTGTGTAGTGTAGCTTCAGGGGGAGTAGTCTGGAGCTGATATTTTTGACAGGGTTGGCCACAGGAAATATCTGTTTCTGTTTATGAAGTGACTGGGAAATGCCAAATGCAGAAAAGTCATTACAGTGCAGGCAGTAAGGCTTGTGGTTCCATATTTTTAGAAGTGTGTTGCCGTCAAGGCAAGCGCAGGCAACGTGAGCTGTTCTGGCATAACGACATAATGCTCCATCTTTACTTTTACTGTGTGGTTGCTTACATCTTGAAAAAGTATGGACTAGTTATTCCATGAGAGTCGCACCGTAGCAATTTCTCTCTCTCTCTCTCTCTCTCTCTCTCTCTCTCTCTCTCACCCCCCACTTGTGTGGGTATGTGCACGCTAGTAAGGTAAATGTTGCTTGGTTTCCACTGGTTTTATATTCGATGAAGCCTCTCAGATGAAAGAAGGCTTTATCACTCTGTCACAAGTTTTGAACTATGTCAGTTTGTTGACAGAGGTGTATTCCTCCGTTGAGAGGATCTAGCAGTCTCAGTGCTTTCACTACTTGTATGGGTGGTAGCATAGGTTTGTCTTCAGATTCTTTCTCACAGTTTGATTGCTGAGACAAAATTCTGAGCTGCAGCATTCAGATTTCTGCAGGCTTCATCTGAAACTGTCATGCACAAGACAGCTGGTTTTTGCACTGTGACCTCTTGGCTGTGTTGTGATAGCAGGGGCTTCAAAATATTACTTGTGCATTTACGCCTTCAGCCCATTTGTAAAGTTACGACTCATTTGTTTCCAGGAAAGTGTAATTACATCTCATCAACAGATCAACTATGCCTGAGGTACAGGCAGGATTTCTCCATTACATACAAAGCTGAGATGTTATTTCAATATTGGAGAACTTTGGCAATAGTGATGATTTAAGAAGCAGAAAATGGGCTCAAGGTATGAATTGAAGTTTGTGTTAGTTAGGGCATTGGACTAGGGTAGTCAGTGCAACTGTGGTAGTCTCTGTGCTATCCATGGTGGTGTAGGGGTTAGCAAATCTGCCTGGTTTCAAGCCCTTACTGTGGCACAAATTTAAATGCATTATTTCAGCTTCAATCCTTATCAAAGATAAAGTTGAGACTCATATGTCTCCAGGAAAATCTAATTACATCAGATCACTATTTTGTTGTTTAAAAAAAAAAAAAAAAACTTTAAAGCTAAATTTATGGAAATGGGTATTTCTCTTATCAGGTATATACAAAGGAATATGTGTTGGGAGATGAAAGTTTCCATGGAAACAGCACCACAAGAATGCAAAAGGCATGAGTAACAAAAATCTTTGGCTCCAGCTATCAGAATCATTGTTTCTTTTTTGGGTGAGAAGTATATTAAAAAAAGACCGTGCTTCTATGTCCTTAATTAGCATTTTAGAAGGTGCTGCAGTTTGTGAATAACATTAAAATGTGGTTAAAGAAAAACAAAATAAAAAAACTGTGCAGACCCTACAGTCTATGTGAGTGAAGCAGCAGGCGCTAATCCAGTACGCATGTACGGTGATAGCCTGCTACTTAGTTGACCAGCACGTTGTGCCCACTAACAGTTCTGTGTGTGTCATGTCATGCTCTCCAGTTCTTGCTATCTTCTCATTATGTCCACAGCTCCTTGCAGAAATCTTACTGTTTCGCTGCCACAGGGTCAGCAATGCGTTCCTCTTACGTTGCATTATGTATTTGCTTTGCATTTGAGGGAAATGTTGGTCCTGGGATTGACAATTTTCTGGTTTCACTGTCATGTCTAATATATGGAACCATTTTTATGGCAGCACTGTTTCTACTGATTTTATGCTCAGATTTCCTTCCTGTTAGTTTGCTGTAGCTCTGATTCAAGTATGAGAAGCCAAAATAGTGAGCTGATATACTGATTGTAAAGTGTAATTATAGATTAACCAGCTGCATAAAGAAACAAAATAAGAGCGTGTTAATATGCTAAGATAAAATTTGTTAATTTTTTGATTTGATGTAAAATATGCTCTATGTTTTATTCCCATTATGTTACAGTGGTGTGAGTGAAGCATCACCTGATTTAAGGGAGCTGATTGACCGCGGGCTCATGGCTGTTGCCCAAAATGCTTTCCAGGAGGCATATGAATGCTTTCAGAAAGCTTCTGGTCTTGATCCAGATAACATAATGGTATGTAAACAATACATATATTTTAGTATTTTTGGTTATATAAAAGTTTTTTATCAGCCCATATCTCTAAACTTTAACTTCAATATTTCATTATATAGTTGCTGTAATAGCGAAAAATGTAACAGAATGAGTATTTCAGTTGTTAAATAGAAAGGTTTGAGTCTAAAATATTTGAAATGTTCAGATGATAAAAGTAATAAATTTAATTTCATCAGAACACTTGATCTTTACTGATATTCTGTGTCAATTAGTAATGTAGACTCTGATTTCCAATATACTTATTACATCAGTGTTTCTTGATTTCCTTGCCTTTTTTGACTTAACTTGCTTATTAAAAAAGCACATTAATTGTTGAAATGAAAATAAATTCATTCTGAACATGGTACTGGAAATTCTGGCAGAATATAAACAATTTAGGAATAAAAGTAACAATTCACTGAATGGTAGACATTGCTGAGCACAGTGCGCTAGATTTTAATAGCAGCTTTGCACCACGTGCCATCTGGATCCTTGCCCTAAATACCAGTTTCTCTTATTTCTATAGATGGGAGTTATCTATGCAATGCGTCCTTATTTTCCATAAGCCTCCAACCTTCATCCCCGCAAGCCTCCTGGTGTCAATCTCTGCTGATGCCCCCCCACCCTCCCCCACCACACACACACACACACACACACACACACACACACACACACACACACACCGTGCCCCATAACACTAACTTCATTCGTCCTGCACCCACACTCTTTTCCTAACAGTCTCCACTTCCTCTGTTGTGTCACCCCCTTCCCATCCATTGCTCCTCACCATTGTCATTGTGTCCTGCACAAACTCAGTGGCGCTGTGATGTGTTGCATTCCTGTCCCCTGCATGTGCTGCCCCTCCCTGCCACATTCCTATCCCATACATCTGCTGCTTCTCTTTGATCTGCCAGTCATCCATCCCCAACCCTTCTTCCTGCTTCCCAGCTCCTTCATCCATTCAGTTACACCTGTCTACACAGCACCTTATCCCAATCTACATGCAGAACATCACTATTCAGTGAATTGTTACTGTTATTTCTAAATTATTTGTATTTGTTCTGAATTATACACTCAAGTCATACATCAAAATGAAATTACTAACAATGTGAATGACTTGAAAAGTAATTTTAAAGGAAAACAGAACTGATAGTTTAGTAGCTTCATTGAGTTAGTTAGAAGGTGAAACCCTAGACAAATAATTAAGAATATTTAATTCCAAAAGTTTTTAGAATGAATCTTACACTTTGCAACAGTATGTGTGCTGTTTTGAAACTTGTGGGATATTGAAACTGTGTGCTGGACCATAGGAAAGAGATTTATCCCAGAAACTTGGTGTTTGTGCCCCAATACTGGTTTCATTGTATTTCAGTTCATTGTTCTATTCAAGGCAGTGCTCAGCAACAGTTGATTTGCTTAGTTGTTTTAGTTAGATAAGTGACTGACATTCCTTGCATATCTCCTCAACTGTTCTGATAGTCTGCCCCCACATAAGAAAAGCCACATTCACATGTAATGCTACACACTCTTGGCTTTCAGAGACCTAGATTGTGTTTAACATTACAGAGAATACTTTTTATCTTAGTTGAAGAGAGCAAAATACACTGGCTGCCATGTTTCCGCAGGAGTCTACTGATCTTGCCAGGTATTGGGTCAGCATAAGGTAGATAAGCGATTTATGCCCTCTCTTCTCTCTCTCTCTCTCAACCTCTTTCTCAGGTGTTCTTGATTTTCACAGTATCTTCTATTCAGTGTGATGATCTGAGTACCCATTCCTTCAGAACACAGTTCATAGGTGTTGTAAATTGCAGTAGCCACCAGAAAGATCGTGGTCGTCGCACATCGGCACGGCACGTCACG
Source organism: Schistocerca gregaria (assembly GCF_023897955.1). Lineage (NCBI taxonomy): Eukaryota > Metazoa > Arthropoda > Insecta > Orthoptera > Acrididae > Schistocerca > Schistocerca gregaria. The sequence continues at coordinate 260,036,818 of NC_064925.1, forward strand.
GACGGTAGTTGCCGCAAGTAGAGTCCCATCCACCAGAGGGCACACGAGAATTCGGACGTGACCTCTGCCGGCGTAACAACAGCACGGGCCGTGCCCAGTCAGTTAATGTCGGGTATGCCTAGGACACAGTCCCGGCCTACACTAAGTGAAGTGCGACGTAAACGTGAACAGTGTTACTACACAATTGGCGATGAGTAGGGTCGTTCTTTCGTGTGTTGCGTCGTCGTTCCGGTTTCGCAGTTTCTCCACGGCATGGAGGATTTAGTGTGGGTTTTGGTTGAGCAGCAGACAGAGCTCATGGCCACCATGAAACAGGTGCTTCCGGCGTTTCTCTCCACACAGTCTGCTCCAGCACCGTTCCCGCCTCCCTTTCCTCCGTATCACGAGACAGCGGAGGATTGGGACGCATATGAACATTGCCTTCAGCAGCATTTCCAGGCGTTTCATGTTGCCGATGCGGAGGTATGTAGTGCTCTCTTGTTGTCTTGGTTATCTCCCTCGCTGTATCAAGTTTTGCGGCAGCTAGCGCCATTGCAGGAACCCTCGTCCTTGTCTTTTGACGCATTGTGCTCATTGCTGTCTTCATATTATCGCCGCCGCACGCATGTTGTGGCGGCTAGGGTAGAGTTCTATCAATGCAAGAAACAGCCCCATCAGTCTTACTGGGCGTGGGCCGCTACCCTGCACGGTCTTAATCGCAAATGTCATTTTGTCATGGAGCAGTCGCGAGTGTCGTATGCCCACGTTATGGTGTGCGACGTCATTGTTCGTTCGGCCCCTGATAGGGTGGTCCGGCAACGGGCCTTGCAGTTAGAAGATCCTTCCCTTGAGGAAGTCCTGTCCATTGCTCAATCGTATGAAGTCTCTCACGCCGCAGGTCAACAGGCGGAAGCGTGGTGCGATGTCGCGGCGGTTCAGGGCGGCGCGGCCGCCTCCACTGTGTCCGGGGTGGATGACGTGCGAGCAGTACAATCCGGCCATTACGGCCTCTCCCGCACATCGTGTAAACAGAATTCCGGCCGCCGGCCCCTGTTGCCGTCCTGTGCGTCATGCTATATACATCACGATCGGTCAGAGTGCCCCCAGCGTTGGGCCATTTGTCACAAATGTAATAAAAAAGTTCACATTGCTAAAGTTTGCCGCTCAGCCTCAAAAGAATTGAAGGAAGGTGGTACAGAGGACATGGACGTTGACATTCAGGAAGTTTCGTCGGGCGAGGCTCCCGACGCATCGGCACGCAAACTCTTTATCGAGGTGTCGGTTCGCTTGCACAGGTTACAACTGCAAGTAGATACGGGCGCCCCCGTTGGCGCCAGTTTACCGGCGTCTATGCGGTTATGGTAAACAGTTCATTCCCCTACTGGGTCAATTCACTATCGACATGATTTACAAATCAGTCACTCGGCCTATTACTTTTATTGTTGTCAGTGATGCGAGCTCCGCTAATCTTTTTGGCGTGGATGCCTTTCAATCTTTTGGTTTTTCTATCGCTGACACCATTCAGTTGGTCTCCGAAGACGTTCCCTATCAATCATTGGAATCTTTGATCTCAGATTTTCCAGATATCTTTGAGGAGGGCCTGGGGCATGTTTCAGATTTTGAGGCTCACTTAACGTTGAAGGCGTCGGCTTGCCTGCATTTTCTACGCACGCGGCAGATCCCCTTGGCTCTCCGCCCTCAGGTAAAAGAAGAGCTAGACTGGCTGACAGCCCTAGGGGTCATTCTTCCCATTTCTTCTAGTGAGTGGGCTTCGCCCCTCGTTATTGTAAGGAAGCACTCGGGAAAATTAGGTCTTTGTGGCGATTTCAAGGCCACCATTAATTCCCAATTGGTGGTGGACACCTATCCTTTGCCTCGTGCTGATGAATTGTTCTCCGCCATGGCGGGAGGCCAATCGAAAATTTATCTTTCGGAGGCTTATCATCAGATACCACTTGATGAGGACTCCAAACAGCTGGCGGTCGTCAACACCCCATTTGGCCTTTACCAATACCAGCAGTTGGCCTTCGGAATATCCAGTTCCCCAGCGATATTCCAGCATTATCTTGAGCACGTCACGTCGACAATCCCTCATTGTATTAATTACCTGGATGACATAATTGTCACAGGCCGCAGCATGAAGAAACACTTGCACAGTCTTCGCACCCTCTTTGTCAAATTCAGGTCTGTGGGCTTGCGTTGCAACCTGTGTGAGTCAAACTTCTTCCAACCCGGCCATTGCGTATGTGGGTACACCATCTGTCGGCACGGCGTCCAGCCACTAGGAAGTTTGGTCCACGGTATCGTCGACCTTCCTTGGCCCGCTTCGCTGAAAGAGTTACAAGCTTTTTTAGGCAAGATAGCCTATTACCAACGGTTCATTCCCAAGGCTTCCACCATAGCCTGCCCCTTGTACTGCCTTCTGCGCAAGTGTGTTCCTTTTGATTGGTCGCCTACATGCGAGCGAGTGTTCACCTCGTTGAAGGGCCTCCTCACGTCAGCGCCTTGTTTGGCTACTTTTGACCCCCATAAGCCGTTGGTCCTGGCTACAGATGCTTCACAACCCCTGGCGTTTGCATCTAAAACTCTTAGTCCCGCGCAGGCCCATTACTCCCAGGTGGAAAAAGAGGCTTTGGCCATTGTCTACGCTGTTACCAAGTTTCACCCTTTCTTGTATGGCACGAAGTTTCAGTTAATCACTGACCATAAGCCGTAATATTGTTATTTGGCCTTGCCTCTCCGATTCTGGATAGGGCGGCCCACAGACTACAGTGCTGGGCCTTGTTCCTCTCTAAGTACCATTACGACATTCATTTTCGCTGTACCAGATAGCATGCCAACGCCAACGCTCTTTCCCACCTTCTGGTGGGCCCGGATCCTACATTCGATCGAGAGGAGATTGTGTGTTCTCATTTGGATGTGGCGTCCCGCCAAGCGGTTGATGGCTTCCCGATCACTAGGTCTTGAGTCGCCAGGGAAACGGCAGCTGACCCAGCTCTCTGGCAAGTAGTTCACCTCATTCAGCAGGGGTGGTCATCCCGCCCTCCAGGCCGGGCCTCTGACCCTCTTCGTAATTATTTTATTCTATGAGACCGCCTCTCGGTCTTGGAAGGAGTTCTCCTTCTGCCTACCGAGGATACAGCTCCTTGCATGGTTGTTCCTGCAAGTTTACGAAGGGAGGTCCTCACGTTATTACATGCAGGGCACTGGGGTGTTTCCCGTACTAAAACCTTGGCTCACAGACATGTGTACTGGCCTGGTATTGACAGAGAAATTGAGCACTTGGTGGCTGCCTGTGCCCAGTGTGCAAGCCAACAGGCATCTCCCAGGGCCGCATTCTCTTCATGGCCGCCAGCAACCCAAGCATGGGAACGTGTTCACATCGATTTTGCAGGCCCATTTCTCAATGGCTATTTTGCAGGCCCATTTCTCAATGGCTTTTGGCTATTGTCATTTATGCTTATTCTCGATTCCCATATGTGGTTCGCTGCTCCTCAACCACTTCAGAAGTTGCAATCCAGGCACTAGCAAAAATCTTTTCTGTGGAAGGTCTGCCAATCACCCTGGTCTCGGACAATGGACCGCAGTTTATTTCGCAGACCTTCCAGGATTTTTGTAGGCGTTTCGGTATTCGGCACGTTTGCTCTCCCCCCTTCCATCCACAATCGAATGGGGAACCCGAGCACATGGTGCACACATTTAAGACACAGATAAAAAAGTATGTGCATGAATTTCCTGCAGAGGAGGCATTGACATTTTTCCTGACGGCCTACCGGACCACACCAATGGGAGAACGCAGCCCCGCAGAGCTCCTCCATGGGCGCCAACCTAGGACTCTGCTGCACCTCCTCCGTCCTGGTCCTCGCCAGTCTTCGCAAAATGGAGTACCTGGCTTTCCACTGGGTATGTCAGTCTAGGCACGTGGGTTTGGTCGCAATCCACGTTGGATACCGGCCAAAATGGCCGCCGGCTCTATACCTTGCAGGCAGGGGACCGGGTGGTACATCGTCACCAAAATCAGCTACGTCCACGTGTGGGCACCCACCCTCCGACCTCTTGGACACCAGCTTCCCCATTGCCGGCCTCCCCTGTTGGTTTCTCAGGGGACGCCACCACCTCTCCCCACTGTGACTCTGCCGCACTGCAATGATTCTCAGCCTTGGCAGCCTCCAGTAGCTCCAACACCGGCATCGCCATTGTTAGCGATGCCCCAGTGAGAGCCGGCCCCCCTCGCAGGCCAGGTTTCTCAGGAGGCTGATTCACCTGTGGTCGTCCCTTCCCCATCGTCCCCGCCGCTGGGTCTTGCCCCTCCCGAGGTGGAACAGGATCCGGAGTTCAACAGGTTGTCGCCCATTCGGTCCCGGGCTCCGGTGGTGGGATGATGGGGGCCTCTTCATGTGGGTCACTTCCAGCTGTATTCGAAGGTTCCGGCTCGAGGGTTGGCAGATCCCCTCAACTCCGGCCTTCCAATGGATGTGGAGGACATCGCTCCTGCCCGACACTCCACCTTCTGACGCAGTGGATCACAGTGGTGTCACCCCCCAAAGGAGGAGGAGTGCAGTAGCCACCAGAAAGATCGCGGGTGTCGCACATCGGCACGGCGCGTCCGAGACGGTAATTGCCGCAAGTAGAGTCCCCTCCACCAGAGGGCACGCGAGAATTCAGATGTGACCTCTACCGGCGTAACAACAACAACTACTGAGGCAGCACGGGCCGTGCCCAGTCAGTTAACACACAGTCTCGGTCTACGCTAAGTGAAGTGTGACATAAACATGAACAGTGTTACTACATAAATCTTCAGCAAGGCTCTCCTTGTCTAAAGGTGTTCGCGCTCTATGGTCCAGAGTCTTTAGCACCAAATTTCTTTGCAATGGATGGTGATGGCCCGATACACAGAGATAGATATCAGTGTGCATAAGTTTTTTATACATACTGTGACCCAGGAATCTGTCCATATGTCTCTTAACTAATATATTGAGGTTCATCATGAATTTTATGTTGTGATGGATGGAATTTAAATGTTCTGAAGTTTTTAGACTGCATGATGCACAGAACTGCCATCACAACTATGTGGCCTTCCTAAGTCACACAAGGAAGGAATTCATGTAAAACCCATAGTTAAGTTGGCACACTTCCATACCAGGTGGCAAAGCACCTGAAATGCATTCTGAACGAATATGTGGGGAGTACAACACTCAGTTCATTAAAAGCTTGCTGACCAACACACTCACCATAGTCGCAGATATGGAAAGCAGATATATGTCTTCAGCGCATGCAAGTAGAGGCACTATGAAGAGAGGAGGAGTTGCCATATATGTTAAAATTTTTATCATAGTGTGGAAAATTCAGAAACTGAAAAATTATGCAAAGCGAATGCCTGTTAGATTAAACTAAGTAATGGCACTTCTATAATTGTAGGTGTGCATTGGTCCCCACTGGAAAATTTTCAGTTATTTTTGAGAAGCTTGGATTCTCTTTTGTGCTGCCTGCCTGCGTGTCAGACAGAAAGTAATTGTTTGTGGGGAGTTCAATGCAGATTTTCTGAAAGAGCCTGATAAAAAGAATGACCTAGAAGTGTTACTTGCTTCTTTCAATTTGACATTAGTTACTGATTTTCCTACTTGGGTAGTACAGGAAAGCAGCACACTGATACATAATGTTTTTATAGTCCAAGGTAAATTTAATCAAATAAAAACTTTTCCTGTTAAGAATGGTCTTTCTGGTCATGATGCACAGCTAATTACATTATATGACATAGCTCCACACAGTAATGCAAAACTGTCCTCCAACAATTGCAAGTTTGTCTGGACCACTGCTGCTGATTTAATCTCCAAAATTGTATGTTAATGGACCATCGAGGTCAGAAATGAGCTGTGTATTCCCACTTTATACTTGACAGTGGGTCCTATGATGTCATCTTAGAACTTAACATTTCCATAAACTAGGATTCTCAACTCTCTAGTCTCCATTGCTGCCCTTTTAACTGAAAACTCATCACTTAAGTCTGATGTCATGTACAAGAGGACTATACTAACATAGAATGAAGAGCAAGTACACAAGTTTGCAAGTGTAACCAAGGACTCACGGCATTGCTCTACATATGCAGCCATCATGCATAGGTGTTGTTATAAAGCAATATAATGACTGAGTGGTTAAAGCTGAATACTTTATAATCTCTCTCTCTCTCTCTCTCTCTCTCTCTCTCTCTGTGTGTGTGTGTGTGTGTGTGTGTGTGTGTGTGTGTGTGTGTGTGTGTAACTTTTTTCAACAACTCTGTTTACTTTAATATTTGCTCTATATTCATAGAATGCCAGGTGACATACATACATATCTTCTACACTTTATTAAGTCTGTGAGGACAGTACAAGAAAACCGGAAACAAGGGTGAAGCGTACCCTCTAAATGTCAATCAATAATTAAAATAAATTCACAACAGTCTTCAAACAAGCTATAAAAATGAATGATAAGCTACGCAGCTTGCTGTTAATTCATAAGCACAACTCACCATAACAAAAAATATACACAAATATTATTATTTTTGTTCATAAGTGATGGCACTCTTGTGTACTGTTTTCATTTGAGAGAGCACATCAGTTTTCTCATGGTGTAGATTGAATAAACAAGAACACAACCATTTTGTTTGTACTGTACAAACTTTGTTTTCATCTATGAAGTGCAGATATAGTACCAAACTTTTTCCAGAGGTCACTCTCCCTCTTATGGAGGACAGCACTTAATTTCCACCCTTACCCTCCACTATTTCACAAAACATGGTTTCATTGGAGGCCATCTGATCCTTGCAATTGGTCATTTTCACCCTGTCAGAGCTACTTTACAACAACAGGATCATACATTCAACTTCTGTACTAAATCACAACTAGCTTTATACTCCTGCACACTTGAGCAAGCAAGAATGAATTGACATGTAGGAATGGACTGCAGCACCTCCATTCTCATACTTATCATAGCTGCAGAACTGTAGTGGGAAGGAAGTAACTCAGCTTAGCACTGACATAAAAGCGACGCATTTATTTCTGATGTATGCAACACTCAATCTTAGATTGGTACTCACTCCATTTCTGATGTCTTCTGGATCACCTCCTTTGATGAACAACATGATGTACCCACCTAGGATTTTCTGTGCCCCAGTGCACCATAATGTGCAAATGTGGATTCATGACAGACCATAATACTTTGTAAGACCTTCAGAGTGAAATTAGTCACAGGCCATGTGCACGAAGTAACTCTACAACTGTACTTGTTCCCATGCAGCTTCTGTTTCAGTGACAGATGGTATTTGTTAAACTTTTGACCATCTGCTATTTGCCACAGGCATGTAAGACTGACATGATGGTAATGCTGTATTGCAACAAAATGCTTCCACATCTTCACTGCCAGCTGGTCTTCATCTGTCACTACCACATTTTCTCAGACTACTTGGTTCTAGAAATCATTGTTCAGCACACAAGAATGTAATGATTGAAGGTGCTCTTGGACTGAGTTGTCACACAGCATAAACCATGGTTGCTTTATTGGCGTTGTGTTGGCATTCACCAAGCAAGCAGCACATCAACATACTCAGTGGATATGTATCCCATGCTTATCCATGTCATTATCTGTGGCAGGTAAAACATTGTTTGCTTGTGCATTCTGACCTTGTATATAGCAATGTAAAGATAAATTCTGCAATCTAACAAAACATGACTTCAAACAGCACACTGAGGAAGCTTGTCATTCCATGATGTCACCAGCTTTACGTGTCATCCACAGATTGTTTAGAACGTACACTGACATGTGCTTTCAGGAAAATGGTCACTCATTGAAACATCTTGCACAAATAACCATTGTGCCACCGGAAAAACCATTTGAACACAGCCAGTTCTGCACCACATGTTGCATCCACCCCAAAAACTATGAATGCTTCAAACTCCCTAACTAAAATTGATAAAAAATTTGGTTGAAATTGATTTGTACGTAGTTTGCTGAAATGCACCAGCTAAATGATGGAACAATAACATTCTATTCCAAAAAAATTATAACTTGTGCTGTAATTCTCTGGAAAACAAGCAATCAAACTATGTTCATAACTCTGCAGAAAGAGTAACATTTCTTAAGTTTATATCAATGAAAATAATAAGTTTATGAGAATATAGTGTAATTGGATAGATAAAAATCTACTCACTAAGCAGGGGCAGGAGAACACACAATAAATGTGTTAAAGTGTGCAAGCTTTCAGAGCAAGTGGCTCCTTCTTCTGGCGGAAGGGTTGAAGGGAAAGGAAAAGGACTAGCGAGGTTTAGGAAAAAGGCTAGAGTTTGGAAAGTTGCCTAGAACCCCAAGTAAGTCCTTTTCCTTCTTCCCTATTTCTTCCCCTTCAACCCTTTTACCAGAGGAAGGAGCCAGTGGCACCAAAAGCTTGCAAACTTTAATACACCTTTATATGTGTATTCTCCTGCCACAACGTGGGGAGCAGATTTTTTATCTATCTGATTTCTGAATTTATGTATCTCTGTAAATATTCCTTTCACCTGTTATTTCATAAGTTACAGAGAGAAAACACCTTATTTGAAACAAACTGTATAAAATCACTGGATTAAACACACACCATGAGTCATCTCAACATTCCTGTTGTTGTCAACAAACTTCCCAAAGCATTGTCACTGCAGTACCGATGCTTACATTGTTTACTTTTTGATTTTCCAATAATCCTATTATTGCAGACATTTCTGGTTTTGCACTGCTGAAAGCTTTTGGTACATCCCTCACTATCATCAAAAGAGTGTGTGATAGCATAAATGTGATGTGCCAGCTGAGACTCTTTAGATTTGTTCTGTGTGTTATGTTAGCAAGACTTCTACTATCTATCAATCGGACTCAATGCAGCAGACAAACTGTATACACCAGCCATACGTATTTGGCTTTATCTCTGAACACTTTTGGTTAATATTAGTTACTTTAACTTCCACAGTTTTCCTTCCTCTCTCTTCCATCTACATTCTCTCTGTTAACATGTCTTTCAATTTATAATGATTATTGGAATTATGATTTTCACTGTCAAATGTGATCACCTCCAGATCTTTATTTCTGTCTTTCATTTCCATTTACATCCTGGTATTTCTTCTAGCTCTCATCTTTCATCTATTGTTTACAAATCTGAAAGCTGTTCATTAGACCACTGTTATATCTTAAACTTACCTACACCATACATCTTTCCTCATTGATGATCAGAGAAGTCTAGCTTTGCATTCCTTCCAGCAGCTGTGCCCTAGACCTTTCTGTTCTCGTGGTGCTTGACTGTGACTTTCTCTTAATGAAGAAATTAAAAACCAAAAGATAGAGAAACAGTACCACTTGTGTTTTTGGTTTTTCTCCAGGTTTCCTTAGTTTGGTGACTGGAAGTGCTAGTGTTGAAAATATTGATGTGCAATATAAATAGTATTAGTTCCAATTCCAGCTCACTGTGCTTCTCAGTAATGATTACTATCTTATTAGATACTGCTTTACAATAGCATGTGACCTGATTACTTAGTAAGTTTATTAGTTACAAAGCTTACTATGGTGATACCAAAAGGTAATTCAGAAATTGGCTTCTAAAATATGCACATCATGATGAAACTCTTTGGTCTTCTTTGTACCACTAAGTTATAATACAATATTCCTGGGAAGTATGATTATTACACTAAAGATTAGAGAGAGGATAGATTGTGATGCTCCGTGTAGAGGTGGCACTAAGTCACAGACAGGCATAATGAACAAGACTGCTAAAATATTGAGCTTTTGCACAATGTACTTTTTCCAAAATAGAAAATGCTCATACAAGCATAACATACACACATAGTCACTGTGTCTGGGCTCTGGAATCTGACAATGATTACATCTGATGTGAGCAGTAGTTGCTTGGATAGGTGGTAGGGGGTATGGAGGAGGCATTGAGTGAGGAGGGAGTGGGATAGCAGGGTAGGGATGGTGGAAGATGTAGTGCTGCTCATGTTGTTGGAGCATGCAGGGGAGGGGGAGGGCTGCTAGGTGCAGTCGGGAGGTTTTGGGAGAAGAGCTTGTGTTGGTAGGAAGAGTCCATATGCCACAGGCTGTAAAACACTCATCAGAGTGAAGCACATTGTCAGCAACTGGGTGCTCCAGCTGTTTCTCAGCCGCAGTGTGGCAGTGGCCATTTTATGCGGACAGACAGCTTGTTAGTTATGCCCATGTTCCCCCTAGAGAGCAGTGCCGTGGTTACAACGTAGACTGCAGATCGTGTAGCTGCTTTCACACTTAGCCCTGCCTCTGATGGGGTGGGAAATGTCTGTGAGAGGTCTGGAGCAGGTGATAGTGGGAGGATTTATGGGACGTAATTTGTCTGTAGATCTATTGTAAGGTTATGAGCCATGAGGCAAGGGGTCAGGTGCAAGGGTGAATACACATGGGCAACAATATTGTGTAGGTTCTATATGTTGCAAAATACCTTTGTGGAAAGGTTGGTAGGTAGGGCATGCTGAGAGGTTATTGAAACCATATGTAATTCAGTTGTTCAAGTCCTGGGTGGTACTGAGTCATTAGAGCAGGCTGTTCCAACCGAGCTCCAGGGAGCCGGAGCGCTCCGGAGCGCTCACTGTGGCAGCTCGGAGCCCGCATGGAGGGGGAAAGAGAACTCACTGCCCCCTGGCCGCATGCAGCCGCAACTGACGCAATAATCCGTGTTCAATGACAGCTATGAGTAGCTGCAGGAACTCTGTACCTCTATTGGAGGATACCTTTCTATTCATTGAGAGGGTTGATCGTTCCCATTGTCTTGTATGTCATAAAGTATTTAATTCTGAGAAGAGGTACAATATACGACGACATTGTACATGACTTCATGCAGCGCACTACAATCAGATAGAAGGCGTTGCACGCTAAGAACAGGTAGCCAGGCTTAAGAACGACACACCAGGAGACATAAGTTCAAAAACAGTTTTGTAATACAGAGGGTACCAAAACATGCAACATAGTTCGTGTTCTGTAATGCGTTCATAATTTTCGGGTGAATGAGAGTGGAGATAACACTACTGAATCTGCAATTCAAGCAAGCTACAGGGTCGCTCACATCATTGCGACAAGTGGCAAGCCATTTTCGGTGGGACCACTCGTAAAATCGTGCATGGTAGCAGTTGCAGAATGTTTCTTTCCAATGGAGGTGCAGGCAATTGAAGGGGTTTGCCTGTCGAAGCAAACATTGTCTCATCGAATCCTGGACATGGCAGCGGATTTAGACACAGCTCAGGAAAAAGGCAGAGAGCTTTGTTGCATTTTCGCTAGCGCTTGACGAAAGCACCGACATATCAGACTGTGCTCAACTTGCAGTCTTTGTGCGTGGTGTCGACATGGAGCTGCAAGTAAATGAAGAACTTTTGGATGTAGTACCACTCAATTACACCGCAACAGGACTTGCATTTTTGAAGCTGTTTGTGAATCTGTGGACAATATGAATTTGCCGTGGGATAAGCTCCATTCTGTAGCGAAAGACTGTGCACCACAAATGATCGGGCGTCACCAAGGTTTTGCTTCTCATCTGAAATATAAACTCAGGGACGAATTCGGGAAAGACATTTTGACTCTTCATTGTTTTATTCACCAAGAGGCACTGTGTGCTGGAGCAGTAGAGGTGGCGTAATGAAAGACGTCGTGAAGTGTGTTAATTTTGTGCGGCATCACGGTATGAATCATCGCCACTTCAAAGCATTCCTGAAAAATATGGAAGGGGAGTATGGGGATATACCTTACCACAGTACAGTTCGTTGCCTGAGTTGGGGAAAAGTTCTTGATGTTTTCTTTGCCATTCGTGAGGAAATATCCCTTTTTCTCGAAATGAAAGGGGAAGAAATTCGTTGTCTGCAAGATATAAAATGGATATCAGACCTGGCATTCCTAGCTGATATAACTATGCATCTGAATAATTTAAATCTGTGACTGCAGGGCAAAGTGCAGCTAATCATTGACATGCATGACCAGATCAAAGTGTTCATGGAAAAGTTACTTTTATTTGAGAGGCAGATGAGTAATGGACATTTAATGTTCTTCAGTCGTCTTGCTTCTTTAAAACTACCTGAAGGTACTACTTTTGGCGATTACCAAGCAAAGTTAAAGCAGCTCATCATGTCATTTGAAACACGATTCCGAGACCTCACTAGTTTGGAAATGGAACTTAAGGTGTTCAGCACCCCTTTTTCAGTTTCCCCCGATGACTTGTCACCGTCACTTCAATTGGAGATAACTGAGATGCAAAATTCAACTTTGTTGAAAGAGAGGTATTACAACACGTTGAATTTGTCGTGATGGTATCGTTAATTACAGCAAAAAACATTTCCCGAGCTTCACATCAATGCTGCTCAGATCATGTGCATGTTTGGATCTACATATTGTTGTGAGCAGCTTTTCTCAGCAATGAAAAGACTAAAAAGTAAGGAATGATCGTTTCTTCAGGATGCAACAATGAAGGCCATCCTCTGCATTAACGCTGCGAACACTTTGACGCCTGATATTTCCGATCTTGTAATGAAAAGAAAATGTCAAGCTACAGAGGCCCAATAAATTTAGTATGCAATTTCTTGTAAAACAGTTGTTTCTTGTTTACTTCCTGAACATCGTATTTCCTGGTGTAGCATGTCACCATGTCTTAGCAGCTAAGAGTATGAGGTTGTCAATCTTGTAAGAAGCAGCTGGCACATCAAAACGCTTGCCTTGCCGCCTGCCTCAGCCAGCCAGGCCACGTGCCGGCCCACTTGAATGGTCATAGCAAGTGACACAGCTCCCTGGAGCAGGGAGCACTCCACGGCTCACAACGGAGCTGACGAGCTGGAACAGCCTGCATTAGAGGGTCTCCTTTGTGGCCAGACTGTGGGTATGTAGTAGGTGGCAAGTGACTGGAGAGACTAGGCATGAGAGATCTGTTTCTGGATAAGCTTGGGAGGGTAATTTCAGTTTGTGAAGGCCTCAGCAAGACCCTTGGAATATTTGAAGAGTGACTGCTCATCACTACATATGCGACAACAGCTGTTTACTATACCATATGGAAGGGCTTCTTGGGAGGGAATGGGTGTCATCTGTTGAAGTGGAGGTGGTTGTTAGGTGTGATTTGGACAGAGGTACCAATGGAGCCATTCTTGAGATGGAGTTCAACATCATGGAAAGTAGCTTGTTGGGTTGAGGAGGACCAGGTGAAGCAAATGAGGGAGAAGGTGTTGAGATTCTGGAAGGATGTGCATAGGGTGTCCTCACCCTTGATTCTGGGTGGTTCAGAAGGATACCTGTGTATGCCCTAGAGTAGAATGATGTCATGCGGGTCCCCATCGCTGTACTGCAGATCTGTTTGTAGATGATGCCCCCATGTTGCTCATGGTGACCAGGAAGGAGGATATACATTGACTGAAAGTGTTGGTCCACAGCGTAGAGTGGAGGAGGAGAGGGGTGGTTGGGTGGGTTAGTCACAATGAGAGCATTTGGCTCTGGGTGCTGGGTGGTAGGGTTATGGAGTTTAGGAAGCATTTAGAAGGTAGGATTGTGGGGAAAGCTGGGGGGGGGGGGGGAGGGGGGGGGGGGAAGAGAGAGAAAGCGAGACTCGGGGGAGGCATTCTGGGATGGATGGACCTAAGGATTTTAGGAGGGACTGGAGATCCTGTTAGATTTCTGGAATGGGCTCATTGTGACAGCGTATGTAGGTGGACATATCTAACAGCTGGTGGAGTCCGTTGTAGAATTTGGGGAATGGTGGTGAGGCAATGTTAAAGGTGAAGAAATTCTGGAAAGTTGATGGGGGCTATGTGGGTGGATGACAAGTTGTACGAAGTAGTGAACTGAGTCGAGCAAGGTTCAGTATTGGTTCTGGACTGCGCCTGATTGGTGGTGTTGGTGGCAAAAAATTGTTTCCCTGTATAGGGACTTGTAGGAGGAGAGAAGATTTTTAACAAGCACACCATGATTCAGTTTGACGATGGGGCAAAGGTAAGGCCTTCGGATGGGACTGACATTTTTGTGGGACTGATGTTATTGGAGGACAGGTTCATATCTGTGTGTCATGTCCGTTTCGGTTCTGGGTACTAGAGGGTGTTGGAATAGAGTTTCTCAGGGTGTGGTATATGCAATAGGTCTGCAAAGCAGGGTTGGTGGCTTTGAGGGGATGTGAGGGAACTTTGATGGAGGATCTTGTAGAGATGGTGGATAGTGGTAGTCCCAAGGCAGGAGTAGGATGTGAACAAGTTTGAAAGTTTTTCTTTTTAAGGTGGTGTGCATGTTGCTCTAGGTCCTGTGGTGCAAAAGTTTCAGTTTGGGAGATGAAATGCAGGAATTTGGGATTGCGAGCAAGAGACTTTTATATATGGAGAGGAGAGATATTGCAAAGATGTTTGGGCCTGATTTATATGGTTTTGCATGACTAGGTTGGTGAGGGCTATGGACTGACAGAATGTGAACAGATAGAGGTCATTGTGGAGAGCAGGGCTGCATCTGGTTATGTGTAATTGGATGATCAGGCCAATTGGGACCATTCTGCAAGCTAGGCAACAACATAGCAACATTATGTGGGACTGGGTTCTGGCTAGGGATAGAGAAGCTTTCCTATACTGGCGCACATGGGAAGAGCAACGATCCATGGGAAAGGATAAAAAAAAATTAAAATGTACATAGGAAAAATCAGAAAAAGGAAGAAATAGATTAAGTGTAGGGGAGAAGGTGAAATGTGATGGAGTGGAGTGTATAGTGAAAGTCTAAAGCAAATTAAAATCGGCATGAAAACACAATGAGATCAAAGAAAAAAATGAATAAAAAGAGAATACTAGTGGAATGTAGAGCTGTGTGTGAATAGGTGTGAAGAGAAGGGGCAGCAGGTGTAACTGGATTATGAGAGACCAGTCCCAAATTCTTGCGTCCCATCTCCCAGATTGAAGCTCTTGCCGTCCAGGAACTACAGCAGCATGTACAATACCACCTCAAAAATCGCTCCGATCTGCTCTCCTACTCCGGTCTTGGGCAACCACTGTCCACCACCTCTACATGAGCCCCATCAAACCTTCCTCACATCCCTTCATAGCTGCCAAACCCTGCCTTGCAGACCTACTACATTTACTAAGACTTCTCCTTTGAGGGAAAACCTACAGAAAGATCCATGGTACAGCAATGCCCAACCACATGGCACTATCCTACGCCAACCTATTGAGGGGCGTCTAGAGGAATCTGTCCTAAATACCCAGAATCCCAAACTCCTCAGCTCATTCAGATTCATTTTTGACATCTTCATGATGTGGACTAAGGATGAGAACACCCTATCCAGATTCCTGCAGGACCTTAACAGCCCTCTCCCCAATTTGCTTTGTCAGGTCCTCCTGAACCCAACAAGCCACCTACCTCAGTGCTGAAATCCATCTCAAGGATGAGTACATCAGTACCTCCATCCAAAACAAATCTATCTCCACTACATGGCTACATTAGTACCTCTATCCAAAACAAAACTACCTCCACTTTGGCAGCTGCCACTCATTCCATACCAAGAAACTTTTCCATACAGCCTGGCAAAACACCATTGTTGCATGCGTAGTGATGATCAGTCCCCCTACGTTCTCTATCTCCAGTCACCTACCACCTCTCACACACCCACTGTATGACAGTAAAGGAGCATTCCTCTTGTGACTCAGTGCCAACCAGGACTGGAGGAGCTCTATCACATTCTCCACCAGTATTTCTACTACCTCTTGTCATGCTCTGACATTAAGAATATCCTTCCCTTCCCGCCCACTTTCACAGTGGTATTCTGCCATCCACCAAACCTATGCAATATCCTTGTGCATCTCTATTCCATCCTTTGCCTCATGCCTTGTATTGATCTAGATGCAGAGCCTGTCCCATACATCATCCCACTACAGTTTTTTCCAGTCCTGCCACAGGTATCTCCTACGCTATCAGAGGCAAGTCTACCTGTGAAAGCAGCTACATGATCTTCAAACTAAGCTGTAACCACTATGCCTCTTTCTACATGGGCATGGTAACTTATGAGCTGTCTTTCTGCATGAATAGCCACTGCCAAACTGTGGCCATGAAACAGCTGGACCATCCAGTTGCTAAAAATGATACCCAATACAATGTTCTTCACTTTAATGACTTCTTCACAGCTTGCCTCCATCAGGATTCTTCCTACCAACACCAGCTTTTCTGAATTGCCTAGGTGTGAGCTTGCCCTATTATATCCTTCATTCTCATAAGACCTCAGGCCTCAACCTTTGCTAGCCTCTGTTCCCCACCCCCTCTCCCCTTCAGTTCTGTCACATCACCACTACGCATGCCTTATAACCCACCCACACTCATACTAGTCTTTTCTGCTTCTCTACTTCCCTCCCTGGTGCCCTCTCCCCTTCCCTGCAGGACAACCTCTCACCACTGCAGTTAACAGCCCTATTCTGCCCCTACCACATCCCAGCATGCTTCCACAGAGAGTACAGCATCTTCTCTCACCTGCTGTCCCCTCCCCCCCTCCCTCCCTCCCTTCCTGACCCATGACCCCTCCTTACGCCTACCACCTTACCCCAACAGATTAATGCTTGTATCAGATGCAGTCACAGCTGCGCTCCAGTCCTCAGAGACAGTGGCCGTGCATGTGCGCGCATGTGTGCATGTGAGAGGGAGAAGAAGGAAGGAAGGAGAAGGGACTTTGTCTCCTTTCTCGGCGTTCCTGTCTGAAACTCAATGCCTTTGTGTCATATTACACATATATTTCACACACATTTCTTCATTGAAATATTAGAACTGCAAGATGGACAATGGTCTGTCACAAAATGACATTTTTTAATTTTTTATTTGAGCAATAAATACATTAATTTGTATGTGTGTTATTGGCACATCTAGGTAGGTACCACAAATGATACAATTGGAAGAACTGGCACTAGTACATAATTCTAAAACAGTTTTCTACACTGCTACTTTTGTGCAAATGTATGTGATTTTTAAAATTGATATTTTCTTAGAGATAATGATTATTGTGGATCATTTCATAGACTTTCTTCTCCATCATACACAACATTGTGATTAACAGATTATAGATATAAAAGTGACAATATTTATATTGATATGATAAAGGGTGTACCAATCACTTGTAGTTGAATTAACAAAATAAAAATTTTGTTTTACAGTTGGTGAATAACATGGCAGTATGTCTGCTCTACTTGGGCCGCTTACGTGATGCTCTGATGTTAATGGAGGGTGGTGTGAGAGCAAACCCAGCTCGTGGGCTGCATGAAAGTGTTTTGCTCAATATATGCACCCTTTATGAGCTGCAGTCATCTCTTTGCAATCAACGTAAACTTGGCATGCTTGCACTGCTTGGCAGATACAAAGGAGATGGAGCTTATGTTGGCTCTCTTAAGTTACAAGTCTGAGAATGTTTCATGTAAAAAAATTTGTAATTTGTATTGTGAGTCAGCCTGTGTGAACAGCTTTGTCCATCTTCTTTGATAGAATTTGTCACTTTAGAGTGATGATGTGCCTAAAAATTGCAAATATTTTACAATAAATAGATATGTTTTTAAAATTCAGTGATGAAGTAAACATGTATGAACAATTTTTAGAGCTGTTTCACCATTCCTTGTTGAGAACAAAACTTAATTAGCTGGTGGAGTTTGTTGAAGAGATCTCTTCCACTGTGATACTCTGAAATGCATCTAACTAAATAATTGTTGTTTAAGATGAGTATCTTGTAAAAACTGTAAAAAGTGTATATACTTGTGTGTGTGTATATTGAATCTCCATGTACCCAGACATGTAAACTATGTTGTACCTTATAATATGTTAAATAGAATTATTATGCCAAAGTTTTAAAAATAAAGTTTTATGAGACATGGCTTGAGATGCAACTTCACCGTGGATTCCTAGTTGTTGCTCCTTCTTGTAAACTTTTACCTTTTTTAATTGTTATCTGTTCTGCATCTGCAACTCTTATTTTTTCTTGTGTGCATAATTGTAAGCTTGGACAAAATATTAGTCACCCCATAGGGAAATCATTTCAAGAATCATTTAATGCCATGCATTTCCCCTCCTGGACTTGATAACTACCTGATTTGTAGTCCAGAAGATTGTTCTGTTCTTCCAGGTTACACACAATACTCTTAAGATCTGATCGTACTAATCCATCCAATTGCAAGGATGCTGATATTGGTATTTTACCCACTATTCCAACATGTCTCACAGATTTTCTATTGCTTTCAATTCAATGATTTTGCAGGCCAAATGAGATGTAATAGGGTGGGGGAGCATTCAGAAAATCAGTCACATATTCTTCCAACCCAATGACCTGTACTGTCATCTTCTTTGTATGCCTGTGTTAGCAGTGGCCTCATGTGGGGTGACCAGCTCCAGATGCATGCACTTCTTATCAAAATGTTCTCTTGCTGACGGGTTGGGGTAGACTTTCATTCACTGCCTGCAGCAATTGCTTTTGGATTTGGAAGCAATTTGATTCATAAACACTGAAACACATCTCGGGTCCCTCTCAGTCAGGATCTTTTTGTTTCCACAAATCTGACGTTATGTTTTGTGGCCACATGTGTTACGCCAAGACTTGTAGACACACTGAACAATCTGCTGACAAACACCAATAGATCCAGCAACTTTACACACCTTACGACCATGGGTACAGCCAAATATGATTGCCCCGTTTGCTACTTTGTCACTTCCTTACATATATTCATGTTTACCTACAATACAGGGTGTTACAAAAAGGTATGGCCAAACTTTCAGGAAACATTCCTCACACACAAAGAAAGAAAATATGTTATGTGGACATGTGTCCGGAAATGCTTGCTTTCCATGTTAGAGCTCATTTTATTACTTCTCTTCAATTCACATTAATCATGGAATGGAAACACTCGGCAACAGATCGTACCAGCGTGACTTCAAACACTTTGTTACAGGAAATGTTCAAAATGTCCTCTGTTAGTGAGGATACATGCATCCACCCTCCGTCGCATGGAATCCCTGATGCGCTGATGCAGCCCTGGAGAATGGCGTATTGTATCACAGCCATCCACAATACGAACACGAAGAGTCTCTACATTTGGTACCGGGGTTGCATAGACAAGAGCTTTCAAACGCCCCCATAAATGAAAGCCAAGAGGGTTGAGGCCAGGAGAGCGTGAAGGTCATGGGATTGGTCCGCCTCTACCAATCCATTGGTCACCGAATCTGTTGTTGAGAAGCGTACGAACACTTCGACTGAAATGTGCAGGAGCTCCATCGTGCATGAACCACATGTTGTGTCGTACTTGTAAAGGCACATGTTCTAGCAGCACAGGTAGAGTATCCCGTGTGAAATCACGATAACGTGCTCCATTGAGCGTAGGTGGACAAAACTAAAATGAGCTCCAACATGGAAATTAAGCGTTTCCGGACACATGTCCACATTACATCTTTTCTTTATTTGTGTGTGAAGAATGTTTCCTGAAAGTTTGGCCGTACCTTTTTGTAACACCCTGTATAACTTAAAACCTTAATGTCTCACTGATGGCTACTGCTTTATGCTCACATAGAGGCAGTGCACACACTGTTGAGCATGCACTATCAGTGAAGGCTTAGTGACTCATAGGTGCTTGTACACTCTGGAGAACTAATTTTTTGTCCAGTAAGCTTATATCCAATATATTTATACATAAATTAGGTGGCTTAGAGCATTATGTACATATTGTTGTTGTCTTCAGTCCAAAGACTGGTTTGATGCAGTTCTCCTTGACTCTGTCTGCGCAAGCCTTATCATCTCCAAGTAACTTCTGCAATTTACATCCTGCTGAACCTGCATAGCGCATTCATTTCTTGGTCTCCCTCTACTATTTTTATGCTCTGCTCTCCCTCAAATACTAAAATGGTGATCCCTTGATGTCGCAGATACCTTCTTTTGGTCAAGTTGTGCCACAAATTTCCTGTCTGCCCAGTGCTATTCAGCACCTCCTCATTATGCATATGATCGACCTGTCTAATCTTCAGAATTCTTCTGTAGCCCTACATTTAAAAAGCTTTTATTCTCTTCTTGTCTAAACTGTTTATCATACATGTTTCACTTACATACATGGCTACACTCCATACAAATACTTTCAAAAAAGGCTTCCTGACACTTAAATATATACTCCATGTTAACAAATTTCTCTTCTTCAGATTCGCTTTCCTTGCCATTGCCAGTCTACATTTTATAACCCGTCTACCTCAACCATTATCAGTTATTTTGCTGCCCAAATAGCAAAACTCATCTACTGCTCTAAGTGTCTCATTTCCTAATCTAACTCCCTGAGCACCACCTGATTTAATTCAGTTACATGCCATTTTCATTATTTTGCTTCTGTTGATGTTCAACTTATATCCTCCTTCCATGACACACAAAATTAAAAAAAAAGAGAGATTCCTCTGCTATCTAGTAGGGATAATCAGTTCCATTTATCCCAGAAATGCTTAACGGTGTATAAGGCATTCAGAGTTGCTGCCATCATGAAGCAATTCTCGAACTAAAATGGAAATGGCTTCCTCAGTGAAACGACGATGTCACATCCACACAAAGAACTAACTCACATTCGAAAATGGCAGATACTGCACAAGAGATCACTGATCTTAATTGGTAATTGGATGTACCATCAGATAGGTAGCATGTTTCAAAAGGAGCAGATTTCAAACTCTGCAAAAGCTGCTATAGAAGGCCAATTATTGACTATTGTATATACATGCTATAATTAATTCATTGCATAACCAAATAACTCAGTATATGGGTTAGTATAACAACAAAAATAATTAATTTTTGACAATATTAATTGGATAGATAAAATCTACTCACCAAGCAGCAGCAGGAGAACATGCACGCATGTACATGTGTGTGTGCTCCCACAAAACCACACACACACACACACACACACACACACACACACACACAAAAAGAAGGTTGAACTTATGCAAGCTTTCGGTGCAGCAGAAGAGATGAAGGGGAAGGAAGAAGGATGTAGGAAGAGGACTGGAGAGCTTTAGGAAAAGGGATACAGTTTGGAAAAGCCACCCAGAAGCCTGGGTCAGGGGAGACTGATTGTTGGGGACTCCATTGAATGAGATTTGTAAACCTGAGAGCATAAATGTGGAAAGCAGGGTAATATGCAAGACAGAGATTACTGCTAAAATACCATGCACGAGTTAATAAGAGCAAAAAGGTAAGTGCATTGTATGTAACAGAGGTGGGAAGGGGGATGGTAAAAATAAAAGATGTAGAAAACTAAAATGTAATGAAGAAAGGGGTAGTTACTGTGAGGAAATGACATGATGGAAGGAATTAATGTAAATTAAGGCCAGGTGGCTGGTGAGAATCGAGGACATGTTGTAGTGCTAGTTCTCACCTGCTGAGTTCTGAGAAACTGGCGTCTGGAGAAGAATCCAGATGCCGCATGTGGTGAAACAGGCACTGAGGTCATGACTGTCACGTTGCAGAGCATGCTCTGCAACAGGATATTGTGTGTTGCAACACTACACCCTCTGCCTCTGTCCAATCATCCTAACTGGATGGTAGTTTTGCCGATGTAAAAGGCATGTGTTTATGTAACAACTGGCATATGATGTCATTTCACATGTTGCTCTCCCTTCGATAGTATATGCTTTGCCAGTTACAGAACTGGTGCATAGGGCAAGTCTTGCAGCGAGGACAGTCACAGAGGTAGGAGCCATAGGGTGAGAGAGAGGTGTAGAAGGAACATAGTGCCTGAAAAGGATTTTGCAGAGATTGGGAAGGCGACAAAAAGCTATTGTAGGTGTCGTAGGAAAAATCTCAACCAGAATGGATCTCATTTCAAGGCATGACCTTATTGAAGTAGCTGATTAATACATTCAAGACTGGGATAACACTGAGTGACATGTGATGTGCTCTGAAGTTGTTTTTTTGGAGGGAGCAGCTGTACCAGGATTGGTTATGAAGGCCCAGGAAATCTGCTTTTGAACTTGGCTGGTGGGGTAATTATGTCCAGTCAAGGGTGTGAGGACGGTGGTGTATTGCTGTAAACAGTCTGCATCAAACAAATGCATGTGCCTCAAATGTCAAGACTGTATGGGAGGGAACGTTTGACATGGAAAGAATGGCAACTGTCAAAATGTAAGTACTGTTGTTTGTCAGTAGGTTTGATGTGGACATAAGTGTGTAGCTGGTCTTCGGTGAAAATGAGATCAACAGAAGGAAAATGGCATGGGATTCAGAATAGGACCATGCGAAGGTTTTTAGAGATTCCAGGAGTTTTAACATGTCAGCCTCACTATGAGTTGTGGTATCAATGCCTGTTTCATCACACATGCTATCTGGATTCTTCATCCAGACACCAGTTTCTCAGAACTCCACAGGTGAGAATTAGCACTACAACATGTACTAGGTTCTTACCATCCTTCTGGCCTTAATTTACATTAGTTCCTTCCATCTTAGCCTTTTTTTCACAGTAATTACTCCTTCCTTCACTCCACTTTAATTTTCTACATCTTTCATTTTCTGACTTTTCTATTTTTCACCATCCCCTTGCACTTCCATTACGTACAATGCACTTAGCTTTTCAATCTTATTAACCCATGCATGATGTTTTAGCAGTAATCTCTTGCATATTACCCTGTCTTTCAGCTTTAAGCTTTCAGGTTTACAATTCTCATCCCGTCTGATAGGTCTCCCTTGATCTGGGTTTCTGGGTGAATTTTCCGAACCTTTCCCCTTTTCTTAAACCTCTCAACCTCTCCAGTCCTTTTCCTTCAACCCTCTTCTGCCCCTTCAACTCTTCTATTAAAAAAAGTAGCCCCTGGCTCTGAAAGCTTCCAGAAGTTAAGCCTTCTGTGTGTGTGTGTGTGTGTGTGTGTGTGTGTGTGTGTGTGTTTTCCCCTGCTGCCATTTGGTGGGTATCCAATATCAGTAAATGGATTAGCAATGTTTGGCCTATATGTATTCAGGTGAGAGAAATATTGGTGGTGATGAGAAGTTAGAGGAGACCGTTTCATGACAGGAAATATTAGTTCAACTTTAGAAAAAGAAAGGATGCTAACAAGAATTGAATCTGCTCAATCAGTAATGGTGTATGAGGAAACTGAAGTGCCAAAACATTGAAACATGTATAAAGGGTGCACAATTAAAAGTACCTGCCTCCCCTTTGAATGTGACTGAAATTTTCGTCTTCTGAAATAGAGTAAACAGCTTCAGCAATGGACTTTTATGCAGCAAGTGACTGTTAACATTCTTGTGCCAGCATTTCACTTTATTTTATCAGTGAAATTAGACATTTCTCTTTTCGACATGCAAAATTATTTCCTCGTTAGAAGAAAGAATTGAAATTGGGAAAGCATATATCAGAACACGCTTGATTAAAGAAATTCGTGACATTTTCAAGGTCATGTATTTGGATAGAGAACTACGAGCAAAGAGAGCAGTGCCAAGTCTATGTAAAAACTGGTGCACCTATGCAAAATGTAAAATGATAAATAATTCCTTCAGTTCACACACCAGTAGCTTTTACTTTATATTTAAATGTCTTAATTTGAAGCTATATCGTGAGACAGTTGTACAGCAGTTACAGGCAGATGACAGTCAGAAACATGTAGCTTACTGCATGTGACTTTTGAATAATGTTAACAATGGTTTGTTAGACTCTTTCTATCACATCATGAGTGATGAAGCATGGCTTCATCTTTCCAGTCGTGTGAATTCATAGAACCAAGGTAGTCAGCAATGGAGAACCCTAACATTGTGTGTCAGTACCACGCCATGATGAAGAAATGGGTATTTGGAGCAATATAACAGGAGTCTGCATCATTGGACCAATATTTTTTGACACTGCCCTAAACACAGTTGCATATATATGGAAATTCTTTATATGCATTGTGCTCAGTTCTTTGAATATGAGACACAATGCTGTTTCCTCCATCAAGTTGGAGCAACGTGCCACAAATCTAAGGTACACTGGATCTAACAAAGTGTTTCTTTTTTTTTCCTGTATGGACTTGTGAAGAGGAAGGTTTATGAAACAAATGCACAAACAATACAGGAACTGAAAGACATCATCACGTGTGAAGTTGCTGCCACCAATATCCAGACTTTACATTGGGTGTATCCGAATATGCTCAGTCGTGCACAACTGTGTATTGATGTTGCAGGAGATCACTTTCAGCACCTTCTATAAATGTATTTTTCAATGAATTTATTCTACATAAATGGTAAGTCTATTTCAGCTCTGTTTCTATAATTTCACTGCATTTCCTTCATATTTACATGGGATACTTTTATCTGTGCAACCTTGTGCAAAAGTTGGTAAGCTTGTTCCAGAAAGGTCATGTTCAAAAAGGCCCTGTGGTTGTCTTAAAATTGTCGTAAGGATACATCACAAGAAAACTGCAATGTATATGCAAAATATATTGTGCAATGAAAAATATGTCCATAATGAGTCAACAGTAAGAGGTCAAATTAAAGGAAATCCAACTCCTCAAAATATGGAATCAACATACATACTTACTGCAAGATGAAGAGTTCCAATTATGTTGTGTGTTAAAACTTTCTTTGAGGCACACTGTGCACTACTAACAGAATTATAAATGTTGCACTGAATTGGAAAGCAATAAGTGTTAACCATGTTAACAAACAAGATAAATGTGAGCTCATAACAAGACAAGGACAACAGATATCCAGGAAAAAATAAGGTGCTATTACTCATCACGTATTCATGTTTGACTTACAGAACACTTTACCTATACATTGATTAAAATAACTTTGTGATTAACGTTTCAGCAAGTCCAGTGGTATGAGCCGGCCACCAGCCAGTCCTAGTTCTCCCACAACAGTTAGTCCACCCCTGTGCCATCCTCAATCCTAACCCCTTGCAGCAAGGATCATATCCCTGTGGAAGACCTAGGTGAGAAACCAGCCCAATACACTCACTCAGCACTTCCTATTCTGATCCTATCACAAGTTAATCCTACCCCACCAGGGGCTGGGTCCCCTGCGAAAGCAGCCATGTCATTTACCATCTCGGCTGCAATCATTGCACAGCTTTTAATTCTGGTATGACTATCAATTGGCAGTCTACCAGGATGAAGGTCCAATGCCAAACTGTGACCAATAGCAAAGTAGACCACCCTGTGCCACAACATGCAGCTGTGCAGAACATGGTTGATTTCAATGACTGCTTCACTGTCTCAGCCATCTGGATCCTCCCCTCCACCCCCAGCTTTTCTGAAATGCACAGATGGGAGTTATCTGTACAACATATTTGCCACTCCTGTAATTATCCCAGCCTCAACACATGGTAACATACTGTGTCCACACCCTCTACCCAACAGTAAAGTTTCCACCTCCTCTGTCCTATCATCTCATTCTCGTCTCCCACTCTCTTGTTTGCCACCCTTTGACCCTGCACCTGCCCATCTCCTTTCCTTTTTTACTCCTTTTTTCCCACTTCCCTGCCTCATATCTTCTGATGCTGTACCTTTTGGCATTCTAGTCCCTGCACACTCCGTCAGACAGCATTCATCTCTCACCCCACTTGTACACTACTTCCCCTTCCCGCCCCCTCCAGATTGCTGGGTGCATCACACGTGATAGTTGTATTTTGGCCTGAGCTGCTGGAGTTAGTGGTCATGTGTGTGAGAGATGTGCTTGCCTGTGTGTGTGATTGGAGTGTGTGTCTCTTTTGCTGCCGAAGGCTGTGGCTGAAAGTTTTGTTTAACTGTCTTTTAATTGTGCCCCTCTGCAACCAAGCAAGTCTTCTTTAAAAAACACAAAAAGGATCATTATGAGTAAATATTATATCCTGGTGGATAGCTATCTGTGACAGAACTAGCAAAAAAATGTTGGTGCTTAACAAAATGACTGCAGTGAGCTTTATCTCATCCTCAGCTCTGGAAGCAGATATCACAAATCAAAAGACATCTCTAAATGGAGAAAACGTAAATTGGCTTGAAATAGGCTGCTGCTGCTGCTGCTGCTGCTGCTCGAAAGAATAAAATAAAGAGATTACTTATTTAATAAAATTTCCAAAAAGATTCTCCTTTAAAAGACATAAATTTTTGAAACTTACCTCAGCTCAGTACAGCCGATAGAGACACAAAAAACAACCGAAAATTTAAGCTCCTAGCTTTCGGAATAAATGTTCCTTCATCAGGGAGGAGAGAGGGGAAAGAAAGGGAAGAAGGGAAAGTGGATTTAGTTACTCACAACCCAGGTTATGAAGCTTCATAACCTGGGTTGTGAGTAACTAAATCCACTTTCCCTTCTTCCCTTTCTTTCCCCTCTCTCCTCCCTGATGAAGGAACATTTATTCCGAAAGCTAGGAGCTTAAATTTTCGGTTGTTTTTTGTGTCTCTATCGGCTGTACTGAGCTGAGGTAAGTACTGGCCAGCCCCTCTATCTCTTTGTTAGTAATTGTTTCACATCTTTATATGAGATTTTCCATTAATTATTTATAAATTTTTGAAAGTCAGATAGAGGAAAACAATCACCACCCCTCAGCAATGATACATACCATTGTTTTACCCAGAAGGCAAAGCTATTACAAAATAGGGGTAGAAGTACATTTGGATAGATTAGATTAGATTAGATTAATACTTGTTCCATAGATCATGAATACGACACTTCGTAATGATGTGGAACGTGTCAGGTTAATGAAAGATGTCTGTACAAGATATTACATTACACAAAATATTACATGACACTAATGTTTAAGTTAGTTTTTTTCCCTCCCTTAATTTATATCTAAAAATTCAGCCAATGAGTAGAAGGAGTTGTCATCTAGAAATTCTTTTAATTTATTTTTAAATGTTGGTTGACTATCTGTCAGGCTTTTGATGCTGTTTGGTAGGTGACCAAAGACTTTTGTGGCAACATAATTTACCCCTTTCTGTTCCAAAGTCAAATTTAACCCTGCATAGTGATCATCCTTTCTCCTGGTGTTATAGCTATGCACACTGCTATTACTTTTGAACTGGGTTGGATTATTAACAACAAATTTCATAAGTGAATATATCTACTGTGAGGATCCCTAGATCCTTCAATAGATGTCTGAAGGATGACCGTGGGTGGGCACCAGCAATTATTCTGATTACACATTTTTGAGCAATGAATACTTTTTTACTCAATGATGAATTATCCCAGAATATGATGCCATGTGAAAGCAGTGAATGAAAGTAGGCATAGTAAGTTAATTTACTGAGATTCTTATCACCAAAATTTGCAATAACCGTAATAGCATACGTAGCTGAACTCAGACGTTTTTAGCAGACCATCAGTGTGTTGCTTCCAGTTTAACCTCTCATCAGTGGACACACCTAAAAATTTTGAAAATTCTACCTTAGCTACAGACTTCTGTTCAAAGTCTAAATTTATTACTGGAGTTGTGCCATTTACTGTACAGAACTGTATCTACTGTGTTTTACCAAAATTTAAAGAGAGTCCGTTTGCTGAGAACCACTTAGTAATTTTGTGAAAAACATCATGTATAATTACATCACTTAGTTCTTGGCTTTTGGATGTTATTACTATACTTGTATCATCAGCAAAAAGAACTAACTTTGCATCTTCATCAATATGGAATGTTAAGTCATTAACGTATATCAAGAACAGCAAAGGATCTAAGACTGAATCCTGTGGGACCCCGTGCTTGATAGCCCCCCAGTTTGAGGAATCAGCTGTTGTTTTAACATTACACGAACCACTTATTTCAACTTTTTTTTTTTAGAGAAAGTAGAAGAAACAAAATTCTTTAAACACAAATTTTAGTTTGTCTATTCTGCAGTCTGTTGGGGCCGGTAGAATCAGTACCTTCTGCTTCTTCTCACTTCAAACAGGATGATTTACAACAAATATTTCTTAAAGAAAGTACTTTCTGATCAACATTGCATTGTTGCACTGCAGCACCACTGAGAGAGTGTAGGCCCCTAGTTACCTGCGACAGACGGCGACCGCACCGACAGCAGCCCCTGGCATGACGCAGACGAACAAGCTGCACTAAACTAGAAAAGGATGCCTTCAATAACAGCAGCACCATGGTTGAAGATACTGCGTGAAGCCACAGCACATGGCACAGACGCACCAACGGACAGCGACGGCTTCCACTGTGCAAGCCGACAGCCCAGTTCCGCTACGCCAACGTGCCCTCGCAGCTCCTCCGCTTCACACCAAACAGCGGCCCTGCACTGCTCCGTAGCTGACTGTCCACTGCGGGTGCTGTAGCCATATCCGTAGCCATAGCTGTAGCCGTACCATACTCGGGACTCGAGGGTACAGCCCTATCCCGTACGAGCTCGTAACTCCTCTTGCAACACATACTTTCAGTGAGGTATGTTTGTATAGGAACCTAAAGGCTGAAAATTACACTTATTCTGGGCTATATGGTGACAATGCATCTGAATAAATGGTTTTTGTTTTCTTTTATTTATGTGCTGTGGTTAGCTAACTATAAAAAAAATGAGATTCAAGAAGTTTCACAATGCACAACATTCCAAACTTTTTGAAATTATTAAAAATAGTTTCAGTAGTTCCACTGTTCTTTCAAATTGTTGAACTGTTTTTAATGCCTTTATATCCACAAGAAATGAAGGGTATGTTCATTAACTTAGGTTGATATTTCAGTAAGACTGAAACCTTCCCACCTGGCTAGCCATGCGATTTAACGCACAGCTTACCGAGTGGGAAGGTGTGCTGGTCCCCAGTGCGAATCCGCTTAGCAGATTAGTGTTGAGATCCTAAGTGCCAGCCAGCTTGTGGATGGTTTTTAAAATGGCTTTGCATCTGCCTTTGCGAATGTGGGCTGGTCCCCTTATTCCGCCTCAGTTACACTATGTCGGCAATTGTTGCGCAAACACTGTCTCCACGTATGTGTACACCATAATTACTCTACCACGCCAACATTGGGGTTACACTCATCTGAAAAGAGATGTTCCCGGAGGGGGGGGGGGGGGGGGGGGGGGAGGGGGAGGAGCGGTCCACTGGTGGGTGAACCGCACAATAGCCCTGGTGTTCAGCGTGGGGCAGCAGTTGTGTGAGTGGACTGCTGTAGCCTGTTGTGGGGCTGTGTACCACTGAGGGCTACTGCAGGGACGAAGCCTCTCCATCATTTCTAGGTCCCCAGTTCAATACATACATACATACATACATACACACATACACACACACATACACATAAAAGACTGAAACTTTAGAGCTAAATATCTTGTTTACATACAGATGTGGGTTAGCCATCACTATTCTGAGCCTCTCATTATTTTTATTATTTATTATATTTTACATAAGTGGACTTTGGTTAAATATATGGAGTAAGTCAGATCCTTGTTATATATCTCTAATGGAATGGAATGTGTGCTTTTTAAATAATACTTGTTTTTAATTAATTGTGACAGGGGTTTGAATTCAACTGCAGAAAAAGTAAGCAGAGGAAAAATAATAGGGGAAGAAAAATTTGAAGAGAGAAATGAAAAAGAAAGGAACTATACAAATTTTGCACAGATTACTATTTAATTGCTGAAAACATTTGTTGTAAGAACCATGATAAAAGTTTTCATATATGGAAGAGACCTGTAGATCACAGAAGGTTTCAGACAGCTAATATAGGGAGAATTGGAAAATAGATTTTCAACTGTGAAACATTTCTAGGAGCAGATGAGGCCTCTGATGATGATTTATTAGCTATGAACTGTAGATTGAAACTGAAGTAATACCAGAAAGATACAAACTCAAATAGATGAGTCATAGGTTAATTGAAAGAACTGTATGTTGTTGATTTTCAAAGGGAGCATTATGCAATAATTTATCAAAACAGAAGAAAGGAATGCAACTGCAGATGAACAGGTAGTTTTGAGAGATGAAAGAGTGAAGGAAGCAGAGGATCAAATAGGCATGAAGACAAGGCCTAAAAGAAATCCTTGGATAACATATGAGATATTGAATTTAATTGAAGAGAGGAAATATAAAAATGAAGCAAGTAAAAGGAATACAGACATCTAAAAAATTAAATTGGCAGAAAGTGCAAAATATCTTAGGAGAAATGGCAAGTTGTAGAAGCATGCACAAATAGGGGAAATATAGATGCAAGCCAGTACTGAGCAAAGAAGGGAAAGCTGACAGGTGGAAGGGATATGTAGAACGGTTCTATAAGGGACACAAACTTGAGGACAATATTAGATGAAGAGAAGAGGGACAAGGTGAAGAGGAATTGGCGGATATGATAATGTGAGATCAATCTGACAGCACACTAAGAGACCAAAACTGAACCAAGGCTGCTGGAGTAGATGACATTTCCTCAGACTTATTGAGGTTCTTGGTAGAATCAGTCATGAAGAGAAGCAAGATACCACCTCAGATTTCAAGAAGCATGTCATAATTACAGTTCCAAAGAATCCAGGTGCTGATGTGTGTGAATATTACTGAACCATCAGCTTAATGAGTCATGTTTGCATAATACTGATACAAATTATTTACAGATGAATGTAAAAACTTGTAGAAGCCAATCTCGTGGAAGATCAGCTTGGGTTCTGGAGAAATGTAGGAACAAGTGAGTCAATAACTGCCAAATGACTTATCTCAGAAGATAGACCAAATAAAGGGCAAACCAACATTTATAGTATTTGTAGGTTTAGAGAAAGGTTTTTACAGTGTTGATTATAATACAGTCTTTGAAATTCTAAAGATTTTTTTAATCACCAGTCTTCTGACTGGTTTGATGAGGCCCACCAGGAGTTCCTGTCCTGTGTCAACCATTTCATCTTAGAGTAGCAATTGCACCCTATGTCTTCAATTATTTGCTGGGTGTATTCTAATCTCCATCTTCCTCTACAGTTTTTACCCTCTACAACTCCCTCTAGCATCCCTGAAGTTATCGCCTGATGCCGTAACTTATGTCCTACCATCGTGTCCCTCATTCTTGTCAGTGTTTTCCATATATTCCTTTCTTTGCCAATTCTGCAGAGAACCTTTACATTCACTACCTTATCAGTCCACCTAATTTTAAAAATTCTTCTTTAGCACCACATCTCAGACGCTTCGATTCTGTTCTGTTTTCCCCGCAGTCCATGTCTGGGCTCCAGATGTACATTCTCAGAAATTGTTTTCTCAGGTTAAGATCTATGTTTGATGCTAGCATACCTCTCTTGGCTAGGAATGCCTTTTTCATCAGTGCTAGTCTGCTTTTGATGTCCTCCTTGCTCTGTCCATCATAGGTTATTTTGCTGCCTAGGTAGCAGTATTCTTTAACTTCCTCAATTTTGTTATCCACAATTTTAAAGTAATATTTCTTGCTATTCTCCTTTCTGCTACTTCTCATTACTTTGGTCTTTCTATGATTTACTCTCAATCCATATTCTGTAGACTGTTTATTCCCTTCGACACAACCTGTCATTCTTCGTCAGTGTCATAGAGGATAGCAATGTCATCAGCAAATATTTTCATTGACATCTTTCACCTTGAATTTTAATCCCACTCCTGAACCTTCATTTTATTTCCCTCATTGCTTCTTTGATGTATAGATTGAACAGTAGAGGCAAAAGACTACATCCTTCTCTTACATTCTTCTTAATCTGAGCACTTCGTTCTTGATATTCCATTCTTATTATTCCCTTTAGGTTCTTCTACATGTTGTATATTTCACACCTTTCCCTATAGTTTACCCCTATTTTTCTAGAATTTCTGATATCTTGCGCCATTTTACATTGTTGAAGGCTTTTTCCAGATTGACAAATCCTATGAACTTGACTCGATTTTTCTTCAGTCTTGCTTCCATTAACAACCACAATGTCAGAACTGCCTCTCTGGTGCCACCTTTCCTAAAGCCAAACTGATTGTCATCTAACAGATCCTCAATTTTCTATTCCATTCTTCTGTATGTTATTCTTGTAAGCTCATGGATGCAAGAGCAATTAAGTTGATTGTGCAATAATTCTCTCACTTTTCAGCTGTTACTATCTTTGAAATTGTGTGGATGATGGTTTTCCAAAAGTCTGATGGCATTCCTTGTCCCTAGGTTTTCATTCCAGATTCTGTGATTGCCCTCTTTAGAGATGTCCATTCCTTTTCAACTGTACTGCCTACTGTCTATAGCCTCAGAGAACTTCAAACATGTCTCTTCATTCCTCTGTACTTTCACATCCCACTTCTTTGCACACTGATTTTTTCTGACTGATCTCTTAAACTTTAACTCATTCTTCATCATTACTAAATTCGAATCTGAATATATATCTGCTCCTGGGTATGCCTTACAGTCCAATATCTTATTTCAGAATCTCTGCCTGACCATGATGTAATCTAATTCAAATCTTCCCATATCTCCCAGCCGTTTCCAAGTATACGTCCTCCTCTTGTGATTCTTAAACCGAATATTCACTATTATTAACTGATATTCATGCAAAACTCAATTAGTCTTTCTCCTCTCTCATTCCTAGTTCCAAGACCATATTGTCCTGTAACCCTTTCTTCTTTTCCTTCTCTTATAACTGCATTCTGATCTCCCATGACAGATCTTCATCACCCTTTATGTACTGAATTTCCTGTTCAGTATCCTCATATACTTCATCTCTTCACATTCTGCTTGCAACATCGGCATGTTTACCTGAACTATTGTTGTCAGTGTTGGTCTGCTGTTGATTCTGATGAGAACAACCCTTTCACTGAACTGTTCACATTAACTAACTCTCTGCTGTATGTTATTATTCATAATGAATCCTACACCCATTATACAATGTTCTGCAGCTGTTGATATTACCCTATAGTCGTCTCATCAGAAATACCTGTGATGAATTCTTCTTGGGTTATCAGCCGAGCGGTGGCGTCGTCTTGTCACAATGTTTCGATGAGTTTTGTACCCATCATCTTCTGGCGAAGTGTCGGGATGCTTTATTCTGCATATCTATATAGTTGCTTGACCATCATCCACTACTGTAGGCTGGCCAATCATGCTCCTCCAGAAGAGGATAAAACATCGGTGTGGAGTCAGTGGGGCTGTGGTGTGGCCTGGTGTTGAGACCCAGTGGCTATCCAATCTGTCTGCGGATGCCGCTGTCTTCAGATCAGATCACAGCATTCCTGATGTGTTTTGTCAATTGCGGGGTTCCACATTGCATTGAGCTGAAAACTGCTGCTATCCCTGTTTACTAAATTGTTGTCAGACGTATCTCCACTGCCTCTTTGAAGATCGAGTTCCAGAAACTGTTGGCACTGCACAGCTTCTACGTTTTTTTTTTTTTTTTTTTTTTTTTTTTTTCCCCCTCCCCCCTCGAATTTGAAGGTGTGTCCATTGATAATGCTATGTTCTGCTACTGCAGACTTGTTTGTCTGTCCTAGTCATATGTTCCTGATGTATTCAGTACAGCACTGGGAGATACATCATATTCCATCCCATATCTGCACTCAATACTGTAAATGGCCGGTGGGTCTGCAACCTCAGCTGGTCTTTGTTTGAGCCAAGTATATCTTTGACTTTTTTGGTGCACAAAAGATGGACGTTATTTCATGGTTCTTAAATATTCTTGCGATCTTGGCTGCCGGCGGTCCAGCAAACAGCAGAAACGCCCCTCCTCCCCCCCCCCCCCTCCCCCTCGCTTGCTTGCAAAAGCTTGAATTTTGTGTGTATGTTTGTGTCTGTTTGTGTGTCTATCAATATGCCAGCGCTTTCATTTGGTAAGTTACATTATCTTTGTTTTTAGATAGAACTACTGATTTGTTTACGTAATGATGGCACCCAACAGCAAACCAGATGCCACAGGATTTACGTCAGGTGAAATTGGTCACCAAGTCATCAAATGAGGTCACTACAATTGTCCTCAAACCATTGTAACATGGTTCTAGCCTGTGTACCATTGTAACATGGTTCTAGCCTGCGTCTGTGGCACACTGAACGTTTTGAGCTGCCGTTCACCTAGATAATGGCATTTGTGGAGACACTCATCAACCTACTGTAGTAAAAATGTGATTCAATGAAAAAGCTAACACGTTTCCTTTGATTGATGATCAAATCCTGATGGTCCCAAGCCCACTGCTATCATAATTAATGATTTCATTGGATCAGCATGTGAACACACAGGGGTGTTCTGCTGCAGAGCTCCATGTTCAACAATGTACAGTGTATGGTGTGATCCAAAACACTTGTGCATGAACCAGTATTGTGATCTTTTAGCAGAGGTGCCACAGATCACCGTCTATCCTACTTTACTACCCTCTGAATTCCACATTCTGTGAAAAGTCGTGGACATCCAACCCCTTAGCACTTTAGTGGCAGTTTGACTGTCCTTTTCCCTCTGTCCTACCTTCTTCCATAGAGGCTAATGGCAGTTGCACATGAACATTTGACCAGCTTCACCATTATCAAGGTATGCATTGATAGGCTCTGTGTAATAATAAACTGCTCTTTGTCAGAGTCACTTATCTCAATGGATTTCCACATTTGCACCCCATATCTTCGCTAGGGTATTCTCATCCAGGTCTGCCCCACTAACATACTTTTGTTACAGCATCACGTGCCCACAACGCCACCAGGTGGCATCCAACATCATGGTAGGCAGTGGTCATAATGTTTTGGCTTATCAGTGTAAAGAAGAATAGGAAAAATTTATTATAAGTTTAAAATGTTTATTTTGCACTAAATTCTCAAATATCTTATTTCACAAACATTCAGTATTTATCCCTTACTAGAAAAGTGGGAAAGGTCTGCACAAATACACATTGTTACTTTCTGCTCATCAGATTGAAACATGGAATTTTGTGGAATAGCAATATATTTTGTCTATTGTTTGAGTTTAACTCCTCAGTAGCTGGATATACTGTGTACATTTATTAATGACACTCTAAAAGTCCCAGGTGTAGAAGTATGAAACCGGAATGTCCCTATAGATGGTGCTAGCTGTCAGTGTGGGGCCTGTGAAACTGTGTCTGCAGCACCATCTGCTTCCTGTAATGGGTGACAATGAATGTCAACACACAATAACCCAAGTTCAATACACTGGTATCTGTTTCAAACCCATGTTGAGTTTTGTGCCTATAAACTATGATTTGCAGACAACACTGGTTTTCTGTTATCATTTGAAGGAAACTGCTGCAGAGTCACATTAAATGCTTGTTGAAGCTTTTGGCAAACATTTTCTTGGGAAAACACGGCGTTTCGAGTGGTTCAAAAAATTCAATTGTGGTGATTTTGATGTGAGAAATGATGAACGCAGGAAACCCTCCAAAAGTTCGAAACAATGAATTTGCAAGCCTTACTGGGAGAAGATGATACTCAATCTCAACAGGAACTTATGGAACAAATGAATGTGAAATGGAAAGCCATTTCTCTTCAGTTGAAAGCTATGGGAAAGGTGCAGAAAGTGGGAAAATGGGTTCTTCATGAACTGAATGAAAGACAGCAAGTTAATCAAAAGACCACTTGTGAAATGCTGCATGCCAGATACAAAAGAAATTCATTTCTCCATTGAATAGTGACAGGTGAGGAAAAATGGATATATTTTGAAAATACTAGGTACATGGGTGAATGCAGGCAAATAGTCAACATCCACTGCAACCCCAAATCGCTTTGGAAAGAAGACAATGCTCTAAGTTTGGTGAGATCAAAAGGGTATCACCTATTAAGAGTAGCTAAAACCTGGTGAAACCAATAACACTGATCACTACCAACAGAAAATGATTGATTTAAATCAAGCAGTACATGAAAAAATGACTGGAATATGGAAAAAGTAAACACAAAACCACATTGCTCCATGATCACACACAGCAAAATGAACCAGAGAAACAATCTAGGTGTTCAGTTGGTTGGTTGGTTGGTTGGTTGAAAAGACGGGTGAAGGGACCAAACTATGAGGTCATCAGTCCCTTGTTCCAAAGGAAACAATGGCACAAGTGTGAGAATAAGACAATGAGACAACACAAAACAGAATGAAAGGAAGAACCACAAAATGACTAAAGGGCACCAAACACTTAAATGGACAAAAGGAGACAAGAAAACCACAGAGATGCAAGAAATAGATAGAAGAGGTTAAATCAAAAAAGCAGGTGACCATGGTTGGCTGACAATGAGGATAAAAAGGAAAAGCCAGCCACTCTGCAATACATTTAAACCCTCACCCTGAAATCACTCGGGTGCAAGACACACAAAGACAAAGGAATGTGCTAAAACTTAGAGCAAGTGATAAAACTTACCCTCACAAATAAAACGTAAAACTAAAGCTGCTGTTGAGGCATTGTCACCCAACACTGAAGGTAAGGTGCTGGGAAGGTTAAAAGTCCACTGCAGAGTGGCTAAAAGTAGGCAGTCCAGCAAGAGATGGATGACCATAATTCATGAGCCACAACAACACCGAGATGGGTCCTCGCAACAGATGAGGTAACCATGCATCAGCCATGTATGGCCAATGCGGAGCCAACAGAGAACCACAGAGTCCCTGTGAGAGGTGCGCTCAGAGGTCTTCCACACATTTGTATTTTCCTTAATGGCATGCTGCTTGTTGTGGATACAGAGGTTATGCCATTCCATCTCCCAAAACCACAAAACCCTATGGCATAATACTGAACGCAGGTCAGTTTCAGAGAAACCAATCTCCATAAACGGTTTCTGTGTAGTCTGTTTGGTGAACCTGTCAGCAAGATCATTGCATGGGATCCTGACATGACCTGGGGTCCAGACAAACACCACTGAATGGCTGGATCGTTCCAGGGCTTAGATGGACTCCTGGACGGTCGCTACCATAGGATGACAAGGGCAGCACTGGTCAATAGCTTGTAGGCTGCTCAAGGAGTCAGTACACAGGAGAAATGACATGCCTGGGCATGACCGGATGTGCTCAAGACCACGAGATATGGCTGCCATCTCTGCAGTGAAAACACTGCAGCCATCTGGCAAGGAGTGCCGTTCTATATGTCCACCATTGGTGTAACCACTTCATGGCCCCGGTGCATGTTGAGAATCGAGAGGAAGTGACAGCGGAGAGTCGCAGGGTTAACTGGGTCCTTAGGGCCATGTGAAAGGTCCAGGCTTAGCCGCGGCCTAGGTGTACACCACTGAGGTGTTTGAGAATGAACCTCAAGTATAAGTGGTAAAGGCAAGGACTTCAGTTAGGAGAGAATGGATCGCACACGAACTGCAATTGTATGCCCCAACCTGAGCTGCCAATGAACCGGCGTGGCCAGGAAAAGGAGATGGTAATTTGGTTGCGCAGGAGAATTATAAACATGTGCAACATAACTGGAGAGCAATTGTGCATGCCTGACCTGCAATGGAGGGATTTGGGCCTCCACTAGGATGCTGGTCACTGAATTCATCCTTAAAACTCCTGTCACTAGGCAAACACCACAGTGGTGCACTGGGTCGAGTATGCAATGCTGAGGGTGCCCCCCCCCTCCCCAAGCATAAACCAAACTCCCAAGATGGGATTGAACAAGGGCTCTGTAGAGCTGCAGCAGCATAGAGAAATCTGCAGCCCAGTTGGTGTTGTTCAGGCAGAGGAGGGCATTGAGGTGCTGCCAGCACTTCTGCTTAAACTAACGGAAGTGAGGAAGCCAAGTCAATCAGGCATTGAAAGCTAGTCCTAAGAATCAATATGTCTCCACTACAGTGAGTGGATTGTCATTAAGGTAAAGTTCTGGTTCCAGATGAACGGTACGATGCCGACAGAAGTGCACAACACACGAATTTGCGGCCGAAAACAGGAAACCATGGGACAGAGCCCATGATTGTGCCCTATGGATGGCTCCCTGTAGGCACCGCTCAGGAACACCAGTACTGGTGAAGCAGTACAAAATGCAGAAGTCGTCTGCATACAGAGGCGGTGAGAAGGACGGCCCTACAGCTGCTGCTAGACCATTAATGGCCACTAAAAATAGAGATACATTAAATACGGAGCCCTGCGAGACCCCATTCTCCTGGATATGGGGTGAACTATGGAAAGCACGAACTTGGGCATGGAAAGTGTGAAGTGACAGTAAATTTTGGATAAAAATCAGGAGCGATCCTCTGAGATCCCACTAGTATAAAGTGGCAAGGATATGATGTCACCAGGTGGTGTCATAAGCTTTTCATAAATCAAAAATGACAGCAACCAGATGTTGGCATCTGGAAAAGGTTGTTCAGATGACAGACTTGAGAGACACAAGATTGTCAGAGGTAGAGTGAACGTGGCAGAAGCCGCCCTGACACGGAGCCAGTGGTCCATGTGACTCCAGGACCCAACCCAACCGCCAACAAAACATACATTCCAGCAGCTTACAAAGAATGTTGGTGAGGCTGATGGGTCCATAGCTCTCCACATAAAGTGGTTTCTTTTTACCGGATTTAAGCACTGGAATGATGCTACTGTCCCGCAAAGACGACATCACACCAGATCCAGTTGAAGATGACGAGGAGATTTTGTTTGTAGTCAGATGAGACATGTTTAATCATCTCACTGTGGATCCGACCTGGCGCAAAAGCTGTGTTGGGGCAATGTGCAAGGGCACTGAGGAGCTCTTGCTCTGTAAATGGGGCGTTATAGGGTTCACTGTGGCATGTAGTGAATGAAAGGACTTTCCTTTCTGTCCGCCGATTGAGGACAGAGGCTCGAACATAAAGCTCAGCAAAATGTTCAGGAATCGAGTTTGTGTCATTAGACTACACGCCATTAATGTTAATGCCAGGGATACCTGTTGGGGTCTGGTAGCTAAAAAGACATCTGATCTTCATTCAGACTTGGGAAGGTGATGTATGGCATCCAATGGTCAAGACGTATCGCTTCCAACACTTCTGCTTTCGTCTTTTGATAAGCTGCCGAACGTAGGCACATAGCAGCTTAAAGGCCATGAGGTGCTCCAGGTAAGGGTGCCACATATGCTGCTGTAGGGCTCGCTGGCGCTCCTGAATTACCTCCATGACTTCTGGCCCACCAAGGGACGGCCTTTCTCCAGGAGCACCCTGAAGAGCAAGGCAATTGCGTTTTCAGCGACATTAATGGTGGTTATAGTCACCTGCTCAATCATCACATCGATCAGGAGAGTAAACGGTGATCACAGAGGTGTAAGTTTCCCAGTCTGCCTTGTTTAAAGCCCATCTAGGCAAGCGTCAGTGGGCCTGATGTCGGGGCAGTGACAGGAAGATGGGGAAGTGGTCACTACAACACAGATAATTGTGTGCTCTCCAGTGGATAGATGGGAGAAGTCCTGAGCTGTAAATGGATAAATCAGTGTCTGAGTAGCTACCAGGAGCCACACTGAAATGTGTGGTGGCCCCAGTATTTAAGAGGCAGAGATCAAACTGAGACAGTAAAGTTTCGACACTTCTGCCTCGGCCCGTAAGCATGGTGCCACCCCACAAGGGGTTATGGATGTTAAAATCTCCTTAAGGGAGGAAAGGTTTAGGGAATTGATCAATCAGTGCACCTAATACATTCAGGGGTACTGCACCATCTGGAGGAAGATGTATATCGCAGACAGTTATTTACCACGTCATCCTTATTCAGACAGCCACAGCTTCAAGAGGAGTTTGAAGGGGCAAAGGTTCACTGAGTCTAGGGCATAAACGCAAACTCCACCTGACACTCAATTATAGTTGCTACCATTCCTGTAATATCCCTTATAGCCATGGAGGGGAGGGGTCCGCATTGCCGGGAACCAGGTTTCCTGGAGGGCAATGCGGAAAGTAGGTGTAAAGCTTAACAGTTGCCGTAGCTCAGTTAGGTTGTGCAAAAAACCGTCGCAATTCCACTGGAGGATGACATCATGAGACAGGGAAGAAATTGAACATTCAATGAGGCAGTTTATGCCTCAGGGTCACCTGCTGTCAGTGATTTTTTGCCTGAGCAGTCTATATCCATTGTGTCTGTGAGTCCGGTGAGATCTAGGTCCTCAGCGGACGCCAGAATCTCCACCTCATCCCCAGATGTAGAGCTTGTCAGTAGTGGTGGTGTGGGTGCCAACTCAATATCCTTGGTCTTAGGGGTCTTCTTTTTGGACTTTTCTGGCTGCTCCTTGGGTTTCTCTCTATGGGAGGGCTTCACTGATTCAGTCTCTGGGACTGAGGAGGATCATGAAGCCCTATGGCCAGCTGCTTTTGGGCACTTCAGCCACTGGCGGGTGTCATCTTTCCCACCATCAGAAACCTGGGAAGGGAGTGACCCAAGAGATTAAGAGATTCCTTCCTGGTGAGAGGAGCTTCTCCGACACAGAATTGGGGTCTGGTGTCCCGAATGGTTGGAGGCGGGCAGTTCTCCCAAAGTATGTGGTGCAGGAGCAACAGGAGGGGGGGGGGTCAGGTGTAGCCTGCTGGCTCTGAGAGCTGACTGGAATTTGTGGAACTGATGGGGCTACAGCTGTTCTTGTAGTGGCAGTATGAGGAGGTCATAGTCACAGGACATAGGCACTCATATTTTCTCTTAACCTCAGTGTAGGTCAGTTGGTCCAGGGTCTTGTATTCCATGATTTTCCTCTCTGCAGTCTGGCGAGCAAGGTGAATGATGCTCTCCACAGTTGACACAGATAGGAGGTGGGGCACATGGAGTATTGGGATGTGATGGACATCCACAATCTCGACATGTGCCGCTGGAAGTACAGTGGGAAGACATATGGCCAAACTTCCAGCACATAAAGCACTGCATCAGGGGAGGGATGTATGGCTTGACATCACAGAGGTAGACCATCACCTTGACCTTCTCAGGTAAAGTGTCACCTTTAAAGGCCAAAATGAAGACACTGGTGGCAACCTGATTATCCTGCGAACCCTAATGGAAGCGCCACATGAAATGAACACCTTGCCGCTCGAAATTGGTGCACAGTTCATCAGACTGCCAAAGAAGGTCCATGTGGAATATAATACCCTGGACCATATTTAAGCTGTTATGTGGCTTGATGGTAACGGAAACATCCCCCAACTTGCTACAAGCGAGTAAAGCTCATGACTGGGCTGAGGATGCTCTTTTTATCAAGACTGACCCAGAGTGCATTTTGGACAATCCTTCCACCTCCCCAAAACTGTCCTCTAAATGCTCTCCAAAAACTGTGCCTTCATTGAAACGAAGGAGCCCCCATCAGTTCCCGTACATATGAGGGACTGGGGAGAATAAGGTTCGCTGCCATCCTTAGCCTGGCATTCCTCCCATGGTGTGGCCAGGGAGGGGAATGATATAGGGTCATACTTCCTTGCATTGTACTGAGACTTAGAATGCTTAGAGACTGCTGGTGTTTGATCACCAGCAAATGATGACATGGTACACTTCATCGCGCATCATCCGCTCTGATGCCACCCACTTCAAACAGAGGCCCTCCCCACAGGAGCCACCGATGAGCAGCAAAGGCCATCTGGCCAGGATGGTTATTGCGAAAGGTCCCAATGCCCCAGGGTGACAGGCATCTACTCCTTGGCATACAATGGGAGGTAATGGCGCAGGCATCATCAGAGAGATCCCTGCTTTGTCAGGGGACTACAACCAACAGGCTACATGATGGCCCCACCACAACAGACTGGTTACCGAGCTGGATATGAGGTGAAAACAAGTCCATGGTCATTGTAGGCACAGAAAGCAACGCTGCGTTGTGCGTCATGGAAAATGCATCCAGGAAGGTGTCCTCGCACAAGAGATAAGAATGAGTGGGACTTAAATGCAGCAACAAGAAAGCAGGCTACAGATCTGAAGGAATGATCGACACGATACACCATGTAAGGCATCCTTCTGCGGCTCACTCTTTGAACATTTTGAAGAATGGAGGTCAAACTCTACAGGAGACCATCACATAAAGGCCGAAATGTGTGAGACTCCTTTTAGTCACCTCTTATGACAGGCAGGAATACCTCAGGCCTATTCTTACCCCCTGACCTGGAGGGGGGTGTTCAGATGAGAAATACTATGGCATACAACTTATTCTCCAGATCTGGCTCCATCCGATTATCATCTGTTTGCATTACTGTGACATGCTTTCACTGAACAATGCTTCAATTCATATAAAAATTATAGAAATGGCTCGCTGACAGGTTTACTTCAAAAGAAGAACTGTTTTTTTTGGCATGGCATTCATAGCCTGCCAGAGAGGTGGAAGAAATGTATAAATAGCAATGGAGATTATTTTGAATAAAATATTGTTTATCAATTCGAACAACAGATGTGTAATTATTGCAACCAAATTCTGGTTTCATACTTCTACACCTGGTATATGCTGGACTGAAAATTGCATTCAGAAAACCATTTTACATGGACAGCACAACCATTTATGCATATCACATGAAGTATCTAACAGTTTTGACTTTAGAATGAAATTTTCACTCCACAGCGGAGTGTGCGCTGATATGAAACTTCCTGGCTGATTAAAACTGTGTGCCGGCCTGAGACTCTAACTCGGGACTTGGATGTCATCATTCTACATACATATGTACATTATTTTGTCACATGTTGTTGTTGTGTCTTCAGTCCAGAGACTGGTTTAATGCAGCTCACCATGCTGCTCTATCCTGTGCAAGCTTCTTCATCTCCCAGTGCTTACTGCAACCTACATCCTTCTGAATCTGCTTAGTGTATTCATCTCTTGGTCTCCCTCTATGATTTTTACCCTCCACACTGCCCTCCAATACTAAATTTGTGATCCCTTGATGCCTCAGAACATGCCCTACCAACCGGTCCCTTCTTCTTGTCAAGTTGTGCCACAAACTCCTCTTCTCCCCTATTCTATACAATACCTCCTCATTAGTTACATGATCTACACATCTAATCTTCAGCATTCTTCTGTAGCACCACATTTTGAAAGCTTCTATTCTCTTCTTGTCCAAACTGTTTATCGTCCATGTTTCACTTCCATACACGGCTACACTCCATACAAATACTTTCAGAACCGACTTCCTGACACTTAGATCTACACTCGATGTTAACAAAATCCTCTTCTTCAGATATGCTTTCCTTGCCATTGCCAGTCTATATTTTATATCTTCTCTACTTCAACCATCATTAGTTATTTTACTCCCCAAATTGCAAAACTCCTTTACTACTTTCTATACAAATTGTAAATAGCCTTTCGCTCCCTGTATTTTACCCCTGCCACCTTCAGAATTTGAAAGAGAGTATTCCAATCAACATTGTCAAAAGCTTTCTCTAAGTCTACAAATGCTAGAAACGTAGGTTTGCCTTTCCTTAATATTTCTTCTAAGATAAGTTGTAGAGTCAGTATTGCCACACATGTTCCAACATTTCTATGGAATCCAAACTGATCTTCCCCGAGGTCAGCTTCTACCAGTTTTTCCATTCATCTGTAAAGAATTCGCATTAGTATTTTGCAGCTGTGACTTATTAAACTGATAGTTTGGTAATTTTCACATCTGTCAACACCTGCTTTCTTTGGGATTGGAATTATTATATTCTTCATGAAGTCTGAGGGAATTTCACCTGTCTCATACATCTTGCTCACCATATGGTAGAGTTTTGTTAGGCCTGGCTCTCCCAAGGCTGTCAGGAGTTCTAATGGAATGTTGTCTACTCCAGGGACCTTGTTTCAACTTAGGTTTTTCAGTGCTCTGTCATAGTCTTCACGCAGTATCATATCTCCCATTGCATCTTCATCTACCTCCTCTTCCATTTCCATAATATTGTCCTCAAGACATCGACCCTGTATAGACCCTCTATATACTCCTTCCACCTTTCTGCTTTTCCTTCTTTGCTTAAAACTGGGTTTCCATCTGAGCTCTTGATATTCATCCAAGTGGTCCTTTTTCCCCAAAGGTCTCTTTAATTTTCCTGTAGGCAGTATCTACCTTACCCCTCGTGAGATAAGCCTCTACATCCTTACATTTGTCCTCTAGCCATCCCTGATTAGCCATTTTGACTTCCTGTCCATCTCATTTTTGAGACGTTTGTATTCCTTTTTGCCTGCTTCACTTACTGCATTTTTATATTTTCTCCTTTCATAAATTAAATTCAGTATCTCTCCTGTTACCCAAGGATTTCTACTAGCCCTCATCTTTTTACCTACTTTATCCTCTGCTGCCTTCACTATTTCATTCCTCAAAGCTACCCATTCTTCTTCTACTGTATTTCTTTCCCCCATTCCTGTCAATTGTTCCCTTAGGCTCTCCCTGAAACTCTGTACAACCTCTGGTTTAGTTAGTTTATCCAGATCCCATCTCCTTAAATACCCACCTTTTTGCAGTTTCTTCAGCTTTAATCTACAGTTCATAACCAATAGATTGTGGTCAGAGTCCACATCTGCCCCTGGAAATGTTTACAATTTAAAACCTGGTTTCTAAATCTCTGTCTTACTATTATATAATCTATCTGAAACCTGTCGGTGTCTCCAGGCTTCTTCCATATATACAACCTTCTTTTAAGATTCTTGAACCAAGTGTTAGCTATGATTGAGCTATGCTCTGTGCAAAATTCTACCAGACGGCTT
Source organism: Schistocerca gregaria (assembly GCF_023897955.1). Classification (NCBI taxonomy): domain Eukaryota; kingdom Metazoa; phylum Arthropoda; class Insecta; order Orthoptera; family Acrididae; genus Schistocerca; species Schistocerca gregaria. The sequence goes on from NC_064925.1 coordinate 260,081,147, forward strand.
CCTCTTTCATTTCTTAGTCCCAATCCATATTCACCTACTACGTTTCCTTCTCTTTCTTTTCCTACTGTTGAATTCCAGTCACCCATGACTATTAAATTTTCGTCTCCCTTCACTACCTGAATAATTTCTTTTATCTCATCATACATTTCATCAATTTCTGCATCATCTGCAGAGCTAATTGGCATATAAACTTGTACTACTGTAGTAGGTGTGGGTTTTATTCATTATTAAACCTACTCCTGCATTACCCCTATTTGATTTTGTATTTATAACCCTGTAATCACCTGCCCAAAAGTCTTGTTCCTCCTGCCACCAAACTTCACTAATTCCCACTACATCTAACTTTAACCTATCCATTTCCCTTTTTAAATTTTCTAACCTACCTGCCCGGTTAAGGGACCTTACATTCCACGCTCTGATCTGTAGAAAGCCAGTTTCCTTTCTCTTGATAACGATGTCCTTTTGAGTAGTCCCCACCCGGAGATCCAAATGGGGGACTATTTTACCTCCAGAATATTTTACCCAAGAGGATGCCATCATCATTTAATCATACAGTAGAGCTGCATGCTATCGGGAAAAATTACGGTTGTAATTTCCCCTTGCTTTCAGCTGTTTGCAGTACCACAACAGCAAGGCCGTTTTGGTTAGTGTTACAGGGCCAGATCAGAAAATCATCCAGACTGTTGCCTCTGCAAGTACTGAAAAGGCTGCTGCCCCTCTTCAGGAACCACACGTTTTTCTGGCCTCTCAACAGATACCACTCCATTGTGGTTGCACCTTCGGTACGGCTATCTGTATCGTTGAGGCACGCAAGCCTCCCCACCAACGGCAAGGTCCATGGTTCATGGGGGAGATTTTGTCACATAAGATAATGAATCAGGAGGAAGAAAACTGGCGTTCTACGGATCGGAGCTTGGAATGTCAGATCCCTTAATCGGGCAGGTAGGTTAGAAAATTTAAAAAGGGAAATGGATAGGTTAAAGTTAGATATAGTGGGAATTAGTGAAGTTCGGTGGAAGGAGGAACAAGACTTCTGGTCAGGTGACTACAGGGTTATAAACACAAAATCAAATAGGGGTAATGCAGGAGTAGGTTTAATAATGAATAGGAAAATAGGAATGCGGGTAAGCTACTACAAACAGCATAGTGAACGCATTATTGTGGCCAAGATAGATACGAAGCCCACACCTACTACAGTAGTACAAGTTTATATGCCAACTAGCTCTGCAGATGATGAAGAAATTGAAGAAATGTATGATGAAATAAAAGAAATTATTCAGATAGTAAAGGGAGACGAAAATTTAGTAGTAATGGGTGACTGGAATTCGAGTGTAGGAAAAGGGAGAGAAGGAAACATAGTAGGTGAATATGGATTGGGGCTAAGAAATGAAAGAGGAAGCCGCCTAGTAGAATTTTGCACGGAGCACAACTTAATCATAGCTAACACTTGGTTTAAGAATCATGAAAGAAGGTTGTATACGTGGAAGAACCCTGGAGATACTAAAAGGTATCAAATAGATTATATAATGGTAAAACAGAGATTTAGGAACCAGGTTTTAAGTTGTAAGACATTTCCAGGGGCAGATGTGGACTCGGACCACAATCTATTGGTTATGACCTGTAGATTAAAACTGAAGAAACTGCAAAAATGTGGGAAATTAAGGAGATGGGACCTGGATAAATTGAAAGAACCAGAGGTTGTACAGAGTTTCAGGGAGAGCATAAGGGGACAATTGACAGGGATAGGGGAAAGAAATACAGTAGAAGAAGAATGGGTAGCTCTGAGGGAGGAAGTAGTGAAGGCAGCAGAGGATAAAGTAGGTAAAAAGACGAGGGCTGCTAGAAATCCTTGGGTAACAGAAGAAATATTGAATTTAATTGATGAAAGGAGAAAATATAAAAATGCAGTAAATGAAGCAGGCAAAAAGGAATACAGACGTCTCAAAAATGAGATCGACAGGAAGTGCAAAATGGCTAAACAGGGATGGCTAGAGGACAAATGTAAGGATGTAGAAGCTTATCTCACTAGGGGTAAGATAGATACTGCCTACAGGAAAATTAAAGAGACCTTTGGAGAGAAGAGAACCACATGTATGAATATCAAGAGCTCAGATGGCAACCCAGTTCTAAGCAAAGAAGGGAAGGCAGAAAGGTGGAAGGAGTATATAGAAGGTTTATACAAGGGCGATGTACTTGAGGACAATATTATGGAAATGGAAGAGGATGTAGATGAAGACGAAATGGGAGATACGATACTGCGTGAAGAGTTTGACAGAGCACTGAAAGACCTGAGTCGAAACAAAGCCCCCGGAGTAGACAACATTCCATTAGAACTACTGACGGCCTTGGGAGAGCCAGTCATGACAAATCTCTACCAGCTGGTGAGCAAGATGTATGAGACAGGCGAAATACCCTCAGACTTCAAGAAGAATATAATAATTCCAATCCCAAAGAAAGCAGGCGCTGACAGATGTGAAAATTACCGAACTATCAGTTTAATAAGTCACAGCTGCAAAATACTAACGCGAATTCTTTACAGACGAATGGAAAAACTGGTAGATGCGGACCTCGGTGAGGATCAGTTTGGATTCCGTCGAAATGTTGGAACACGTGAGGCAATACTGACCTTACGACTTATCTTAGAAGAAAGATTAAGAAAAGGCAAACCTACGTTTCTAGCATTTGTAGACTTAGAGAAAGCTTTTGACAATGTTGACTGGAATACTCTTTTTCAAATTCTAAAGGTGGCAGGGGTAAAATACAGGGAGCGAAAGGCTATTTACAATTTGTACAGAAACCAGATGGCAGTTATAAGAGTTGAGGGACATGAAAGGGAAGCAGTGGTTGGGAAAGGAGTGAGACAGGGTTGTAGCCTCTCCCCGATGTTATTCAATCTGTATATTGAGCAAGCAGTAAAGGAAACAAAAGAAAAATTTGGAGTAGGTATTAAAATTCATGGAGACGAAGTAAAAACTTTGAGGTTCGCCGATGACATTGTAATTCTGTCAGAGACGGCAAAGGACTTGGAAGAGCAGTTGAACGGAATGGACAGTGTCTTGAGAGGAGGATATAAGATGAACATCAACAAAAGCAAAACGAGGATAATGGAATGTAGTAGAATTAAATCAGGTGATGCTGAGGGAATTAGATTAGGAAATGAGACACTTAAAGTAGTAAAGGAGTTTTGCTATTTAGGAAGTAAAATAACTGATGATGGTCGAAGTAGAGAGGATATAAAATGTAGACTGGCAATGGCAAGGAAAGCGTTTCTGAAGAAGAGAAATTTGTTAACATCGAATATAGATTTATGTATCAGGAAGTCGTTTCTGAAAGTATTTGTTTGGAGTGTAGCCATGTATGGAAGTGAAACATGGACGATTACTAGTTTGGACAAGAAGAGTATAGAAGCTTTCGAAATGTGGTGCTACAGAAGAATACTGAAGATAAGGTGGACAGATCACGTAACTAATGAGGAGGTATTGAATAGGATTGGGGAGAAGAGAAGTTTGTGGCACAACTTGACTAGAAGAAGGGATCGGTTGGTAGGACATGTTTTGAGGCATCAAGGGATCACAAATTTAGCGTTGGAGGGCAGCGTGGAGGGTAAAAATCGTAGAGGGAGACCAAGAGATGAGTACACTAAGCAGATTCAAAAGGATGTAGGTTGCAGTAGGTACTGGGAGATGAAGCAGCTTGCACAGGATAGAGTAGTGTGGAGAGCTGCATCAAACCAGTCTCAGGACTGAAGACAACAACAACAACAACAACAAGATAATGAATTGTATGATCTACAGGACCAATAATAAATCAAATCAAATACAAGTTATATATAATAAATTCATAATAGATATATGTATATTTCACACACAATTTATCATTGAATTACATAATGCGGAAGAACCTGCTTCAATCAAAAGAAATATATCACAAGACTCCTCTAATACTTGTATGGGTAAATTACAATCTAGAATGTCCACTTTATAATTGATTAACCTGATTATTTATTTATGCCAATTTTACGCTGCATGAATTCTCTAATCAAGTAAAAACTATTTTTAATATATATTCTTTAATGAATGCTTTAAATTTATAGAGTTCCTTTATGTTTTTGATTTCTTTTGGCAATTTATTGTATATCTTGACACCTAGGTAAAACATAGTGGTTTGGGTTTTAGTTTTATTAATTCTGCCTAGGTACAAGCAATTACTGTTTCTGGTTTGGTGGTCATGTATGCAGCTGTTTGCTAGATATTGCTCAATATTTTTGTGAATAAAAACTGTAGTTTGCAAGATATATTCACTTGAGATTGTCAGAATACCCCATTTTTGAAATATCTAACTGCAGTGTGCTCTTTTTCGACTCTTGCTCATTATTCTGATAGCTCGTTTTTGCAATCTGAACACATATTTCACATTTTGGGCATTTGCATCCCAGAATGTTATGCCATAACTTATTATAGAATGTATGTGTGCAAAGTATGTCATTCTCAGGCATGAACTATTGCACACAATGACTAATATTCATAAGGCATAGCATGCTGTGATAATTTTTTTTCCCAAGCATCCTAATATGTTCATCCTATTTTATTTGTTGATCAACATACATACCCAAAAATTTTGTGCTGGCTACACGCTCTATGGTTTCATTTTGAACTTTAAGGTTTGTCGTATTTGGTTTTTTCTTTATATAGAAGTCCTTGTTATTAGTCTTTCTCACATAAAGGGTTACTTTGTTGTTATTTGACTACTTGTGAACTGCCATAAGTGACTTTTCTGCTTTTACATTTAACATTTCTGGTGTCCTGTCTGTAATTATTATATTGCCGTCATCAGCAAATAACACTGTTTCACCTTATGTTACCCACTGTGGGAAGCTTTGTCCTTACACTCCCAATACTGTCATAGTTATATTGCAGTACTGGCACCTGTGAGACAGAGAACATAGCTGAGATATGGACATTTCTTGGTATCAGTATTGTTTGGAAGTGGAAGCAGAGAAATAGGTGCACGTTGAAGATATGGATAGGTCCTGCAATGTGCCAAGGTGACTCAGTAGCTCAGCAATGTCTACTAAAGGCAAATGTCTGGGTTTGAGTCCCACTCTGGCTTAAAGTTTTAACATACCATAAATGTTCAACACTGAGATTTGTATTTAAATGTAGTATAATATGGATTGCTTCATTTGATGGAAGTTATCCTTGACAAAGTGTAACTGTACATTACATTCAAATAATAATTCTGATGCCTGACCAAGCTCATTCTTGATAAAAGCTCTTTCAGTCATCACGTTCTGATGATATTACCAAGAAGGAGAACTTTCAGTGATGTATGAACATTCAATGTACACAATCAGACAACAAAATCATAAAAATATAATCTGTATGCTGTATTAACACCAAATTGTAACTGTAGTGCTTTAAGCTATTTGTGATTAAGTTAATTTTTATTAAATTAGTAATAAAGTTTTAAGAATGAAAACAATCAATTTTTGACAAAATAATTTAACTGGATTGATTAAAAAGACTACTCACCAAGCAGTGTCAGAACACACACATAAAAGAGGTTTGTAATTAGGTAAACTTTCAGACCCAGTGGCTCCTTCTTCAGGCAAGATGGTTGAAGGGGACAGAAGAGGGGAGAAGGGAAAGGACTGGAGAGGTCTAGGAAAAGGTGGTAGATTTTGGGAAAGTCACCCAGAACTGTGGGCCAGGGGAGACTTAGCACACAGTACGAGAAGGAAAGACTGATTGTTGGGGATTGCACAGGACAAGATTAGAAAATCTAAGGGCTTAAACATGGAAGACAGGGTAATATGCAACACAGAGATTACTGCTTAAATATCATGCATAAGTTATCAAGAGTGAAAAGCTAAGTACATTGTATATAATAAAATTGGTAATTTGAAAAATGCCACTGCCTCCTCAATTACACTGGATAGTTGTTGTTCATCTCCTATTGGTGTCATAATATTTGCTTGAATACATTGGCATTTTTGAATGAAAATGGTTACCTACATGTTTAAACCATGTGTCCTATCTGTAGTAGGCCTACTTGCTAATTACCATACAACTTGTAATGGAACCGATTAGTGGCTCATTTATGCTATATATTGTACTTGTTGATACAATTCGGGGAAGGATTACTCAATGCACGCATTGGAGTACCTAATACACTTATACAACCTTATCTTTCGATACACAAACATCATTCCAAGATCCTAAAAATATCTTAGAGTAAACAAATAAGAAAGTATTATGTTATTTATATTCATGTATGAAAACGTAAAGATGGAAAATACCACAAATTTACAAAGTGTACAACTTTGCTTCCGCCTTTTGCCAGTAGGTGGTGACAACGGTAAGTAGCGGTCAAAAGAAACAGATCAAAGACATCAGGCAGTTAGCTTGGACCTCGGAGAACATAACCTCATTCAAACATTAGTTGATTTGTGTGTGCATAATTGTTCTTGATTGAAAATGTCAGTTTACGAGCCTAATTCTCGTCATTTGTGGGTGGTGTTACTGTTTTGTTTCAATATGAAGAAAACAGCGACTGATCTCATGGAATGCTCTCAAGTATGTATAGTAAGGACGCTATTAGTGAAAGAATGTGTCATGAGTGATATCAACGCTTCAAGAATGGTGATTTTAACATCATAGACTGGCATAGTGGTGGAAGAGAGACATTGCTGGGTGGAGACTTGCGTCAAACTCAAGAAGAAATAGCATGATTAGTGGGAGTGACACAGAAAGCCATTTTAAAACATCTCAAGGCTATGGGCATGAATCAGAATGAAGGAACTTGGGTCCAGTGTGAGATGAACCCAAGAAACATTGAACGGCATTTGTGTGTTTATGAACACTTGCTTCAGAGGCTTAAATGCAAGGGATTTTTGCTACGCATTGTGACCGGGGACAAAAAATGGGTTCGTTATGATAACGCTAAATGCAAAAAACATGGGGGTATCCTGGCCATGCTTCCACATAAAATATTCATGGCTCCAACATTGTGCTCTGCATTTGGTGGGATCAGCTTGGCATCGTGTACTATGAGGTGTCAAAACTGTCCGCCTCCGGTAGCTGAGTGGTCAGTGTGACAGAATGTGAATACTAAAGGCCCAGGTTCAATTCCCGGCTGGGTTGGAGATATTCTTTGCTCAGGGACTGGGTGTTGTGTTGTCCTAATCATCATCGTTTCATCCCCATCAACGTGCAAGTCGCCGAAGTGCCATCAAATCGAAAGACTTGCACCCGGTGAACCGGCTACCCGACGGGAGGCCCCAGTCACACAATGTTATTATAGGTGTTAAAACCAAGTGAAACAATCACAGGTGCTCGTTATCAAACACAATTAATGCATTTGAGCAGAGCATTAAGAGACAAACGGTCACAATACAGTGAGAGGCATGATAAAGTGATTTTGCAGCATGACAATGCTCCACCACATGTTGCAAAAGAGGTCAAAACATACTTGGGAACATTAAAATGGGAAGTCTTACCCCACCTGCCGTATTCTCCAGAAATTGCTCCCTCTGACTATCACCTGCTTAGATCAATGGCACATGACCTGGCTGACCAACACTTCCGATCTCATGAAGAAGTCACAAATTGGATTGATTCGTGGATCACTTCAAAAGATGAACAATTTTTTCGACACAGGATTTCTACACTGCCTGAAAGATGGGAGAAGGTAGTGGCCAGTGATGGAAAACACTTTCAATGATACATTTGTAACCAATTTGTTTCATTAAAGCCTCAAATGTTGGGGAAAAAACAGCAGAAGCAAAGCTGTACACCTTTTATGATAACTGTATTTTTCTAAATTTTGGAAAGCCATTTAAAATTATTATTATTATTATTGTTGTTTTTGTTTTCAGTTCTGTAATTTTTGAAAGATAACTTGAAAACTTTGTAACAAGCTATTAATCACTTATAAATTGCTATGAAAAATTGATCTTTGAAAATAATTACCTTTCTATTGCATATTTTGCATCTTTGGTGTGCTTTTGATCTTTGTACAATTTGGCTAATAAGTTGCTGTATGTTCCTGGTGTGAAGTGCTACATGTTGGTTACCTTTGTTTTATGAACATGTGGAGTAGTTGTTGTAAATGTTAGACTGAAGTAATGGGGAATAAATGTGTACAACACTTCTTTTATTGTTCATCGTAATAATCAGCTATTAATAATCACTATAATACACAGCAAGGTTATAACAACGCTCACTGAATTTAAAAATGGGAAGTCACCTGGAGAAGACAACATATATAATGAGCACTTAAAAGAAGCCCAAGATCCCCTACCACCAAACATCACAGAAGTGTTCAAAAAAATCATACAGACTGAAGACATTCCCAATCAGTGGAAAATAAGTACAATTATACTTTTGCACAAAAAAGGTACGAGAGATGACATGAACAATTATAGACCCATAAACCTGATGTCCAACCTATATAAATTGTTCACAAAAATACTAACAAGGCAATTAACAAAAACACTAAATAAGAACCAACCCTCAGAACAAGCAGGATTCTGCAAAGGATTTAGCACAGCATTAATCAGATAATAGAAAAATTGAAGATTGCCACATCAAAATATACCTTGCTTTTGTTGATTACAGCAATGCATTTGATACCATCAAACACCCAGACATACATCAGTCACTAAGAAATCAAGGAGTAGAAGCAAAATACATCCAATTACTAAGAAACATTCAAAACCACAGCTTTGCTAGAATTAGAACTGAAAAGACAGGCCAACCTTTCTGCATCGAAAGAGGAGTTAGACAAGGGGATATCATCTCCCCAAAACTATTTACCTGCATACTGGAGGACATATTCAGGGAACTAAAATGGAATAATAAAGACAGAATATGCCTCAATGGCAAGAGATTAACAAATTTGAGGTTCATTGATGACATAGTCCTCTCCGCCAAAACTGTGGAACTGCAATCAATGCTCCAGGAGCTTAACACTCAAAGCAAGATGGTAGGACTCACAATGAACAAATCTAAAATGCAATTAATGACAAATGGATTAGAAACCCCAATATATCTTGAAGGAATGGAATTAATATATGCATCACAATACATATACCTAGGCCAAATAATTTTCTTTAACAATAAAATGGAAAAAGAAACAAAACAAAGAGTTTCCTTAGCTTGGAAAGCTTTCTGGGCCTTAAAGTTCGTATTGCTAGACAGAACCCTGAATAGCAGGCTCAAAATGGAGGCACCTGAAAGCTGTGTTTTTCCGGTGTTATTATATCGATGTCAGACGAGCTCTCAAAGCCAAAGAGAGAAACTACTCTACAGGTATGCCAAATGAAAATGCAGAGGAAATCCTTGGCATCTCTCTGAAAGACAGAATATTGAACACCTGGATACACAAGATGTCAGCAACAATAGACATATCACAACAGGCTACAAATACCAAATGGAAATGGGGCAGCCACAAGACAATAGATGGACGGCACGAGCTACCACATGGGTTCCCTACATAGGCAGGAGACTCCGAAAAGAGCCAAGATGCAAATGGTTGGACTTATTAAGAAAAGAAGCAGGAAGACACTGGGGCAGTATAGCCATAAACAGAAACTAAGTGATCAAGTGTAATTCAATGTGTAGTTTGCATTAAGTGCGGTACCCTCTTACACGGACTAGCTCACCACGTGAGTCTTTAAAAGCAGCTACTCCTACTTGTAGGAGGCCTTTGCCCTCAATGGGACAACACAGGCTATTTTCATTCATTCATTCAAAGTTGAATGAAAATACTATTTTGCAAGAAGCAGGAATGAAAAATACTTCTAGACAAAAGAGCCTTCAAAAATTAAGAAAATACAATGGACTTCAGCAAGAAATTAAGTCAATTTAACTACATTTGATAGTTACTTTCCAATTAACACATGAACTGTAATGCTTCACCTTTATTCTTCAGAGGTTGAAGCAGTGTAGAAACTGAGAGTGAACCACATCATTGTATAAATGAGCTTTGAGGGGACATTCTTAAGTTTTGATAAAATCGAGTAGCTTTAAAGCAGTAAAACATTATAATTGGAGGCTCCATTAAGTTGCTGATGTTGCATACCTTAAAATAATAAAATGTTGCAGGAACTGTATTAATGAAAATTATAATGTTATGACCATGACTGGATGCTGGATACACACTCAAATGAAGGATGTGTAATATATTGATGGAAGCACCAATGAAAGATCTGATCACCAACGGTAGCACATATGGATACAAGAAGATAAATAGTTATTTTAAAAGTGTATAAATTCCTCCAAAGTAGCATCTTATCTTCAGAGAAGAAGTTGTGCTGGACATTGCAGCTGGCTATCATGAAAAGATGATCTGCGAAGAAACTCCAAGTACGTTCGATAGCCAAAGGGAGACTCTGAGTCTTGTACACCAGTACCACACTGCCACCCTTAATCACCAGAAACCAACAAAAAGTGGCGACAAAAGTGAGCAGGACATGAGAAGCAGCAATTTTTTGAAGAAGATTGAGATGAGAAGAAATTGAGAGTTTCTATAGCAACATATAATAACAAGACGAAAAAATTGGTCTACAAGAACCGATTAAGAAGAATTGGTTGTGGAGAGGATGCAATCCTCACACAAGCAGTAACCAGCCAATGCTGACACAGTAATCAGCCGACGCCAATGCAGTAACTGACATTTGACGCTGCCAGCGCCCGTTCAGTCCACCAGTGCCGTTACTACAGTTCACTGAAGCAGCCTACAAACCTATGCTGGGTGAGCTCAAGATAATAACTATTTGAATGTAAATTAGGGTGGTCATTATTCACAGAGGTGATTTTTTTTAATGATCACAACATAAGAAAATTAGGACTATGGGGAAGGAACAACAACTAACAGAAACTGTAGAACCAGCCATGGCGATGACAGTGACTAAGGTCAAGTCAGACTGGACTGAAGTAGCTAATTTAATTAAGGGACTAAGTCTGAAGTTAGACTCAGTGAATACTCAGTTAAGTGACCAAAATCTTTCTTTAAGTGAAAAACTAGAAGCACAAGATGAAGCTTTAAATTCTAAATTTGAGGTGTGAAATGATAAAGTGGAAAATTTATGAGTAGATTTAAAGAACGAATCAAGTAATTCTTTAACTGTACAAATGAATCAAATGTTTACATTCTTTAACCAAAAGCAGGATGATCAATTTCAGAAGTTGACCCAGAAATTAGAATTTGATATTGAGAACAAGTGTACCAATATAATGTCTGAATTTAATGAGAAGTTAGGATCCTTTCAAAGTGTGTGTGTAATGTTACATTTGGCCCAATGAAATATAGATTATGTACCCTAAAAGGTACTATTGAAAGACAAGACAAACTGATTCCTATTGTCCAATCACAAATTTCAGGGGTTAACACTCCTGTAGATGCAGTAGAGAGAAATTTTAATGAAAAGTTAGCAATCCCAGACACCATAAACATAAGCGGTCTGGAGGAACAGGTAGAGGAATTTATCCACCGGAAAGTTGCCGCAAGGGTAAACACAGACAACATTCCACCACATTTAGCATCAGAACTTGATGATACTAAAAAAGGCATAGACGATTTATGGAAGGAATTTAAACTTATTCAGAATAAGATAGAGAAGGGGGTAGCTTCACAGAATGTAGTGTTGACTAGTAAAGTGGTAGTTGTTTTGTTGAGTGGAGACTTTCACACCAAATATAATGAGAAGTGCTGGTCTGCACTTGCTCAAGTGAGGCTGAGAGTAAATCCATGGGATCCGGGCAGGGTCACATTATTCCCCAGGGACGTTAACATACTGTGTTAATGGGTGGAGTGACGACCATCGGATCCCGAGTTGGGTTGTGTTACTTCCATATTCATTTTCCTACATCGAATTCTCTTGAAGTCTTTCTACTATCCTGTATTCTGTTTTCTTCCTCTTATACTGCCATATAGTTTAGTACTTGAGCATACTCATCTAGACGTCGTGGACAAGCAGGGTTGATATCAAGGTCATACTGCTAAGTGATTTCATCAATAAACACAGTCTTACTTGTTTTACAGGCACTGTGATTCCCCACTGTATATTCACTGTGATGAATTGGGTTGTTATATTGAGTCAAGACTGAAGCATCGGATAATATATCATAATATGTGAACTGACAGCATGCTCCGCTTTAGTCTTGATGTAGAGGTGAGTTGACAGCATGTTCCGCTCTAGTCATCAAGGATCTCGAATCCAATCATAGTTAGGTTTTGTTTTTGCCCAAAGTAGTCTTTGAATGTAATCTCTTCACTAGTTTTCCATATGAACCTGTGTGCAGAAGTATTCATGGATGGAAACGGAAAAAACATTATAAATGCTGGAATGTCCTTCTCAGTTACTCCAAGAGCGCTATTTCTTGTCTTCATGACTGATCCTGGGGTCTCGTTTGTAGTGTCAACAGCAGCCAAAGCAGTCTGCATGGATTGTTAGGTCACATTTATGATTAACCAGCCAGTCTCTCCTGCCATCCGCGTGTAGTTATTTCTATATTTGCAGTGATATGATACATTGTGTTTTAAGTTACTACTGAATATTTTATATCCTTTGTGAAAAATGATGTGAATGATACGATGTGGGGTAAGAGGAATAATGATATGATACATAATTTCTACTCACAATGATATGATAAATAGTTTTCTGCTCATTATGGAATAATTTATACCTTTTGTGAAATAGAATATGAATGGATAGGGTTTCTATACATTTTGAAAGGGGTGGGTACTGTAGGTACAAACATGACTAACACTACACACATACCATACCTTCCAAATGACCCTCACAGACAAGTGTGACTGATTCTTCACCATTGCCATTCCAGAATGGATGGTTAACTGTTGTCTGGTATGGCTGTTAGAGACCAGACAGCTCCTTAGCCGCTTGCAGTGTGGATTCCAGAAATTTCGGTCCATGGTCGACAACCTGACCCTGCTAGAGGCGGCTATTCAGCAGGGTTTCCTCTGTCAGCATCACTGTATCGGTATCTTCTTTGATGTCAGTAATGCATATGATACTACTTAGACACACTATATTCTTGCACAACTGCATCAATGGGGCTTTCGTGGCCGCCTCCCCATTTTCATTCGGTCTTTACTGACTCAGCAATTTTATCGGATGCGCATTGGTAACACACTGTCTTTGAGCACGAGAACAGTGTCCCCCAGGGCAGTGTTTTAAGCGTTACCCTCTTTGCCATAGCCATCAACAGTATAACGTCTACAGTGAGGAGTCCAGTACAGTGCTCCTTATTTGTGGACGACTTTGTTGTTTTCTGTTCCTCCTCCAGTGTTGCAACCGTGAGCTGTCAGTTGAAGCTAACAGTGCGGCAGTTAGAGGAGTGGGCTGCAAAGACGGGTTTTTGGTTTTCTGCCGATAAGTGTGTTTGTGTTCATTTTAATCGCTCTTGTCATCTTTTTACTTTGCCTGCCTTGCATATGGGGGATACTGTCCTACATTTTAGAGACACAGTGCAGTTTCTGGACCTAATTTTGGACTCCAGGTTGTCATGGTTGCCACACCTACACAACTTGAAAGCCAGAACCCTGAAGGCACTGAACATCCTCAAGTGCCTCAGCCATAGGTTTCCTTCAGTTTTATCGAGCTTTTGTGTGTTCACGACTGGATTACGGGTGCACAGTGTATGGGTCAGTGAGGCCGTGTTATTTGGAGATCCTTGACACTGTCCACCATGCTGGGATTCGACTGGCCATAGGTGCTTACCGGACCAGTCCCATACCCAGCCTCTGTGCTGAGGCTGGGGAACCGCCACTTACTATCTGGCGACAGCTCCTGCTGGTGCACCAGGCTTGTAAGTTTCTTGCAGCTCCCACCTCGCCTGCTCACCATCTTGTTGCTCATCCATCTCTGGACCACCTTTTTTCCCACCGTCCCCGGGCTATGTTGCCGTTTGGGATCTGTGTGCAATGAGTGCTTGAGTCCCTCAGTGTGGAGTCTGTACAACCCCAAATCCTGAGTTTTAACCGCCTGCCACTCTGGTTACTGAAGAGGCCTGGAGTGATTTTAGATTTATTGCAGTACAAGAGAGATTGCACTCCTGCCACCGTTTTTAATGCAGCATTTTCTGCCATTTTATCTGAGCACCACGACTATGTAGCTCTTTTTCCAGATCGCATTTTCTGCCATTTTATCTGAGCACCACGACTATGTAGCTCTTTTTCCAGATCATGTCCTCAAGGTCCGACTGCCTCAGACTTTTATTGTCTTTGATGCAGAATTGTCTCCAATCTTGCGGGCACTGGAGAAGATGAGACATTCTTCCTGTCCTAAATTTCTTGTCTGTTCCGATTCACTAAGTGCCCTTCACTCTTTACAACGTTTGTATCCAGCAGATAAAATAGTCGAGACCATCCAGGATGTCCTTCTCCAACTACGACGACTGGGGAAGGAGGTGACTTTCTGCTGGGTTCCAGGGCACATTGGCATTGCTGGGAACGGAAGGGCAGATCTCGCAGCCAAGGAGGGATGTCTCGATCCGCATGTATTTCAATGTGCCATTACCATGCACCCACTCACCTCGCTGTTGAGCTCACGAGTCATGCGTCAGTAAGAGGATGAGTGGCTGGAAGTGACTCACAATAAGCTCCATATAGTCAAGCCAACAACGTGTGTGTGGTCTACTTCCTTTCAGCCCCGTTGACAGGATGAGGTTCTCCTCACTTGGCTTCGGATAGGCCACAGCCCTGACGCATGGCTTCCTGCTCCGGCGGGAGCACCCTCCAATGTGTGGTGCTTGTGGCATCCAGGTCACTGTGCGCCCCGTTTTATTGGATTGCGTTTTATTTTCTGACCAGAGGGCCGCGGCTGACTTGCCAGCGGACCTGCCATTTCTTTTAGGCAACACTCAGATGAATTTGGTTAAAGTTTTAAAGTTCTGTGCCATGTCAAATGTTTTTACAAAGGTTTTAGGGAGAGGTTCTTAATTTGCTCACTGTGAGACAAGCTCACCCATATTTTATGAAAGTGGCCAGCCAATGACAATTTACTGCGACATTCTTGTTGCTACGGTTTCCCTTTCTTTACGTTCTACTTTCTTATGTTGCACTTTCATTCTTTTCCTGCTTTCTTTGCGTGTGTGTTTCACTTTTATTAGATCTGTCCACATTTGTTCCCTTTAATGTGTGTCAGAGTGCTGATGACCTCGACGTTGAGCGCCCATAAGCCCCAACACACATACATACACACACCTTCATAGGAGTTGCTAAGATCTTTCTTTGGGGACTTCAAAGGTGAAGGGAGAATGTCCGTTCTTCAGGCTTCTCACTCAAGTACTGGCGAAGCGCGGATTTTGGAGAAGAGGGGATGGGAAGGATTTCCTGTCTTTGGAGCTATCTTCTTCAATCTTAGCAACCATTTCTACATTTCCCTTTCTTACTTCTCTTTTGAGCACCAGTCCTGAGAGCCAGTCCTGACAAAACTCTACCATCTGGTGACCCAGATGTGTGAGACAGGCAAAATACCCTCAGACTTCAAGAAGAATATAATAATTCCAATCCCAAAGGAAGCAGGTGTTGACAGATGTGAAAATTACCGAAAAATCAGTTTAATAAGTCACAGCTGCAAAATACTAACGTGAATTATTTACAGATGAATGGAAAAACTGGTAGACGCCGACCTCAGGGAAGATTACTTTGGATTCCGTAGAAATGTTGGAACACGTGAGGCAATACTGACCCTACGACTTATCTTAGAAGAAATATTAAGGAAGGGAAACCTACATTTCGAGCATTTGTAGACTTAGAGAAAGCTTTTGACAATGTCGACTGGAATACTCTCTTTCAAATTCTAAAGGTGGCAGGGGTAAAATACAGGAAGCGAAAGGCTATTTACAATTTGTACAGAAACCAGATGGCAGTTATAAGAATCGAGGGGCATGAAAGGGAAGCAGTGGTTGGGAAGGGAGTGAGACAGGGTTGTAGCCTCTCCCCAATGTTATTCAATCTGTATATTGATCAAGCAGTAAAGGAAACAAAAGAAAAATTTGGAGTAGGTATTAAAATCCATGGAGAAGAAATAAAAACTTTGAGGTTCGCTGATGACATTGTAATTCTGTCAGAGACAGCAATGGACTTGGAAGAGCAGTGGAACGGAATGGACAGTGTCTCGAAAGGAGGATATAAGATGAACATCAACAAAAGCAAAACAAGGATAACGGAATGTAGTCGAATTAAATCGGGTGATGATGAGGGAATTAGATTAGGAAATGAGGCACTCAAAGTAGTAAAGGAGCTTTGCTATTTGGGGAGCAAAATAACTGATGATGGTCGAAGTAGAGAGGATATAAAATGTAGACTGGCAATGGCACGGAAAGAGTTTCTGAAGAAGAGAAATTTGTTAATGTCAAATATAGATTTAAGTGTCAGGAAGTCGTTTTTGAAAGTATTTGTATGGAGTGTAGGCATGTATGGAAGTGAAACATGGACGATAAATAGTTTGGACAAGAAGAGAATAGAAGCTTTCGAAATGTGGTGCTACAGCAGAATGTTGAGGATTAGGTGGGTAGATCACTTAACTAGTGAGGAGGTGTTGAATAGAATTGGGGAGAAGAGAAGTTTATGGCACAACTTGACGAGAAGAAGGGATCGGTTGGTAGGACATGTTCTGAGGCACCAAGAGATCACAAATTTAGCATTGGAGGGCAGCGTGGAGGGTAAAAACCATAGAGGGAGACCAAGAGATGGATACATTAAGCAGATTCGGACGGATGTAGGCTGCAGTAGGTACTGGGAGATTAAGGAGCTTGCACAGGATAGGGTAGCATGGAGAGCTGCATCAAACCAGTCTCAGGACTGAAGACCACAACAACAACAACAACAACAACACTAATAAATGAATACCTGCATACATGCATACATGAAGAATAAAATATCAAAACTTGTATCATTAGTTTTAAAGCTATTGTTGAAATAGAATGCTTCCCTGCTGAAAAAAGATCAATTCACACCTTAACTGTTAAAAGCAGATGAACTTTCAATCCCAGTAACTGAAAACTGTTTGGAACCTGTCACTTGCAAATGATCAATGAGGAAAGACGTATCTGTTTTGGGAAGATTATTATTATTGTTGTTGTTGTTGTTGTGGTCTTCAGTCCTGAGACTGGTTTGATGCAGCTCTCCATGCTACCCTATCCTGTGCAAGCTCCTTAATCTCCCAGTACCTACTGCAGCCTACATCCTTCCGAATCTGCTTAGTGTATTCATGTCTTGGTCTCCCTCTACGATTTTTAACCTCCATGCTGCCCTCCAGTACTAAATTGGTGATCCCTCAATGCCTCAGAATATGTCCTACCAACCGATCCCTTCTTCTAGTCAAGTTGTGCCACAAACTCCTCTTCTCCCCAATTCTATTCAATAGCTCCTCATTAGTTATGTGATCTACCCATCTAATCTTCAGCATTCTTCTGTAGCACCACATTTCGAAAGCTTCTATTCTCTTCTTGTCTAAACTGTTTATCGTCCATGTTTCACTTCCATACATGGCTACACTTTTAGAAAGGACTTCCTGACACTTAAATCAATACTGGATGTTAACAAATTTTTCTTCTTCAGAAACGCTTTCCTTGCCATTGCCAGTCTACATTTTCATCTGCAGAGCTGGTTGGCATATAAACTGGAAGATTATTAAGAATTTGAATCAACGACAGCTTAGTTGGTGGTCAATGAGCCTGAATGAAACAATAGCAAACATGTCTGCTTGTGTGTGTGTGTGTGTGTGTGTGTGTGTGTGTGTGTGTGTGTGTGTGTGTGTGTGTGTGTGTGCGCGTGCGCTCATGCGCACGCACGAGTCTATACCTATTCTGTTTTCCCCCTAAGGTAAGTCTTTCCGCTCCTGGGATTGGAATGACTCCTTACCCTCTCCCTTAAAACCCACATCTTTTCATCTTTCCCTCTCCTTCTCTTTTCCTGACGAAGAAACCGTGGGTTGCGAAAGCTCGAAATTTTGTGTGTGTGTTTGCGTGTTTTTTTTTTTTTTTTTTATTGTGCCTATCTACCAGCGCTTTCCTGTTTGGTAAGTCATGGAATCTTTGTTTTTAATCTATTTTTCCCATGTGGAATGTTTCTTTCTATTTTATTTATAACATTATTTTTAATCCTACTCGTGCAACTACACTACTTCTTTTTAAATCTGGATAACAGTTAAGTAGGAATTTTTCAGTTGAATAGAAGTAATTGTCCAGGAGAAATGATTTTAAATTAGATTTAAAACTTGCTTCACTAACTGTCAGACATTTTACGTTATTGAGAAAATGATCAAAAATTTTGGTTATTGCACATTGAACTTCTTTCTGAGACACTGACAGCTTTAACAATGGGTAATAAAGGTCATTTTTCCCTCTAGTGTTGTAGTTGTGGACATCACTGTTCTTCTCATATTGTGATGGGCTATTTGTGACAAATTTCATTACATGTTGGAACATTCAGCTCAGCGGTAATTCAACCCTTATTCACCCATTCTGTCATTTTATAAGCTCATCTAGGGATGAAGGAGGTATGGATTTAGGATGTCATTTAGATAGGTCAGATTCTAGATGGGTAATATGTCAAGCGACTTCTCCACAGTACAACAAATGGTATATCAGATTCATTATTGTTGTTCCATTTCCTTATTCATGTCTTCGCATTTATTTCCCAAGAAAGGCAACCTGGTGATGAACACATTTCTCCCAATGAGAGACTAGGTGGTAGATGCTGCTGTTGTATAATGTTTGACTTTTTGGTGGTGCCAAAACCTCATCTCTGCTTGCACCTTCTCATCACTATCAGAGTCAAGGCCTTGAAGCTATTCTTCAAGTTTCGGAAACAGATGAAGTTCTACCACGCCTGTTAAGGTTAGCACAATTGTTTCCTTCATTACGAGCATGAACAATCCAGCATTGCACATTACTGATGTAAATACAATCATTACCTTGCAAAACTGTCATTCTTCTGTGGATTTCAATTGGTGCCACATTTAAAATGATTAGAAATTCAATTACAGCACACTGTTTCTCATGCAACCCCTCTAACAGCAGAGGGTTACAATTTGCATCAATGAAGAAGGAAAGCTGAATAGGCAAAATACATGACATGTAATACCTCACACTATAGTGAGAACACAATAAAAAAATCGGAGCTATTACTTTCCAGCATGCCCTCATACTTTACAGTTATATGCAGCTAGGACATTAAGAAGGTAAACATCCCAATAATTGTTACGATTGTTCACATAATAAATTAATATCTTGTTGACAATATGGTGGAGCAATGGATGTACCTAGTTCTTCCATTTGCCTGGGGATGGAAAGAGCTAGTTCTGAGCTTCTGGATCTGTAATACATGGCATAGCTACTTAACCCTTTCAGTCACTATTTCCTCTTTGCCAATGAAAGAATTTATTTTTGCATTTTTCTTGATCAAATGATTTATCTCAACATGTTTTCTGAAAAAAAAAAGAAATTTCAAAAAGGGTTTTGAAAAATATAATGTTGTCATTTGACACCATTGTGTCACTATGGGTACATATAACTAAAGAATGCAGTCAACAACTTCTTGGTACAGAAATAATTAGTACACCATTCAAGCGACAAATTTCTTGCAACAAATTATTTAAAATCAAATTTAACAAAACAATTGGTATTTTTGTTCAAACAAAGTGTTACATGGCATTTCCCAAACATTGAACTTGGCTTCTGCCTATGCATTTTTCTAATTGCATATTTGTTCCTTACATTCAATGTAATGTGGCCAATGAGAAAACCCATCATATCTGGCATCTGAAACTGTCTTCACCTCTCTCTCTGTAATATTTTTACTGCATCTGATGTGGGTTCTTCATCTTCAAACTCATCCTCAGCCAATCACAGCCATCCTCTTTTCCTCAAAGTGGAGCTGTTTTCCTTCTCGATTAGAATTAAAGCTTCAGCTTCCTGGTTTCTGAACTTCAGCATATCCATTTTCTCTTTATGTCCTTTCCCTTTGGCATCCAGATCTCTCAGATATTGTAGCCACAAGTTGCATATGGAGAGATCAACCATGTGAAAAATTACTTTTACAGGCCACTTCTTAGTTTTCATGTGTATTCTGAACAGAGAGATTAAAGAATCAATTTTGTCAATGCCATCCATAAACGCACAGTAATACTTCATGGTGGCTGATCTTATGACCTACAGATGGTGCTTTTGTGCTGCACTCCATCTCTCTACTTTATCAATAGTCTGCTCCCTTGTATGAGGAAGTGAGAGTTACAGCACTATTATCGAGCCAGCAAATGCCAGAGAGGTCTCCTCCTGTGGTCAAACAGATATCGACAGATCCTCTTTTTTTCCTTCTTCAGCTCAGATTTGGATTTCAGTGGGCACTTTTGTAACTGGTTAGCTCTGATGGTCCCAATGGAAAAGATCTTTTTCAAAAAATCACGCACCAGTGACATAGATATAAAATAATTATCAAAATATAGAATATACCCACAGCATTGTGGAATGTGTTCACTCATTCGCATCACAATGGAACCACCAAGGCCCAGGTGCTTGTGCTCACTTTGAATTCCCACACTTTTGGCCTGATATATTTCAGAATCACATACAATTCCGAAAATTCAACAACAAATAAAATTTTTTTAGGCCAACAGGGTTTGGTACCATGAACAAATTGCTTCACTACCGTCCTTCCTTTGAAAGGCATCATTTGCTTGTCAATAATTTGCCTTTCTTCTTGTTTCAGACTGAGACAAGTTTCCCTGATTCTATTTAGCAGTGGTCTCACTTTCCAAAGTTTGTCTTCCGGAGAGCCACCTTCCATATTGTTGACTAAATGAAGATGATTCCTCAGTTAGATTATTCTATTTAGAGAAAATGTGTGTACAATCAAAGGTATTCTTGTGTGAGGCTCCCAATACGTACACAATCTGGAAAACCATATTGTACCCATCTAAATGTGTGTTCCAATCAGTTTTCCTACTTCAGAGCTGCTACATTTCACTGGCACTCCATTTTTCTGCACTGAATACAAATTTATTTGTTCCAAAAGCAATTCCAGAGAATCGATGATGGAGTATTCTGAAAAATATTCAGCAGGACTTTTAACCCATTCATCAGCTGTAATACCTAAATCAATGAAAGTAGTGTCAAGGTAAGTTAAAGGCACTTTTTTCCATTTGAAGTTACCTGCAGCTGTTCACTTTCTGCCTGTGAAACTTCTTTTACGGGTTCTAGAGTCTCTCTTTCATGTTGTGAGGTCTGGCACTCCCACTGTGCATCTTCATTTCTTGAATCTGCTGTATCTCCAACAGTTTCAAGTCCAGGCTCTTCACTGTCTGAGATCTCTGAAAGCTCACTGTCATTGAGCTCTAGAAGAACCTGCTAAATCTCCTTGTACGAAAGTTTCACCATATCACAGTTTGAAAAATTAAAATATTCACTAAAATGAACTATGTGATGTGTGAAAATAATTGGAATGTCCATTGAATAAATTAAGAATGATTAGCTCTCAAAATTATTTCAACCGAACATCAAAAATATTACCTACAAAAATGAGAATGTCCCTGCAACATGAACACACATCATCACAATGGTGTCAAATGACAACAACAAGGCTTGAAAAAAAGTAACAAAAAAAACATTCACCAAAACAACATAGGTACAATAACCTTAACTTAAAGAAAATTTTAATACATTTGTCTTGTATAAATCTTCGATAGGCTTGAAACAGGAAGGAAAAAATGTGAAGCATATTGCACACACTACAACACACGTAACACAGCACGACAAACATTTGACTGTTGACTTCCCTATACAAAGGAGATGAAAGCACTCCGTATGGCACACGCCTTTGCTAGATTGCTGTTATCAGCCACCAGCATGATGAAATGCAGACATTCTGTGTTTCCACTCTGCAGCCAGTGAAACATGATGGTGTCAATATTGACAACATGATAAACAGAAGGGTTAATCAACTCTGACAAAGTTGGTGCCCTGATATGTAATTATTCTGTAATTATTATGGTGAGACTGGCAAATTAACAACACGTCGTTATTACAAAAAATGGCACGTAACACTTGTTGATTCAGGATTGTAGGCATCATGACATAACATGCACAATAAAATGTTGAATCAAAACACCTTCAGTCATCTAAATTCCCAATTATTTTATTTGAGAAACCAGTTTCAGCACTACATTAGGTCATCTTCCTTGACCGATGTGTGGGAAGAATCCCACCTGTGTTCCAGTAAAAATAGAGGTCAGCATTCAGTGACTGGTGTCCACAGATTTTAACACAGTGGTCCCTTCGATCATCACTTGCAGAAGGGATTGTTGTGTGAAAAATCTATAGATAGCAGTCACTGAATGCTGGCCCCTACTTTGACTGGACCAGAGATAGGACTCTTCCTACACGTCAGTCAGGAAGCATGAAGATGGCATAATGTAGCACTGAAACTGGTTGCTAAAACGAAATAACAACTTGAAATTTAGACAGATTAAGGTGTCCTGATTCATCATTTTATACTGAACAGTTGAGGCCCTGCAATCATCTGTATAATGACTGACTTACAGTAAAATACAAAATGGTCTACAATGGTTAGCATGTAGTGGTTACCCACTGGTGTTTGGCTGAATGGACTCAAAATGTACATTTCAACCATTTCAAATGTCTTTGGGTCTCTTCAGTAATCTTTGCAGCGGTAATTGTTGCTGGCTGAGGCCAGCACATGCACACAGTATACAATTCCTCACTTAATGGTAGACATCCAGCATTGTCATCCTCCACTAGAATTTCTATGGTATATGACCATAAGTTATCTTCTGCCCTCCTTGATGTGCTAATAAATGGTTGTATGCTTCCTCCAACACTTTGTCCATTAAAGTTGCAGGTATCTCAACATGTGGCCCATACTTCATCATCCTACACAACACCCTCTCACATATAACGAACTGTGGTTGTGTGCCAAATAACTGGCAGTCTACATCAGCTGTCTGTGCTTCTTGCTAAGTGACAAGTGCTCGTAAGAATCTAGACATTCTACTTAAGCCATCGACATTGCTATGCTTTGTGCTGGGTTCGTGCATTATCTCATAAACGAATTATCTTACTTTAATGCCCCACACGTTAGTCTACTCTAAGGTCCTTCTAAGCTTTAGTGGCCACTTAAATGCTGCATGGTCCATTATAACTTTGAATTTCCTACCTCACAGGTTAGCTCTGCAGATGACGAAGAAATTGAAGAAATGTACGATCGAATAAAAGAAATTATTCAGATAGTGAAAGTCATGGGTGACTGGAATTCGGTAGTAGGAAAAGGGAGAGAAGGAAATGTAGTAGGTGAACATGGACTGGGGCAAAGAAATGAAAGAGGAAGCTGCCTGGTAGAATTTTGCACAGAGCACAACTTAATCATAGCTAACACTTGGTTCAAGAATCATAAAAGAAGGCTATGTACATGGAATAAGCCTGGAGATACTGACAGGTTTCAGATAGATTATATAATGGTAAGACAGAGATTGGGGCAGATGTGGACTCTGACCACAATCTATTGATTACGACCTGTAGATTAAAACTGAAGAAACTGGAAAAAGGTGGGAATTTATGGAGATTGGACCTGGATAAACTAAAAGAACCAGAGGTTGTACAGAGTTTCAGGGAGAGCATATGGGAGCAATTGACAGGAATGGGGGAAAGAAATACAGTAGAAGAAGAATGGGTAGCTCTGAGGGATGAAGTAGTGAAGGCAGCAGAGGATCCAGTAGGTAAAAAGACGGGGGATAGCAGAACTCCTTGGGTAACAGAAGAAATATTGAATTTAATTGATGAAAGGAGAAAATATAAAAATGCAGTAAATGAAGCAGGCAAAAAGGAATACAGACGTCTCAAAAAAGAGATCGACGGGAAGTGCAACACGGCTAAGCAGGGATGGCTAGAGGACAAATGGAAGGATGTAGAGGCTTATCTCACCAGGGGTAAGATAGACACTGCCTACACGAAAATTAAAGAGACCTTTAGAGAAAAGAGAACTACTTGTATGAATATCAAGAGCTCAGATGGAAACCCAGTTCTAAGCAAAGAAGGGAAAGCAGAAAGGTGGAAGGAGTATATAGAGGGTCTATACAAGGGCGATGTACTTGAGGACAATATTATGGAAATGGAAGAGGATGTACATGAAGATGAAATGGGAGATATGATACTGCGTGAAGAGTTTGACACAGTACTGAAAGATCTAAGTCGAAACAAGGCCCCCGGAGTAGACAACATTCCATTAGAATTACTGACAGCCTTGGGAGAACCAGTCCTGACAAAACTCTACCATCTGGTGAGTAAGATGTATGAGACAGGCAAAATACCCTCAGACTTCAAGAAGAATATAATAATTCCTATCCCAAAGAAAGCAGGTGTTGACAGACGTGAAAATTACCGAACTATCAGTTTAATAAGTCACAGCTGCAAAATACTAACGCAAATTCTTTACAGACGAATGGAAAAACTAGTAGAAGACGACCTCGGGGAAGATCAGTTTGGATTCCGTAGAAATGTTGGAACACGTGAGGCAATACTGACCCTACGACTTATCTTAGAAGAAATATTAAGGAAAGGCAAACCTACATTTCTAGCATTTGTAGACTTAGAGAAAGCTTTTGACAATGTTGACTGGAATACTCTCTTTCAAATTCTGAAGGTGGCAGGGGTAAGATACAGGAAGCGAAAGGCTATTTACAATTTGTACAGAAACCAGATGGCAGTTGTAAGAGTCGAGGGACATAAAAGGGAAGCAGTGGTTGGGTTGTAGTTTCTCCCCGATGTTATTCAATCTGTATATTGAGCAAGCAGTGAAGGAAACAAAAGAAAAATTCGGAGTAGGTATTAAAATTCATGGAGAAGAAATAAAAACTTTGAGGTTTGCCGATGACATCGTAATTCTGTCAGAGACAGCAAAGGACTTGGAAAAGCAGTTGAACGGAATGGATAGTGTCTTGAAAGGAGGATATAAGATGAACATCAACAAAAGCAAAACGAGGATAATGGAATGTAGTCAAATTAAGTCGGGTGATGCTGAGGGAATTAGATTAGGAAATGAGACACTTAAAGTAGTAAAGGAGTTTTTCTTTTTGGGGAGCAAAATAACTGATGATGGTTGAAGTAGAGAAGATATAAAATATAGACTGGCAATGGCACGGAAAGCGTTTCAGAAGAAAAGAAATTTGTTAACATCGAGTATAGATTTAAGTGTCACGAAGTCGTTTTTGAAAGTATTTGTATGGAGTGTAGCCTTGTATGGAAGTGAAACATGGGTGATAAATAGTTTGGACAAGAAGAGAATAGAAGCTTTCGAAATGTGGTGCTACAGAAGAATGCTGAAGATTAGATGGGTAGATCACATAACTAATGAGGAAGTATTGAATAGGATTGGGGAGAAGAGAAGTTTGTGGCACAACGTGACCAGAAGAAGGGATCGGTTGGTAGTACATGTTCTGAGGCACCAAGAGATCACAAATTTAGCATTGGAGGACAGCGTGGAGGGTAAAAACCGTAGAGGGAGACCAAAAGATGGATACACTAAGCAGATTCAGAAGGATTTAGGTTTCAGTAACCTCACAGGTAACAATTTAAATAGATAATACCTCATATGAAACTCAACATCTCTTTCTAAGTGCTTGAGTAATTCTGCTTGGTTTCATTCAACTGTCTCAATGCATATGCTGCTGGATGTTCCTAGTCATCTGTATCCTGACTTGAATGCATCCAGCTGCCTGACTGCTTACATCACAGGCTAGGATAAATTCCATCATACAATTTGGAAATATTAATACCATGCTACTTAATACCTCTTTCAATTTCTCAAAAACGGTCCACAAGTCGACTGACCACTGGAATTTCGCACCTTTTTTTCAACAAGTAAGACAGCAGTCTACCAATTTCTGCAAAATCTTTGATGAATTTTCTATAATAATTACACAGTATTAAAAATGACTGGTAGTGTTTCATTGCCTGTGGCGCTCAGAAATCATGGACAGCACGTATCTACCTAGGGTCAGTCGTCACACCACGTTGGGTAATCACGACCGAGATACTTTACCTCCATGGATGCAAAGTGACACTATTCAGAACTTTATGTTAAATGTGGCAAATGAATCCTCTAGTTATTGCATAAGCTCCTCTAGATCTTCCGAGAAACACAATACTTTTGTCTAAATAGACCATATACTGCAGTGGTTTTAATCACTATAAAACTCCATCCAGTAACCTCTGCAATGTGTCTGGTGCCTTCTTAAGCCCAAACGGCATCCACTGATACTGGAATGATAAATGAAGTGTTCAGCATCTTCTGGAACCAACTACATTTGGTGACATTAAAGCATCTGATCCATTGTGGAGAAATATTTACATTGGGCTAGATTGTCCAAAATTTCTATGTTCAGTATAGGATATGTATCAGTGACTGTTCTTGAATGGGTGTAGTTATCCACAACAAAACCTGTATTTCTTCATTCCTTCCGATGATATCTTTGGAACAATGACAATGACTGCTACCCATGGCTATCGCTCTCCTCACTAGTGACATCAGTAAACTGCTGATTGATGATTTCTTCCATTATAGGTTGCAAATGCCTGGGTATTCTGTGTGGCTTTTTGTAGCCTGGTGGGGAAGGGAGGATTTCCGCACCAGGGTTCTGAGCTGAGTCACAGGTGTCACTGGCAATAGTTCGCAATCAGGGACTGGGTGTTGTGTTGTCCTAATCATCATCATTTCATCCCCATTGACGTGCAAGTTGCCGAAGTGGCGTCAAATTGAAAGACTTGCACCAGGTGAACGGTCTACCAGACAGTAGGCCCTCGTCACACGACATTTCATTTTGCCAGGATTGAAGAAATCTGAGAGTCGTATTAACAAAGTTTTCTTAGGTGACGTATTCGTTTCTTTAAATGATTCATTTCTCACATAACTTTGATGAACTGATGGTCTGCTTGTGGCAAAGATCTTCAGTCGACCTATCCAAATCATCCTCATCTAAAGTGTCTAAAGTGGCAATTAATAATTTTCTTGGCAGATCCACTTCATCAGATCCAAAAATATTTACACTCATTGGAACCATTTTGTCTCCATCTGTTTACTGCACATGTGCCACTATTCTACACACAAAAGAACACAGAGTAATCAGTTTGTCATTGTGTTGTAATGGCTCTATAACACAAAATGCATTATTTGCTAGGTCAGTAGCCACACTCACCCAGAGTAAATTTCGTGTACCTTGTGGTATTGCACAAACTCAGCTTTAATGAACACTCACACACTTCATTCAGTTCAATTTTGTGATCAATGAACCACGCAACAATATATCACTTGCAGCATCATTCCCAGCTGGAATAATCATCCACTGAGTTTGACAGTATCCTAAGAAAGATCAATTTTTGTGTGATGCTTATTCAGAAAATTGTGCAATCCCCATCACTGACACTAGTTATTACTTCCATATATTCCTGAAAATTCCTTGATCCAATACAGAAATTGTGCAGTGCTGATCCAATGATGCCACATCATTGTACCCAGGCACTTGCAACCTATAATGGAAGAAATCATCAATCAGCAGTTTGCTGACGTCACTAGTAAGGAAAGCGATAGCCATGGGTAGCAGTCATTGTCATTGTTCCGAAGATATCATCGGAAGGAATGAAGAAATACAGGTTTTGTTGGGATTAACTATACTCAACCTCAGGAACAGTCACTGATGCATGCCAGCCGCAGTGGCCAAGCGGTTCTTGGCACTTCAGTCCGGAGCCATGCGACTGCTACAGTCGCAGGTTCGAATCCTGCCTCGGGCATGGATGTGTGTGATGTCCTTAGGTTAGTTAGGTTTAAGTAGTTCTAAGTTCTAGGGGACTGATGACCTCAGATGTTAAGTCCCATAGTGCTCAGAGCCATTTTGAACCACTGATGCATATCCTATACTAAACACAGCAGAGATTTTGGACAATCTAGCCAAATGCAAATATTTCTCCGCAATGGATCTGAAGATTGGATATCACCAAATCACATGAGCTGCACTGTGTACAGGAAAAAATCTAAGTTCTTTTACGTTTATCGTGCCCACTAAGCAGCAGTCTGCTTCTGCAGCAGTGTGTTTTACTGGAAACAGTATCCGGTAGTCAAGGATTCCAGTTGGTGTTGAATAAACACATATCATACCATACCATACCATGATACCATTCACTCAATTACTTTTTAACAGTCTCATGTCTGGTGCCTCACCACCCTGCATTCATAACTTGAGGTTGGCACCACCATTTCCAAATGTCCATCCTCACCTATAGCATTTTAGGCCCGAGAGAGAGAGAGAGAGAGAGAGAGAGAGAGAGAGAGAGAGAGAGAGAGAGAGAGAGAGAACACGCACTTCATTTATCACATGTCCTCCTCCTCGAGCTGTGTAGAAAGCTTATAGGCAGCGGCCAAATGCTTTGGAGTTTTCATCTGTATTCTTCTTGACATATCAATTGGAAGGCCCCTCAAAACTTCATCTACCTCCCTGCATTTTGTGAGTCTCGCGGGAGGCGTGCAAGGGATAAGTCCCAGCACTCACACTATTCATCTGTGTCCTCGGTGGCTCAGATGGATAGAGCGTCTGCCATGTAAGCAGGAGAACCGGGTTCGAGTCCCGGTCGGGGCACATGTTTTCAGCTGTCCACATCGAGGTATATCAACAACACTTGTCGGCAGCTGAGGGTTTTAGTTAGTCATCATTTATCCCATTAAGTTGTTCCTGTTCTGTTTCTGGTATTCCTGATAAGAGTCACTTCTCAAGTTGTTCACAAGTACGTACCTCATTTTAACTCCTCATGATACAAGATGTACATCTTTATGTCACCTACTGATCATAACTTGGCTATATGCAAACATATATTGTCTGGCCCATTAACCCAGATTAGCATCAGCCTTCATATTTTCAATAAATGTCGACACATACTCAGTTGGTCTATTCAAGGAAGGAGCCACTAAATTAGCCACAAGAGGAACAGATACACTGGCCAAAGCTTATGCTTCCAGCATTCCAGCTTTTCTACACTCACTATTTGCTGTTGTAGTGTTCATCTGCCTTTGTAATTCAGCATCCTTCTCAACCAATACAGCCATATGTTTCATCAAATATTCAACCACTTCTTGTGGCATTATTGCTTGTGTTTATGGCATTTGTGTAACCTCTATCTAATAACACAATATACATAAAAATACCACAAAGCAAGGACATCTACCACAAACACTCAGACAGAAGCTCAAGAAAATGAATCTAATTCCTATGATGGATCTTAGTCCACTGAAATTCTGAGCACTGATGTGCTTCATGCCCATGTCAGCTTGTGTCACACATAGCTGGCATTGCCAGCATACACAGTAATTCGTGACCACTTAAATTAAAATCTTGCCATCTCACTAGCTGCAAATAGCATTCTTTATAATTCCTCTTCAATACTGACAAGTCAACAGGTTCCTCTGCTTTCATGAGCTGCACCTTCCAATTGCTTTCCATATCCCATATATCTGCCATGGCCATGACAAAAAGAAAACAAAAAGGCCACAGTAATTCACCAAAACTGTACTGAGGAGCTGCATGCTGCAGATCTGTGCAGATGCCAGTTACAGTTTCTGTTACTGCTTATAGTGACTGGGGTCGTATGCTGCTATGGTGCATGATGGATCAGTGTAGTTGGAGGTCAGGATGCCACGAGTGTACAGTCCATTCACCGAGAGCTGGGACGAAACATAAACAGTGTCACGTGAATGACTACGCTCGTTTGCAGAGAAAGCATTCGGTGTTCACGTGATAGGTAGGGGTGTGGAAAATCCTTGGCGCACGCTTTGCAGCTGGCGGTGTTCGGCTGGCTGCCGAGGTGTCACAGCGGCCCATGAGAAACCTGGGCAACAATGTACGAAATAAATTTAACAATAATGTCAAACTGAGTTCATTCTGTTGAAGCAGATTTATTTTCATTCAGGTTGCTAACAAAACGCTCCATTCAAACACAATTAATTGTTAATTTTAATAACAATACCAGTAATAATAATGATAAAGGACAAAATAAGGTTCACTCTGTCGAACTGTTTTCATTGAGGTTTATAACAAACTTCTCCTCTCTCCCCTCTATAATGCAGTCTAATTTCCACATTTGAGTTTCCACTTTTTCTACGACATGGAGGACGCACTTGCTCCAATCCTGTGCTGTCACTGTTCTTACTGCTTCTTCTAGCAGTACTTTAACTTCTGGCATTTTGCATGTTTTGTTTTTCACTGCAACATAGCCTTTGATTCTGTCCACACTAATTCGATGGCGTTTAATTCGCAGTGGTACAGAGGAATTCTGAGAACAGTTTTCCTTGCATTCTTCGCCATTTCATCTATTGCGTATTCGTTGTGTGCTGTTCTGTGATTTTTAACTATATCTAAAAGTCTTCGAAATCGATGTTTTTAGATTTTAGCCACTCTTGATATTTTGTGGTTATTGGAATTCGCATTGGGAACTTTTTCTTTTCTCCGAGAATGGTACGGCGCATTATCAAGAACAATAACCTCATTTTCCTGAAGCCGAGAAAGAACATCTTGAAACCACTTCTCGAAGGATTCGGTGCACATCTCCTCATGATAATCTCCACTTTTCTTGGATTCGAAAGTCCACACACATCCTTCAACGAACCCTGCTTTGCTGCCAATGTGTGCGATAATCAGATGTTTCCCTTTTCCTAAAGGGCTCTTGCTTCCGGTGGATAATCCGGACAGAAACACTTGTTTTGAGGAATTTATAGTGTCATCCACCCAGATGTAACTTCGGGTATGTCTTGCGTTCACCCACGTCTCATCCAAATAGTAAATGGGTCTGCCTTCATCTCTCAACCGTTTAATGGTTCGAAGATAACGTTGCCTCCATAAAATCATGTCATCCCTGTCTATAAGCATGCTATCGCGCCCACGCCGGATATATTTGAAATTCATTTCTCTCAATAACTTATAAAATGTAGTTCTCCGAAAATTGCCCAGATCTGCATCTACGTTCACGACTGTAAGCACTTTGTCAGTTGTTGGCAATTCATTACGAAAAAAAAAATCTTGTACTTTCCTTCGTATCACATTTCTATCAAAGTCATCAACACTTTCAGAAATTTTCTGTCGTAATTTTCCTTTCTTGGGAGACTTCAAAGAGTGTGTGGCCTTGTACTCACTCATCACACGATACGTTGGAGAATGTCCAACACCTGTAGCTGCAACTGTTTTTGAAACAATGTCACTCATCGAGTGCTCTGGACATAACAGTTAAGTTTTATACACATTAAGCACCATGTGCTTCTCAAAAGAACTTACTGATTTCTTCTTTGCTCGCTTTTTTGGTGGACTCAGAACTGACACATCGACCTCGCTCGCTGAATCTGTGTATGACATAATGAGGACAGCCATATGTGATGCTAATGAAATAAGTGAATATATAAAATAAGAAACCATGCGATTCTATTGGATACGCACATAAACAGTGAATGCTCAGTGTGGCTAAAAACACACATACGTATCTAATAATCAACAACTACTCTTTCAAGCGTCTTTACAGACGAAAAGATATCCTGAAATCGACACTGTACAACACCCACTAACGAGCTCTCACCTGCAACTGAGACAGCCACGTTGACTGACCGCCGCGCCTGCGAAGTGCACAATGCATCGCTCATAAAGGGCAAACGGTTGCACCCATCGCATTCGAACAAACTACAAAATTAAATTCAAACCTATATGAAACTTTTCTCGCTTACGCCCCCATAAAAAAATTCAAAGGGGAAAAGTTTGTCGCTTATAATATTTCGGATGATGATTTGGTAAAAGTTCTGCATCAGACGTGAGATTTTAATTTATTACTTCACAATTACTGGCTCTATTGGGCAGAAAATTTGCAGACGTCATCAACATATAGTACTGAACAAAATTATAAAATTATTTTGCTGTGCGACGCACAGTTTAGGAGATATGGCGAGATAAATATAGAAAAAATAACTTTTCCTGAAAGCTTAAATATTTTTCTTTTTCAGTGACAATAAATTTTAATGTAATGTAAAAAAAAGGTGTCGGAAGGTAGTTCTCGGATCACTTTATCATGTTCAGGTGCCAAATTATAAAAAACACGACTTTCATTTTCTGATTTCTGACGCCCTTGCCTTGTACACCCCTTGACGGCAGCGCTGTGGTCACGTGCCTTGCCGTGTTTACAGTACGTCTCTTGTTTCGGTGAATGGAGTATAGTGGTGAGTGGTTGGTTGAACAGAGAATAAAATAGACGAGACATATAACACAAAATGGAAAGAAAGCAAAGACCACAAGAATGAAGGTAAGGCAACAAACACTAAAAGGAACAACAGAGGACAAGGGAACAACCAAGAGATGCAAGAAACAGTTAGAAGAGAGTAAAGCAAGGAAGCAGATTACAGTGGCTGGCCGACCACGAAAATAAAAAGGAAAAGCCACGCATGCTTGAGCACATTAAAACCTTCACCATAAAAGCACTAGGATGGAGGACAGAGAGGGACAAAGGACAGGCGCTAAAACACAGATCGAATGATAAAACCCAACCTCACGGATGATACGTAAAACCAAATCAGCCGATGCGGCGTTGTCTGCTAAAATCAATGATAACGAGTCCGGCAACAGAAGATGAAGTTGCAGGGCAGCAAAGAAGGACATAGCTGAAGAATATGGGCCTCTGTCAATCGAGCGCTGCATCAACACTGAGGTGGGTCTTCACAGCGCAGGAGGTAGCCGTGGGTCGCCCATGCACGGCCAATGTGGAGCCTGCAGAGAACCACAGAGTCCCTGCAAGATGCCCTCATCCAGGACTTCCACACATTTGTGATCCCCTTAATGGCTCGCAGTTTGTTGTGCGTGGCAAGATTTTGTCATTCCGTCTCCCAAAGCTGATAAACCTTGTGGCGTAAAAACGAACACAGGACAGTTGCAGGAATGTCTATCTCAAAAAGCGGTTTTGTATAGCCTGTTTGGCCAGCCTGTCAGTAACTTCATTCCCTAGGTTTCCGACATGATCAGGGATCCAGACGAACACCATTGAATAACTGGACCATTCCAGGGCACAGATGGACTCCTGGATGGATGCTACCAAAGGATGATGAGGGTAGCACGGGTCGATAGTTTTCAGGCTGCTCAAGGAGTTAGTACATAAAAGAAAAGACTCCCCAGGGCATGAACGGAGATACTGAAGTGCACGAGAAATGACCACCAGCTCTGCAGTGAATACACTACAGCCATCAGGTAAGGAATGCTGTTCAATATGGCCACCATGAACATAGGCAAAGCCAACCCAACCATCGAGCCGTCAGTGTAAACGACTCCAGAGCCCTAGAACACGTCAAGAATAAAGAGGAAGTGACAGCGGAGAGCCACAGGGTTAATGGAGTCCTTAGGGCCACGTGAAAGGTCCAGACGAAGCTGTGGCCAAGGTGTACCCCATGGAGACATAGGCGAATGGACAAGAAGTAGAGGTGGTAAAGGGAAGGACTCCGGTTTGCAGAGAAGGGACCGCACGCGAACCACAATGCGGGAGATAGATTGCCGCAGGAGGGAAAAGGAGATGGTAATTTGGATGCTCAGGGGAACTACGAACGCGTGCTGCGTAACTGACAAGCAGTTGCGTACGTCTGATCTGCAAAGGAGGGACACCAGCCTCCACAAGTACGCTGATCACCGGACTCAACCTAAAAGCTCCTGCCGCCAGTTGAACCCCACAGTGGTGCACAGGGTCAAGTAAATGCAACACTGAAGACTGCCAAACCATAAACCACACTCCCATAGTCAATTCAGGATTGGACAAGGGCTTTGTAGAGCCGCAGCGGCGTAGAGCGATCTGTACTACAATTGGTGTTGCTCAGGCAACAGAGGGCATTGAGGTGCTGCCAGCACTTCTGCTTAAGCTGATGAAGATGAGGGATCCAAGTTAATCGAGCGTCGAAAACCTGTTCTAGGAATCGATAAGTCTCCACTACAGTGAGTGGATCATCATTAAGGTAAAGTTCTGGTTCCAGATGAACGGTATGATGCCGACAGAAGTGCATGACACACGAGTTTGCGGCTGAAAACTGGAAGCTGTGGGCTAGACTGCGCCTTGTGGATGGCCGCCAGTAGACGCCGCTCAGCAACACTCGTACCGGAGCAGAAGTACAAAATGCAAAAGTCGTCTGCATACAGAGAAGGTGAGACGGAGGGCCTGACAGCCAGAAACACCTAATACAGAGCCCTAAGGGACTCCATTCTCCTGGATATGGATGGAACTATGGTAGGCACCAACTTCGACACAGAAAGTACGGAGTGACAGGAAGTTTTGGATAAAAATCGGGGGCGGGCCCCGGAGACCCCACTCATACAATATGGCAAGAATATGATGTCGCCAGGTCATGTCGTATGTTTTACGTAAGTCAAAAGAGATGGCAACCAGGTATTGCCGTCTGGAAAAGGCTGTTCAGATGGCAGACTCGATGGACACAAGATTATTAGTGGTAGAGCGACCCTGGCGGAAGCTGACCTGACATGGAGCCAGCAGGCCTCGTGACTCCAGCACCCAACCCAACTGCCGACATACCATATGTTCCAGCAGCTTACAAAGAATGTTGGTGAGGCTGATGGGCCCATAGCTTTCCACATCAAGCGGTTTTTAAATGAGTCTGAGCACCGGAATGATGGTGCTCTCCTGCCGTTGAGGTGGAAAGATGCCATTGCACCAGATCTGGTTGAAGATGATGACGAGATGTTTAATCATCTGGCTGTGGATACGGTCAGGCCCAGGAGCTGTGTTAGGGCAATGAGCAAGGGCACTGAGGAGCTCCCATTCTATAAATGTGGCGTTATAGGATTCACTGTTGCATGTAGTGAATGAGAGGATGTTCCCTTCCAGCTGCTGTTTGAGTGTGCCAAAGGCTGGGGAGTAATTCTCCGATGCAGAGGCTCAAGCACTTAGCAATCGAGTCTTCATCGGTATATAACACGTCATTTATGGTAACACCGGGGACACCTGTTGGGGCCTTGTACCCGAAAAGATGTTTGATCTATTCCCAGACATGGGAAGGTGACGTATGGCACCCAATGATCGAGATGTATCTCTCCCAACACTCCTGCTTCCCCGTCGTTTTATAAGTTGGTGAACGCAGGCATGGTGCCATTTAAAGGCTATGAGGTGCTCCAGGAAAGGGTGCCACTTAGGCCGCTGCACAGCTCGCCAACACTCCTTAATTGCTTCAGCGACTTCTGGCAACCACCAAGGGACTGCCTTACACCTCGGGCACGCTAAAGACTGAGGGATCGTGTTTTCTGCTGCAACAATTGTTGTAGTCACCTCCTCAACCATCACATCGATGTACCGTGTGGGGGGAGATTCAATGGTGACAGTAGAGGTAAAAGTTCCCCAGTCCGCCTTGTTTAAAGCCCATATGGGCAGGCATCCATGTGCCTGACGCTGGGGCAGTGACATGAAGGTGGGGAAGGGGAAAATACCACACAGGTCGTCATGTCCTCCCCAATGGATATATGGGATAAGTCCTGGGCTACAAATTGATAAATCAATGGCCGAGTAACTACCATGAGCCACACTGAAAATGTGTGGCAGCCACAATATTTAAGAGGCAGAGGTCGAATTGTGATAGTAAAGTTTTGACATCTCTGCCTCAGCCAATAAGCATGATACCACCCCATAAGGGGTTATGGGCATTGAAATCTCCCAGAAGTAGGAAAGGTTTATGGAGTTGATCAATCAGTGCAGCTAATATATTCAGGGGTACTGAACCATCTGGAGGAAGATAGACATTGCAGACAGTTATTTCCAGCACCGTCATTATTCTGACAGCCACAGCTTCAAGAGGGGTTTGAAGGGGCACAGGTTCACTACGGAATGAGTTTAGGACATAAACACAAACTCCACCTGACATTCGATTATAGTCGCTACAGTTCCTGTAATATCCCTTATAACCATGGAGGGTAGGAATCCGCATTGCTGGGAACCAGGTTTCCTGGGGGGCAATGCAGATGGCAGGTGTAAAGCTTAACAGCTGCCACAGCTCAGCCAGTTGTTAGAAAAGACGCTGCAGTTCCATTGGAGGATGACATCGTGAGAGTGGGAAGGCATGGAACAGTCAATGAGGCAGCTTATGTCTCAGTCACCTACTGCCACTGACTTATTGCCTGAACAGTATATATCCATTGTGTGTGAGGGTCTGGTGAAATCTAGATCCACAGAAGATGCCAAAATCTCCACCCCATCCTCAGACACAGACCTTGTAGGTAGCAGTGGTGTGGGTGCCACCACAATTTCCTTTGTCTTATGGGTTTTCTTTTTGTATTTCTCTCACTGCTCCTTGGGTTTCACTCGCTTGGAGGACTTCACTGGCTCAGTCTCTGGGAAGGAGGATGAGCGTGAAGCCCTATGACCAGCTGCTTTTGGGCTCTTCAGCCAATGGCGGGTGTCGTCTTTCCCACTATCAGAAACCAGGGGAAGGGAGTGACCCAAGGGACTCCCTCCTAGTGAGACAGGCTGATGACGTAGGGCTTTACATCACACCAGTAGACCATCACCTTGAACTTCTCGGGCAATGTATTACCCTCAAAGGCCAAGATGAAGGCACCGGTGTCAACTTCATTATCCCTTGGACCCCAGTGGACACGCCAGACAAAATGTACACCTCACCGCTCTAAATTGGCGCGCAACTTATCATCGGACTGCAAAAGAACGTCCCTGTGAATTAGGATACACTGGACCATATTTAAGCTCTTATGGAGCGCAATGGTTACAGAAACATCCCCCAGCTTGTCACAAGTGAGTAACTCCCATGACTGGGCAAAGGATGCTGTTTTGATCAAGACTGACCCAGATCTCATTTTGGAGAAGCCCTCCATCTCCCCAAAATTGTCCTCTAAATGCTCAACAAAAATCTGAGGCTCCATCATCATGAAATATTCCCCATCAGCTCTCGAACAGAAAAGGTACTGGGGTGAATAAGATCTGCTGCCATCCTTAGCCTGTTCCCCCCATGGTGTGGCCAGGGAGGGGATTTATTTGGGGTCGAACTTCTGTGCGTCGACATCAATAGCACTGAATGAATTTATGGGGGGGGGGGGAATCTATAAACATTAAAACTGTTGTGCCGCAATAATAACCTTGGCACAGCTGATGAGTGACTGACACCAGCAAGATGGCATTCCACAGTGGCACATGTGCTGCCAAGAGGTGGCCAAGCAGCCACAGACCAGGTGTGCCAAATCATGCTCATTGAAGTTCTAGTCCACAACAACAGTGTTCTACCCACATGAATAGAGGCAGGAAGCACAGAGTTTGCTTACACGGGTGACGATGAATGGTTGTACAGCCCTGAACTTGAGCTGTAGACCTCCAGGCTAGGAGGCTAGCAGCAGCTGAAGCTGAAGTAGGTCCTCAAGTGTCATACTGGCTGGATGGTCCTAAGTCCTCAGCATAGGGCTTAATACTAGCAGTAACGCCGCACTTAGCAGCGGCTAAGTCGAGAAGTGAAGACTTATAGAAACATGTATACCTGCAGATGCATGGACCATCATAGATCTCTGCTCAGTGCTGATCACTGCAAACTGCAACATCTCTTACTGGAAATTAGGAATATTTATACAGCCCTAGCCCATCCAAGTTTTGCTAAAGCACCAGTTTATGCCACGTGAGTCACAACAGAACCCTGGCTCAGACATGAAGTAATCAGGCCATCCATCCTACACCACTTCTGCCTCTCTCTTGCTTCAATGCTATTGCACCACTGGTCACTTTCTATGGCGACAACATGAAGTAACCAACTTGCTCCTCAGCTACAGTACTTGCTGCTTCCTTGGCTTCTTGCGTTTACCAAAGATGGTATCTCAATTTTACTCAGCCACGCCAAGAAAATTATTTGCAGCCCAACAGTCTCAATGAAGCTCTAATTCTTTCTTTTTTTTAAATCTAGTCTCAAATTTTTTTTCGACTGGTGGGATAAAATGTGAAATAATCAAACACCAATCGGTTGTGCATTGTACAGCATAAAACATTTGCCCACACATAGTGCAACCTTACAGCTGCTGCATGTGAAACAGGATTCTCTGTCTTATCCTTGATTTCAGTAGAGTATACATTGAAATTTCTGTCCTGCCATAGCTCATGACCTGCAGTCATAGTTTTACTTCTGACAGTGTCTCTCTCCTACTTTCCAAATTTCACAAAAGCTCTCTTGCATACCTTGCTTGTAAAGCTTCCATTTAGATGGGAAGTAGGAAACATTCAAGATGCCCGACCATTAAGAACACTTTTTGGATTTTCTTTACTGGATCACTAAGTGATCCACATCCTGTTTGTTAACAACAAACAACTTTTGCTGACCTAATCATTGATAAACTCATGGGTTTACTAGATGCAAATAATGGAGGCAAGAAAAATTAATACTTTGATTTGTATTTCGACTTCAGTAAATTTAAGACCACCAATACAAATAAAACATGACCTTATAGATAAAAGTGAGCCAGCACTATGGCATGCCTAGTTTAGAATTTATTACTAATATAATTGCTTAAATGATGAATATTTCATATATTTGTTTCTTTCAGGAAATAAGACAAGTGTTGTAACTGGCAATTTATTTCCCAGGAAGCACTTACAGCATGCGAATATGACACCTTTCCTAAATGATAGACATTCTATTTTGGTTAAATAATGACTTCTATGAATGGATTATGCTTAAGTACATTTTAGTTATAGTATTTCAGCAAATAAGTTGAAAATGGTGCAAACCAATCAAGTTTTAAGAGCAAATGTAATGTGCCATGGAAAATAAATGTGGATTAGTTGCTTTGTAAAGACTACTACTTAAAGAAAAAAAGAACCAACCTGCAAAAAGTTTCAAACATAGTGCTTAGATGTGTATCAACAAGGATCTTGAAAAAACATATCTGGTTCTATATGGAATTAACCAGTTTCTTAGCAAGCATTCAATGATAATTTTATTATTTAAATCAGTCAACTGGATTAATAATTGTAATTTTGGCTTTTGTGGTAATTTGCATCAATAATGGCTGCACAGCAGGGGACCAATGATAGCTGCAGCCAATGAAGAGCAGCGTGTTTTCGGAGGACAGCAAACTCGAGTATGAGGACTCCTGTTGTGGACATTGAAGCGAACAGACACTGACTGAGGCAATGTGGAAGAGTAAGGTTGTGGTTTGGCTAGTTTTTTAGGCAGCATACTTCTGCTTGTCCTCAACATCACGGGACTTAATAATACTTCATGAGCAATGTTAAGGTGGGACTTAGAATGGTTGACAACTCACCTGGTGATAGAATATGATGCCTGAACCAATTGACAAAGCATAGTTGGTTAATAGTAAAGCTGCACTTACAACTGGCAATTTTGATGAACAGAGTGCCACAAGATATCTAAGTTGAATTTTGAATAAAAATTCCAGTTTAAAACAAATTCTTGTACAGTCTAGAAGTTCTTTTCAATTGACAAACATTTTTTAAGAAATTTTCTGCACATCTCACTTCTGCTACTGAATTTAAGTAACTAAAACACAAAGTAATACTGTATATCAAATCCAATCACACATTTTTGTTCGCCCTCAAAGTAAGAGAGACAGCTTTACAACAACATTAAATAAATAAATAAATAAATAAGTGAAAAATCAGTGGCAGTTCACAGATTCCCAATTATTCGTCTATCTGCACAGAC
Source organism: Schistocerca gregaria (assembly GCF_023897955.1). Taxonomy (NCBI): domain Eukaryota; kingdom Metazoa; phylum Arthropoda; class Insecta; order Orthoptera; family Acrididae; genus Schistocerca; species Schistocerca gregaria. Next base: position 260,120,894 of record NC_064925.1, read on the forward strand.
AATCCCTACACAAGTGCGAGGAACTGAACTAACTATCCATTTCATCAAAATGAAATCATTTCTAATACAACATTTACACTTGATGCAAATTTGTTGGTGCCCATATACATTTCTCAAGTCAATATCCTCTTTTCTCAACAAACACTAATGATGCAAGGATGAAAAATTTGCTGTTACAAAGGTTTTTCAACTGGCTTCTGACATTGCATACTGATTTAGTGGTTAAACTTACGATTTGTGGAAAATATTAACATAAGAGACTTAACTGTTATAGAAAAAAGGATGTGGAACATTTTAACACAAAAGGAGACTTAACTATCTTAGGTAAAACGGCATAATTCATGTTGTTTGGTTCATTTTTCAAGGTGTTTTCTCTTCATTCCCAACTACCATTACCTCAATGGTTACACTTATTCCAAATACTGTCTTATTTTAAACAGTAAATATATACTTTCCTAGTGTATACTGCTGATTAAAAACTATCATTTCCAGTTGGTTGGCTGCGATGGAAATTATGTGAAATTTTCTTGTTGCCGCCTGGTTGGAAACCTGAGCGTTTCTCATTAGCAACAGTAAGCACTATCTGCAGACAATACTCTCTATGTCTTGACACCAGGTTTTCCTCTCTCTGATATTTAATATTGAACAGATGAAGCATTCCCCAAAATTACATCTGACTCATCAATGCAAACATTTTTCTCCAGAACATACATTCTATAAAACCCGTCAAGTAATTGTTAAATAACAGGACTCACCTTCAGCCTATCATGTTGTGTTCATGGGAAATCAGTAGCAAAGTGAAAATACACAGCTGCCCATTAAAAATTGCAACAGGAAGGATAGTAATTACAGATTTTTTTCTTATTGTACATATACATTACAGCAAGAAGATTACACAATTAAATACATAGGTGATTTCATGGTACACAAGATGCGAAATTTAGTACACACACTGCCACTTGTCAGCAGCAGCTGCTATATCCTGGTTGGGCATCGAGTTGAACTGAGCTTGGATGACAGATGCTGTTTCAACTCCATTCATCAATTGTGGTAGCTTGTGATTGGTGACATGCCAGTCTCTCAGCAACATATGGGTAGGTTTTTGAATGGGCGACAGATCCGGAAAATGTGCTAATGTTGGCAACAGCCCAACATCTGTTTCTAAGCATGTCAGGACAGCAAGAGTAACATGCAGTCTCATGTTATCTTGTTGAAAGATGTCATGGAGGTCTCAAAGATAGGGCACTGCAACAGGCTTTTACACATCATAAATGTAATACCTACTGCACAAAATACCAGCCATGTGAATAACTTGTGATAGTGTTGTGTATCCTCAGGCATCCCTCACCACCACACCAAGCACTCACCCCATACTACAACGAAAAATACGATCTGGCAACATTCATTCTCCACAGAACCTCCACACATGGATGCTTCCATCACAATGCTATACACAGAACTGAGACTGTCTGAAAGTGCAGCTCATTCCCACTCCTGTGTCCAGTGTTGTCACTGGGTGCACCACACATCACAGGAAGCCACAACAATTGCCACCATGCTGACAGTCAACGGTGTTACAGGGGTTGTTGCACTGTCCATGGAAATACTTGTCTTGGTGGCTACATAATCCTACAACTCATAATTTCCTGTTTCCCTAGGAAGTGGTAGGAAAGTATGTGCAATGCAAGGAGGGAGTAGTGAAATGGTGGGAATCAGGTCTTTTGACAGATGAATCAGCAGCTGCACAACAGGACAGAACGAGTTCGGAGGCTAGAATATGTAAAAGGTAGAAGAGGGAGGGGAGAGGAGGGGAATGATGGGGAGGAAAGGAGAAGACAGTAGAGATAATGAAGGGAGGGAAGAGACAGATAATTGCTGGAGACAATTCCCAATTGCATAGTTCAGAGAAACTAGTGCTGCAAGGGAGTAACCAAATGACTCGCATAGCGAAGTATGAGAGATCTGTTTGTGGATGAACTGCATAGGATACTGTCTTTAATAATGGCTCTGGTAACATCGTCAGTATATTTTGACAGCTCCTCCCTTCCTCTGTAGATGCGGCATTTGCAAGTTACGAGGCTGTAAGGAAGTGACGTTTTGATATGGGAATGCATGACAGCTGTTGAAGTAGAGGTACTGTTGATGGTTGCTGTGCTTGATATGAACAGACTTTCTTACATAGCAACACACTGCAAGGTAATCAGTCATCAGTTGTTGGAGTTTTGCCAGACAGAGAAAGTATCCACTACAGTTCCACCAAATTATCACTGTACATGATTTTGAAAGTGATGCAAAGATGATTAGTATAGGTTACTTTTCTATTAATGTACATACTGTTGAAGAGTGAAATATCACATCTAGATTCATGGACTCAGGTTCTTAAAACATATCATAGACAAGTGCCTGTATGATTTAGTGCTGCATCAATAACTCCTGAACTCAACCATTTCTTTTATGCATTTTCTTCAATCATCAAGATGAAACCGTCAGTCTTTAGTCTATACCAATTGGTTATTTAGAATAACAATTTTAAAAGCTGAAGTGAACAATGTTTATTTACAACTTTAACAAATACACATATGGTTCATGAGACATATCTCCCAAAATATGCATCTTCAAATCCTACGTTAGTTCCTGTAACTGGCTTCACACCAGATGCTACACAGAATGCAGAATGTGTTTTAATGATGTCCCGAACTTTCTTGAGTAGGTTTGCCGTATTGCTTTTCCCACCACTCAATGAACTGCTTTTTACGTTGTTCCCTTCGTGCAAAATACTCCGGATACTGTGCTTTCTCTAGTGGGTGCCAATAATCTAAAACCCAGTCAGGTGGTTCCACTTCTCTTGCATACGCTACACCTCCTGGAGACCTCGCAACTGCAACAGAAATTAAAATATAATAAAAAAGTTCTTGCTTCTTTTTTTATATTTATTCCATGTTATTTCAGTTTTAATTTATAAATTTTTTTGTCAAATCCTCCATTGCATGATAGTGTGTCTTCTGTTGCAAATCATGAGAAGTAATTTAACAATTTTTTAGAAAAAGAAAACAAATATGTTTAGCTTTGGACCTTTTTTTAATCACAGGTCATAAAGAGTATGGATTTTAACAGCAATATTTTCACTTGTGTTGGAGGAATGCAATGAAATTTCTCCCTTAACTGTCAGAATCTTGCAACAGATAACCTACTACTACTTGCACAAATTGGAGAAATGAAAAGCAACGAATGAAACTGTTACATCATATAGTAACAGAAAAAAACATTAGCGTAGTACACTAAGGATCTTGTATCAATATGGTGTGCTTCAATATTAACATGATCATCTATTAGAAACTACACGGGGAATCATAAAACAGAAGTGACAAATGGATCTGACGATTTAAGAGGGGGGGGGGGGGGGGAAGAGTAGTTGCTGCACAGAGCTAGATGGGGTAATGTAAGATGGTTATCCTAAACTTTGCAAGTGGCTTTGAATTGAAAAGGTCAAAATTTTAAATCATATAAAATAATAAAGCCCAGATGGTGAACTGAGAATGCACACATAAATCACAATCACCATAAGTAAAATACATATTGGGGCAGGGAGAGGGACAAACTGTCATCGTCATATTGTATGTACACTGCAAACTTATGCTTATGAGCCAAAACATTATAACCACACACTTAATAATCTGTTTGTCCACATTTGGAGTGCAATATAACAGCAATTCCTCATGGCATGGTCTTAAGTTCTTGTTAGGTTTCCTAAGGCGTGTGGCACCAGAAGCTACGCACACGTCACACATTTCCCACAAGTTATGGTTTGGTGATTTGTGGACACTAAGCTGATGCCCGATAGTATCACAGATGTGTTTCATGAGGTTTCGAAGAGGCGAATTTGTTGGCCAAGTCATCAATGTGAGCTCACTAGCATGCCACTCAGACCACAGTAGCATTATTCTGGCCTTACAACACAAAGATAGCTACCCTGTTGGAAGACGCCAACACTGCCGGGGAACACACCATGCATGAAGATTTGCATGTGGTCCGCAATAATGAATAGAGAAGATATCAAGATAGTTTCATTTGGTTTGGCTCACTCACATGTAGATCGATTTTCAATTGGTGAACAAACAAATAAAACAACAATTTTATACAGAAATAGCAGAATGCTGTTGTAGTTCAAAAATATAAGACAAACACATTTGAGCTTCAATACAGACAGAGAACATGAAGAGAGGAAATGGTGAAAAGTTGACTACAGTACAGGAAAAATATAGAGGCAACTAAGTAAGAGGAATAATTCCCAAGAGATACAGAATTTGGGACCGGAGGGAGGGGGGAATTAGCACAAACAATAAGCAAACCAGGAAGATATGCCCAAGTATGGGAGAAACAGCAGAAAGAGAATAGAATAAATAACAACAACAATGAAGGAAAAGTCATTTTGCTACTTACCATAAAGAAAGAAGTCACATCAAGTTACAGACAGGCACAATTAAAAGAAACTCACATTCAGATTTTGGCCACAGCCTTTATCACTAAAACACACATACACAAACAAACACACACACACACACACACACAAACACACACACACACACACACACACACACAAACACACACACACACACACACACACACAAACACACACACACACACACACACACAAACACACACACAAACACACAAACACACAAACACAAACACAAACACACACACACACACACACACACACACACACACACACACACACACAAGCAAGCAAGCAAGCAAGCACATCTCAGGCACATACGACCGCCAACTCCAGCATTTCAGGCCGGTACATCATTCCAGCCCAAGATGCTGGAGTTGGCGTGTGTGTGTGTGTGTGTGTGTGTGTGTGTGTGTGTGTGTGTGTGTGTGTGTGTGTGTGTGTTTTACTGATGAAGGCTGCGGTTGAAAGCTTTATGTGAATGTCTTAATTGCATCTGTCTGCAACCTGACACGTCTTCTTCATGGTAAGTAGGAGCCTGTATTTTCCTACATTGCTGATTCTCCTACCGGGAGTTTCCATTGTTTGATAGAATAAACAATATGCTTACAAGGAGAATTTGGAATGTATGAAGGCAACCACAGGAGGATATGGAATTTCCTAATTAAAGGAACAGAAGATAGAGGAGCAGGAAAATGAGGAAGGGGCAGAAAATGGAGATCTGCAGGATAAAACCACAGGAAATGCCAAAAATACATTTTGTCTTCCACATATCAGAAGCTATTGATGGGTTGGAAGGACCATACACCATGAATCCCTGACAGCTGGTATTCAGTATACAAGGAAGTGTCAACAGGACTGAATAGGCAGAATATTTGAGAACAAAGTCTTGTGACAGCACTGTTGTATAAAACGTTCTTTGACTTCTTGCCACTTCAGTTCAGGGTATAACTTCAAACATTCAATGATTTCCACCACTGTCATCATCAGGAGCAACTGACCATCAAAATCGCTGCTGCGGAGGTCAACATCTACACTGATGGTGGTACCACTCTTGCCTTAGTGTAAACATTGCGATGAATATCAGTGGCTCTTCTCTAATCAGATGATACACTCTCTTAAGGACAGTCTCTGCCTTAGGATGCCTGGAATTCACAACATTTCATGTGAATGCGGCAGCAATTACATTTGTCAGTCCACCCGCACCATTTCCGACCAGAGTGCAGAACATCGACAGTACATTATAAATCATGTGCTGGAGAAATCCGCTGTTGCTGAGCACAGGCTCCCACATACTGGGACTCTATAATTATAGAGGCTGTAGAAATAAAAGTGTGCAACAAAACTTTCAACCATGATGGCAGATATAATCTTAGCAGTGCTTGGAAGCGACCCTCTTGATGCAGAGAAGAGCTATAGATATTCATCACAATGTTTACACTACAACAGGAGCGGTGGCACCACTAGTGCAGACATTGACACCATCTGTGACAACATGATTTAACTACCAACCAATCAGAAGCTGCCTTTTGGCTATACCAGACCACCACAGCAGCGATTTTGACAATCAGTTGTTCCTGATGATGGCAATGGTGGAGACCATCGAAAGCTCAAGGATTTACCCTGAATTGATGCGGCAATAAGTCCAAGAATGTTTTATACAAGACACAATATTTGTAAATTTCATACATCAACAAATACATGTGATATCAACACCATGGTGAGACATATGACAGCTATTTCTCTTTACAGTTAGATAACCACTCATTGTTTAAATACAACTCATTTACCTTTAGAGACATACCATGTTTACCACCTCCATTTTTAAAACATGAGAAAATATCACAATGTTGACTTTTACAAGAAACTGCTTGACAATTTGATGTTGTAAAACAAGCAACATTAACATGGACCCAAAACAAGTGTGAAAAGCAATAAAATATTGAATGTATTATTGTAGATGCTCACGAACAACATGGAAACATGACTAAATGCTACAGCTAACACTTGTGTTATATAGCATAATGTGTGTACCATTATTAAATCATAAGGCAAACAAAACACAGTTATCTGGAAACTTATCAGTTTAGGTCTAAAAAAAAAAAAAATTACGCACACACACACACACACACACACACACACACACACACACACACACACACACACACACACACAGACACAGACACAGACACACAGACAGGGGGAGAGGGATATTTTTTTTAAAAAAAAAGACAAACAACAAAATGTAATCTTCAATTACTCAACTAAATATAGCACTAATATAGCTGTAAAGAGCACAGTCTCCTTAAATATTACACTTAATACTTGATAAATATTATTATTTGCAGGCAAGGGAAATGTCCAATTCCGGTGGTATTGTTGGTGTAGCAGAATTCTATAATTTAAATTGCTTTAGAAAGGTGCTCTGTTTTTTTATTGTTGTATATTTAGCTTGTTCTCTCTGTAACCCCTAACTTCATACGGTTGTCTTATTAGTTTTATTTTTGTCTTGCAGCGAGACGTTATTGTGTCATTTTTATTTTTGTTCATTTGTAGTGTGTGTGTGTGTGTGTGTGTGGTGACAACATGGACGTCATTTTGTATACGCCGTAAGTAGACATTTCAGCCATATTGATGATAAGATTCAAAGCAGACCGGCGGAATCTGACGCTTCTGTAATGCCGAAATATTGTCATAGATTTATCATATTATCGCTATAAAGTTTTGTTATACATTAGGCCAGCTGTGTTAGTGTGAAGCTTAACTTATTTGGGTCAATTTTGTGCTAGTTGATTTTCACACTCTGAAGTGTTCTTGATATTTGGTATGAGGCCTACTGCAGTTTAAAATCTCCTAGTGAGTTAGGCTGAGATTTCTGGTGCACAAATAGAAACTCAACTGCAGATAACGATACCAAAAGCCAATGCCTACAACCCCAAAAAGGGAATCAGACATTTCCCTTGACCTATATAGCTCACCCACAGCTACTGATACTAAAAAACCAGCAGCAACAACTCTGAAAAGTGGAACCAAAACCAACAACTCAAAAATTCAAATAACCCATATTCAATACACCAATTAAAATACAACTGACCTACCATAAATATACCCCTCTCTCTCTCTCTCTCTCTCTCTCTCTCTCTCTCTCTCTCTCTCTCTACGCACACACACGCCGACAACCTGACATATACGTGTCAGTGGTCTAAGCTGCTGAAACTCTCGACAGTCTCATGTTGTTGCCACATATGTGACAGTTAACATTCATCAGTGAGACCGAAAATATGCAGAAACTGTATGATATACATAGTATCATCACCCATCTCAAAACATAGTGATAAGACTCGTGAACTTGACTGTCATATCCATACCTAACAGAAGAAGCAATTTAAAACAATTAAGAGTTCTTTCTGCGCAACAAACACCAAACTAATCAGAGCTAACAAAAATGCCACAAACACATAAACAAAAAAATCTTAACAACTCACTGAAAACGCTCCACAACCCATGTTATCGCACCACCTACCTAAACTCAAAACCACTTTCACACCATCACAATGAAAACTCAAATGAGCCCAGTACCCCAAGTTAAACTCATCACGTCCACATTCATCACCAGAAGGCACCATCAGATATAACAACGCAACATCTACAAATACAACTCAAAAACCATGACCTCAAACTCTGCTGCAAGAAGATAACTGGCATTTAAAGAGACAGCCTCAAGACTAGTTACTACCTGTCTGAAAAACAGCATTCAGTATCAACAGTTCTATGAAAGTTGACAGTGATTATTAAAAACCACCTGGCAAATATCTGAAATACTTCTTGGTAATTTAAATCAAAAATATATTTTCATATATCTTCTGACATAGCTACAGTTTGAGCCTTTAACACAAGCCACCCATGTCCAGATTTATAACTTAGAAGTATATTATACACATACTTAACAGTTTAGTATGAAAGCTCTCAACTGTTAGTAGTAATGCCTGCAAGAAGTGGAAATAATGTGCTATACAAATAAGTTAAATTTATACATGAAAATCTGAGACTCATTACTGCACAACCTCTTTAAACATGATCCTATGTATTATGATCACTTATATGTATGGTAACTAAAGTACAAAAGTGAAGATCAGTTTTCTATAGCCTATTTTATTTATTAGGTGTAGCAGGTACATTACAGTTCCTTTATAACGTGCATATGTTTGACTAACAAATGTAAAAAAGGGTCTATTTTATGGTGCCACAACTATATAATTAATATGTAAAATCAATTACTCCAACAGAGTGAAATTAGCAGTATTTATCTTTCCAAGTGTTTATACAAAAGTAGCAGCCTGTTCACCTTCATCAGCTATAGTAAGCTTTGCCACCAGCTAACTGACCAGTTGCCTCTAACAAAGTGCCATTGGCACGACGCATACAATGAAACCTCCAAGTGTATGTACTACTGCTTGCTAGTTGCCTGGTAACTTAGCTTGCCACAATAAGAGATTTGACAGCTGATGTATCACCATTTGTTTTACACATTAATTGTATAGCTGCGAAAACACAAAATGGACCCTTGAACATCCTGCGTAACCTTGCAAGAGATTGTCACGTATATGGTAGTGAATTTGTGACATTAACTTAACACCACAACTGATGAAGTCTGTATGGAGACGTGAATAGCTACTTTTTACATATTATCCAACGACTGATGTCTCATTTGATAATACTTGCAAATACAGGAAACAGCTCTGGTCATGCCTGAAACACGCTACTTTTTTTGGGTATAATTGCAGCAGCACACAGCTGAGACAGAATCATTTGTTTTGCATAAACGTCGCAATGCTTGTTTCACAGAAACACACATTAATACGTAGGAACAGGCAGAAGTGCAGGGGAGGGAGAGGTAACTACTGACTTCATGCACGTACATCAAGTTAACAATACACACCAGTTTCGTATTTCCAAATTGATGTGAGACCCTAAAAAAATTAGTTAAACTGAAAGTCTGTCAACTAACTTTGTACAGTAGAGTATCACAGTCCATTCCCTAATCAGTGTTGCAAATTACGATGTTTGAGAGTTACAACCTAGGAGGAAATAAAAACTATAAATATTACCTGTCAGCAACAACAAATTTTTGGATTTAACTCACATTTTTTCGGTTGGTAATGCTGTTTCATGAATAACTCTCTTTCACCTTCCTCTAGCAGCACTCTGGCTTCTCTCATATCTTTCACATTGCGATTTTCGTCAAATCGATGGCGTAGAAGAACTGCTTGGTATCGAAACGCTGGACTGAAGAGAACAATAAATAAAGGCTGGACTCTTTATACATATTATTACGACTACAAATATGAAAATTCGCCATGCAACAGTAATATCGTTATTCCGCTATACTAACCGCCTGTCGTAAAATGACTCCAAATTTCTTAGAGCTCGTTTATAAAGACTGCATACTTTTCTAGTGTGGGACACCAACTCCATTGGTATCGCCATATTCTAAAGTAATCTGGCACAAAATACCAGCCGATAGTACCGTGTATGATCGCACCACGGTCGGATAGGTTATGATCGTCAGTTGTTCCATGGGAGACTCTGGTGGTAGCATCTGTTTCAATCGTTTGTCAGTTGTTTGTTTGTTTATTTAATTCGAAATGTATGTTGTTATGGCTTACTAATACAAAACAGCGATTATGGCATTTATAGAAAGTAACATTATGGTTACCCATAAGCGAAGTATTTGAACAATAGCTAATAAGTAAATATGATTCTCGTTTTTCTACCAAATATGACTGGCTGCTGGAAATGCCACCACCAATCACTTACACTACTGTCCCCAATCTACCGCTGTTTTTAAATGATAGAAGTTCCTATGTTGTGGAAATCTTTAAGACGAAACTGAACCTGGACGAGTATTCCTCGATGCCACAATCATTGGCAGAGGACGAGGTTCCTAAACAAAGCAAACGAAAGGTAAGACAAGCGTCATCCGTGAAATGTTATTTGGCTGCACACTTTGATCTTGTGATTAAGTGTATATCCCTTCGTAGACAAAGAGAAGATGCAGCTCCGCAAACCAGACACATGAAGAAAGGAGAAATTCCAGTAGAGAAGGTAGCCCGTTTCGTGACGTGTCTCCGGGGTGCAACCGGCATCGACATCAGAAGCAGAAGGTGCATAGAGTCATGGTTCACGCAACTGCTGAAGGACCATTATCTCCCACAGCTGGATCACAGCGGTATGTTCAAACAGTTTTGAAAACCATTACTAAATTAATTTCGTTTTAGAAGCGCCCCGTGAGTTTCCAGAAGAATGTATGTTTGCAGTTGTTATTCCAAACTTACGTGCGTACTTGAAAACATCAAATTTATGTCAGTAACATACCTTTTACTTTTTAGATTGATCGTGATCTTATGTTAGAGAGAGTCCTGTTGTAAAATACTATTTGTTCTTGATTGTTTAGGACAAAGAGTACATAATCATCAACAGATTCACTGTACCTCTATATGGAATATGTAATAAAAGTCTTACAGTTTCATGGTAGATTCATTAGTTTGTCACGTGTGAACACACACAACCTCAATCAAGACATTAATTTCTATTTTGTTCTTGCATCAGAGAACAGAGAAATAATTTTCTTTGTCTTAGTGGTACTAAGTGGTGAGTACCTTAGAGAAACTCACATGGCAAGAGATGCATACAGACTGCTGATGAGGCTTAACAAAGAGTTTGCCAGTCTAGACATGTTTCAGCAGTCACAATTAGTTCCAGTAGTTGTACATTTAAGAGAGTGTGTATTTTAACTGCCTGGATCATGAGGATGGCAGGACTTTGTAGTCTAAACCTTGTCAGTTACTACCTATATACCAATTAAAAACTGATTAACCTGTTGAAACAAAATATGAAATCAGGAGATTGGTTCTTCATGAGAAAGTGTCATGAGCAATCCAAATGCCACATCTACTCCATGCCCTGTGGGACTATAACCTGTGCCTAGTCCTGATGCTGTTAGGAGCTGAACTGGTGCCTACCGGCCAGGAGTCATCTGCCAAATGACTTCTGCAGATATCAGAGTATCTACTTGGGGGCCCATGATTTGCTCCTGGACCTGACTTTCTGATGAGCTGCTGCCTGCCCTGTGCTTGTGCACTCAGCTGCTTTCTGGATTCTGCCTGTGGGTCACTGTCACAACATCCTATACCGGGGTCCTTGGTTCACCTCCGCATGCTTGATGATTCATGCAGTAAGTTGTGCATCTGCACTATATGGTTTAATTGACTTGTTACGTAGCTCACTCTTTCAGCATGTTGGTCTCCTGCCAGGACCTAATGTGCAATGCACTCCCCAAGGAGCTGACAACATAATTTCATCACTGTGGCCTAGTGTGGCAAATCTGTCCACTATCTATCACCTGAGGCCACATGCTGACCTGACCATACATCATCGTCTACGGCCAGCATGCATTGTTGCATTGTATGCCATTAATAAATGAACTATTGTTGTTCATTGTTGCTTTGTATTTAAAACAGTCAGCCCCCTGGAGTCAGATGCTGTAAGAGAAGACATGGCCCGATCCACTTTGGCTTTTCCCACTTTAGATTCAGCTCCCATTAGCCGAGTTAATCCTTTTAGGCAAGGTACAGAAGAATATACTAGCATTGATCGATAATCTGCTGCCCTACCAACCATCCTGCCTTGAAATCATGACTTGCAGTATGATAAATAAAGACTCCAGCCATCCTGACCCCATTGCAATGATGTCAGACGTGGCCACTGGATTCAAAGTACATCAAGGTGCAATGTACTGCATCGTCAGGACAGTGGGGATGAGTGCAGTAACTATTTTTGAATGTGTGTTTTTTTGCAAGTACAATAGCCAGTCACCTGGGCTGTCCTACGGGGCTTAGGTCAGATTTGTTAGGCCAGATGAGAGAACAGATTTAAGCCACTTTAAGGGATATTCAAGTTAACACTATGTTGGTTGGTGTGCATGAAGTTAAGTGCACACAGTGTAATTCATTATGTCATAGTGCACTGTGTATGGAATCAGTCCCAATAATGTGCTCTAAATGCCATGTAGGTATGGGTATTATGCTACACAGTGATGGACTGTGCACGACTCGTGATTAGGCACAAGGACTAAGTAATACTATGATACTGTTACAGTTAGATTTTTTCCCTCCAGTTTTTGTTTGTAGGATAAATGGTTTACAATGACAGAATCAAAAACCCCGGGGGGGGGGGGGGGGGTACCAGTAAGGACACAGTATAATCATTCTTGTGTCAGGTAGCTCAGTTGACAGCAGATAATACAGAGCAACGTAAGAAGTTGGATGTTGTAAGAAAGGATAGGACCTCATCCAGTTTGGCTTTTCACACCTTATATTCAACTTCTGCTAGCCTAGTTAATCTTTTTTGGCTAGACCGTGGAGGATATACCAGCATTCATCAAGAACCTGTTGTGACATGACGAACTATATTTGCCCATGGGTGATGTAGTTTGGTCGAGGAGGCTAAGCCCACACGGCCCAGGGACTGCTATAGGGAACTTGTTGGTGGGCAGCCATATATACTTACAGACATTTATTTTTACTTGGATTAACGTCCAAAGTACAACACTAAACAAAAAAACCGAAAACAAGGAATACAAATGAAACCTAGAAATCAGCTACTCATCCAAAGAACAAGCATTGCACTTCACTGGTTGGTCTCTTGTTCCCACGCAGTCCCTCCCCCCCCCCCCCTCCCCCCTTTAAAGTATGGAGCACCCGGGATGTAGGGGTACTTGAATTTGACTTGTCATCTCCCAACATTGACTGTTCTAAAACTTTAATATCTTGTTGCAGCTGCAGGATCTCATTACCGTTGATTTGTAAAAAATTACTTGCACCTTCCATGTTTAATGGATGTAATCTGAAAAAATGTTTTTGCAGCTTAAATTGGTCATATTTTCGGGGTCACCAATTAGCTATGTAGGTCAGAAATCCAACCGACATATACTTAGAGACATTTATTTTTACTTGAAACTACTGTGGGCTGTCTGTCTCGTGACCAAAAATTGGGCCCTTATATATCCTCACTATACATTGTTTGAAATTAAATTTACAGAAATTACAATTAAAACTTAGCTCATTAAATTGACTGAATACATCAAAAATTTGTTCTTTTTAAGAGTTTCTTCTACTGCAAGAGTTAGGCCGAATTATTTGTTTAAATCACAAAATTAACAAATACAGTTGTGCAAACAATACTTTTGACAAAACTTTTAATTACTTTGGAAACAATTAAGGGCTGACTTTGCTAACATGTTTTCGAATAGAGCCAAATAAATGCTTTAAGATTACTAGCATTTTGTCTTCCAGATGTTTACAATTATTACAGAATTTATATTTGTAAATAAAATAGAAAGAAACTTCCACATGGGAAAAATATATTAAAAACAAAGATTCCAAGACTTACCAAGCGGGAAAGCGCCGGCTGGTCTGCTTGTGTCTGTGTATGTGCGGATGGATATGTGTGTGTGTGCGAGTGTACACCTGTCCTTTTTTTCCCCTAAGGGAAGTCTTTCCGCTCCCGGGATTGGAATGACTCCTTACCCTCTCCCTTAAAACCCACATCCTTTCGTCTTTCCCTCTCCTTCCTGAAGAAGCAACCATCGGTTGCGAAAGCTAGTAATTCTGTGTGTGTGTTTGTGTGTTTTGTTCATGTGCCTGTCTGCCGGCGCTTTCCCGCTTGGTAAGTCTTGGAATCTTTGTTTTTAATAGAATTTATATTTTTTTATAAGTCAACAATAGATTTTAAGTTACAAAACAAATACTAATTTTACCCTATAACAAAAGATACTACCTAGGAATAAATTAGAAAATCCATTACATACACAAATAAAACTAAGCACTAAACTAGATCTGGTGTTATATTCTTTAGAACTGAGGGCCAACCTTTCTCTTTTTATGGAAATGCCGATTAGATTCACGTATGTTAATGGTAATTAGCTAAACATGAAAAAACAAATTTAAGGAGGCAGATGACAAAACAAGAGGGGAAGTAAAATTATACCAGCTTGCTTCTCACATGGTGGTCAGACTTGGTGGCACATGGGGTGCAGCAGCTGGTTACCTCTGGAGCTGAGATGATGTTGACCCAGGTTTGGGTGCCGTGCAAGGACTGGAAATCATGGTGAAGTTTGGAGGAGAGAAATGTCATATGGTAAGTCTAACATCAGGGGGATACTCGCCAGCATTCCATAAAGCGGCATGGCATCTGCCAGTAGTCGCACAGTAAGAAGAAGATTTAAAGTTGTTCTGCTGCTGCACTAAACATGCTGGAGCAGGCACAAGATATACTGTCTTAAAATATCGTGGTGTAAATGGATCGGGCACAAATACCAGAGACTGGTGACAGTAGCTGTGTCCAACAAACACAGTGAAAGTCACCCAAACATGAAGAGGCGTATAAGAAACATCCACTAGTGCAAAGGGAGTGCGTGAAAAGTGAAGTGTCACAAATACCACATGCCAACAGGTATGAGATGAGAAACAGAAAGGTGGCACAGTAGGAACAAAACAACAGAAGGAAATGAAAACATAAGCAAAAACATTGTCTACTTGGTTCAGAGCATATGCACAAGCACTGGTCAGGGGGAAGAAAAAACATGTTATCGCCAATTAAAGTATCCACTGCAGGCAGCCAAGGAAAGAAGACCCAGGTATCCAATGTATGTCAAGTTTCTTGAGTCACAATCAGTACAATAATTTCTTGTTGTGGTCGGTTCTTAACCAGTAATCAAACAAACAAAAAAAATCTCCTGAATACTCTAAATAGTTACTGCAGAAGAAGCTCAATGATATCTCAAGTAACTAAACAAAGTTCACAACTAAAGCCTTCATACACGTGTTGCCAGAATCAGAGTGCAGAAGATACTAACAAAGTCTAAGTCCAAAACTAAGTTTGGTGCAGTTGGTGACAAGAAAGAATTAACACAAATATAATATAAAGGCAGAAGGTCTCTAGAAAGAAAACAGTCTGTTGGAAAAGTTTAATATCTAATAAGTACACAAAGCACAATTTCAGGTTCCAACAGCACAGTCCCAAATTTGAATGGTAACTCCAACGTATTCCTACTGTGCAGCTGCCTGTCAGTCAGCAGACAGTTCCTGCCAAAATGGAGTGATTGGAGCTCTTGCACTGACTGACCCGACCGCATGATATGTGTCACCAAATACATTAATTTAATACACCAGAAAATAGTATTTTAAATTGCAAAACGTGTCATGGTTTGAGTAAATAATTAATACAACTGAAGTGAATCTCTCTAAATTAATTATCATGGCTCTCTGCAGATGTCCTACATACCAGATCTTGTCCAATTTAAATGTTTTGAGAACGCAGATTCAGTTCAATTTAAAGTTCTCGAAGGACAAGCCAGTATTAAAATTCCAATACAGCTTTAAAAATATAATAAAGTCCAGTGTATCACAGATGAAAACAAAGTTCAGAATTCATACAAGTCCACCTGCAGAAACACTCAAACGAAACTTAGCATTGTTGTTGAAACAGCTCCAAAGTGACTTGGTGATTGACAGAATGCAGTTGCATTTGGCACCTGTCCCAGGAAGCGCACTAGGGGTGAACTGACACTCAGAGCCCATGTACTAGCCTAAATACAGCCCTGATACCAGGGGACAGCTGATCCTCTTTCCAGTCTTGTGGCCCACCTAAGGAGAAGGTCTGTGGGATCAGCAAACTGACAGTGCTTTGGTTGCCATCTGGTAGCCTTTGGAGTGTGGCAGCTTTCTTGTGACATCTGCCTGCAGGACTGCACTCTAATGTGGGTTGCTGGCAGATGAGTAGTAGCCCCCTGATACAGCAGTGTCTCCCTAGGAGCATAGCAGCTTACGGAATTATCTTCTGTAGCAGTGCATCCAAGATAAAGGAAGTGTTTATTCCGCAATAAGAATTTTGTGTAAAGTAGATAATCATACATCTTGCAGAAGCCTTTTCAAGGATCTTGGAATCCTTACACTTACTTCCAAATACAGTTACTCCTTAGAGGTTTTCGTTTTTTTGTTAATAAAATTCAGTTTCCACTGATATGTGGTATACACAATCACAGTACAAGACACAACAAAAATTTCAGGTAGACTTCGCCTCCTTGCCCAGGGTTTAGAATATAGCTACATACTCTGATGTTAGCTTATTCAATAAGCTTATAACTAACATAAAGTAAATAGGGAATCCCTTCCCTTAATAAAAAAAGCGATTAAAAACATATCTCGTTAGGGACTCTTTCTACAAACTGTCTTGACATCTAGATCCAGGAATTTAAAAATTGTGTTAGATACATGTTACAAGTAGCAATGTTTGCTATAAAACAGTATGACAAGTAATAACTTTCAGTCGTAGATTTAAAATATGATCCTCAGCACTTCACCACAGGGCGTAAGTCCGTATTGTTCAATGGAGGTGTAAATAAAACTGTCTGCACTCAGAATTCTACTTCCTACCATGTGCACGATATGGCAACAGTGTAGAATGCAGAAGTGTCTGGAGGAATTGTTGAATTCCACTTGAGGTATTACATCCACTTGAGGTATTACAGTGCTGTATCTGCTTGTGCCCTAGTGCTAAATGTCGTGAAGTGTAGACACAATTTTGCAAGTGCAATTCTGTGTCTTTCTTTATTTTTTAAAACCTTATTTTAGCCTTTTACTAAAGGTATCAATCTGATGGAACCTTAAAGATAATTTGCATCACTTTCTAGCCCACCAGTAACTGCAAAACTTTCCACAGAAGAACCCATGGCTGTGTCAGGATCAGAACAGTTTATGCTTGAGTGTTTCCTCACCTAACAGTGGTCACTAGTAACTTGATGCCAGCCACTGTCCAACCAGGTGAACACAGTGCTGTGCATCTTGGGCACCTTTTTGCTGTAACAACGGTACGCATAAAGTTGTTCCTTATTTTAGTTTGATTTTCTGCGCAGTAACACAGTGTGTGAGAATGAGTGAGGTCGCACAGTGGTTAGCATACTGAACTTGCATTTGAGAGGATGATGATTCAAACCCGCATCTGACCATCCTGATTTATGTTTCTAGTATCTGTGTTGCAGTTAAATGTTGGGTTCTGTGTACTTGAACTGTAGGAAAGTTTTTTAAACATTATAAAATAGAATCCCAAGTGGAAAAAGGTGTAACAATTTGAGATATTTTGTTCACAAGGGGTTTAAAATAGGGGTGCAGGCAGCAGAGGCAACTCGAAACATTTTTATTGTGTGTTGGGTGAGAGCTGTTGAAGAACCATCGGAAAAGGATTTTCTTGTTTTAAGAAACTTCATACTAACGTAGCTGTGACATAGTTACAAAGGAGGTATACGACCATGTTGAAAAATGTGTGTAATCTGAAAAATGCAGGATAGGTCACTGATGGAAAAGTCAGTGAATGCAGAACAACTTTAATAATGCAGTATTATGCATTTCAGCATTTGCAATCATCAGATAACTACATATGAAATAAAAATGGGGTCCTTAACCAATGTATATGCTCAATTAAAAACATTACAGGCATTAGAAGACACATACCCTGGAACTTCAAGTAACCAACAGAAATAATAGTTACATGTTGTAGTTGTAGCAAGCATGAGAAGACTGTAAAAATTACAAAATTTGTGAACAAATTTCTAGTGCTTTCAGAAAAGCTAAGGTATAGATTGGCTTCTGTACACGAACAATACTCAATTCCATCTTATGCATTTCAGTAGACCAAAAGGCAGATAAGTTTTTGAAGTCAGGCATTTACAAAATTACATGCAGGTCATGTGATAATATATATGTGGAGCAGACTGGTTGTGATTTTAGGACTAGATTTATAGATCTTAATTATAAGATACTATTGCCCTTGGATGTAATTTAGCTAGCAAGAATTGAAAATGCAGTGCCCATTTTACACTTTGAGTTGAAAGATATAGATTGAGAGTGACTTGCACGACATGAAAACACCGTATGACTAATCCACGCAATGTGTGAATGAGCGAATTAACTCAAATCGTAAATGGTTCTTTGATATAGTGATTTATTTGATATATATTGTCCTTCCTTCCATCAGCATCTCACTTCCATCTTGCACCTGCTTCTCAAGATGCTGTTTTTAATTACCATCTCCTCAAATCGAACTTCCCAACCTCCTCACCATCCACCAAATTACCCCACGCCAGCCCCCCACCCCTCCGCCCTGCCCCCCAAATCTCTCTTTTCATTATATTATTTACACTTTACAGGCTATAACAGATTATAGTTATGTTTATGGCTGTCATTGATAGTCTTGGCAAGTGATCTCTAGTCATTTTAACATTGTTTTGTCTGTTATGAATAAAATATTATACATTTTCTGTTCTGATAATAATGCTAGGTAGTGCCATGTCACATATTCATTTCTTTATTTTACTCTGTTGTGCTATTATGTTGGCACTAAATATTTAAGTCTTTTTAACTATTTATGCCAAGCAGTGCATGTAGCTATATTAGCACTTATATACAACATTTTTCATTTAGAACAGACAGAGAATTTTTCTATTAAATTTATCTATTTTGCACTTGTCATCATTAGCCAAGCTTTTTTTTTTTATTCCATCTGGCATCGAACGCTTGCACCCTTATCAGTAGTCACACTGAGAATGCTGTGAATTATACTGTGTAAATTATTTTATGAAATACTTATATTCTGTTAATTTTTGTCACTTTTATTGTAAACTGCTTTGTGTTCTCTTGGTGTAATGTGGTTTGTAAGTATTCAAAGTTTGTGTCCTTGTGTAATGGGCAATAATCGTATCGGTTTGCTCATGTTTGTTGCCGTTACAACATGTCCAGTGGTTAGTTGAAGTTCTGACTGTAATGTTTTTAACTGTAGTCCTATGTCGGTCAGGTAACCCATTTTTATTTCATATGTAATTACGTGATGTATTTTACTTTAATGGATATTTGATGATGGTAGATGCCGAAACATGTAATATTGGATTAATGAAGTCATTTTGCAGTAATTCAATGACTTTTCCCTAAGTGATCTATCCAGCATTTTGCAGACCACCCAAACATCACACCGACAGGAATTATTTTTCACATTTAGGAAGTCTCAGTGACTGACGTATGAGGAACCACTGCATTTGCATCCAATAGGTTAGGTTCAGGACCTGGAAGTAGGAGTAGTGCTTGCTCTTATTCAAAGCAACAGAATTCAAAGATATGACTATTACTTCTTTTTCACTTGAACATGATCAGTTTGCTCATTGAGCATTACTACGCAGTGTTCCTGATGACAAGTTATAATCCCTTTATGTTAATTTCTTAAGAAGTAGTTAATTGCTGAGCCCCAACAAAAGACATATAGAGCAAGCAGCAGTGTGAACAGATAGTACTAGGCATCTAGTGGTATAAGAAGCTGCTGTGCACCATGTGTTCCTCCCTAGGAGTGTTTCCGTGGCAGCTGGAAAGTTTTGCCAACGACTGAGAAGCTTTATTAGTCACAGTATAACTAAACTGTTTCTAGTGGTACTACTACATGGTGATGCATTCTGCTGATTTCACAAACAGAACTATCCAGGGGTTTGATTCCAACATTATTCCTCACACACTTATTCGTCTGATGCACCCTCAAATGTTTGCCTTTCCCACAACTTATGAAACAACTCATGTAATTCCTTCCTGGACGAAAATGCAGTTCAAACCTAGCTTTAACTCTGAATGAATAGGTTTGTACAGTTATGGAATCGGTTAACTCTCTGAGCAATGTCAGACTGTTTTAGATAATGTTAGGGAATGTTTTGTTGATACTTAATTTCTCTCTCATGTTTACTGAAATATGCAGTGCCTAAATCTGCACAAATTAGTAAGCTATTAACTATTATGAAATGGACAGATTGTTACTAACAGTAAAGATGATACATTGAGTTGCAGACAGGCACAATGAAAAGATTGTTTCAGCCAAAGCCTTCATCAGAAAAGAAAAACATAAATGCATTAACACAAGTAAACACACTTCACACGCAAGACTGCTATCTTTCGCTAACTTCTCAGACCAAACTGGCATGAGCAGCCAGAGATAGTGGCCATGTGTGTGAGGTGTGTTTGCTTGTGTTAGTGGGTGTATGTTTTTTCTGATGAAGGCTTTGGCCGAAAGCTTAATGTGTAACAGTCTTTTTGTTGTGCATGTCTGCAATTCACTTATCCTCTTCACGGTGATTAGCAGTCTATCTGTTCTTTCCGTAATTGTTGCTATTCCAACCTGGAGTTTCCATTGTTAGTAAGATATTATGCACTTTGGACTTCATAGTGGTCTGTGTTTATATGATACCCTGTGTGTCACACTCAAGTAGTATGGAAATTTGACAGTCGGAGTAGACATATGAACAACCCCAGTTAATAAATCATTCAGAGTCACAATTTCATAAATAAAATGGTATATTCACAAAAACCAAAAATTGTGTCGGCAGACTGAGAAAAAGGCATTATCAAGTGTGCCGTATCATAAGTTTTTCACCCTTTGTCTGTGAGTTAATGAAAGCAGCGAGAGGACTTATGGAATAGGTAAAAAGCCTGGACTCCATCAAGACATGAACCGAGATCCAACACTGTCTTTACTTCATTGCACTGTGCCCCATTACCTCAGAGGTAGCTGAGGGGCCCGAGTCTTCGACTTTCTGTTATTGCCCCACTGGTGACAAGTACAGATACATCACGAGAGGGGTTAGTTGCATTTTCCATGTGGAATGATGTCCCTGGCCTCAAACTATAAACTAATTACACGATATCACATCTTAAATGAAAAGCCACTAAGGTTATTCAGTGTAAATGACAAGAAAATATTAAGTTACTTCAGCAGGATATTTCTGTGCCATCCAGAAAGTAATTCGTAGTCTCACAGTTTCCAAACACACTCAGCACATTGCCAAGTTTCATTTATATAGGGTTACCAGATTATATTTTGGAAATAAAGGACACATTAGTTAAAAAATGTAGGATATTTGACAAAAATGTAAGACATTTTCCATGACTGCAAAAATAATGTGCATTTATAAGGCACCAATAATAAGAATAATAATAATGAAGTGCCATGAAGGAATTATCCGAGTGGGACAGAAATTTGTAGATGTGATGTACTCTTACAGACAAACCAATGATTACAGTTTCAGAAAAATTCGATGGATTTTTCAAGAGAAAGAGCTTCACAATAGAATAAGTCAGTAAGGCATTGGTCCATCTCTGGCCCTTCTGGCAACAGTTATTTGGCTATGCCAACAGCTATTTGGCCTGACATTGATTGATAGAATTGTTGAATATCATCCTTATGGATATCTTTCCAAATCCTGTCTAGTTAATGCATTACATTGTCAACATCCCAAGCTGGTTGGAGGACTCTGCCCACAATGCTCCAAACTTTCTCAATTTCGAATAGATTTGGTGACTTTGCCGCACAAGTTATGATTTGGCAAGCACAAGGACAAGCATGAGAAACTCTGGCCTTGTGTGGGTGAACATTATCTTGCTGACAGGTAGGTAACAAAACAGAGCACAGAATATTGTCAACGTTCCGCTGTGTTGTAGGAGTGCCATTTATAACAAACAAAGCATTTCTGCTACGAAAAGAATTGACACCACAGACTGACACTCCTGGCTGTCAGGCCATATGGTGAGAAACAGTCAGGTTGGTACCCCACTGTTATCCGAGGCATCTCCAGGCATGTCTGTGATCTGGAATCTCATTGACTGGAGTAGAATTGTCTTCAGTGACGAGTCCTAATTTGAACTTTGTGTCAATGACCTGTGAAGATACGTCTGGAGACACTGGACAGCAGTGGGATACTGACCTAACTGTTACATGCTATGTGGCCCATCAACCAGAAGTGATGGTCTGGGGTGTAATTTCTTTTCATAGCAGGACCCTTTCTTTGTCAACCACGGCAAACTTACAACACAGTGGTATGTCAACAATATTCAACGCTCCTTTTTGTTGCCCTTCATGGCAAGCCATCCTGGGCTCAGATTTCAGCAAGATAATGCCCACATACAAACAGCGAGAGTTTCTGTTGCATGTCTTTTTGCTTGCCAAACCCTAGCTTGGCCAGCAAGATCGCTGAGTCTCTCCCCAATTGAGAATGTTTCGATCATTATGTGGAGGGCCCTCCTACTGTCTCAGAATTTTGACAATCTTTGCCGTTGGTGGGGAGGCTTGCGTGCCTCAGCGATACAGATAGCCGTACCGTAGGTACAACCACAACGGAGGGGTATCTGTTGAGAGGCCAGACAAACGTGTGGTTCCTGAAGAGGGGCAGCAGCCTTTTCAGTAGTTGCAGGGGCAACAGTCTGGATGATTGACTGATCTGGCCTTGTAACAATAACCAAAACGGCCTTGCTGTGCTGGTACTGCTAACGGCTGAAAGCAAGGGGAAACTACGACCATCATTTTTCCCGAGGGCATGCAGCTTTACTGTATGATTAAATTATGATGGCATTCTCTTGGGTAAAATATTCCGGAGGTAAAATAGCCCCCCATTTGGATCTCCGGGCTGGGACTACTTGAGAGGATGTCGTTATCAGGAGAAAGAAAACTGGCGTTCTACGGATCGGAGCGTGGATTCAGAAGGATGTAGGTTACAGTAGGTACTGGGAGATGGAAGAAGCTTGCGCAGGATAGAGTAGCATGGAGAGCTGCATCAAACCAGTCTCAGGACTGAAGACCACAACAACAACACACTATTGGACAGAGCTTGGCACAATATCATTCAGGAGGACATCCAACAACTCTAATCAGTGGCAAGACAAATAACTGCCTCCATAAGGGCCAGAGGTGGACAAACATGTTACATCCATGTCCAATTTGGAAACTTTTTATTTATTTATTTATTTATTTATTTTATTTTCTTCAAGTGTGATCATTTGTTTGACTGTACATGTACATCACATCTACCAATTTCCATTCCATTCGGATAATTTCTTTGTGGTACTTGGTTGAATTTTTTCCGCCCATCGTCTTCTTCTTCTTCTTCTTCTTCTTTGAGTGAACATTACTTTTGCATTCAATTCAAGACATTTTGGACCTGTGTAAAATAGTGGATT
The DNA here is from genome assembly GCF_023897955.1 of Schistocerca gregaria. Classification (NCBI taxonomy): domain Eukaryota; kingdom Metazoa; phylum Arthropoda; class Insecta; order Orthoptera; family Acrididae; genus Schistocerca; species Schistocerca gregaria. The sequence goes on from NC_064925.1 coordinate 260,144,444, forward strand.
CTAGAATAAAGGAGGAATATAAGGTTCCACATCTCATGAAGGGTGTTGCTGAGGACATGTACCAAGCCCTACTCCTGAAGGTGGTTTTGACAGCAAACAACTTCATAAAATGGTGCCAGTATATCAAGACAATGCATCAAAACAGAATTACATGAAAGAAGTTTGAATAGCTTCCAAACGTCACATCGATGTCTGTTATGGAGGAAGCAACTGATTTCACAAGTGCTCTTCGTGAGATAGTGAGAGAGGAATTTCAGAAGGCACTTGAATTGCATGGAAGGCACTTGAATTGCATGGCGAGCAAAAAACTGAGGCGCTTCAAGAGGTCATAAGGGAGGAAGTGGAACAGACAGTGAACCCAATCTCTCATCCTTCATTTGTGAAAAATGATGGAAAAAAAAGCAAGACCCAGGCAGAGTTATGTTCCTACAATGCCGCACGAGGAACCTGTTTGGACACAAAGGAAGACTGACGTCTGGAGGACTGAAGATAACCAACCAGTATGATTCCACTGTGGACGACTGGGACACGCGGTGCGCTATTGCTGAGAAAGGCGGCAGATATTTGATGACGCCCGTGCCAGAAGACAGCAGACTGATCTTAGCCGACACCAACTCCGGGACAACGAAGATGATGTGGGTGCAGGATGACGTAGGTCACCATCGCTACAAGCTAGCCACTGGAGAGGACACTCCCCAACACGCCGATCAAGTTCTCCATTGCTGTTTAGAAGCTCCAGCCGATCACCTAACCGCCGCAGGCTGGAAAACTAAAGGGTGCGACCTTCTTTGGAGGTGAGGCCGCCGAAGAGAAAAATCCTCCGCCATCAATCACTACAAAAATGATAGGAAACTACGTTGAAATTCTCATGGATGGCCGACGAGGTCAAGCTCTTGTGGACACTGGAGCATCATATTCAGTCATTTCGGAGAAGTACTGTCGCCAGTTACAGAGAGCCGTATTCGTCGCCAGCAAAAAAACTGCTGAAGGTGGCTAATTGGGAATATGTAAAACCTACAGGAAGATGCACCATTCGTGTGGGTATAAGTGGCCAACCGCAGCCCTTAGAATTCGTTATCTTACAAGAGTGTAGACATGACGTCATTCTCGGATGTGACTTTTTGATAGTTTCTCAGGCAATTATAGAATGTGGTCGCTCGAAGATTATGCTAGATGAGATGAGATACTGTGGACAAGAAGATGCACATCTGAGTGTGTGGAGACGATGTGTGCTGGATGAAGTGATCATTACTGCAGTCAACGCTAGAAAGGTAACTGTCACGCGTCATGCCATGCATCAACCCGTGGATCTTGTAGTGGAATGTAAGAGAAGCATACCACTGAAGAATAACTTGATCATCCCAGCCTCTGTCATTTTATTTAAGAATGAATTCGGAGAACTGCGGATAGTTAACTGTTGCCTAGGACCGCAGATCCTTCCAAGATGCATGTGCGTAGCAAACGCCGAGCTGTTAATTGAAGAACAGCTGAGCATCATAGAAACCTCCCATGCCGAGTCTGTGGGCAAAATTAGCACTACCACTACGAGACAAGATCTTCTAGCTCGACTTTCACCAGATCTCACTACAGAACAACAGAAGAAGCTACTTGCCATTCTTCAAAAGTTCTCTGAATGCTTCAATCCACAGGTGAAGAGCAAATTAGGCAAATCGACGGTGAAGCACCGGGTTAGCACTGGAGACCATCAACCAATAAGCAAGAGAGCATACCATGTGTCAGCAATGGAATGTTGAATAATTCGCGACAAGGCAGAGAAGATGATGAAGAGTGACATCATTCAGCCTTCACAGAGCCTATGGTCATGACCAGTGATCCTCGTCAGGAAGAAGGATGGTAGTTCGCACTTTTGTGTTGATTACAGGAAGGTTAATAAGATAACTAAAAAGGACGTTTACCCTCTTCCATTAATTGGCGATACACTAGATTGTCTGAAGGGGGCTAAGTTTTTCTCAACCACGGACATGTACTCAGGATAGTGGCAAATCGAAGTGGATGAGGCTGATCATGAGAAAAATGCATCACCCCTGAGGACCTGTACAAGTTTAAGGTAATGCCGGTTGGTTTGAGCAATGCACCAGCAACTTTTGAACGGATGATGAATAATCTTCTAAGCCACCTGAAGTGGACGATGTGTCTTTGTTATCTCCATGACATTATATTGTTTTCAGAGACATTTGATGAACAAACAAAAAGACTGAGGGCCGTTCTTAAGTGTCTCCAACAAGATGGACTGAAACTTAATCCAAGAAAGTGTTTGTTTGGGGCAAAAGAGATCATAATACTTGAACACCTTGTGTCGAATGAAGGTGTGCGGCCAGACCCAGAAAAAGTGAGATCTATAACAGAATTCCCTATTCCTAAAAATTGAGAAGCTTCCTCAGATTATGTTCTTATTACCGTCGTTTTATCAAAGCCAGGCCCCTCCAAGAGTTGTTAAAAGCTGATCCTAAATTTATCTGGGGTGTTGCCCAACAAGATTCTTTTGATGTGCTGTGAAAAGCTCTGACGACTGACTCTGTGCTTGGTCTGTATGATGAGAGACCACCTACAGAACTACACACAGATGCCAGTATATATGGGATCGGTGCTGTTCTGGTGCAAATTTCGGATGGAAAAGAGAAGGTTCTAGCCTATGCTTCTAGGACACCTACAGAATCTCAGAGAGACTACTCAACTACAGAAATAGAATGTCTTGCTGTGATCTGGGCCATGTGCAAATTACGACAGTATCTCTATGGAAGGCCCTTCAGTTGTTACAGACCATCATTCACTTTGTTGGCTGACAGGTCTTCAGGATCCAACAGGACAACTCGCCAGGTGGGTGAGTATGACATTACCGTAGTATATAAAAGTGGAAGAAAACACCAAGATGCCGACTGTCTCTCAAGAAACCCTGTGCAATACCATCAAGATTTTGATGAAGATAGTGACTGTCTCGCTGCACTCCAGGATCTCTCTGCTGAGCAGAAGAAGGACGCCAAGATATCTCCAATTATGCTTGCCTTAAATTGGTCAGAGGATGTGCAAGGGCAATTTAAGGTAGTTAGTGGATTGCTTTGCAAGAAAAACTTGATCAGTTTTGATTCCTAAACACATGCGCTTAGATGTTCTACAAAAATTCCATGACACACCTGAGGCAGGACGTTTAGGATTTATTAAGACATACAATAGAATCCTCAGGAGATTTTTCTGGCCATCACTATGTGTCACACTGTAGAGAGTGCCAGAGGAAAAAGGTAGTTCCTCAGAAACCACCTGGCTTACTCATACCAATTCCACCAGCCAAAACGCCTTTCCAGTGTGTTGGGATTGACCTCCTCAGATGATTTTCAACATCTGCTAGTGGCAATAGATGGATTATTGTTTGCACTGGTTATCTGACATGCTACGTCATTACAAAAGCCGTGAAAACAGCCGAAGCATCAGAGGAAGCCAAATTCATCGTGGAAGACATGGTATTAAATCACGGTGCCCCGAGATCATTAATTGCGGATCAAGTGAAAGTTTTTCAATCGAGTTTTGTGGCAGAGATAAACCATTGGTGCAACATTACTAATCACATGACGACTGCCTACCATCCGCAAACTAACAGGCTTACAGAACACCTTAATAAGACATTGGCTGACATGCTATCAATGTTCATCAAAGTTGAGCAGAGCAACTGGGATGAGGTGCTACCTTTCGTGACGTTTGCCTACAACACCGCCCAACAAGACACCACAGGATTTACGCCATTTTTCCTGGTGCGTGGGCATGAGGCAACTACGACCATGGACACTGTGATTCCATTACATCCAGGTGTTAACCAGAGATGAGGAAGCTCGGCAGTTACCTCGACTCTGCACACTACAAGCTCAAGGAAAAAATCGCCGAATGTATGACACGAGCCACTGCCCTGTTGTCGACCAGATGACCTCATCTGGATCTTCGCTCCTGTTCAGAAGGTTGATCTTTCTGAGAAGATCCTCGGGAGCTTCTTTGGACCTTATAAGGTTGTAAGACAGTTGTCTGATGTTGCTTTTGAAGTTGAAGATTTCGACCCCGATGCAAGATGACGAAAGATCAGAGATACGATCCACGTTCTTCGAATGAAGCCCTACAAGTACCCTACCACCCAGGGTTAATTCGAAGCTGCAGCAATGAAAGGTGACGAAGACTGTAACGGCAAAAGAAGTTCTAAGAAGATCACCGCCAGGGCAAGCATCAGTCATCGGGAGTCCGAGTATGCAGGACCGATGACTCGTTCCCGGACTAGGACGACGTAACACTGAGACGCTGTTCTCTTAAGTAGAATAGAGTAGAGTAGAGTTTTATTGGTCCTGGTAATCATATAGTACACAAATAGTACATTCTCTGATATAGGACAAGTCAATATATAACAAAATGTAATTTTAAATTTGATTTCTAGCAAGAAGCAATGTCACAGAAGAAGCTGAGTAACACTGTAGTGTAGTGGTCATGATACTAAATCATTGCATGGAGGGTCGTGAGTTCAAAACTCACTTGGACTGTACAATTTTAATTTCTATATTTGGTTCGAGTATGTTCTAGAAGTATCCACAAATGTCAAGAATAATTGTACTGGAATGTTCTGTAGCTGTATATATACTATATGTTTTCTGCCCGGAGGCAGTTCGCTCCATGCTCTTGTATGTGCAAGTGCTGAATAAACCTTCATTAAGTGAAGTTAGTGTGTGTCATTCATCTAATTACACCTTCTTCTACGTGACAATATAACTAAAAATAGTAGGTAATACTGATTTACTCATTTAAAATTAAGTGTCAGAAGTTCGAATAACATTAAGCAGTGTAAAAAGACATAGTTTATTGTTAATACGGTATACATATTTATTTTTTGTGATATGGTTGTCTTATGTTAAACTAATCCCTGAAGGCTGTCCTTGATGGGATCTACAAAACACAGTGAATGAATGAGTGAATGCATGCATGTATGCATGCTTGCTTGCTTGCTTGCTTGCTTGCTTGTTTGCTTGCTACCTTTCCCTCTCATCCATGAGCCACTCTTCTGTGGAACTCAGTCCCAGCCCTGTTTTTTGCTCCTCCCTTCTCCCCGTCTCCATTCCATGTGACAACCCCTAATTCCAATCGAGTTGCAGCTCTGGTACAGTGTCCTGACTGTAACAGTGTACCGGTTTGTGTGTGTGTTTCCATATTAATTAGGTCTGCAAAAAACATCATGTTAAAGCGAAGCAATGTTTTCTGTCTTGTTTGTAGTCCTGTCACTCTACACCTCAACTACACAATGAGTACATTTCTCCTTCTATCATTTAACTTTTGCAACAGACCTATATAAACGAGCAAGTGAAACGTACATTGATACCAAAGAGAATATACACTTTTGATATGAAAACTGGAGTAGTTTATGTAGTTAGTGTTAGGATTTCAAGTGCCTTAGCATGATTTTTGGTTTCTATCAAAATTTATGGGCGCAACAGTAAACAAAATGGAAGAACAGTAATAAAGTCTGACTGTATTAAAGGGAAATGAGCTTTTGGCATCATTGGCCGGGAGGACCCTTGCAGGGCAGGTCCGGCCACCTTGGTACAGGTCTTATTATATTCGACGCTACATTGGGAGACCTGCTCACTAGAAGGGGATGAAATGATGAAGACAGCACAACACCCAGTCCTTGAGTGGAGAAAATCTCTGACCCAGGCGGGAATCGAACCTGGGCCCGTAGGACGGCAATCCGTCATACTAACCACTCAGCTATCAGGGTGGACACTATATTCAATTATTTATAGTCTATCCAGAACATTCTATTATAATGTACAGGTGTAAAAAAAACTACGTGCAGAAAAGTTTTGAGCATTCAGAAGAGATAAAAAGAAATACTTTAGTATGTGACAAAAATGTCACCGGTGCACTGTTACCCGCTATGCCTACGTGAAGATTTTGATGCTAGTGATGTTTAGGTGTTTAACGAATAATGGCTGCAGCTTGAGGAAAATGTGCAACCATCTCCTCTGGAATGTCTGACACTGTCTTGTACACAAAATGCTTCATCTCCTTCCCCCCCCCCCCCCCTCCCCTCCAATCACCACACCCCCCTCCCCACGCACACATGAAATCCATAAGAGTGAATTCAATATAATATGGTGGACATGGTACTGGTCTGCACCTACCAATCCAACAGTGTTCTCTGACATCATTCTGGACCCATAGTCATTGCCTGGCTACTAGTGGGACATTATCCAACATTTCTGGTATTACTTCATAGAGAAAGATACAAGGTCCACTTCCGAGCATGTTAAGCAGGAAATGTGACCCAGTCAGATGGCTGTGAACAATTTTAGCTCACACATTTACAGTAAATCTCTGTTGATGGTGGATTCACAAATTGCATTTGGATTTTGCAGTTCCCTCCCTTCTGAAGGCAACCTCATCAATAAACATAACACTCATTTTGAAGACAGGGATGTTTACAATTTTGTGTAAATATCATTGACAGAATTCCACATGCTGGTGAAAGTGATCAGCTGATATGTCTTGTACCATCTGTTAACAGAATGGATGCATGTCCATCTGATGCAAGATGTTCTACACATTGGCATTGGAGCTATTTAGTTCCTTGGCTATGGATCGTGCACTGGTGCAAGGGTTGTCTTCAGTTCACTGTAGCACACTTCTTCAAAGTGAATTGTTCACTCACTGTGAGGTCTACAAGTTTCCCATCCGTCTAGTTTAAGAGATCCTACTTCACAAAGAGAGCCAGCAAGTCTTTGAAATGTGACATGTTTGGTAACCCCTTCCATGAAAATTGTTCTGCTCCTAGGTGCTTGACTGTCGCATCATGCCCCCCCCCCCCCCCCCAAAATAATACTGTCTTGATTAGAGTGTAACCAACCATAAAGAACCAGTAAACATCTTGAGAAATTTTCGTTTAAACATAAAATAAACAGTATGATGTAATTATTTATCCAGAGATGTGGACAGTTCTAGCAGCAACGAGAACTTACCCTTCCTCGAAGTAAGCTGTAATTGTGTTGCAAAACAAGATTCCAGAGCTAATGTGTTGTATAAGAAGCAGTCGAAACATCTGTGAAGTCCAGCAACAAATTCTTTCATGACCCCTAGTGAGGAAACAGTGCCCCTCTGTCATATTTACAAACAGTCAGACCATATAAACCAGTAATCATGATTTATGAAAAAATGGGTCATTTATCAGCTACAAAAGGAGAAGCTTCACAGATGATGGAGTGCATGAAAAGTTTCTTGAAACCATGACTCTGGAAATATGCAGAAAAATAGCTGGAATTCACAAGCCTTAGTCTGATTCTCTTTCTTCATTTCACTTCCCTCTATCTTCCAGGGTGCATTTTCAGGTTTTCGTGGCCTAAGGAATAATTCAGGTGGAAGTGTTGAAATACCCACGATTGCATGATAAAACAAGATAAGATAATTTCATTGTCATTAGGCCTTGTGCAGCAACAGACAATCTGATTGCTTTCTTCTGCAGGAGTAACACATTTTGGACTTGACTTGAGTTTCCCCAGAGAATAAGTCCATTGTACATAGTACTTTGAAAAAGTGCAAAATAAGATGTTTGATCTGGGACACATCTTAATAAGTATATTATTCTGTATAATTTAACACTAATGTATTTTATGTGTTGCTCCCAGGACAATTTGTCATCTAGGTATACCCCAAGAACTTTATATAACAGGGATCATAAAAAGGATTTTTGTCCTTTAGACTAAATACCATTTTTGTGTTTTGATCTCATTCAGGACAAACCCATTTGACCTGAACCAATATGACGCTTGGGTGAGTGTATTGTCGGAAAAATCTTTTAACTTATTTAGATCATTTTTGTAGCTTAGGAAGGGAGTGTCATCTGCAAATAGCACAGTATTGGAATTTAAAAAGGAGGATAGATCGTTTATCATTACCAAAAACAAAAATGGTCCCAATACAGATACCTACAGAACTCTCACATTAGTTTGTTTCTCGGAGACTATTCTGTGCCAATACACACAACTTTCCTAAGGTTTTGGAGATAACACTTTAGTAGTTTTAGGCAGTTCCCCCTGATGCCATAAAAATGGAGTTTCTGTAGAAGTGTGCCATGTCCTACACAATCAAATGCTTTACTCAGGTCACAGAATGTGGCATGAGCAAACCCTTTCTCCTCAGACACTTTAAGAACTTATTTAATTAAAGAGTCTATTGTGTCTACTGTTGATGATTATTTTTAAATCCATATTGTGCTGCATTAAATGCTCCAAGTTTTTCAAAATGAGTAGATAACTGATGGTAAATGATGTATTCTATTATTTTGACCACGACTCTAATTATTGATATTGGTCTGAAACTTGCAGGGGTTGTCTTTGTCACCCTTTCTAGACACAGGAACCACCCTAGATAATTTCATCTCCTCTGGAAAGTATTCCCCTGATAAACATGTATACAGGATGGTCCATAGATCGTGACCAGGCCAAATATCTCACGAAATAAGCATCAAACGAAAAAATTACAAAGACCGAAACTTGTCTAGCTTGAGGGGGGGGGGGGGGGGGGGGAGACCAGATGGCACTATGGTTGATCTGCTAAATGGCGCTGCCATAGGTCAAACGGTTATCAACTTTTTTTTTTTTTTGAACCCCCCATTTTTATTACATATTCATGTAGTATGTAAAGAAATATGAATGTTTAGTTGGACCACTTTTTTTCACTTTCTGATAGATGGCGCTGTAATAGTCACAAACATATTGCTCATAATTTTAGACGAACACTTGGTAACAGGTAGGTTTTTTAAATTAAAATACAAAAAGAAGGTAGGTTTGAACATTTTATTTCGGTTGCTCCAATGTGGTACATGTAACTTTGTGAACTGATCATTTCTGAGAACACATGCTGTTACAGTGTGATTACCTGTAAATACCACATTAATACACTAAATGCGCAAATATGATGTCCGTCGCCCTCAATGCATTTGGCAGTACGTGTAACAACATTCCTCTCAACAGCAAGTAATTTGCCTTCCTTAATGTTCACACATGCATTGAGAATGCGCTGATGCATGTTGTCAGACATTGTCGGTGGATCACGATAGCAAATATCCTTCAACTTTCCCCACAGAAAGAAATCCAGGGACATCAGATCCGGTGAACGTGTGGGCCATGGTATTGTGCGTTAACGACCAATCCACCTGTCATGAAATGTGCTATTCAATACCGCTTCAATCGCACTCGAGCTATGTGCCAGACATCCATCATGTTGGAAGTACATCACCATTCTGTCATGCAGTGAAACATCTTGTAGTAACATCGGTAGAACATTACGTAGGAAATCGGCATACATTGCACCATTTACATTCTCATCAATAAGATGGGGGCCAATTATCCTTCCTCCCATAATGCTGCACCATACATTAACTCGCCAAGGTCGCTGATGTTCCACTTGTTGCAACCATCATAGATTTTCCATTGCCCAATAGTGCATATTATGCCGGTTTACATTACCACTGTTGGTGAATGACGCTTCATGCTAAATAGAATGCGTGCAAAAAAATCTGTCATTGTCCCGTAATTTCTCTTGTGCCCAGTGGCAGAACTGTACACAACATTCAAAGTCGTCGCCATGCAATTCTTGGTGCATAGAAACATGGTACAGGTGCAATCAATGTTGATGTAGCATTCTCAGTACCTACATTTTTGAGATTCTTGACTCTCGCACAATTTGTCTGCTACTGATGTGCGGATTAGCCGTGACAGCAGCTAAATCACCAACTTGGGCATCGTCATTTGTTACAGGTCATGGCTGACATTTCGCACGCGGCTTGAACACTTCCTGTTGCCTTAAATAACATAACTATCCGGTGAACGGTCCAGACACTTGGATGATGTCGTCCAGGACACCGAGTAGCATACATAGCACACGCCCGCTGGGAATTTTGATCACAACAGCATGATATCAACCTTTTCCACAATTGGTAAACGGTCCATTTTAACACGGGTAAGGTATCGCAAAACAAATACCATCTGCACTGGCGGAATGTTACGTGATACCACGTATTTGTACGTTTGTAACTATTACAGTGCCATCTATCACAAAGTGGAAAATGTGGTCCAACTAAAACATTAATATTTCTTTATGTACTACACGAATATGTAATAAAAAATGGGGGTTCCTAGTTAAAAAAACACAGTTGATATCCGTTTGACGTACGGCAGCAACATCTAGCGTGCAAACCATAGCGCCATCTTGTTTCCCCCTTCAAGCTAGACGAGTTTCATTGTTTGTAGTTTTTTCATTTGATGCTTATTTCATGAAATATTTGGCTCGGTCACGATCAATGGACCACCCTGTATATGCAGTGAGTCAATGGATAAACAGTGGAATCAATGACTCAGTCCGCCCCACTAGCTGAGTGGTCAGTGTGACGGAATGTCATGCCAAGGGGCCTGGGTTCGATTCTCAGCTGGGTGGGAGATTTTCTCCTCTCAGGGACTGGATGTTATGTTGTCATAACCATCATCATCTTGTCCTCATCGACACACAAGTCGCCAAAGTGGCGTCACCTCAAAAGACTTGCACCAGGCGAATAGTCTGCCTGACATTAGGCCCTACCCACAAGGCATTTCATTTCATTTCAGCAAATTGCAAGACTTGTCATAAATATCAGCACTCTCTGATGACTTAAGACTTCCTTACTATTTTTAATACAGTACTAAACACAACCTCAGGGAAAGTGAGAATATTATGTAAGGCATCCCATGATTATTTTTTTCTAAGAATTCTGATGGACTTGTATCAGGATTACTAATGCCATTGCTTTCTTCCTCAATAGATTTAATAAAATAATCATTCAACTCTTGTGGAGAAATATTGATTTTTACCTTATGTGATTCTTTACAAATCTATTTATGAGATTCCAAGCAGCTGTGCATTTTTTGTTAGAAGTCTCAATGTACTGGGCATTGTGCGACTTTTTCACTTCAGTAATTGCTTTTTTATAACCATTTCTCCATCTTACACACAGAGATTTTGCAGTTTCAGACTTAGTATTATTGTATATATCTAACAGCATCATTACATGATCTCTCATATCAGACAGCATTTTAGTGTACCAAGAAGTTTTCTGTTTTGACACCGTCTTTTTACAACCTCTGTCCGTGATGTTATATTTTCTAATAGGAATACTGTCATGCAATATTTGCAGAAATGAGTTAAAGAAACATTCAAAATTTATCTTAGCTTACTAATTATTTGATAGATAAAGATTACCATAATTTCTTTGGCAGAACCAGTCTCTGTCTGCAAGGGTTTTCCTGAATTTGTCAGTTTTTCCATTGGTCAATGGTGCAGTGATCACCATTTTTGAATTAGCCATGTTACCAATAAGATTGACTGGGCTGGTCCTGTTAGCATATATTAGGGACACTGATTTGTGGTCAGAAAAGAGAACATTGTTACATCACACTGGGCTTGGGTACATTTAAAACTAACAAATATATTGTCTAAGCACTCTTGTTGCCTAGTAGGTTTATAGTTAACACTCTTAGATTGAACTGTTGTAATAGGTTATTCAACTGCACCTGAAATTTAATGGAATATTCTTCTGTGCCTCTTCTGACTAAGGTTTAGATCCACTTTTGTTCTTCTCCTCAATGTGTACAGCAGGATCTACTTATTGATTTACAAAGTGTCATGCATCAGTCTTTCTTTTTGTGTACCAGTGTCATTCTGTTAAATCGTGTTTCTGGAACTGGCATGGATACACACCTTTTCTGCCACACAGGGGTGAAAATTTCCTTTACTGAATTTAGACCTTAGTATTTTCTGTTGTAAAGCTATTTCATGTCTTTTATTCCAGGCATGAGAGCACTTTTTATCTCTCATTGTTAAGTTGGAGGAGTGTTCAGATAGGGGAGGCTCATGTATTTGTGTCAAGATTAAAATATTTTCAGATATGAATCCAAGTCAGTTCTTAATTTGCCATTTACCACATCCGTTAATGGATGCTATAACATCATAATTTGCATAGTGGTCAAAGAACTGAGATATGTAGCACATCTGTTTTTACTTTCTTCACATGAGAGTGCCTGTTTTTAACCGGAATAAAATTATCTGCTGTTGCTTAAATATGAATCATAGTTGAAGATGAATTACTTATTCCATAGTATTCAAGCTTTTCAATCATGATATCGCAAGAAATAGTCAATGGCTTTTCTTGCATTATGTAACAACAGAGGCACAATTAAAATACAGTTAGTGCTTCTTTAACAGTATCAAGGACATGATGGTAGTATTCTTCCCTGTAGGAAACCAAACTGTCTAACTAATAAAAGATAATTTTCAAAATAGTTACACAGTTAACAATACATTAGGAACTCAAATATTTTAGACAATATTGGAACAATAGGCTCCCACCAGATCCAAAAAAAATGAGGGTAATCTACTCCAGCCTTTCAAGTATGGGTTACATGGCTTCTTTGTGGCACACTCCCTTTACTCTGCACAGGTGTTTCTTATATTACTTTAGAATATTTCACTAAATTGTTTAACAAGTATATGTATAGCCTATCATCACAAATCTCTTGTTCTTGTGTGTCCTTTTTTTTTAACTGCTCTCTTCTTGTTAACTTCAGCTTTCTGTGAATTATGTATGCAATAACTTCGGCTCAGGTGATTAGCTACAAGTGTACGCAATTATTCTCATACTTTCATATGAATATTTCTGGATATTGGATCTGTCGTATACAAACCATAATCTTCAAAAATTCTCATTTAGTATTATTTGTTTAATGTAATAACATTCATGCTTTCATTCCACCAGTTTTGGGTACAGTGTTTGTTTTCAATATTCAATGCCAGAAGCGACTTTTTACAATGTTCCTGTCACATTATTGTATAATAGTTGTTATAGTTGCAACAACTTGTGTGCTGCTACATTACCATAAGTGAAAGTCAGTAACAAAATACTGAACAAAGCAGTCTTCTGGTGCATCCACTATGCTAAAAGTTTCAGTTAACTCCTTCAAAATATATAATACACTCTACATAGCAGTGTCTCCTTGCTATGCACTAATAATCTTCACTTGCAGTAATTACTTTATATTACTGGGGATGCTACTTACTCACATTGCTCACAATAGCATTATTTTGAAAGCAAAACTTTGCAATTCACATATGTTTCTGCCTCATAATTTTCCATTTTGTCAACTAAGATATGCCACATTTTATCACATAATTCTCTTCTGTTCAAACCATTAATTTGCATAACTTATTTCACAGCACTCATGCGGATGAAAAGCAATATGAAGCACTGGTCAAAGAGGTCCAAAGGCTCACAACTGAGAATCAACAACTGGCAGAGAAGGCAGCTATTACTGATTCTGGACATCAGCTATGTGTGTACTACATTTTTGAATCATGGCATTATTTTGCCAATTTTACAATTATCTATAGCTGAAAACAACATTAATGATGATGTAAATAAAATAGAAAGAAACTTCCACATGGGAAAAATATATTAAAAACAAAGATTCCAAGACTTACCAAGCGGGAAAGTGCCGGCAGACAGGCACATGAACAAAACACACAAACACACACACAGAATTACTAGCTTTCGCAACCGATGGTTGCTTCTTCAGGAAGAAGAGGGAAAGACGAAAGGATGTGGGTTTTAAGGGAGAGGGTAAGGAGTCATTCCAATCCCGGGAGCGGAAAGACTTCCCTTAGGGGAAAAAAAGGACAGGTGTGTGTGTGCGAGTGTACATCTGTCCTTTTTTTCCCCTAAGGGAAGTCTTTCCGCTCCCGGGATTGGAATGACTCCTTACCCTCTCCCTTAAAACCCACATCCTTTCGTCTTTCCCTCTCCTTCCTGAAGAAGCAACCATCGGTTGCGAAAGCTAGTAATTCTGTGTGTGTGTTTGTGTGTTTTGTTCATGTGCCTGTCTGCCGGCGCTTTCCCGCTTGGTAAGTCTTGGAATCTTTGTTTTTAATATATTTTTCCCATGAAAACAACATTAGCAATACTGTAGAGGAGAACAGTAATAGATAAAACATTGTAAAGTGTTCAATAATTAAGAAAGTATCACTCTGTGCTTCCAGATGAAGAAGCCTTTCGCAGGAAGAATGAACAAATAGCATCTTTACAGGCACGCCTCAGTCGGTATGAGAAACACAAGCAAGATTTGGAACGACAGCGAGACTCACTGCGAGAGCAGCTGGAGGATACTCGCCAAAAAATGGATAAGTCAGTTTTTGAATCTACACAGGCAAAAGAATCAGAGGACATTGCCATGCTGCAGGAGCTGGTGGTCAGACTCAATGCAGAGCTTGAACGTTACCAGCAGAAATTCCACAAGCTTGGTGAGGAAATACCATCACAGCGACAAGATACATCACATCCTCCAAGGGATGTATCCCCTGAGACCTGGGCTAAGGTAGGTTATTATAGTTATTCCATAATTTCTTTGCTTACTCTAAAAGAAAGCAAAATAAAATACTTAATATATAGCTGTCAATATTTCTTTTCTTGCTACTGCCGGTATGTATTTTATGTCCTCTTTGCTTCTGCCATTATTAGTTACTTTTGTGCTCAAATAGAAAAACTTGTCTATGACTTTTAGTGTCTCATTCCCTAATATAATGTCCTAGTATCGCCCGATTTTTGTTGACTACATTCCAGTGCCCTTGTTTTACTTTTGTTGACATTCATCTCATAATCTGTTGTCAAAACACTAGCCATTACATTCAGCTGATCTTCCAAATCCTTCTCTGGCTCTACCAAAACCAAAGTGTCATTGGCAGGCATCAAAATTTTTGGGTGTTCTTCCTGAAATTTACATTCCATCACAAATTTCCCCTTAATTTCCTTTACTGGTTGCTCAATATATAGATTGAATAGCATATGGGAAATAGGTTACAAACCTTTCTCACTCCCTTTGCAGTTATTGCCTTCTCTTCAGGTACTTTGGCCTAGTTTCTTTGCAAGTTGTAGATAACCTTTCACTTCCTACAGAGAAAGGTGGCACAGTGAGTGTTTAGCACACTGGACCCGCATTTGGCTGGGCAATGGTTCAGTTTCCCATCTGACCATCCAGATTTAGATTTTCCATGATTTCCTTAAATCTCTCCAGGCAGATGCCAGTTTGGTTTCTTTCAAACCGAGTGGGCAGTTTCCTTCCCCATCCATTCATAATCTGGGCTTGTGTTCCATCTCTAATGACCTTGTTGTCAGTGGGAACTCTAATCTTCCTTCCATCTTTCACTCCCTGTGTTTTATTCCTGCTAACTTCCTAATTCCAAAGAGTGTATTCCAGTTAACATTGTCAAATCACCAGCGATTTACCTGTCTTCAACAACATTAATTTACATGTTCCTGTATTTCTCTGAAAACGTAACCGAACTTCCGTCAGGTCAGCTTTTGTCATTTGTCCCATCCATCTGTAGATAATTCATGTTAGTATTTAGCAACCATGACTTACTAAAGTTATGGATCAATCGTTCACACCTGTCAACAACTGCCTGCTTTGTAGTTCAAAATTACATTCGTCTTTAAGTCGGAAAGTATTTTGCCTATGTCATATGTGCTGCATACTAGGTGAAATAGTTTTGTCGGTGAATGTTCCTTTGATACATGACCACCAAATTGCCAATGAAACTTACAGAAATTGGTCTGAGCATGATCTGAGGTGCAAATATTTTGCTCAATGGATGTGCTCAATAGTAATGAGGCCAGGTGACCTTCCAAGTCACATAAGTACATCATGTCTGTAGTGTGTTCCTCAAACCATCATGACACAATTCAGGATTTCTGGTCCAATGTCTTCATGAAGGATGTCACACACATGGAGTGCTGTGAAAAAGAAGTGAAACAGATATGTTGCTCACTACCAAAAGACAATGATAGATGTGTCAGGACCCCATTTCATGCTGTATAAACATCCCTCAGATGAAAATACTTCCACCACCTAAGTAAATGGTGTCCTGTTAGTATCATGCATTGTCTCAGCATTTTCAGCACACTGTTACCCAGCCATTGCATATTCCAATTTGTTGTGTGACGTTTGAGTAGAGGTGACCTATTCTGTACTTAGAGCATCCAGTTTGAGTTTCTGTGCCCATGCTAATCTCTGTGCCCAGTGGTATGGTAAGTAGATGCACATTTGCGATGAGGTGGCTCCTGTTCTCTATACTGAGAAGATGGTTCTGAATGGTTTACAAGCTCACCAGTTGGCATTGTCCACCACTGAACTGGCAAGTGCTGTGTTGCACAGTGGCCCATCATTAGTCCATGGTAATGTCAGTCATCAACACATACTTGGCCAGGACAGGTTACTCAGGCCATGGACAATTCCCCAAGTGTAGATACTTGCAGTACACCCTTTAAAAGCCGGCAGTGCCTGCATGACCTAGGGGATGGAGTGTTCTGTAGACCAGGCACCCCCCAACTGGCCACCATCAGTTTGCATTGATGTGGATCTTGCACACCCTGTCCTTGACTGTCATACAAACTGGCAGTATTTGGTCTCATCACATCTCAGTCACATGACAGCCGGGATATTGTATTTTTGGTGGCAACAAGAAAGCTCTCTCTAATTCTGTTTCTTTTGAATGCATGTGTGGATGTAGTACTAGGGAGATGAAAGCAGTGGAACTGGATTTCAGAAATGCACATAAATATTAGTTTAGAACTGTGGAGAAGCTTTTGTACTGGAAACTAAAATGTCATTGACTTGAAGAGTTAATAATTTTACTGTATTAAGTGTGTGAAATGCAAGAGTAAGTGTTATGTTTATATCTACAGGTTAGCCATGGTCTGCTGGGGCCTTTGCTGAAAGCATACTCGGAAACTATCCAAGAGAAGGATGATCTTGCACGCAGTTACGAAAAAGACTTGGCACAACTTAATGCTCATTGCAGAGACCTTGTTTCAGAAAATGAGCAGCTATATGCTGAACTTGATGAAACTACTAGAAAGGTTGGTTTAACATTATCCAGGCAAACAGTGCTGTAAGCTTACTTGAAAAGTACACCAGTAAAATTTGTAGAAGAAAGTGCTTGTGTATGATGTAATATGTATTTATTTGCTGAAACTCACTTCTATGATACGCCTTGGCTTTCTTGGCTATATCTTTTTTACAATCATCTTTCCATTCTGTCACTTTCTTTGATTACTACACCTTTTTGTTTTTTTTATTATTATTATTATTATTATTATTATTATTATTATTATTATTATTATTATTATTTTGTGGCTTCTTTTTAATTATGGAAGATGTCGGTGTGTGCTGGGAACATTTTGAAAGACATGAGATACAAAATTGCCATAATCTGAATTCTCTTTCTAGAGTCTTCATATCCACAAATAAATAACAGAGCTTCCGGAGCAACTGCACATTTTTGTCCTTTTCAGAAATTATTGAATTAGACACTGCAGTTGTCATCATGTTAATTTACAGAAGACTTGGGTACAGAAATTTGTCATCCTTTAAACTGTATAGGAAATTTCTCTAAATTGAACTCTGCAATATTCTGCACTCTCTTAGCTGCTTGCATGTTTCTTCCTTTTTCTTTGTGGGTGCCTCTGTATGTTTCATCTGTGATTCTCTTCCTGTATATCTGACTTATGGACTATTCTCATTGCCACTTGCAGGCTTTCAGGTACAAACCTGTTTTGGGGATTTCACTTTGACATATTTTGCATGGTACACTCTCAGTTTCTATAACCTTTTCTCCTCTGTTGCCAGGAACAGACAATCTTATTCCCAAAGGTAGTGTTTACATATCCTTTTATAAGTATTTATATCTGAGCTGTTTCATAAGTGGAAATTAAAAATAACTTTTATTCTGTGGATTGGTAGCTCAGTGGTCAATACAGAGTCTTTGGGTTGGTGCAAGAATTACTTCTTTCACTTGTCAATCCACGCACCTCTTGTCAATCCATGCACCTCTGCCAGTTATCCCTGTATGTGAGAAATTCTGAACAGCACCGTGGTTTGCAGCTTACATAAAACTGTAACCCCCCCAGGCCGGTGCACCTCACCATCCCAAAAGCAGCTATCTGAGTGGGTCTGATCTTGCGTAGTACTGTGTTGTGTAAGTCAACCTTTGGGTTGTGCCAGCTTTATCTGTTCTATTATTATTTTCTATGAACAGAATTCTATTTATAGATATTTCATCAAACTATATCAGGAACTTCCTTCCACTTCTTCCTCAAATTTCATTGATAGTTTTGTGTGCTCTCTCATGATTTCATTCAGTCACAGGTATGAAATACTAGGTGATTATCCAGTCTTGATGATTTTTGATTGATCTCTTCTCCCAATCTTCATAGGTATTCATACTTGGAATTGAGTTATTTAACAGCATAGAAATTACCAGTAAAATTATTTCATGAGTGTTCTTTTACAATATCCTGTCAGTTTCTAAAAATTCCTAGATGATTTTGTAGGGTTCTATTTGTTCTATTGAACAATAATTTATGTTAAATGTCAATACAGTCATCACCAGTGAGCCTGGTGATTCTAAAGACTGTGGATTTGACACTAATATCACTTATTTTTCAATGGTTGTTATGTGCCATTCCCATCCCACACCTTCCCGGGTTCGATTCCCAGCGGGGTCAGGGATTTTCTCTGCCTCGTGATAGCTGGGTATTGTGTGATGTCCTTAGGTTAGTTAGGTTTAAGTAGCTCTAAGTTCTAGGGGACTGATGACCATAGATGTGAAGTCCCATAGTGCTCAGAGACATTTGAACCATTTTGAACCATCCCACACCTATCCGTACCATTATAGCTAGGGGTCTGAGGGGTGTCTTAACTGCCCTGAAATAGTTTCTGTTGTCCATAAGGTAAGTCATATGTATATCAAATTTGATCAGAATTGCTTAAGGATTATGCATATTTTTACATTTCACCCTCTTTCCACCCCACCTTCAGTTGTGCTATAGTTGATTTGGCATAAGAAGACATCTGGAAGCTAGAAATGTCATTCCCAGCTTACAACTGTGAAGTACAAACAGCTGCAGGTGAAAACGGTAGTCAAAAGAGCTGTGGCGATCCTGAGATGTTGCCATAGAGACATTTACAAAATCACATTACATGACTGGTTGAGGTAGGCATGTAAAGTAAATTTGTCCCAACATGTCCACTGTAACTGTCAGAGATTTTCTTATGTCGACTCAACTATAAGGTATGTACCCCCTCCCACAGCATTTTGTTGCATATAGGGGCCAGTGGAATCCACCAATTTCAAGCAAAGTTGGTGCACGTAAGATCTACTGTAGGGTCATTCTGCAGAAAGTGTGTCAATTTGAGGAACCATCCCACCTGACAACCTCCAATCTGAATGAAATTTTATACAGTGGAAACTCCAGGTAGGAATATCAACAATGTAGGAAAAGATAGATTGCCAGAATGCTTTCCAGCCCGAGATGCTGGTGTTGGTGGTCATATGTTACATCTGCTTAATAAACAAAACAGTTATGTTTTTATTGCAATCTCCACAACTAAGTTGGCAATGAATTGCTGAGTGTGTCATTGGACCCAAAATGGCTAGTTTCGTGGCTATAATTCACCTATGTGTACGTCAATAGAAAGAAACTTCCACATGTGTCTGTGTGTGTGTGTGTGCGCGTGCGCGCGCCCGAGTGTACACCTGTCCTTTTTTCCCCCTAAGGGAAGTCTTTCTGCTCCCGAGATTTGAATGACTCCTTACCCTCTCCCTTAAAACCCACATCCTTTCGTCTTTCCTTTTCGTTCTCGTTTTCCTGATGAAGCAGCCGCCGGTTGGGAAAGCTCGTAATTCTGTGTGTGTGTTTTGTTCATTGTGCCTGTCTGCCGGCGCTTTCCTGCTTGGTAAGTCTTAGGATCTTTATATATATATATATATTTTGTGTGTGTGAAGGAGATAGAGGCACTGAACATAGGGGGGAAAAAACTTCAGAAATCCTACTACATTCTCTAATAGGAAATGTAGTGTAATTGTAAAACTGATCATCTATTCATTCTGTATACTAGTAAGAGGTCACAAATTGACAAATGTGGACAGGGTATTAGTTGTTGGTGGCAGCCACCACTGCTCTAACTATGAGGCTCCCACCAGCAATTAAAAAATTGCATTAGGGAGGAAGAGAGTGAATCAATGACTCTGTGGACGTGTCTAGTATTTGAACTACATTCATGCAATCTTGTAAACCTATAGGTGACCGGTTGCCTGTTCTCCTTTTTGAATTATTTCCATTTATGGCAGTGCAGTCTTGTTCCTTTCCCTGAACTTACTCATTTAGCCCTGTAAGCTCCTCAGAACCACTGCCTGCTGTGAAATGACACATTAAGTGATTCAATCCGGAAAATCTGTTTAAAAATGCTATGTGTATCAGCAGGGTTCTGTCCCATAATTCAGTCTATCACATCTGACTAAAGCGGGAAAGCGCCTGTAGACAGGCACAATAAAATAACACACAAACACACACACAAAATTTCTAGCTTTCGCAACCGACGGTTGCTTCTTCAGGAAAGAGGGAAGGAGAGGGAAAGACAAAAGAATGTGGGTTTTAAGGGAGAGGTTAAGGAGTCATTCCAATCCCGGGAGCAGAAAGACTTACCCTAGGGGGAAAAAAGGACAGGTGTACACTCGCACGCACACACATATCCATCCGCACATACACAGGCTGTCGTGGTCGGGGACAACATTTGAACCCTGTGCCCGTCCACAATGGTAACAACACTGCTAGCCACACGAAAATGATTTAAATCCAAATATAGGTGTTTTGCAGGATATGCTTCCTGCACCACTCTAGAAGGAAAACCGACAGAGGATGAGATGGTCAGATGAAGTTAACCAACACCTCATGTTCTGTTATTACCAAGTGTCAAACTTAGGAACCAACACAACTAGATACAGATCACAAGTATACACAACATTTATTACCAGATACCCAGATTTAAAATTTATAACAGAAAAACGACTAGCTGATCAGATCCGTGTAGTAATAAAAAATAACGGGATACACCAGTCAGAATTAGGAAACATCAAACAAGTACAACAAATACTGGAACAAAATAATGTGCAATCAGAAGAAGAAGAAAATACAATAATGGACTCGCACATCCCAGAGCAAACAAACAAAGAACAACACGCATCAATTAAACAATCAGAGGAAAACAAAATCTTAAGAGAGCCACCAGAGCAAGCACAAATAGAACACGAAGTGACACACATGTTAGATATAGAAGAAAAATTTCAGCTGACAAATATAGAATACAAAGACACAAATACAGACATTTGACCATTCTTGCACAGACCCCCAAATAACCCACAAGTCAAAACAACAATAACACCTATCAACACAATCATACACAATAAAATAAATGAAAATACAACTATGGAAGAGTTACAACTACTGGTTTATATAGGAGCACTCTCTACACTAAATATACACACTAGGCAGAGATCAGAACCAACCAACACACAGAAGAAACGCACAAAACCAGCTTGGCAACACAGGCTACAGATCAGAATAGAAAAACTGAGAAAAGACATCGGACAGCTAACACAATTTTTAAGAAATAAAATATCAGACAAAAAACGAAAAAGGTTAGGTAAAATCTCACAACAAGAAGCAATAGAGCAATTAGATGAAAAGAAGCAGAAATTACAAGCATCGGCCAAACGACTTAGAAGATACAAAAAAATTGAAAATAGAAGGAAACAAAACCAAACATTAAACACAAACCAAAAGAAATTTTATCAGACAATACATAACACACACATTAAAATAGACAATACACCAAACACAACAGACATAGAACACTTCTGGAGCAACATTTCGTCAAACCCGGTACAACATAACAGACATGCACGGTGGATAAAAGCAGAAACACACATACAAGATGATACCGCTAATGCCTGAAGTGATAATTTTGCAACATGAAATCACCCGAGCAATTAATTCTACACACAATTGGAAAGCCCCTGGAAAAGACAAAATAGCAAAATTCTGGCTAAAGTAGTTCACCTCAACACATTCACATCTAACTAAATTATTTAAAATTAATGACGATGTAAATAAAACAGAAAGAAACTTCCACATGGGAAAAATATATTAAAAACAAAGATTCCAAGACTTACCAAGCGGGAAAGCGCCGGCAGACAGGCACATGAACAAAACACACAAACACACACACAGAATTACGAGCTTTCGCAACTGGCAGTTGCTTCGTCTTTCCTGACGAAGCAACTGGAAGTTGCGAAAGCTCGTAATTCTGTGTGTGTGTTTGTGTGTTTTGTTCATGTGCCTGTCTGCCGGCGCTTTCCCGCTTGGTAAGTCTTGGAATCTTTGTTTTTAATATATAAATTATTTAAAAGTTACATTGCAGACCCATACACAGTCCCCGATACACTTACACAAGGAATAACTTGTCTGAAACCCAAAAATCAAGCAGACACAGCAAACCCAGCAAAATATCGCCCCATAACATGCCTACCATCAATATACATTCAGTCATTACACAGAAATTATTGACACATACAACACAGAACAAAATTATAAATGAAGAACAAAAATGCTGGTGCAAAGGAGCAGGAGGATGTAAAGAGCAACTGATAATAGATGCGGAGGTGACATATCAAGCTAAAACCAAACAAAGGTTGCTACACTACACATACATTGATTACCAAAAAGCTTTTGATAGTGTACCCCACTCATGGTTACTACAGATATTGGAAATATACAAAGTAGATTCTAAATTGATACAGTTCCTAAATATAGTAATGAAAAATTGGAAAACCACACTTAATATCCCAAAAAAATTCAAATACTATCACATCACTGCCAATACAAATTAAGCGTGGAATATACCAAGGAGACTCATTAAGTCCTTTCTGGTTCTGCCTTGCTCTAAACCCACTATCCAACAACTAAATAATACAAATTATGGATATAATAGTACTGGAACATACCAACACAAAATCACACATTTGCTATACATGGATGATCTAAAACTGCTGGCAGCAACAAATCAACAACTCAACCAATTACTAAAGATAACAGAAGTATTCAGCAGTGATATAAATATGGCTTTCGGAACAGACAAATGTAAGAAAAATAGCATAGTCAAGGGAAGACACACTAAAAAGGAAGATTACATATTGGATAACCACAGCGACTGCATAGAAGCGATGGAAAAAAACAGATGCTTATAAATATCTAGGATATAGGCAAAAAATAGGAATAGGTAATACAAATATTAAAGAAGAACTAAAAGAAAAATATAGACAAAGACTAACAAAAATACTGAAAACAGAATTGATAGCAAGAAACAAGAAAAAAGCTATAAATACTTACGCTATACCAATATTGACCTACTCATATGGAGTAGTGAAATGGAGTAACACAGACCTAGAAGCTCTCAATACATTTACACGATCACAATGCCACAAAAATAGAATACATCACATACATTCAGCAACAGAAAGATTCACATTAAGCAGAAAGGAAGGAGGAAGGGGAATTATCGATATAGAAAAACCTGCGTTATGGACAGGTAGACAATTTAAGAAAATTCTTTCTAGAACGAGCAGAAACTAGCAAAATACACAAAGCAATCACTCATATAAATACATCGGCTACACCATTGCAATTTCATAACCACTTCTACAACCCTTTACATCACATCACCTAACATCAGCAGATACAAAAGATAAAATGTATATGTATATTGGAAACTGATTAAAAAAAATTGCTGTTTAAATAATTTAAAAGGGAAATTTTGAAAGAATAATTGAAAGAAATTGGAAGGTACACACATCCTGAGTAAACTTTAACTGGCACTAATATCAACAGACCTTCAATATTCAATACATTTATGATCAACATTCACCATTTAAATGTACATACTTCTCATTACCATCATTGTGCATACAGCTGGTTATGACAATCGCCCCTCCTCTGCTCACGCAAATTCCTCGTTTGCTTCGATCCTCTTGATGCAGGATTCTCTGTGCATTGCGGAATGATTAACAGATGTTTTTTTAATAAAGAACAAGGGAGAAAAGAAAAGAAAAAATAATAATATGATACATTACATAATGGGGCCATTCAAACCTCTCCCACTTCAAGAATATGCAATTATTCTCCTCCCTGACTGGTGGAAACATACTTTAATCCATCACTTTCCTAGTGTTTCTTGAACAACATGATAATTTCCTCTTTGACCAATCCTCAACTCTAAATTTAAATTAATTACGTGCCAAAATTTTGTACTTTCCAAAAAGCAAATTAACTCAAGACAACCTCTTCTTTACTTGCCTTAAGAATAGAAGTAAACATTTTGTTTCTAGAATGCCTAAACTGGCTACTTTCCAATAAGCATTTCATGCCATTGTGACTCACTGCTCAGTTACACAATATGATTCACATGCCCATTCATGATTAATTATTAATAAATTAACAACCAGCTGTGGCTTAATGCTGATATCTGCAGCCGGATAACTAGTTTTGTGTGTGGTACATGCAAATCTCCCTCAGGATCCAGTCTATCTATTAGTGAAAACTGTATCAAAATTCCTACTGAAGTTCCTGAGATTAGCATTCACACACAGACAGAAATATGTAGCAGGGACTTTGAATTATAATATGTTTACATTCCAAGATTCGTATGTCACACGCATGCCGCATTCAGTGCCTCACCCACTCTGCCAGCATAACAGAACTGTGTCAAAGAACTACAAATAAAAATTACTGTTCAAAACTGAAATTGTGGTATAAAGTATAGTTTTATGAACTAGATACTTTT
Source organism: Schistocerca gregaria (assembly GCF_023897955.1). NCBI lineage: Eukaryota > Metazoa > Arthropoda > Insecta > Orthoptera > Acrididae > Schistocerca > Schistocerca gregaria. Next base: position 260,169,238 of record NC_064925.1, read on the forward strand.
TAACTATTTACCAACAAAGTGTTTAGTCAAACTCACAAAAACATACCAGTGTGTCAGAAGGTTGCCTGTGATGGGAAGTTAAACAAAAAATATAGCTTTCAGATAATTTTAAATGCACCACAAAAAATAATTTAGATGTAGAACAGATACTTGTACAGCAGTTAGCTATTGTTATTCTGACAGGTTACATAAAATTTCATGGCAACTGGTTGTGGCAATTGACTTTATTAATACACATATTGGTGTTTGATTTTTCATTCTGGCAAGATTGCAAGTGTGTGAATGGGGAATTGCCAGCATAACTAGCATAGAGATGGCGAATGACACCCTCTCAGTGGGGAACCAACGTTCTTTAGAATGCAGGATCACTGAGAGCAGCAAGAACTTACAGTTTTCTAATCATTAATGCATATAGCTATATCACGCATTGCCTTAATAATTTTGCAGTTACAATTAGATATAGATTAAAAATGAAAATATTAGCAAATACTCAAAATTACAGCAACTAAAAATAACAATACTCCGTCAAACATTAAATATAAGAACAGTTTCTCAAGGGTGGGCAGAAGAATTTTTGAACTCATATTTTAAACTGTTATAGCAGAATAACACAATAACATCAAAAATATTTAAGTGATTTATTCACAACAATATTGATTCACAATAACACTTCATAATCCATAGCAATTACACAAGTCCAGGGCACTCCAGTTCACATCCAAGATAGTTGAGACAATATCCTATGTTCCACAGGTTTCCTAGTACTAGTCACAAGTATGAGTGAAGGCAGGCATAGGACTGGCTGTACGATGCTGTTGCAGTGGCCTATATACCGTCCTGGTAGTCCAGGAAGAGGCCTTGAAGACCCAATGGTACCAATCATCTGCCGTGTCATCCTCAGCCCTTAGGCATCATCGGATGCGGTACGGAGGGGCATGTGGTCATCACACCTGTCTCCTGGCCATTGTCCATTTTCGTGACCAGTGCCACTACTTCTCAGTCAAGTAGCTCCTCAATTGACCTCACAAGGGTTGAGAATCTCACTTGCCAACACTTGGCAGACCCAAACAGTGACCCATATAAGTGCTAACCAAGCCTGACAGCACTTAACTTTGGTGATCTGATGGGTACCAGTATTACCACTGTGCCAAGGCTGTTAGCAGCTTCAGTGCAAAATTTGCTTATTATTGGAGATAGGCTGACCCCATAGTAAATTTTGTGTGTACCGGCTTTCGCTAAACTGCCCTAGGCAGTCCAGAATAGTGCTCCCTAGGCAGTCCAGAATAGTGCTTATTTTCACCTATCTCTCCCTTCCCACACCAAAACTACAAGGTCTGATTGATTGCAATTGGGACTCACATTTCAGAGTTCCCACCATGGAAATTAACCTTTCATGTCTTAACACATGTTCTATGATCCTGTCCCTTCTTCACATGTCTTCTCCACATGTTCCTTTCCTCACCGATTCTGCAGAGCCTCCTCATTTATTATCTAATTAGTCCATCTTTTTTCAGTATCTTTCTGTATCTCCATGACTCAAACATTTCAATTCTGTTTTTCTTTGTGAGTGTGTTATTCCAATTTTCCAGTACTCTGGCATGTTTTTATTTTCCAGTTTGTTGGCTATGACTGCATTAATTTTGTGTATTAAAGGCTGACTGAAACAGTTTGTAAATTTTACGACTATACCATCTACATTAGGTGCACAAGATACTTGGCAAAGGATTTAGTTGATGTTCTGCCCAACAGCATAGGGCACGAGGGCCATAGTGCAGCCAACCTCCATAGAGGGAAAATAAATAATGCTGGTCTGCCAGCATTATGGCCTGACTTTGGACCAATAACATCAAAATGTAAACAGACCACATTACACAAAAAAATAACCTGTACAGTTATCAGTGATGGAAAGAAGTAGCGAAAGATTTAGAATTAGGGGGAAAAGAGGTAAAGAACATTTGCTACAAAGTATAATGCAGAGAGTGATGAGAAGAAACACCCTACTTGTGGTATGATAAATGAAGCAGAAGATTTGGGTTTTGAGTGTATGTTGGAACCTCTCACACAGTGCACCTATTAATAAATGGAAACTGACTTTGACTATCTCCAGTATTACCCTCTGCTAGCTCCAGTGGCCCGCTTTGGTGATTTACTTGGAATACTCATTCTTCTTATTACCCACCTTGACTGTAGCTTACACCTGCTTTCCTCAGAATTTCAAACATTTTGCACCATTTTACATTCTCAAACAGTGTGCACATTTCCTGTGAATGTCTCTTGATTTTTCTCAAGTCGTGCTTCAAGTACCAACAACAACATATCAGAATTGCCTGTTTGATGCCTTTACCTTCACAAAAGGCAGACTGATCATCATCTCACAGCGTCTCAAGTTTCTTTTCCATCTTTCTTTGTATTATTACTCTTGTTAGTCACTTTTATGCATGGTCTATTAAACTGATTGTACGATATTTTTTGACTTATTTGCTCTTGCCATCTTTAATGGTATGTCTCCAGTTTCATAGATTCTACACACCACCTTGAATAGTCATTTGTTTGTCACCTGCCCCAATGATTTCAGCAATTCTAAAGAAATGTTATTTATGCCTTCCACATCATTTGATTATAAATCTTCCCAATACTTTGTTAAACTCTGACTCCAATATTAGATCCCTTTGTCTTCTATGTCAATTGCCATTTCTTCTTACATGTATTCCACCTTCTTTGAGTGAAAGTCTTTCAAAGCTCTGTTAACAGTTTGATGACTGGGCAGCTAGACTGTCATTTTCACAGCTTGTCCAGATTTTTGTGTAACCATTTCTAGTGCACAACACTTATGTCAGTTTACTGCATTTGAATGGGGGCCTGAAAATAAACATAGACTTAATGTCACAGACAGTGTTTTTATATTGAGATGAAAGTGTGTTGTTTTCACAGCAACAATTTTTGTCTTTGGTTTCATAAATAGTTGATAAGGTTAAAAGTTTTTGGTAGTAAAAATAAAGCTGTTTGAAAATGGTTTTCTGTTGAAAATCACTTAGTTACAATGGCCTTAGTGTGAAAACAAACTCCTACATCAGATTTTTCACAATAGTACCTGGTATCTCTTCTTAACACTTTCTCAGATTTGCACATACCTTACATCTCCTTTGAGGCAATTTTGGCTTTTCTGTAGACTGAATCAATATACGAAAATGTCTTCCATAGAGTCTGTTTATAAGTGAACTATCTTGAGTGGAAGTTGACCAACCAGGCCTCCTTTGTTCACCAAAGTTTTTGCCATTTCATTAATGAGTTCCTCAAGATGTTTGTTACAGGACCTCAGCTTTTTGTATAAAATGTATGAATTGACTATCTTCATCATGAAAATGTGAAGAAAGACACTCACATAGAGCTTTCAGCCACGGCCTTTGCTAGTAAAGAGAAAAGTGCGCGCACACACACACAAACACACACACACACACACACACACACTTGCAAGCACACCTCACGGAGACATGACTGCAAGTTGCAACAATCTGGAGGGGGTTATGAAAGGGAAGGGATAGTAGTGTACAGATGGTGGATTGTGCATGGACTAGGCTGGCAACAAATCAGGATGTTGTGGGTCAGGGAGGTGATGGAAAAAGGTACAAAACAGGAGAGGAGAGGAGCAGGGAAAGATGGGCGAATGCATAGGCACAGGGCTGCAAAGAAACAGGGTGGGAGATGAGAATAGGGAGGAGATAATAGCACAGTGGGGTTGGAAACTGTTGGGTGGAGGGTGTGGGGACAGTATGTTACCATAGGTTGAGGCTGGGATAATTACAGGAATGGAGAATGTGTTGCAAGGATAACTCCCATTTGCACAGATCAGAAAAGCTGTTGGTTGACGGAAAGATCCACATGGCTCAGGTAGTGAAGCAGCCATTGCAATAAAGTGTGTTATGTTTAGCTGCATTTTGTGCCACAGGGTGGTCTACTTTGCTCTTGGCCACAGTTTGTGGTGGCCGTTCATTGTGGTGGACAGCAGGCTGGTAGACATACCAATACAAAAAGCTCTGCAATAACAGAGCTGGTAAATGACATGGCTGCTTTCGCATGTGGCCCAGCTCTTGATGGAGTAGGATAAACCTGTGACAGGACTGGAATAGAAAGTGCTGGGTGGGTGGATTGGGCAGGTTTTGCACCTGGGTCTTCTCCGTGGTTCAAAGGGTTGGGATTGGGAGTGGCATAGGGATGGACTTGGATGTTGTGGAGGTTGGGTAGCAACAGAACACCACTTTAGGAGGGGTGGGAAGTACCTCTGGTTGGATGTCTCTCATTTCAGGACACAATGACGGGTAATCAAGGACCTGGCAAAGGAGGTGATTCAATTGCTCCAGTCCGCAGTGGTACTGGGTGACGACAGGAAAACTCCTTTGTGACTGGTTTTTAGGGGTTGTGAGGGGAAATGGCACAGGAGCTCTGTTTGCAGTCCAGCCCTGGGGGATAGTGCTGCGAAGGCCTAAGTGAGATCCTCAGCATACTGAGCAAGTGAGTTTTTGTCACTGCAGATATGTTGTGCCCGAGTAGCCAGGCTATGTGGGAGGGATTTTGTCGTTCGAAAGAGATGACAGCTGTCAAAGTGGAGATACTGCTGATGGTTGGTGGGTTTAATGTGGACAGAGGTGTGATTGGAGCCATCAGAAAGGAGGAGGTCATCATCTGGGAAGGCAGCACGTTGGGTTGAGGAGAACCATGTGAAGCGTTTGGGGAAGAAGGTGTTGAAGTTGTGAAGAAACGAAGATAGGATGTCTTGGCAGTGGGTCCAGATGATGAAGATATCATCAATGAACCTGAACCTGACTAGGGGTTTGGTGTTTTGGGAGACAAAGGAGGTCTCCTCTAGGTGGCCCATAAAAAGATTGGCATAGGAGAGTTCAATGTGGGTGCCCATGGCTGTGCCACAGATTTGTTTCTCATTTGAAGGGAAGGAATATAAAACAATCTCATGGTCCACATCAGTCTTGTTTTTATTATTATCAAATATGCTGTTAGGTTTCATCATTCTTGATTTTGTGTGGTCATTGACATTAAATGCAGTCGTTATGTGTTTTTTGTCAAAATAAATGCAACCATAATGTCTTTCCATTTTCACAAACAGCAAACAGTCTTGTCTGGGACACAAAAGTTCATTTTTTCCAGCTTCTTTTTCATTTTTCAATACTATATCCACTGCCTTAGTTTTGTTTTTCCATAAACGTTCAACTTGATCAGGACTTGCATAAAAATGACCAATTTATAGAGCTTGGTCTTTACCACAGAAACTTTCATACAGTCTGTTTACTTCATGAAAAATGCTGTTATTAGCATTTACCTGATTACCAGAATAAATTTCACATTTCAAAATGTATTCACTTTCACATAACATAAAAATTTATGCCATATTTGCTAGACATATTTTTCATACAGACCTTGAGACCAAGATTGCACTGAAATAAGTGAATGCCTTCATCTATAGTGAGATTTTCTCCTGGTTTGTACACTCTACTTTTTATCATAAATATATGAAATATGGGTCCCACACCGTGAATAGGATTTTTTGAAATAAAGTTTATATTATCTATGAGATGTAACATTTGCCAAATTCACATAAAGCTATCTCTTGGTAGATTCTTTCCTGCAAGGAAGGTCTGCAGTATGGAATTTAGAGACCAATAGTTGGTCAATTTTGGTATTCTAAAAAGGCATAATATCTGAAACCACACCAAAAAAACTTGTGCAGTTCACTGAGTTTCACAGCACTCCACTTATGCCAGGTTGAAAGCAGCTTCAGTTTCCCTGTTGCAGTTATTATGCCAATTATTGCTCTAACGGAGCAGTGTGTCTTTCATTTTACCATATTCAGCAGCAGTTTCTCATCAAAAATGCAGGTGAAACAATCAAACACAGAGGAGTTTTCATCAGTTTGAATTTGAATTCAGTGGAATGGCAGTGTCATCATCTGTCCACTGCCTAACCTAAAGAGGCAAATTGATATGTTGAGACAAGAGGGTTCTCTGATACAGCATTGACATCAGCAGCTTTCTCTTGAGAGCTCACTGACACTTCATCATCAGATATTCCTTCTACTTCTATAGCACAAATCATAAATATTTGCTTTCTGCTGTACAATATACATAAACATATAGAAGAAATGTGATGAAACAAATAGCTTACCACTAGTGGTTTCAAAACAAGAAATTGATTCATCAATATGAAAACCACTATTGTGTGACAGAACTCTTATCTCATAATTACATAAAATGATCTTGAAAATAAATATGAAGAATGTAGCAGACAACACAGACAGCCGCCCCTTGCACTGCATGCGGTGACTGTACTGTAATTATTCTATATCGATAATGATGTAACACTGTGACTGACATCAGAAAGTTAGATGTACGTTACAAAAATCATTAGAATGATTCCTGAGTCAAGTTTGGAAAACCACATTTTTTCATTAAAAGTGTATAAAGTTTCTTGTCTTTTCTTACCAAGCTCTTGCGCATGAGGGTAATGCTTCCCACATCTTTCTATAACCACGATGTCGTATCTCTTCTTTCTTGACTGTCACCTAGAATTGAAATACTGAACTTTTCTTCTCAGGATTGCTTAATGAGAAGGACCAAACTTCATTTTCTTTCATTTGTAACTGTATTCTTACTATAAGTAGAGCTGCAAAGTATTACACTCATCTCCATGATGCAATAATTTTTGTTTATCATTCAGAAATGCATTTTAGTGTAGAACGTCATTAATCCTCAACCAAAGTAGCTCAAATACTGTAATATAGATTCGTAAGATTTCACCTAAGTCTCTAGAATGCAATAATATTGCCTCATAATAATTATTCTTAGACATGGAAAAGGTCTGTTCAAGACAGCAAATTTTATATTCTACAAAAATAAAAGTTGAAATATTCTCATTTGGTTTTATTTCTCATTTAGGATCTTTTAGCATTTGTTAGAACAAATTTCATCATTTTGTAGGCTTTGTAAATTTAAATGATACAGTATGTGAACTTGTTAAGTGCTGCATATGGCACCAATGTGAATGTGAACATCACAAAGTAAATAACATTCCTTTCCTGCCAGTAAAAGCGACAGGTGCTCACAAATGTGGTTTTTTCCCATGATAGTGCAAGTATCATAGAGTAACTCTGTGCAGCTGACAGATGTAAGACAAATGTTAGAATACATTCACAAAGTTGAGAAATGACTGACATAGATCATAAGTTGTTCATCTTTTTAGAGATTAATCCATGTGCTGTAAGAGCTATATCACTCATCTACAGAGTGTTAAACTATGGGTATAACACTGGACCCCCTATGTCTTTCATATCAACAACTCCCATTAATACTTCTAGCATGACTTCAGACAGTCCCCCCCCCCCCCCCCCCCCTTCCCCCCTTGTAGAAGCCTTTGGTGTACTCTTTCCACTTATCCACTCTCTCCTTGGTCTTTAGCAGTGGAATTCTACTTGCACTCTTAATGTTGCTATCTTTGCTTTTCCTCCACCAAAGATTGTTTTGACTTTTCTGTATGCTGAACCAGTCCTTCTAGTGACCATTTCTCCTTATTTTTCCTGCACCCATTTCACCTTGGCTTTCCAGCACTTCCTATTTATTTCATTTGTGGATAGTACCACCTACCATTAACAAACAGCATCCACCACCTCATCCCCTCTTCCTCTTTTTCTCTCCTAGTATCCCTTCATTGTTGCGCCCTGCGGGTTCGGGGGTTCGAATAGGCCCGCGGTATTCCTGCCTGTCGTAAGAGGCGACCAAAAGGAGTCTCAAACTTTTCGGCCTTATATGACGGTCCCCTGTTGGGTTTGTCCTCCATCTCTCAAAATTTTCCGAAGAGCGAGCCGATTGGGGAAGGGCGCCTTACTTGGTGCATTGTGTCCATCTTACGATCAGACTTTTCGCCAGCTTATACACCGTTGAATTGCAGTCCTGTCCACTCTCCATCTTATGGGCATGACTCTGTTTCTGCATGCAGATTATACCTTGCACTGTGCAGTGCCTCTTTCTGCACGGACGGCGACCATGGACCACATGTTACCTAACATCCAGCACGGTAGCCAGTCCGTTGTGGTGGGGCCGCCATGTACCCTGTTGGTTGTAGCCCCCTGACAACACAACAACACAGGGATCGCTCTACTGATCCCTGCGCCGTTAACTCCCCACGTATGCCAAGGAGTAGATGCCTATCCTCCTGGGGTATCGGGACTCCCGGCAACGGCCATCCTGCCAGGTGGCTCTTGCCATGGCTGGGTGGCGCCCGTGGGGAGGGCCCTTGGTCGGAGTAGGTGGCATCAGGGCGGATGACCCGCAATGAAGCGTGGTACATCGTCTCTCGCTGGTGGCCAGCCGCCAGCAGTCTCTAAGCGTTCTTGGGCTCAGTTTAACGATCAGAAGTATGATCCGAAAACGTTCCCCTCCCTGGCCACACCGTGGGAGGAACGTAAGTCTCAAGATGGCAGTAGCAGTTATTCGCCCCGCTTCTTAGTTTGTTCGAGGGCTGATGGGGAGTCTTTTCTCTCCACAAAGCCTCAGTTCTTCGTCGAGCATTTAGAGGATAAGTTTGGGGAGGTCGAGGGCTTGTCAAAAATGCGCTCTGGGTCAGTCCTGATACAAACGGCATCCTCTCCCCAGTCACGACGGTTACTCGCTTGTGACAAGTTGGGGGATGTTGCCATTACCATCACACCCCATAAGAGTTTAAATATGGTCCAGGGAGTTATTTACCATAGGAATCTTCTTTAGCAGTCTGATGAAGAGCTGCGCGCCAATTTAGAGCGTCAAGGTGTACATTTTGTCCGGCGCGTTCATCGGGGTCCGAAGGAAAATCAGATTGCTACCGGTGCCTTCATCTTGGCCTTCGAAGGGGATGCCTTACCGGAAAAGGTCAAGGTGATGGTCTACCGATGTGACGTTAAGCCCTATATCCCTCCCCCGATGCGGTGCTTTAAGTGCTGGAAGTTCGGCCATATGTCTTCTCGCTGCACTTCCAGCCTCACATGTCGAGATTGCGGACGCCCATCACATCCCAATACTCCATGTGCCCCACCTCCCATCTGTGTCAACTGCGGGGAGCACCATTCACCTTGCTCGCCAGACTGCCGAATTTTCCAGAAAGAGCGTAAATTCATGGAATACAAGACCCTGGACCGACTAACCTATACTGAGGCCAAAAGGAAATACGACCGGCTCGATCCTGTGAGAATGACATCTTCCTATGCTGCTGCTACAACACCTGTGCTAGCCCCGTCTGTTTCTCAAATTGTGGCCGGATCGAAGAGTAGTACAACTCCTCCTGCCCCCTCGCCAGTGGGGGGCTCTACCCACTGGGTTGCTCCTGCGCCAGTTACCTCAGGAGCAACACCATGACACCCATCGGGAACGTCCGTCCCCACTTCTAAGCCGGAGAAGTGTCCAACTTCTTCGGCTTCTCACGCTCGCAAGGGGTCCCTTGGGTCCCTCCCTTCCCAGGTTTCCGCCAGCGAGAAGGCTGACGACCGACAGTGGCGTAAGTGCCCGCAATCAGCTGGTCGTAGGGCTTCACGATCTTCCTCCGTCCCGGAGACTGAATCGGTGAAGCCCTCCCAGTCGGTGCGACCCAAGGATCGGCGTGAGAAACCCAAGAAGAGCTCTCAGCCCAAGGAACTCGCGGTGGCAGCCATCCCACCGCAACCTTCCAGCTCTGCGTCTGAGGATGCGGTGGAGATTCTGGCGTCCGCTGAGGACCTCGATCTCACCGGTCCATCAGCCGCCATGGAAAGCACTATCACAGGTGCTAAATCGGAGGCAGCAGGTGACCCAGCGGCGTAATCTCCCTTCCCAGTCCCATCACGCCTTGCTCAGCCATGGACAACACCATCCTCCAGTGGAACTGCAGCGGTTTCTTCCACCATCTAGCTGAGCTCCGCCACCTTATCAGCCTTCACCCTTTGCTCTGCAGGAAACTTGGTTTCTGGCAATGCAAACCCCCGCCCTCCATGGCTACCGGGGTTATTATAAGAACCAGGCAGCTTATGAAAGGGTGTCTGGTGGCGTCTGCATATATGTCCTGAACTCTCTTCACAGCGAGTCTGTACCTCTCCAAACACCTTTTGAGGCTGTCACTGTTCGGGTGTGGACGCCACAGGCTGTTACCGTCTGCAGTCTTTACCTTCCACCGGATGGTGATGTCGCACAGCATGTCCTGGCTGCTCTGATAGCCCAATTGCCGCCACCTTTCGTGTTACTGGGCGACTTTAACGCCCATAACCATCTGTGGGGTGGGTCGGTGGCAACAGGTCGAGGCGCCATCGTTGAGCATTTATTGGCGCAGCTCCATCTCTCGATATTAAATGATGGTGCCTTCACACACTTCAGTGTGGCGCATGGCACATACTCCGCCATTGACCTTTCGATCTGTAGCCCTAGCCTCTTACTGTCTGTCCAATGGAGAGTGCATGACGACCTTTGTGGTAGTGACCACTTTCCGATCTTTCTGTCACTACCACAGCGTCAGTCTTCTGGGCGCCCTAGCAGATGGGCTCTGAATAAGGCTGACTGGGACTTGTTCTCCTCCACTGCCGCTATTGAGCCTCTCTCGAACGATGACATTGATGCAGTGGTTCAATCGGTCACCACCGGCATCGTTACTGCCGCCGAATCTGCCATTCCCCATTCTTCTGGGTCCCCTCGGCGGCGGACTGTGCCTTGGTGGTCACCTGAGATCGCTGAAGTGATTAAAGCTCGCCGGCGGGCACTCCAGCGTTACAAGCGACATCCCTCAATCGAACACCTTATTGCCTTCAAACGGTTGCGTGCGCGAGCCCACCGCATTATCCGCCAACGCAAGCAGAAGTGCTGGGAGCGGTATGTGTCCACCATTGGCCTCCATGTCACTCCATCGCAGGTCTGGGCCAAGATTTGCCGCCTCTATGGCTATCGGACCCCCATCAGCGTCCCTGCGCTCTCACTGAATGGAGCAGTTTGTACTGACTCCGACGTCATTGCAAACCGCTTGGCAGAGCACTTTGCTCTAAATTCCGCTTCTGCCAACTACCCCTTGGGCTTCCGCTCCATTAAAGAGAGGATAGAACGTCGGAGTCTTTCTTTTCGCACCCACCATCCTGAATTGTACAATGTTCCATTCAGTGAGGGGGAATTCCGCAGTGCCCTCGCAGCTTGTCCTGATACCGCTCCAGGCCCAGATAGCATCCACTCTCAGATGCTGAAACACCTATCAGTGGACTGCCAGCGACGCCTCCTCGACCTTTACAACCGCATTTGGGTCGAGGGTGAGTTTCCGTCGCAATGGCGGGAAAGTCTTGTTGTCCCCATTCTGAAACCGGGGAAGAACCCTTTGGAGGTGGACAGCTACTGTCCCATTAGCCTCACCAACGTTCTTTGCAAATTGCTTGAACGGATGGTGAGCCAGCGCTTGAATTGTGTACTGTAGTCTCGGGGCCTTCTGGCTCCGTCTCAGGGTGGGTTCCGTAAAGGACAATCTGGTGAGCCTGGAGTCGGCCATCCGTACTGCCTTTGCCCGCCGTCAGCATCTGGTCGCTGTCTTTTTTCGACATGCGGAAGGCGTATGATACGACATGGCGTCATCTCATTCTTTCTACGCTTCATGGATGGGGCCTTCGGGCCCCTCTGCCGATCTATATTCGCAATTTTCTGTCGTATCGTACCTTCCTTCCGCGTGCACGTCGCGGCCTCATATAGTTCCTTCCAAGTCCAGGAGAACGGTGTGCCACAGGGTTCTGTTCTAAGTGTCTGTCTGTTTTTAATAGCCATTAACGGGCTCGCTGCGGATGTGGGAAATTCTGTCTCCGCTTCTCTGTATGCTGACGAATTCTGCCTTTACTACAGCTCTATTGGCATTGCAGCTGCTGAACGTCAGCTACAGGGCGCAATCCGCAAGGTGCAGTCTTGGGCTGTAGCGCATGGTTTTCAGTTTTCGGCAGCCAAGACCTGCGTTATGCATTTCTGCCGGCGACGCACTGTTCACCCGGAGCCACGGCTTTATCTTGACGGCGAGCTTCTTTCAGTGGTGGAGTCACATAGGTTTTTGGGGGTGGTTTTTGATGCCCGGTTGACTTGGCTGCCTCATATCCAGCAGCTTAAACAGGCGTGTTGGCGGCATCTAAACGCTATGCGATGCCTGAGCCACACCGGGTGGGGCGCCGACCGATCTACTCTACTAACGGCTTTACCAGGCGTTGATTGAGTCCCGTCTGGACTATGGGAGTCTGGCTTATGGCTCAGCATCCCCATCTGCGTTGCGGCTGCTGGACCCAATCCTTCACAGCGGGATACGCCTTACCACTGGTGCCTTCCGGACCAGCCCTGTGGACAGCATACTTGTGGAGGCAGGTATCCCTCCACTGTGGTTACGACACCAACAATTACTGGCTGCTTATTCTGCCCATGTTTTTAGCTCGCCCGGGCATCCAAATTATCGTGTCCTGTTCTCGCCGTCAGTCGTCCGTCTGCCAGAACGTCGGCCCCGGTCGGGTTGTCCGATTGCCGTACGCGTCAAACAGCTTCTCTACGGGCTTGAGTGTTTCCCTGTACCACCTCCTTTCCGGGCCCCTCTGCGTACACCGCCATGGTGTGTGCCTCGCCCTTGCCTTCGGCTCGACTTGGCACAGGGCCCGAAGGACTCAGTCCCTCCGGTGGCCTTCCGACGCCGATTTTATTCCATCCTGGCCACGTATCAGGGCTCTGGCGTTGTCTATACCGACGGTTCGATGGTTGCTGGTCGTGTCGGTTATGCACTAACTCTAGGGGACCATTCTGAACAACGTTCGTTGCCGGCTGGCTGCAGTGTTTACACTGCTGAGCTGGTCGCCATCTTTCGTGCCCTAGAGTATATCCGCTCCTGCTCAGGTGAGTCCTTCGTTATCTGTAGCGATTCCCTGAGCGGTTTACAAGCTCTCGACCAGTGTTTCCCTCGTTCTCGCCTGGTGATGGCTATCCAGGAGTCCCTGCTACTCTCGCCCGTTGCGGCAGATCTGTGGTCTTCGTTTGGACCCCGGGCCATGTTGGGATAGCCGGAAATGAAACTGTTGACCGCCTGGCGAAAGAGGCCACTAGTGCACCATCTCTGGAGATTGGCCTCCCGGCGACTGATTTGCGGGCACTATTACGCCGCAAAGTTTTCGATTTATGGGACACTGATTGGCGCAACCTGCCCGTGCCAAACAAACTCCGCCGTATCAAGGAGACGACTATTGTGTGGCGGTCATCCATGCGAGCCAACCGCAGGGAATCAGTCGTCCTTTGTCGGCTCCGCATTGGCCACACCCGACTCACGCACAGTTATTTACTGTGTCGTGAGGATCCCCCTCTTTGTCGTTGTGGGGCGTCCTTGACGGTGGTCCATATTCTGTTGGAGTGCACCCTTTTAACTGTGCTCAGGCAGACTCTTGCACTGCCTGATACGCTCTCTGCGCTTTTATCTGACGACTCTTCCATAGCGGACATAGTTCTGCGTTTTATTTGGGCAGGGGGATTTTATCGCTTAATGTAAGTGTGTGTTTTTGTGTTGATTCTGGCCTATGGCCTACGATTTGTCTGATTTTTTTTTTTTTTTCATGTGTTTCTCGGTGGTTGGCTTTTCCCCTTTTGTTTGTATGGTCGGCCAACCACCGTCACACTCTGTGTGATTTTAGTTCGTCTTGTCTGGTCTTTGTCTACGTTTCTCTTGTTCTGTGTCATCTGTCTTATCGTCTGTTGATCGTTTTTATCCTCTGTGAGTGTTTTTAGTATTTGGAAAAAGGGACCGATGACTGTAGCAGTCTGGTCCCTTTAACCCCCACAACCCAGCCAACCTTCATTGTTCCCAGGCCCTGTCTTACTGACCTGCTCAGTCCCCCTCATAATGTCTTCACTCAGCGAAAAACCAGTACTCATGAACACATTCAGAATTCCCAGATTTATCGTTGACCTATCATCTAAAATCCTTATCACTGCATAAGTCTCACCAGTCCTCAAAAAAACGCTCCACCTTTGACCCCAAATCCATGTTTGATAATGTGTTCCACTCTGTTGAAACTTTTTCTCGCCATTCAGTTACCAATCACAGGCAGCCTAAACTACACATTGAACCTTCTGTTAACCCATCTGACTTCCCCCCAACCTCCACCCCATTTTCCTTACCTGTCCTACCTGAGCTTGTGTTCCTCTCTAATAATCTCACAGTCAACAGTAGATCAGATGCTAATCCTTCATCCTTTACAGTGAGACAGTATCCTATCCACCTACTGCAGAAACAAATCATCCACACCATGTTTTCTCACAACAGCAAATCGCACACCACTGTGAAATAGGCACCACCCAATACTTCCCATAGCACCCAATATCAGCCAAGCCACAGAAAACACAATCCCACTTCTCACCAGGACTTTCACTTACTCTCATCTTGCCTTGAAATTAGAGAAAGCTTATGCAAAACTCTGTCCTCAACTTTCCAAGAGTTATTCCTTCATCCATCCAATCTATACAATATTGTGGTCGATACCAATGCCACCATTACTTTCAGCCATGCACCTTGTTGGTCATTCTCCTGTGGGCACTTCAGAACCTGCCACACACACATAAACTACTACTGTAATCTGGTCACAAATGATTCTCATTCAGTAACAGATAGGCAATTATTTGAAGGCAACTATCTTACATACAAGCTGTGTTTTTTTGTGTTCTGTGGCGACTAACCAGGTGTCTGTCCTCATGAACAGTCACCACCCAACTGGTGCTAACTCATTGTTGAGCATGCTGCACACAGCAACACCAGTGACTTCCAACAGCTGCTTCAATACCCAAACCATGTGGATTCTTCCATGCAACACCAGCTGCTCTGAACAGCTTAGGCAGGTACACTGTCTAGAATATATCCTCCATTCATGAGAATCTCGGAAAATTTTGGATTGAAAGATTTGTGTAGCCATCCCTTACAGCGGTGGTCACTAAATTTATGAAACTTCTACGCTACAGTACAGTTTTCAAATCCTAGTGGTAGGTGCCAAAAGAAACTAGGAAAAAAATAAGAACTTCAGAAAATTTGTTTACTGTCTATAAAGTTACACTTCTAGTAAATATGAAATGGATTTTAACTAATCTTTTGAATTGCAACGTCCAAAAATGCAGATTTGATTAATTCACTGTCTTTGTATGGTTTCGTATTTTGTGCAATAATGTTTGAAACTCAGAATGACCCCTCAGTTACTGCTTTATTCTTGTCTAATGCTTTTAAAAAAAGTTGATTGTTATGAATTAAGCTTAGATTTTAGCAGCCTTACTTTGTCTTTTCTTGGTGTAGAATTCAGTTGTGAAATCATTTTCAGTCCCTGTGTGAATGGCTTTGAAGTGACATTGGACGTTCCCTTTCTCCCCTAATGATAGACTTACATAGCACAGTAAATGCACATATTATTTGTATCCCTTATATGGGTAAAGAAGTTATCAGTTTCCCATCAAGTTTTTTGCGTTTTGGTGAAATGCCATGATTAGAAAAAACCTAGCTTTTGTATCAATGTGTAAATCAAACTATTCACTTTAGCAGATGTCTGGTACACACACAAAAAATATAATGTGCACAATCTCATGTGTATACAATCAATTATGAGGTTGACAATGTAGTATTCTTGACTGACAGTGGCAGTTACTTGGGAGAAACAAGAAGTTGTTGCTGAGTGCGGTCTGAGCTCAGTGGAACTATCCAGATTAGCCAGCCCGAATGTCACTGCAATCTACCAAAAATGTCCCCACGAGCTACTAGTAGCTTGTGTTTGGCAATTTGGCAATCACTGCCATAAAGTAATCCAAATGGCTGCTTCATGGTAGGGTGGACTCAGAATCATTACCAACAAATTAAATATGATTAATAAGTGTATGTAGTGTTAATTGCTGTATTTTTTATTGCTGTTACTGTCATTAAGAAACCTAATTTTCATTGTGCCATTATGAATACTTCATTTTATTTGTATGCCCCTAGGCATAATCGGGCTACTTCAGATCCCACACACTGATCTGTAGAATATAATATCCTGTAAGTATAACAGTTTTCATTATGAATCAAACAATGGAAAATCCAGGATGGAATGTAACAATACCAGAGAAGGAAAGTTCTTACTCACCATGTAGCAGAGATGCTGAATCGCAATAGGCACAACAAAAAGATTCACACAGTGATAGCTTTCAGCCATGAAAGCCTTTGTCAGCAGTGTGGTATAAGCTCTCTGAGACTGCAGATGTGTGTGCTAGTTGCGTGTGCGTGTGCATGCATGTGCGTGTGCGCGTTTTGCGGTCATTAAAGCCTTTGTCAGCAGTAGACAAACGTGCACGTGCGCGTGCATGTGTCTACTGCTGACAAAGGCTTTAATGGCCCAAAGCTATAATTGTGAGAATCTTTTTGTTGTGCCTATCGTGGCTCAGCATCTCCGCTACATGGTGAGTAGCAACTTTCCTTCTCTAGTTGTTATAATGATGTAGCCTTATGATGAATTAGATAATCGCTAAAAAATGAAATAGAGTGGGTTTTTTTTTTTCATTTATTATTAAGGCACTCTTCACACAAAACCAACAGAGACTACAGAATGGTCCTTGGAGTAGTGCAAGCTATTTTAAGCAATCATTCCAATGAAAGTCCAGTTTTTGCATTATCAGAGTGCCACTAATAACAAACAGATAATGATATATGATAAAAGCCAGTAATGTCTATTGGAGGTTTAAAACAGATGTTTGGTGATCCACCACCAAAAAACTCACTATCTGCCCTCATGTATAATGACACAATGTTATAGGGTACTGTGCAAATTAAGCATTGCACACTCCACCAAATAATGATAAAAAATTTCATGTGATTTATAAGTTCTTCGAAATCATGCTAATTCAGTTGTAACAGGAACACAGCTGTCACAGCATGTTGGAAAGAAAAAAAAAGACTGACATTCAGCAATAGATAAACTGGGGACTAAAGTAGAAATGCCCATCAGTCGTTAATGGCTTTTTTGCTAATGGCATGTTTTATAACAGTACTAGCTGACAAATCCGGCAATGCACAGGTGTTTACTTTGTGAGTTTTCTGTTAGAAACAGAAACAAAAAAATAATTGTGTTTTGAGTGTTAAAAAATTTCATTTTTATGTATTTGTGAAAATGCCTTTGAAATAATGAAACAATCGTATAAAGAAATATGCATAATGTACAGATGTATAAGTACAGTACCCTGGGCAGTTTGTATACACTGGGTGCAGCTGCTTCACTTGTCTACAACACAATTTTTTAAATCTCTCTATGGCAATGCCTCTTTGCAGCTGTATAAACAGTTACTGTTTTTGCTTACAGCCATTTTTTGCTTAACAGTTGAAAGCTGTTGAAAGCACTTCCAGGTGTCGGGGATTTCCTTAAGTTGACTCAACCGAAGGAGTATCTTAGTAGTAAAGAACAAATGTATTACAACCTAATACATGATGCTGCATTTTTTTCGTGCATCTCAGTGTTTATGGTATCATATCTCTTGAACTATGTGTCGTACAATTATATATTCATGTAGGTACATTCAGCGGCATACATGATACTGTTGTGTGGAATGTCTGCAAATAGAGTTAGCAGCAAAGAAGTAATAAATTTAAACACCATACACGATGCGGCAGTTTTTCACACATATCACTGTTTATGACTTAATATCTCCTGAACTATGACAGGTGGGTGGTTCTTTGCCCCACAGCATTATTGCCTGATGGTATGGGATATGTGTACCAAGTTTGGTTAAAATGGGTCCAATGGTTTAGGAAATTTGGGACATACACCCACACATACATACATACATTCTGTGATCAAAAGTATCTGGACACCCCTCCCCCCCCAAAAAAAAAGAAATTCATATTATGTGCATTATGCTGCCAGGTACTGCATATGAACGACCTCAGTAGTCATTAGACATCATGAGAGAGCAGAATGGGGTGCTCTGCAGAGCTCACGGACTTCAAACGCGCTCAGGTGATTAGGTGTCACTTGTGTCATACGCCTATACATGAGATTTCCACACTCCTAAACATCCCTAGGTCCACTGTTTCCAATGTGATAGTGAAGTGGGAACGTGAAGGGACATGTACAGCACAAATGCGAACAGACGGACCTCATCTGTTGACTGACAGAGACCACCAACAGTTGAAGAGGGTCCTAATATGTAACAGGCAGACGTCTATGACCATCACACAGGAATTCCAAACTGCATCAGGATCCACTTCAAGTACTAGACAGTTAGGCGAGAGGTGAGAAAACTTGGATTTCATGATTGAGCGGCTACACATAAGCCACACATCACGTCGGTAAATGACCCCTTGCTTGGTGTAAGGAGCATAAACATTGGATGATTGAACAGTGAAAAAATGTTGTGTGGAGTGACAAATCACAGTACACAATGTGACAATCTGATGGCAGGGTGTGGGTATGGCAGACGCCAGCGTCTGTAGTGCCAACAGTAAAATTCAGAAGCGGTGGTGTTATGGTGTGGTCGTGTTTTTCATGGAGGGGGCTTGCACCCTCGTTGGTTTGCATGGCACTATCACAGCTAGAGCTTACATTGATGTTTTAAGCACCTTCTTACTTCCCACTGTTGAAGAGCAATTTGGAGATGGCGATTGCATCCTTCAACACAATCTAGCACCTGTTCATAATGCATGGCCTCTGGCGGAGTGGTTACACGACAATAACATCTCTGTAATGGAATGGCTTGCACAGAGTCCTGGCATGAATCCTATAGAACACCTTTGGGATCTTTTGGAATGCCTACTTCATGCCAGGCCTCACCAACCGACATCGATACCTCTCCTCAGTGAAGCACTCTGTGAAGAATACGCAGCTATTCCCCAAGAAACCTTCTCGCACCTGATTGAACATATGCCCACCTGATTGAATATATACCTGTGCAGTGGAAGTTGTCATCAAGACTAAGGGTGGACCAACACCATATTGAATTCCAGCATTACCGATGGAGGTCGCCATGAACTTGTAAGTCATTTTCAGCCAGGTGTCTGGACACTTGTGATCACACAGTCTACATACATACATACATACATACATACATACATACATACATTTTCATAATATGTACGGATTAGGTGCTGTGCATAAGTTAGGGACTTCTTTGTTCAGTAATAAAAATGCAACATTGTCCCAGCTTTTCCCTATCCTCTCTTTCTGCTTCTTTCTTTATTACCTCTTCTGCTAACTTTACCTATTATTTCTTCCTCATTCCTGGATGAGTGAACATCTGCTCCAGTCATGTCTTTTATTAGTGTAGCACCACTCATATGTGATAAAAAAACTGTATTATACAAAATCTACTTGCAACAGTGTCAATAGCCCGGACATTTTATAGTAGCTCTGTTAGAAAAATGTCAGGCATATTAACAGTGTGATAAATTAATCATTGTCACTGTTTTCATTATTATTAGTGTAACTCATTTTCTATGCACACTTATCTTAACTGTACCTAAAGATAATCACTAAATGTGCCTGCTTAGGTGTAGAATATGGCCAGATGATTGTGACTTTGCCAGATAAAGTAAATGTGCATATAAAAGATAAAATAAGTTTCTACCTTCAGCTGGATTATAGTTTAAGCTAATTGTTTCATTATTACTTCTGCCTTTTTTTCCATTATTTTGTGACAGACAACAATAAAACTGAAGGTACTTTCTACAAATCCTAAACTGTAGGTCACATTTCACAATGGACAACTTGTGTGCACTATACTTGTCCTCAGGAATCGTGTTGACTTCATGATTGGTTTCACAAACAATTCTTGATAGCTGCTAGTAAAACAAATTTGATTTCTCATCTTTAAATAGGCACCTACACATAACATAATGATATTGTCCCATTGTAGATTCATTTTATTTTAGTTGAAATTAACCTACTTTGGTTTTATCTTTATAGATGAATACTGCTGCAGCAGAGGCAAAAATCCTCCAGCAAGATAGTGCTCTTGTACAAGAGCAGAATGAGTTGCTGACAGGACAGCTTGATGTACTTAAACAGAAGCTACAAGAGATCCATACTACATATCAACAGAAAGGTGTTACACTTTTCTAAAGCAAATAATTTCACAGGTGTTGCTCTTAATTTGTACTGGATGTTAGCAGCTGTTGCAGCAGGGGATTTTCTGTTTATTATATTATTTCATGTTTTGTTGTTCTTTTACTGCTCCTTTCTTCATCTTTATTATCACCATATTTCCATGGATCATTATGGGACATATTTCCGTTTTGTGTATGTGATGTTTAATATGCAACTCATCTCAGTGCTAATTAATGCATTATAACCCCCGGAATTGGATTGTGCCCTTCAAACTTTAAGATTAGCTGCTTGCAATGGATGGCCTTAAAGACATGTGGCTCTACTATTCTCAGGTAGGTCACAGCCTGATTATGAAGTGTATCTTCCAGAGGATTTTCACCCTCAGACAGGTAAATTCATGGGTATTGATTCATTATTCTTTTTCTCTTCCATGAGTAATGGGTAATACTCTTTTATCCATGGAATAGTTTTCCAGATTTTGGCCCAGTATGTCTCACAAGGATCCCATAATGTTGTGTGTGCCAGTGACCAGCATCATGAAAGACCAGATGCTATAGTTGTGATTTCACATGGCACAGTGATGCTGTCATCTTGGACAGATTTTTGTTGATGTACATGTCTCTTCATAGTCTTTTTTGCCATTACATTTAGTTTTTTTAATGTAGCCACGGCATTTGAGTGTATTTTATTTTCTTACTATCATACTTTTTATTAAGGCAGCTGTTATGTTCAGAAATAATAATGAGTAAATAAAATTTTTAATTGTCAACAGTACGTAGAATTGGAGTGTTAGTGAAAGGCATGACATGAAGATCAGTTAATATATGTGTGGCTACTGCAGAATTCCACTTATTGTGGGGGACTGATGACCTTAGCTGTTTAGTCCCCCTTAAACATCCCAACAACCACCACCACCACCACTTATTGTATTGTGTGGATTGTCTTGTGTGTTTCGTAATTGTTGTCATGACGGCATCCAATTTTTTACAAGTATGTGGAATTAAGTACACTACCGATGCTATAGTCCCCCCCACCTCGACACTTCTCTTCATCAGTTTGTTGATATATTTTGCATTTCATTCCCAAAAAAAAATCCATTATTTCTTTTCATTACCCTTGAAAAGTCTTGCTCAATACAACTGCACTTTTTACTTTTCATATGGCCAGAACTTTCTGAGAGTTTTTAAAACTTGACATAGAACAGGGGTGTCGAAGATTTCAGTTCGTGGGCTGTGCTCAGGCCCAAGTATCAAAGCACTCAGACTTGCTTCACATTTCTTCCACCACCACACCGCACTATCTGAGCGCATGGAGGGGAAGAGGGGAGAACAGTAAACACGTTGTATTTAAACGGCAGTACAGACACACTGTCTGTGACTTGGTTTTATATTTCACATTTCTCCACAGCATCCCTAAATCACTTCCGGCAAATGCTGGGATGGTTCCCTTGGAAGGACATGGCCGATTTCTTTCCCCACCCTTCCTTAATCCGAGCTTGTGCTTCGTCTCTGCTGACCTCATTGTCGACAGGATGGTAAACACTAATCTCCTTCTCCTCCTCCTCTCCACAACGTAGAACATAAACAAAACAAGTTTTCAATCTAATTAGCTATTTTTGACATGCTGAAGACATAATTTTTGTCTGGTACAAACTCTCGGCATACAGACAGACAAAATTTCACAGCATTTCGACACACGTTTTCACGTAATTTTGACTTATTTAGTTTTATAATTTAAAAAATGTATTTCTCACAAATATTTCAGTCGAAATATTGTAGCACTTTCGTAACCTCAGAGACTTGGAAAACCTGTCTGAGAAAAGCGATGTGGATGTTCTGGACAGTTTTAACATAAAAAGATTTTTAATTAAAACAGGAATTATCTTGCAGGTCAGTTAGTTACATCTGCACATGCACAGAGGTGCTTTCAACTGAAATGGCAAATGGTCTCGAAAGATTCTCTTTTTAAAAGCACCTCCATGATATATCAGAAAGAAGTTATCTTGCAGTGTCATACTGTGGGCAGTGTGGTGTGCAGTCAAGTCCACTTAAAATGCGAAGTCTGCAATTCATTCTAGATGTTCTAATTTTCATTCCTACACTCTGTTTTCCTTCATAAACACAACAATAGCAAGATTTAAATTGAAAAATCATGCCCATTGACTTGCTCAACACACTTTGCAGTAATATATGAAGTCTCCATTCATTTCCACTGAAAACTGTTCAGGCGTCGGACGGTCCACCCTCATCCTGAACTTTACCTCGACGGCCACCTACTTGAAGTGGTGGACACTAGCCGCTTCTTAGGACTCGTCTTTGATGCCCGGCTCACATGGGTTCCTCATATTACTCAGCTGAAGCAAACGTGCTGGCGGCACCTCAATGCCCTCCGCTGCCTGAGCCACACTTCTTGGGGTGCAGATCGATGCACGCTGTTGAGATTGTACAGAGCCCTTGTACAGTCCAGGCTTGATTATGGGAGCATGGCCTATGGGTCTGCATCACCCTCAGTCCCATGTTGTTGGAC
Source organism: Schistocerca gregaria (assembly GCF_023897955.1). Lineage (NCBI taxonomy): Eukaryota > Metazoa > Arthropoda > Insecta > Orthoptera > Acrididae > Schistocerca > Schistocerca gregaria. Next base: position 260,191,850 of record NC_064925.1, read on the forward strand.
CCCCTACACCACTGTGGGGTTCGGCTTGCAACTGGCGCTTTCTGCGGATTCGCCGCCATAGCCTGCTCGCCGACTATGCTGTCCACGTGCATTGCTCGCCGGGCCATCCCAATCATCACCTGCTTTTCCCTGCCATGGTCCTCCATCTGCCTGAATGGCGACCTAGGTCTGGGCTTTCCACTGCTGTCCGCGTCCAGTCCCTGCTGTCGGAACTGGGGTCATTCCCTCTTCTGCCTCCCTTCCGAGCCTGTGCACCTGCGCCTCCCTGGTGTATGCCCCATCCGTCCGTCCGTCTGGACTTGGCACGGGGACCTAAGGACTCGGTTCCCCCTGTGGCCCTCCGTCGCCGTTTTCTTGCACTCCTCGCCTCATTTTCGTGCTGTGAGACTGTCTACACTGATGGTTCCCTGGTTGATGGTCATACTGCCTACACTTTTGCTCACGCTGCCCATGTTGAACAGTGCTCCTTGCCGGCTGGCTGCAGTATTTTTGCTGCAGAGTTGGTGGCCATATTGTGCACTCTTGAGCATATGCGTTCCTGCTCAGGTACGTCCATCGTCATCTGCAGTGACTCCCTGAGCAGCCTCCAGGCTATCGATCGCTGCTATACCTCTTCTCCTCTGGTATCATTTATTCAGGAGTCTGTTTCTGCCATTACCTGCTCTGGTCGTTCAGTGATGTTTGTTTGGACGCCAGGTCAAGTTGGCATCCCGGGGAACGAATGTGTCGCAGGCTGGCCAAAGGGGCGATCGGCGCCCCAGCTTTGGAGATCGGCCTCCCAGCTCGTGATCTGCAGTTGGTGTTGCGCCGTAAGGTGCTTGGGATGTGGAATGATGAGTGGCATGGCCTGACATCCTCGAATAAACTGCGGGCTGTTAAGGAGACGACCGATGTTTGGCGGTCCTCCCTGTGAGCTTCTCGCAGGGACTCTGTCGTGCTGTGTCGGCTCCGCATCGGCCATACCTACCTGACGCACGGCCATCTTTTATGTCAGGAGGATCCCCCCCCTGTGTCGGTGTGGATCCCGGCTGACGGTCACCCACATTTTGTTGGAGTGTCCCCGACTGCGCACCCTCCGGCAGTCTTTTAATCTCCCGGGCACTCTGCCTTTGGTTTTATGCGACGATGCCTCCATGGCTGACGACGTTTTGAATTTTATCCGTGGTAGTCCTTTTTATGGTTCCATTTAGGGAGGTCATGCACCTTTCCATTTCTGTGTCTCTTGTCCTCGAGTCTCTCATAATTGGTTGCAGATTTTAGTGTGTAGTCGGATGGTGTTCGTTGCCGCATTTGTGGGGGGGGGGGGGGGGGGGGGAAGACTCCTTCCCCTTGGGGTTTTACCTGCTCCACAACTTTTCGTCTCCCTGTTTTTGGAATGGGGGACTAATGACCTTCGCTGTTTAGTCCCCCTTAAACATCCCAACAACAACCACCACCACCACCACCTGAAAACTGTTCAACTGGAAATGGAGTAATAAGAGCAAATCCAGAAATTTTATTATTCATACCACCAATTTCCTCAAGTTCTCCATGCCTGCAAATTTAGGAAAAAGTGCTTCTTGATGCCCAGAATAATGAGTCCTGTTTGTTGATCACTGTAATTTTTTACTCTTTCATTGTCATCTAAAAATTTAAATTCTTTCTGCATGGTACTATAATGTCGTTTCCTAGGAGATAAGCAGTACCCATCGCTTACGCGAATTGAAAATTCTCATCCCTCTCATCTGTCATTACCATTTATTTTAAAGGACTGTGATGATAGATTGCTAGACTGTCTCATTTTGTACAAACAGCCACTGGACCTGTGAATGTCCTTCATACCAAGAACAAATAGCGAAGGGTAAAAAGCGCTGACACCATGATTCTACCAAACTCGGAGAGTTGTGCTGGCCACAAAATGCTGCACCAGAAAGTGACAGGCCACAGGCTGTGTCCCGCACACACTGCACATGTGAAGTTTGGCATGACATGGCCGGCCCTGTCACAGAGCATTTAATTGCTGTGAGTTAATACCTTGGGTTTGCATATTGAGTTCAACATTTTTAGGCTCACATATATATATTTACTTGAGTTATGAAACTGATTCACATTTTTTTATGTTCCATCTCTATTTTTGTTATGTTTATAGTGTGATCCAGGTATTCTCAATCTCTGTTAAGTAGGATTTCAAATGAATCGACCTGATAATCTGTCCCAGACTCCAATGTGAGGAAAATGCTGGGGTAGATAATGTAAAGGTGCTAAAGAAACTCACTAAGTTGTTATTCACCAGATTTTGATACAGACGTAGTATCAAACACTTGCACCACACTTGTGGATAACAAATAGACTGTTAGTAAAAACTTCCTGGCAGATTAAAACTGTGTGCCCGACCGAGACTCGAACTCGGGACCTTTGCCTTTCGCGGGCAAGTGCTCTACCAACTGAGCTACTGAAGCACCACACACGTCCGGTACTCAAAGCTTTACTTCTGCCAGTATCCGTCTCCTAGACTGTTAGTACTTGATAGGTTGCACAAAAAGTGACAATCTTTAAACTGGAGCTTTCTGTGATCAGTCCTCTTCATACACATCGAACTTCATGTTCCATATGAAGTACCTAATTGTGGAACAGAAATGGAAAAAACTCACTGAGATTATAAGGGGAGATAGCATTAAGCAATTACATAGAACCTTCCTGTGGGATTTTTGCAAACAGTCAAACAAGATCCAAGCAAAGCATTGTGTTTTTCAGCCCAAGCTGTAACTACCTCTTTTGATTAGTATATTGCACTGCTGCTTTAATGTATGAACAGTTGCTGTCAGTATATAATTTTAATATTTAAGCTAAGGGCAAATATTGTCAAAGTTTTTCCCTTGTGGATTTTCAGTAATTCTCATTGTCATTGTGCCAAAGCTGCTGAGATTTTTAGTCTCTCCTGCAAGGCTGTAGGAAGATAGATGTTTAGACTAATTGATTGGTAGCTGTTGTCACATAATGTTTGAAAGTTCTGTCCAGTTTCTGTATATAAGTGAAACCAGCAAGTCAACAATTGTTGATTAATAATTTCCATTCTTAGATTGGTGCCATGTTGTCAGCATCAAAACTCTTCACTGCATGCATTTTTGTATTAATGATGATTTTGGATTTGGCTTTGCACAAAGTTCTAGCTATTTTTACATATTTGTCCTCTGATTGTTCACAAGGCTGATACATATATGAAGGCTTTATTTCAGTAGCGATAGCCTTCCAGTTTTGTTTATTTCAAGATACTGAGGCTTAAACATAATTGAGTGATAACTATTCTGTGACTGAAATATTGCAGACCATTGCTTGTTACAAGGAATAACCATTTCTTTCTATTTTCACCACTCAGTTATGTTCAAGCCTCAGTATCTCAAAAGGAACAAAATTAGAGGTATACAACCATTGAAATAAGACATTCACATAGAAACACGTCATCATCAATAATGAAGTATTGTGATCATTACATCTTCCACTGACTTAAGTAGCTGATTAGGCTCATTTGTTGAGAAAGTTTATTGAAGTTTGTAAATGAAAAGGAGAGTTCCTAAGAAAATGAACTAAAACAAAAAAGACCTAACCAAATTTGTCTGAGATTGGACCAGAAAAATAATATTACTTATCTTGGTTTTGACTGGGGATGTTGGCATTGCTTCAGATCTATTAGCAGGATTTTTTTTTTTATTACTGAAATACTCAAACAAGAATTCTTCTCCAAAAAATATTAATTGTTATGATAAATGCATTTTTTCTTTTGTTGTTAATTATAACACATAATGTACAGTTTTAACAACACAACTTTTGTCACAAAATAATTCATTATAATTGTCTTTCAAATAAACTGCAACTGCTTTGCTACTCAATTGCCACACAGCTGCCAGTTTATCTTATGATGTAATTTACAGTATACATTTTTGTTCAGTTAATATTAATTTTGCATAATACCATCCCACTGAAACCACAATCAAGTCCAGATATGAAGGTGGGATCATCAGTGAAGTACTACTTTTAACACTAGAAGCATGTGTATTGCTGACACCAATGTACAGCAAGTACAAAACTGGCCTCCTGGGTGGAGAATGCAGTCATTTAAACATCAAATGTTCCAGAAATGAAGCAGAGGTTTGCTGACTGAAGACATTTCAACATGATTGTCAGGTGACTTAGATGGTCTTCAAGCGTCTTTAAAAAATAACAGTATCAGCGAGACAGCAAACATACATCATCCTTTTAAAAATCAAAGCAGAAATTTGAAAGGTGACTGGAACATTACACAGTCCATACAACATAACTTTAAACTAATAGAGGATACCAAGAGTTACAAAGGCAGATCGATGCACTTGCCAGTAGCCTCCTGCATGCCCATTGTTGAGAAATACTTTCCTCCTTTGAAGCAGTTTAGGGGGTCATCAATGCACAACAGTGGATGGACACCTTTTTTCATAATTTTGTTCAGTCATCTGTAGTTGACACAGCAGTGCAATATACTTCTTCATCTGGACCACATGAGAGGGCCAAGGACTATTTGAAGGTTTAATGATGTCATCTCACAGCATCTTATCCAATTCCTCCCAGATTATCCGTCATTCAGCCAGCAACATTGGCTAATTGGTGGATTATCTCCCGTGTTAATATGGTGTTTTACCAAGCCGTGTAGTCTTTTTTTCTCCAACCCCAACGTGAAAGCATCAGGAAACTGATGCAGAATGGATTTGACTCAGCAACATTGTTTCATGGTCAGACCAGATCCTATTGGCAGTTCGGTGGTAGCTTCCTCCTCTGCATTGTCTGGTAGTTGTAGCAGTGTCTCCCAGTCAATGATACTAAGCCCTTGACCACCTATGACGCTTATGATTGTCACTAGTGTGTAGATTTCTTTTGTGACCATGAATAGATTTTCACGGTTGACAAAAACTTCACAGTTTAATTGAGCATTTTGATTTATGACTGTAACTTGTCTCATTGATGATGGCAGGATAGTATATTCAACAGCAAACAACTGCCCAGAGCAGTTTTTGTTATGTGAGCTCATTAGGATAGCTTTTTCACTCTGGAGCTCTGATCTTCCACAGTCTATAACTACTTTTGAGCCTGCAAGAAGTACCATTCTAGAATAATAATATTATAACTACATTTTGTTAAAATAACAAATTCAAAGGACTAATGACAATATTATAAAAAGCACTCACCGTATGCTGAGTCGCAGATAGGCACAACAGAAAAACTGTTGGACAAGTAAACTTTCAGCCAAAAGGTATTCTTCTGAATTACACACACACACACACACACACACACACACACACACACACACACACACACACAGGATCACTGTGTCTGACTGCTGAGGCCAGCCAGAGACAGTGGTCATGTGAGTGTGAGTTGCATTTTTGTGTGTGTGTGTGTGTGTGTGTGTGTGTGTGTGTGTGTTTTTGAAATGTGGAAAAAAGCCTTTTGGCTGAAAGCTTAGTTGTTTAACAGTCTTTTTGTTGTGCCTATCTGTGATTCAGCATCTCTGCTATATAATGAGTAGCAATCTATCCTTTTCATAATGTTGTCATTATTCCATCCTGGATTTTCCATTATTTAAATCTGAAAGACTGTGTTCTGTCATTGACAGTTAATCTTGCAATATGTGCTCCTGTTGGCCAAAATATTTCCCATTCGTGACTTTCAGCATGGTCATTTTTGTATCATGAAACAGCCTTTTTTAGCCAGTAATGATAAGTATTCAACATTAGAGAAAAAGAAGCCCCTGAGTCAACTAGAACCCGGACAAGTTGGCAGTCAGTGATGCCATCAGTGAGATTTTCTGATGTGGTGATTGTCGTTCATGAAGGATTTGCATCTGTGGTGTGGCCTCAACTCCATAGATGGTGGCCTTGCTTAGTTTTTCTGAAGTTGGTGGCTGGGCAGGTGGCTTGTACCTCCATACAGCGATGGGGAATATCTACAGCATACTGGGTAGCAACCTCGTCCAGGGTACAGTTATGGGGTTCGTCCTGTGGGTCAACTGCAATTGTATACAGTTGATTGGCATGGATATAATTATGATGGTTAACATCTGGCGGTGTAGAAGTTGTGGAAAACTTGCCTTCCTTCTTTACAGTAGCGTATGACATGCCCAGGGTGCCCATAGTGGAAACACAAGGACATCTTGTCCTCTGTCCTCCAAATATATGTTCTTCTACGAGTCATTTTACTTGTGTAGTAATTGGTTATACCTGTGTTTGCCAGGTGCTGGGTTGTCATTTGATGGCTGCAGCATAAGTCTTACTTGGCCAATTGCATTCTAATTGGCGCATTTCGCTGGTGGCAGAGATTGGTGCTAAAGATCGATGCACCTCTTCTTTGACATTCTGTATTACTCCCTGATATATCAGGTCAACATTTATGGCTACTATCTCATGTCTACTTGGTCCCACATTTCTGGGTGCCGTACACTGCTATATCTCTTCTCTATCTGAAATATGAGTTGACAGTGGTCGTCTACATCTGCTGGAGAAAGCACATTGGGCAGTCGGTCATACTTTTTTGGCCGATTATTTTCTGTAGCATTTCCTCAGTTTGCTGGCACCCTTTGATGGATTCCTCTCTTGTGACATCCTTTACCAGAACAACTTGGTAAATGTCTTCTGCAACTCCTTTAATCACATTTTAGATTTTATCAGCTTCTGTCGTAACTGGATTCACAATGTAGTATAGGGCCAAAATGTTCTATATGTGCAATTGTGTTGTTCTCGCATGACATTGGACCCTGTTCTTCAATTGTTCTTCCACTAAGCAGATCTCCTGCTGATTGTCATGTAACATTTTCTTCAGTTTGGCCTAGAAATTTGTTCCAGCCATTGAGCTTCTCTTTGTTGTTCTCGAAACACTGATGGGCTGTGCTGTCCAAGTCAAAATACACATTTGACAAACACATTATGTCATCCCACCTGATTTATTCAGTGACTTGATTGAATCCTTTCAGCCATTTCATTGATCCTGACCAGCAACTCCAGAAAACATTGATGGATGCCCCATTTGTAGTTAACTTACTGCTGTTTTGGAATCCATATGTCTCCTGACTATACAGATCTTGGAAATGGTGTACTGCTTGTATTCTAGTTCCTGCCCATGTAGGCGAGGTCTTTTATGTTGCCTAATTAAAGTCATGGTAATGTAAATGTACCTAGCATCTCCACCAAACAATGTCACATTGAAACAACAAATAATTCCAAACCCAAGGGCAGGGTCATCAGTGAAGTACAACATTTAGCACTGGAAGCACATCCATTACTGACACCATTGTACAACCAGAACAGGACAAACCTCCTGGACAGAAAGTGCAGCTATTTATACAAATATTGAATATTCCAGGATGATAGTATGTATGCAAACATAAAATATTCCAGAATGTGTAAAAATAATACACTCCTGGAAATGGAAAAAAGAACACATTGACACCAGTGTGTCAGACCCACCATACTTGCTCCGGACACTGCGAGAGGGCTGTACAAGCAATGATCACACGCACGGCACAGCGGACACACCAGGAACCGCGGTGTTGGCCGTCGAATGGCGCTAGCTGCGCAGCATTTGTGCACCGCCGCCGTCAGTGTCAGCCAGTTTGCCGTGGCATACGGAGCTCCATCGCAGTCTTTAACACTGGTAGCATGCCGCAACAGCGTGGACGTGAACCGTATGTGCAGTTGACGGACTTTGAGCGAGGGCGTATAGTGGGCATGTGGGAGGCCGGGTGGACGTACTGCCGAATTGCTCAACACGTGGGGCGTGAGGTCTCCACAGTACATCGATGTTGTCGCCAGTGGTCGGCGGAAGGTGCACGTGCCCGTCGACCTGGGACCGGACCGCAGCGACGCACAGATGCACGCCAAGACCGTAGGATCCTACGCAGTGCCGTAGGGGACCGTACCGCCACTTCCCAGCAAATTAGGGACACTGTTGCAGGTGAGCACCACAATCAGGACTGCATACAACCGAGGCACACAGGGCCAACACCCGGCATCATGGTGTGGGGAGCGATCTCCTACACTGGCCGTACACCTCTGGTGATTGTCGAGGGGACACTGAATAGTGCACGGTACATCCAAACCGTCATCGAACCCATCGTTCTACCATTCCTAGACCGGCAAGGGAACTTGCTGTTCCAACAGGTGAATGCACGTCTGCATGTATCCCGTGCCACCCAACGTGCTCTAGAAGGTGTAAGTCAACTACCCTGGCCAGCAAGATCTCCGGATCTGTCCCCCATTGAGCATGTTTGGGACTGGATGAAGCGTCGTCTCACGCGGTTTGCACGTCCAGCACGAACGCTGGTCCAACTGAGGTGCCAGGTGGAAATGGCATGGCAAGCCGTTCCACAGGACTACATCCAGCATCTCTACGATCGTCTCCATGGGAGAATAGCAGCCTGCATTGCTGCGAAAGGTGGATATACACTGTACTAGTGCCGACATTGTGCATGCTTTGTTGCCTGTGTCTATGTGCCTGTGGTTCTGTCAGTGTGATCATGTGATGTATCTGACCCAAGGAATGTGTCAATAAAGTTTCCCCTTCCTGGGACAATGAATTCATGGTGTTCTTATTTCAATTTCCAGGAGTGTATATTTCAAGAACCTTCTAGAAATGATAAATATTAAATAGCAGATAACTGTTTGTGGTCAGGATTGGACCTGTGACCCACAGCACATTAGCCAGCCCATGCTAAACACTACACCACAGCGCATCACAGCATGCATCAGTACGGCACATTTTAGTGCATCTCAAACATTTACACATCTAGCTTTTCAACATGTTACAAGTGTTCTCCTAAATGTCCTTCTTGAGATCATAAGTATTCAATTTTTAATCAATTACAGTTTTTATTTTGAATACGAAACATGTAACTTGTGTTTTGAAACTAATTTGGTCAAGAATGAGATTTCATAGTGAGAACACTGTGTTTTTTTTTAATGTGAAATTTTTCATAAAAAGTCCTATTTGCAAAGTCCTTATACTTCCAATTTCATATACAGGATGTTTATAAATGAATATCAGAGTTTTAACGCTTTATAATATTTGTTACATTAAACCTACAGTTATAAATGATATGTCAAATGGAAGAGCAACTCAAGCAGTTTTACCAAGAACCTTATAAATGTTCAATGTAAGCACTATTTGTCACACGGCACACATCTAGTCTATAGCCGAGTTCTTCCCAAACGTCCACATTCACCTGACCTAATGCCATGCGATTGGATCGTGTGTGTGCCTCCGCTACCAGCAGACCTCTCTGAATTAAGAAACCGGATAGAAGCAGCTGCTGCTACAATCACTGAAGACACACTTATCAACATTTGGGAAAAACTCGGCTATAGACTTGTTGTGTGACGGGTGGCAAATGGTGCTAACATTGAACATTTATAAGATTCTTGGTAAAGCTGTTTGAGTTGCTCTTTCATTTGACATATCATTTATAACTGTAAGTTTAATATAATAAATATTATTAAGTGCTAAAACCCCAATATTCATTTATACACACCCTGTACATCAACACACACAAAGTTTGTAACATCAAGTTGAACAATATAGCTGTATGAAATTAACTAGAATATCAGGGCAATTATATCACAAGTGAAGGTCAATTGCTGCAGCTGACAGAGAAATTTCAAAAGAATATAGGAAAAGAGTAATCAAGAATAATTAAGTACAAAGTACTTGAAACCTCCACATGGAAACAAGCAGCTGTGGAAAGTAAGAGGAAGAAACATGATTCACATGTGTTTGGTTTGAAGAATAAGAGAATAATAGATCTGACAGAAACAGAAGAAAGCTGCAAGGAAGGGTGGAGGGTATATAAAAGTGTTTTTAGGAGCAACCGTTGCAGAAATTTTGTAACACAACTGAAACTGCAGCTGTCAGTTAGTCACTGACAAAAATCTTAGTCCAAGGTAACTTTAAAGCATTGTTTTAGAAGCATTTAGCTTTCAGTTCAAGAGATAAATTAACCATATAGATTTTGTCTTAACATTTTTGTTTATTGTTTGTTTCTTTACACCGACTGGATTTGTCTCCACCACTTTCCCATCCTCTCTTTACACTGTTGTAACACATCATTGTTTGTATTCAGTTCTTTTTTGTACATAGCATGTTTTTCCTGGGTATAGATTCTAAGCAATCTTTTCTGTTCCATGCACACACATATTCCTCTACATCTTACCCTCTCTTCTATTCTATTAAAAGATAGAACCACTGGTTATAAATACAGCATCAGCTCTTTAAGTCTTGCTGCAACATAAATTCAGTCTGTGTAGCCCCTTTTGATGCTCTTAATCAGTCTTAATGTTTTACATATTTTGTTACAAACTGCCAGTTCTAGATTTTGTAAGTGCTCTCTTTTAATATATGCCTGTGATTTGTCTAGTTGCATCATTGACACATGACCTGGAGGAAGTCTGTCAGAAATACCACAGTTGCAGAGGAGATTTATTGACATTACGTGGACAGCACTCTGTGCTGCGAGAGGAATATGATCGCTTAAAATCTGACCTGGATGGGAGAGTACCATTCTCTGTGCACTCTGCATCTGTGTCCGAGTGTCGTAGGTATATTTCCTGTAACTGAGTTTGCTTTTTTTTCCACACTAATTTGGAATGTGAATGAATCTTCAATTTATTTCAGTTCTGTTATATAGCTTGATGTACATTTTTATTATATTGTTTATGAGGCTTCCAGGTAGTTTTTGAGGTTTGTAACACACATGCTATAGAAATGTTTGAGATTTTAAAGTCTCACAAAATTTGATTATTTTAGTGATAAAAACTGGTCAAGGAATAACAGTTAGTTAGAAGTTTAGTTCTAGTATGGAAGTATTAACTTAAGTGTATTTGCAGTAATTAAATGCAACTGCAAGTGTGGATGCACTGGACTAAAGAATGAGAATAAAATATTTTGACTGGACATGGCATATTATTAACAAAATGTTCCTTACCAATTACGTGTAAGTTAGTGATTATGCACATTATTCCTGAGGACAACAAAGTCAAGTCTTGTAGTAAAAATACTTCTTAATGTCTTATAAAAAGCCTCTACAATTCCATGTAAAGTCCAGATTGCAATATCAACAATATTATGAAATGAATGGATTACTACTCACCGTACGATGATGTGTTGACTTGTAGATAGGCTCAACGAAAAGACTGTTATACATTGAACTTGTGGTCAAAATCTTCTTCAGAGAAGAAAACATGCACACATTCATATAAGCAAGCACACTACACATAGATACCACCATTATCTCTGGCCACTCCAACCAGAATGCAGCTGTGTCAGGTGGAACATAAGGAGCAGTCCAGATTAGGGCAGGGGAGTTGAGGGATAGCAGAGTATATGGATGGGGGAGAGAAGTCAGCACTGCTTGGCAGAGCAGCCAGGGAGTAGATGGTGGCAGAGAAAGGTTACGAGGCACCATGTCAAGAGGGTGGGGGAACAAAGAGCAGAAAAGGAGAGGAGCAGAGAAGAGGGAAAGAACAGGGGTGTGTCAGAGAGTGGTGCATAATGAGGGTGAGACGATGTGAATTGGGAGGAGGTGATAGGACAGAGACGTTGGAAACTTTTAAATGGATGGTGTTACCATAGGTTGAGGCTGAGATTATTTTTGTGGAAAGCTGGTGGAGGAGGGAGGATCCAGATAGCCCAGATTGTGAAACCGCCATTGACATAAAGTGTGTTATGTTCAGCTGCATGTTGTGCCACAGGTTGCTCAACTTTGCTCTCGGCCATAGTTTGGCAGTTCATCCACATAAAAAAATATGCAATGATTGCAGCAGAGCTCTTGTGGGATAGGACTGGAGTATGAAGTGCTGGGTGGAAGACCTGCCCAATGCACCCACCATTCTCTTCCTCTTATCTGCTCCATGTGCCTCTCACTTTTTCTTTACCCACAGCCTCTTGACAGCCCCTCCTCCCTTCCCTACTACATTCCAGATTGCTGCCTTTGTTCAATCTGAAACAGTTGCATTCTGGCCGTAGATGCATACTTATGTGTATTTTTATCTGCCTTTTTCTGTTCTCCAGCTCCCCTCACAACCCCTAATGCCTCCATTGCCCATTTCATTAGTTAATTTCCTGTCTCCTTAATGCCATTGCTGCACCACTTCAGAAAAGTATCCTTTTCCCAGGCTAAAACTCAGTCCCACATCCTGTTCCATACATGCTGTCTAAACCATGGAATCTCCTGGAATGGCCTAACCATAAAAATTCCTTTGTTTGGGTCCCACCCCTCATTCACAATAACCTTCATCTTTTCAGATTCCGCCAGTCCTTGTCCCTCACAAACCTGGTACTGCAAAAATACATCTCCATGTCACAGGTATCCCACAACCACCTCTGCTCCCTCTGCAAGATACAGTTACTTTGCAGATCCTACTACATAATTTACTTCTCTGGAATTGTCTCTCCAGTCCAGCATGTGAAGAGCATTCCAGACATCACCTCCGTAAGTTATCCAGCCAGCTGACATCCTACTGCTGCCTTTGGGCACTATTGTCTAACCCGTGTCCTACCCACTGTGTTTCTCCTCATCAACTACTCACAGCATCTAGACCCTGCCTAGCTGACCTTTCCAACTAGCCATATGCCCAAAAACTCACTACCAACACTCCAGTAAACCCAAAGCTGAAACGTCTCAGAACAGTGTTGTTCATCTTTCCACCAAAATCCTCAGGCCCACAGAAGCTTCAATCCTAGCCAAAGGCTTCTCCTTCAGCCCTACATCCAAATTTAACCATTCATGTCAGGCTTGTCACCAATCCCTCCAACCAAAGCCAACCCAATCCCAAAATTGAACCCTGCCTCTCCCAGTTCACACCACCATCCAACTATGATTCTCCCACCTAACCCCCGGTCACTTTCCAGGAATTCTTTACATCCAATTTCTTAGCATCACCACCCTCCACCAGATTCCTTCCTAAGGACACAGCAGAAAAAAGGACAGCCATAAACAGCCTCAAAACAGATCCTGACCTAATCATCCTACCTGCTGGGGAATGTTCCACAACTGTCATTATGAATCACAGTGACAACCTGGCAGAATGCCTCTACAATTGTCTCATTCTTCGACCTGTAAACTCTGCAAGACAGAACCCATCCCAGAAGTCCACCATAACTTCAAGGCCCTGTTTAAATCTTTAGGCCCTTCCCAAAACATCTCCCCTGAATCCACTTTCCTCCTAACCTCAATGAAATCCCATACAAACACCTTCTACATACTCCCCAAAATCCACAAACCTAACAATCCTGGATGCCGCATTGTAGCTGGTTATTACATTTCCATTGAAACAATTTCAGCTGTCATTGACCAACACCTCCAACTAATCGCCCAAAATCTAGCCTCCCACATCAAAGATACTAACACCTCCTTCACCAACTCTCCATCATCCCCACCCCATTGTCTCCTGGATTCATATTCATCACTGTTGATGCCACTTCCCTATACAACAACGTCCATCATGCCCATGGTCTTGCTGCTGTTGAGAACTACCTATCCTGATGTCCTTCAGACTCCAAACCCGCTACCTCATATGCCTCACTAACTTTATCCTAACACACACCTACTTCTCCTCTGAAGGAAAGGTATACCAACAAATATGCAGCACATGCATGGCACCCTCTTATGCCAACCTGTTTATGGGCGATCTAGAGGAAGACTCTTTAGCCTCCTAAAATCCTTGGTGTGGTTCAGGTTCATTGATGATATCTTCATGATATCTCTTTATCCTCATTCCTCCACAACCTCAACACCTTCTCTCCGATCTGCTTCACTTGGTCTTTCTCAGCCCAGAGTGCCACATTCCTGGACATTAATCTCCAACTCTTTAATGGCTACATCCTCCCATCTGCCCATATTAATCCCACCAACAGTATCTGCATTTTGAAAGCAGTTGTCATACCTTCCACATCAAAAAATCCCTCCAGCTTGACCATCTGGGTATGGCTTATCTGTAGTTACAAAAACTCCCTTGCCCTCTACGCTGAAGGTCTCACAAAGGCCTTCACAAACAGGCACTGTCCCCCCAAACCTGGTCTACAGACAGATCCCCCCCCCCCCCCCCCAGTCGTACCCCCACCCCCAAGTACTGGTAAGAAGTGCCCCCTTTGTCAACCAACGCCATCTTGGACTGGAACAACTGAATTGCACCCTTAGTCAGGGCTTTGATTATCTTATCATCACACACGATGAAATGAGGGGCATCACACCCAAGATTCTTCCCATCCCATTCCTAAAATCTAAAATGGGGTTCTGTTACCCATCCAACCTCCACAACCACCACTCCAACTCCCAGCCCCATGCCACCCACTCCAACTCCCAGCCCCATGCCACTGGGATCATATCCCTGTGGAAGACCCAGGTCCAAGATTTGACCAATCCACCCACCCAGCACTACCTGTTCCAGGCCTGTCGCAGGCTTATTCTACCCCATCGGACAGGGAGTTACCTATGGTGAAAGCAGCCATGTCATATACCAGCTTTGCTGCAGTCATTGCATAGGTTTTTATATTTGTATGAATACCAACCACAACGAATGGCCACTGCTAAACTGTAGCCAAGAGCAAAGTGCACTACCTTGTGACAAAACATGCAGCTGTGTGTAACACACTTGATTTCAGTGGCCGCTTCACAACCCAGACCATCTGGAACATCCCCTCCACCACCAGCTTTTCTGAACTGTGCAGATGGGAGTTACACTTACAACACATCCTCTGGTCTCGAAATCATCCTGGCCTCAAACTACAGTAATCTACTGTCCCCCACACTTTCCATCCAACAGTTTCTGCCTCCTCTGTCATATCATCTCCTCCGAACTCACATCCCCTCATCCTCATTGTGCACTGCTCTATGCCAACGCACCACTGTTCTTTTCCTGTTGTCTATTCCTTTCCTTTTTGTTCCCTGTGTTTGCACCCCCACCCCCCAATCCCTCCCTCCCCAAAGCCTCCCAACACTTCACCTGGCAGCCCTGTCCTGCTAGCATCTAGTTCCTGCATGCTCCATCAAGCAGTGCTGACTTCTCTGCCCCCACCACTACTCTGATATCCCTCCTGTTCCCTGCCCCACTGTGGATTGCTGGTTTAGTTCACGCTGACACAGTTGCATTATGGCTGGACTGGCTGAAGATAACGGTCATGTGAGTCTGAGGTATGTCTGCTTACTTGGGTGAATATACATATGTGTGTGTGTGTGTGTGTGTTTCGTTGTGACTGTCTGCAACTCAGTGTGTTTACAGTGAATAGTTACATTTCAGTCATCAGTTTGAAGGATGAAAAACACTAATTGCATTATTTCATTATATTTTGGAGTTTCAGTTTTCTTTATTCTTGTGTAACAAGTGCAGCTTAACCTAATCTCATTATCTGCTGTAGTATCAATTACTAAATCTTTTATAGTAAAAATTTTTTGTTTAAAAATATTTATTTATTAAGTTGATATTTCATTAACTATCATAAATAATATACAAGTGTTTGAATTGTAAAATAAGAATTAAAAACCAGGTATTTTTGGTTAAATAAAATGCAGCACAATACCATATAATTATAACATAAAACTGGATGATTTATCTTGGCAAAATAAATATAATCACTATTTTCAAATGTGGAGGCTGTCTCAAAATAGTGAGAAATGTTTAATGTGCGAAGACTGCCTTTGTTTTTTGTTTTTTTCACAAAGCAACATGCTAGGATGGAGATGTGGCTAGTCTTTGGCATTGTAGTAATTGTGCCTACTGCTTCATGATGGTAGATAAAGAGAAGCTGATGTTGAAACTCCAAGATGATTTGGTAGTAGTACAGCTGGAAATTGAACATTTGAGAGCTACAGTTGCAAACAATTTGAAAGGTAGTCATGAAGTCTTAATTATTTCCCTGAAAAAATTATACTGTACACATTGAAAGCCCCCATACCCTAGTATTATAGCATACCACTAAAGGACCCAAAACCAAAGTACACAGGCCATTAATAAAGAGGAGTATTGATGATAATTGATTTTTGACAACAGCTGCAACACTTCTACTGCTGCCAAAAACAAATTACCACATGATACTCCACTTAATCAACAGGCCACACTATTTTATTTTGACTCCTCAAGTAGTGTGCTGTGGTATCATGGTGTTAGGATTTTAATGTTTACCAGGACTGCAGGCATGTAGCTGCAAACAAACAAGAAGTTAATAACTTAACTTTATTTTTTTAGGTGATAATTAAATCTTTGTGAATACACTTCATTCAATTAAGAATAGGGGAGACAGTGATCACATGTGCAAAATCAACCAAGACAGCTAAGAGATGTTATAAGCCTCCCAGCTGTAGTCTAAATGTCCTAATAGTTTCAGTGCTCTGGAGACTGTTGTCAAAGATATACAGACCAACCAAGGAAAGGAAAAAGTGCAAATAATGTTAATAGTAGCAGATGATTAGAAAGACTGAGAAGTCCTTCTGCTAGCCAGATGTCATAGGATGGAACTGTTAGAACTATTACAGAACTTGTTTAAAGGAGATCATGGAATGATTATTAAGGGAGGGGTGGCGGAGAGGGTGCATGTTGGGAATAGTTAGGACTGTAATCTCAGCTAAGCAACTGAGGATGATCTCAGGTACATTGCTCATCATGCTAATATAAAGATTTTGTTATTGAACAATATGACAAGTGCTAAATGAATGTGTGTGTGTGTTGCATCACATCTTATACAAATACACTACAGCCAGTATAGTCCACATCTAAATGTTTCTAGTAAGAGGTGATTTCCTGAACCAAGCAAGGTGGCATAATGGCAAAACACTGGAATCACATTCAGTAGGGTGGCAGTCCAATTTTCCATCTGCCCAACCAAGTTTAGGTTTCTGTGGTTCCCCTAAATCACAGCTTCCATGATGGTTCCTCTGGAAAGGACACAGTCCTTTTGCTTACCTATCCTTCCCCAACGTGAGCTTGTGCTCCATCTCTAATGCCCTCAGGATCGTCAATGGGTCATTTACTCTAATCTTTCTTACTTTCTTATATTCATTCCTTACTTCCTTTTCCAGAAGCATGTAGTGCAAATCATAGTACTACATGTTCAGTCCCTATGATTCCAAATATTTTTAACTATCTCTTTTGCACAGTAAATGATTTCAGAAGACAGGGTTTCCAGATTCACAACTTACATAGCAATGTGCAAAAGTGATTATGTCAGGGAATAATGAGAGTGTGCCAGGCAGAGAATTTTCTAAGCTCGAGTCATTATCCCACATGTGAGCTGTAGTCTTACTAGCAGCTCGCGTACTTCGCATTGCAATAGCAGCCGAGGTCATCAGCTGCACAGTGCATTGCCATTAATTACATAAATAGTACGTTTACAAAGTGAGAGATCAAGGAATAGGTTACAGGGTGATTAATTCATACACTTTTCTGACAGATCAAAGTAATTTATTCAAACTGTTGGCTCCTTGAGCCCTTGGTTCTAGAAGTACACTTGCTATACACTATGATACACAGTTATATCCCCAACAAAATCAAATTTTGCATGAATTCCACAACCATGAATAAAGATTGCCAGGGTATCATCTCTTGACAATTTGCACATATGTCTAGTACGAACAAACATAAGTTTATCAATAGAAACGTTAGCAGACATGTCAGTTCTTGTTGTGGCCCACAGTTGATTGGTCATAAATGATCTGTTGGCTGTAACATCTCGAGGTGCGAAATTCTGTAACATCTCGAGGTGCGAAATTCTCCAAACTGGCAGCCAGAGCTCAGAGAACAGAATCTGTTCGAACAATAGCTACAGTAAGCTTGACCCCTCTCTTCCTAAATGTACTGTTTAGATCTAATCAATGGCAACTTGCTGTGTGGCCAGTATTCTTGGCCGCTGTCACAGAGCCGAGTATGCAAGCTGCTAGTAAGGCAACAGTTCACATACAGGGTAACAACTCGGCCTTAGAAAATTTTTCACCTGGCAGTCTCTTATCAGTCGCTGTGGTAATCACATTTGTGAGTTGCTATATAAATCGTGAATCTGGAAAGACAGCAGTCAATCGGCAAGATGCCTCGCCATCGTGTGCATCATGTGTATCGCTGGTGTCTACCATTTACAAAACTGTTCTCGATGTCGAGATTAGTTATAATGTGAATGTGGACACTGCTAAAGTTATCGATGCTCTCCATGTTGCTGCTGTGTTTCATGCTGCCACAAAGTAGCACAAATTAGAGATAAAAGACAGTATCTTAGGGAACACAAAAATTAACAAAAAAGAATTTGACTTATCAGAATGTAAAATCCTATTAAATGAGAAAGATGAGCTGCTCATGTCACTACAGGAAATTAAAAAATCTAATGGTATTTCCACAGTTCTGTTATGCATGACAGAACATAACTTGAAAGTCACAGATGCACCTCGACAGATGCAAGTTAGTATCACATTACTGAAACCGTAACATAAGGAAATCAGGAGTGGATATATACAAAAAAAAATGGAATAAAGCAAGATTTCATATATCTAAACAAATTTTGCTTGGAGCAGCTCGTTGAGTGCTGTGATTCAGTAACTGATGTGAATATTTCCAAGACAAGAATTCTAACAGTGAAGGCTCTGAACAGAAACAATTTATATGCCATCACCCATTTTGAGAGAATCCTAATAAAACTTCGTTTAAATAAATAGGAAGTAATTGTATGTGGTGATTTCAATATCGATTTCATCTTGGATAGTACTCTTCAATGACGCCTAGAGTTACTTATGTCCACCTTTGGTTTGTATCTCATGGCAACACTCCGAACAGGAATAGAACCTAGCACAACCGCAATGATAATTTATAAATGCAGCTATCTCATGAAACAGATGGAAGACCTGTAATAAACCATTTCACAGAACATGATGGTCAAATGGTAACAATAAAGCGTATGTATCAATGAGTGTTAGTTAAAAAGGGAAAAAGCACAGAATTGTAAATGCTCACTTGGTCACACTATTCAGAGAAAATTTACTGAGTGAACAATGGGTAGAAGTTTACCAAAAGTGTAGACAAAATTAGAAATTTAAATATTTTCTGAATGTATTTGTAAAACACTAATAAACCAGTTTCATGTTACAACAGGTAAGCGTAAGTTTGAGTCAAAGCTGAGAGAGGCTAATACAAAATATGTTGTACCAGGAATAGAGAAATAATGAATACTATAAGGAGCACTACAATCTATCTCAAAATACTTCAAAGTATCAACAGAACTGCCCCCCCCCCCCCCCCCCCCCTCCCATGAACCATGGACCTTGCCGTCGGTGAGGAGGCTTGCGTGCCTCAGCGATACAGATGGCCATACCGTAGGTGCAACCACAACGGAGGGGTATCTGTTGAGAGGCCAGACAAACGTGTGGTTCCTGAATTACATTAGGAAATGACACACTTAAAGTAGTTAAGGCTTTTTGCTATTTGGGGAGCAAAATAACTGATGATGGTCGAAGTAGAGAGGATATAAAATGTAGACTGGCAATGGCAAGGAAAGCGTTTCTGAAGAAGAGAAATTTGTTAACATCAAGTATAGATTTAAGTGTCAGGAAGTCATGTATGGAAGTGAAACATGGACGATAAATAGTTTGGACAAGAAGAGAATAGAAGCTTTCGAAATGTGGTGCTACAGAAGAATGCTGAAGATTAGATGGGTAGATCACATAACTAATGAGGAAGTATTGAATAGGATTGGGGAGAAGAGAAGTTTGTGGCACAACTTGACCAGAAGAAGGCATCGGTTGGTAGGACATGTTCTGAGACATCAAGGGATCACCAATTTAGTATTGGAGGGCAAAAATCATAGAGGGAGACCAAGAGATGACTACACTAAGCAGATTCAGAAGGATGTGGGTTGCAGTGGGTACTGGGAGATGAAGAAGCTTGCACAGGATAGAGTAGCATGGAGAGCTGCATCAAACCAGTCTCAGGACTGAAGACCAGGACAACAACAGCACATTTAACTAAATTTTAATGTACAAATAACAGAACAGCAGAGAATAACTACAAAGTACCCAAAATACTTTGGGTCCACAGATCTGCGAGAATATGAAGCATTAAAATACTGAAATAAGAAATGTTGTACAAGTGATAAACAACAACAATATTTGTGCCCCTCTCTTTTTCCAATCTTCTGGCTTTATTTTGAGTGGAGTTCTGTTGGCAACTCTGAAATAAGCACAC
Source organism: Schistocerca gregaria (assembly GCF_023897955.1). NCBI lineage: Eukaryota > Metazoa > Arthropoda > Insecta > Orthoptera > Acrididae > Schistocerca > Schistocerca gregaria. The sequence continues at coordinate 260,212,054 of NC_064925.1, forward strand.
ATCATCTTTCCCACACAATAATCCTTCTTCTATCCCATACTGTGCTAATTTTGATATTTTGTATGTTTTATGTACAAAAAATGCAAGTGATATTTTCTTCATTTATACCTGGTGTACATAGCTTGCCATGGCAAATACTTTGACAAAAAGTCCACTGATACATAACTCATTACAGAAGATCATGTTTACCAGAAATTGTCTTTTAACTTGTTGCCTTATCCTGCATTATTAATTAATTAATTAATTATATCAATAGTCTCCATTTTTGCATGTTTAGTTATCTCTTTGACACCTCTATATCTCCCCAAGTTGCCTATACTCAGCCAACTGTGTTTACCAACAGCTCAACTTTTCACTTTGATGTTTATACTGATATCTGATTCCTAGATTTGCATACAATATTTTTATTATTGCCCGTCATGGGGATAATATGTTTAAGGAATTTAAAATGAGAAATAATCCAGTTGCATACAGTCAAACTAATGATCAACTATGCAAATAATGATCTGAATTGATATAAAGCTGTTCATTCCCAATTTGCAATGAAAGACATACAGACAATTAACTTGGAGTGATAGTTGCACTATATAGTTATCAAACTGCTTAGGCCCTATGAGGCACATTATTCAGAAACAGAAATTCCCAACACATTCAGTAGTTCTTATTTACTTCTGTGTAGTGTTATCTGCCGGCATTCTAAAATATCTGAATTTAATATTCATGAACAACCACTGCCATATTAATTTATTCTACTAGTTTTTCCATTCGTCTGTAAAGAATTCGCGTTAGTATTTTGCAGCTGTGACTTATTAAACTGATAGGTCGGTAATTTTCACATCTGTCAATACCTGCTTTCTTTGGGATCGGAATTATTATATTCTTCTTGAAATCTGAGGGTATTTCACCTGTCTCATACATCTTGCTCACCAGATGGTAGAGTTTTGTCAGGACTGGCTCTCCCAAGGCCGTCAGTAGTTCCAATGGAATGTTGTCTACTCCGGGGGTCTTGTTTCGACTCAGGTCTTTCAGTGCTCTGTCAAACTCTACACGCAGTATCGTACCTCCCATTTCATCTTCATCTACACCCTCTTACAATTCCATAATATTGTCCTCAAGTACATCGCCCTTGTATAGGCCCTCTATATACTCCTTCCACTTTCCTGCTTTCTCTTCTTTGCTTAGAACTGGGTTTCTTGATGTTCATATAAGTGGTTCTCTTATCTCCAAAGGTCTCTTTTATTTTCCTGTAGGCAGTATCTATCTTACCCCTAGTGAGATAAGCCTCTACATCCTTACATTTGTCCTCTAGCCATCCCTGCTTAGCCATTTTGCACTTCCTGTCGATCTTATTTTTGAGACGTCTGTATTCCTTTTTGCCTGCTTCATTTACTGCATTTTTATATTTTCTCCTGTCATCAATTAAGTTCAATATTTCTTCTGTTACCCAAGGAGTTCTACTAGCCCTTGTCTTTTTACCTACCTGATCCTCTGCTGCCTTCACTACTTCATTCATCAAAGCTACCCATTCTTCTACTACTGTATTTCTTTCCCCCATTCCTGTCAATTGCTCCCTTATGCTCTCCCTGAAACTGTGTACAACCTCTGGTTAGTTTATCCATGTCCCATCTCCTTAAATTTCCACCTTTTTGCAGTTTCTTCAGTTTTAATCTACAGGTCATAACCAATAGATTGTGGTCAGAGTCCACATCTGCTCCTGGAAATGTCTTACAATTTAAAACCTGGTTCCTAAATCTGTGTCTTACCATTATATAATCTATCTGATACCTTTTAGTATCTCCAGACTTCTTCCGTGTATACAGCCTTCTTTCATGATTCTTGAACCAAGTGTTACCTATGATTAAGTTGTGCTCTGTGCGAAATTCTACCAGGCGGCTTCCTCTTTCATTTCTTTGCCCCAGTCCATATTCACCTACTACGTTTCCTTCTCTCCCTTTTCCTACTACCGAATTCCAGTCACCCATGACTATTAAATTTTCATCTCCCTTGACTATCTGAATAATTTCTTTTATTTGATCATACATTTCTTCAATTTTTTCGTCATCTTGCACTACTGTAGTAGGTGTGGGCTTCATATCTATCTTGGCCACAACAATGCATTCACTATGCTGTTTGTAGTAGCTTACCCGCATTCCTATTTTCCTATTCATTATTAAACCTACTCCTGCATTACCCCTATTTGATTTTGTGTTTATAACCCTGTAGTCACCTGACCAGAAGTCTTGTGCCTCCTGCCACCGAACTTCACTAACTCCCACTATATCTAACTTTAACCTATCCATTTCCCTTCTTAAATTTTCTAACCTACCTGCCCGATTAAGGGATCTGACATTCCACGCTCCGATCCGTAGAACGTCAGTTTTCTTTCTCCTCATAACGACATCCTCTTGAGTAGTTCCTGCCCGGAGATCCGAGTGTGGGACTATTATACCTCCGGAATATTTTACCCAAGAGGACGCCATCATCATTTAATCATACAGTAAAGCTGCATGCCCTTGGGAAAAATTACAGCCGTCGTTTCCCCTTGCTTTCAGCCGTTAGCAGTACCAGCACAACAAGGCCATTTTGGTTATTGTTACAAGGCCAGATCAGTCAATCATCCAGACTGTTGCCCCTGCAACTACTGAAAAAGCTGCTGCCCCTCTTCAGGAACCACACGTTTGTCTGGCCTCTCAACAGATACCCCTCCGTTGTGGTTGCACCTACGGTACGGCTATCTGTATCACTGAGGCACGCAAGCCTCCCCACCAACGGCAAAGTCCATGGTTCGTGGGGGGAGGTTAAATGTGCTGCAATGAAATAAACATTCCATTTTTATGAATATTTACATTTTTTGTCTAATTTTTCTGTACAGCACTTTACAAGTACATCATAAAAACATTTGATAAGAAATATCCACGGGTGTACTGCCGGTCTATAGTGTCCAACGGGCACAATATTTCGGCGATCAAACATGTCGCCATCATCAGGTGAACTGACGGACTGAGCTCCTGTGGCTATAATCTTAGCAAGGCTTGGGAACCAGCGATTGGGTTAATCAAGAGTAAATCGAGCAAACACATAGTTGTGACGACCACAGCGGACAGAGCCATCACACCGACGTCATCTCAGACGCCGTCGCAATCTGTTCCACCACGCAACCATGGCGCGGGGTGCGGACGGCGGAGGTAGCGCGCCGCTGGCGGAGAGTATTTAAATCGGCCGCCGCCATGACCGAACCCAGTTCCCCCTGAGCAGCCATAGCGTACGGGTCTCCGTGCCGGCGCGTTCACAGGAGCTCAGTCCGTCAGTTCACCTGATGATGGCGACATGTTTGATTGCCGAAATATTGTGCCCTTTGGATACCATAGACCGGCAGTACACCCGTGGATATTTTGATTATCAAATACGCCGGGAGAAACTCAAGAATCACATTTGATAAGAAAGTTCACTAAATGAGGTTGTAGCTTCATAAATGTCTCTAGATTAAACTCGTTTTGGAAATTATTGAATTATTACCCAGCTACTCTGATGGAAAAAGAGAGGAACAATCAAAATAGCAGCAACAATTGGACATAAATTTGAAAATGGAAAAAAATGAAAAAGTCATTGTTGTATATTCACATTTTCAATTTTCCAAAATTGTCATGTAAAATTTTGTTGTACAAATTTTGTAATACAAAGTGATCTGCAATTTTCTTGTTACGTTGTCATACTGTGTGAAGAAATATTTAAAATAAAATTTTACAAAATGTGAAGTCATTGGACTACAACTCATCTTAGAAATCAGTGATAAAAGTACATTATACTATAATTTACTTTCAAGGGGCAACAGTTCGGTAGTGTTGATATAAGATGTGGCAGAGATGCTGTGGAAATAACTTTTTTTTATTTATTATTAATATTTCTCAAAACTTATGTTTCAGTGATTTATAAGCATTGACCTACTAAATTAATCAGTTGAAACTGCTTGCAATCAAATGATATTGTGTCAATTTGTTGAATAAAACCAGTGAAACAGAAATGCGGGAACAGTGAGACCACTGGGCGCAGGTTATGCTTGACACAATTCTGTTTGCATTTTAACACTCAGGTTGTTTGAAGACCTACGTGCGAGGTATGAGACTGACCGCCAGCTTCTTAATTCAAGAGTTCGTGATTTACAGCAACAGATAGGGCATATGGAAGGACAAATCACTCAAGGCCAAGCAGAGAAGGCACGATTGCAGACTCAGGTTACAACAGCAGAGGCCTCCATCAGGTATGTAATGTGTTACTAATCTTAACCTTTCAGTGTAGGTAGTACTTTTCCCATTCTATTTTCCTGCATGTTTCATGCCCTGCAAATCAGTCTAGTGTCACTTTCTTTTACATGTCATATGAAATGGATAGTTTGTGAACAACTTTAGTGTATTTATCTTATGTGCTAATTGATTATAAACTATTATTGTATATTCATGGTAGAAAATAAATTTCAAACAATTCATTGAGTGTGAATTTTAAAATCTTCCCGGCAAATTGACTGTTCAAACAAATTTCGGGCTTGGTTGAATGATGACTGGCTGCAAGCCCGAAATTTGTTTGAACATTTCATTGAGTAATGATAAATGCATATAACACACAAAAACAGGACCCATAGGACCCATTTGTTTTAAATGATTACATCTTTTGCTAAACAACTGTGGAACATGCACTACATATGCTTTGACTTAGTATTTACATTAGTATTAAGTGAATGTCCTTTAAAAATAACAATAACTAGAATGAAAAATACTCCTATCATAGCGCAAAAAGGTGAATATGTCATGCGCAGAGTTAGGGATGTAAAAGAAGGGAACTAGCTTCATGACTTATCTGGCAGCTTCATTTTGACACATTCATATTTTTTTTACTTGTCAGTATTTATAACTATGTCCTGTAATATAATGCATTGTGTCAAGCAAAATAACACTATACATAATGTCATCCCCCAAGGGAACAAAACCACCCCCAGAAATTGTATTCTCCAGAAAAATTTTTATCTACTGCATGTTCAGTCATTGATATTATATACTGTTTACTAAGGCTGGTGAAATTTCTGGATTTTGTGCACAGGATCAAATGACTGTAGCCTATAAATTACAAGACACAGCTGTGCCAACATCTTGCAGCTAAAAGAGCTTGTGTATATTCCTCCCATGTCCACCTTTCAACTTTCCTTCCTTTGCATGGTACAGCTTGCCATCTGAGCTCTTGATATGTGCACAGCCACTTCTCTTTTCTCCAAAGATCTCTGGTTTCTCTGTAGGTAGTATCTGTTTTTCCCCTAGTTGTGGGTACTTCTACATCCTTGTATTTTTCCTCTAACCATTCATGCTTATCAAATTTACATTTTCTGTCTATCTCATTTTTAGACTCAGTGACATACACCTCCCCTACTGCAGCAGTAGTCTTTCCATTTAGTCTCGTGGGAGATTATGTTGTTTCATAATGATCTATTTTGGTTAAGATGCTATCTTAGAGAAATTGTGTCACTGCAGGCATTTCTTCATTATCTGATGGTGATGAGATAGTTATCTTTTGTTTTCAGGACACAATATTGGTTGGGTGCATTATATAGGTTGTATTTAATGTTGTTAGTATGCCATATTCTGGATTGTAACTTTACCCTGAATACATGGATGAGTTCTTAATATAAATACCACCATCCACATTCTTTATTTGTATTAATGAAAACACACATATTTTATTACTATAGAAAAATTTACTGATGAATCTCTGGCATTTGCTTGATGATGTTGTCATTTTCCTGGAGCAAAGGCAAACATAATCTGGTAACATCATTCCAAAGTAAAGAGAAATATTATAATCTGAAAGATAGGGAAGGAAGGTATAGACATAAATAGGTAAATAAACCAGTGGAAAATCCTATTTCATATTCTTACAGATGGGTAATTGTAGATATACATATTTATAAAAAGATACTATGGCACCTGTACTCCCTTTTGTTTGCTCAATTTGCTGCATTTTTATATTTTCTGCTCTCATCAGTTAAATTCTATATTTCATGTATTATCCAAAGAATTCTACACCACCTTGTCTTTTTGCCTATTTTATCCTCTACGGCCTTCACTACTTCATCTCTCAGTGATATTCATTTTTATCTTATTGTATTCCTTTCCCCTTTTTCAGTCAATCTTTACGCAATGCTATCTTTGAGACTTGCAAAATGTGTAATGATTTGACTGGGAATACTAGGTGCAGTCTGAAAAAGTTATTAGTGTTTCTGTGCAAATAAGAGAGTGGTCTGAAAAGTTCTCGGAATCACCATGAGAGGTCAGCAGTAGCGCAACGAGTTGTACATGTGATATTCATTGGACTGTTGCCTGTAAATGCATGCTACATCAGTGCTCTTGGAAGAGAGCTGTGGCGGTGACATGGCTCTGTTGAACCCGCATAGTGATTTGCGAAGATGGGGAAAAAATTGAGATTCAAGCAGTGATTCAGTACTTCCTAAAGAAAGGTATGAAAGCAAAGGACATTCATGCCGATTTCTGAAATACACTGGGCACTCTGTTCCTTCATATTCAACTATTGCCAAGTGAGCAAATGAATTTAAATTTGATTGAGAGAGCTTAGATGATGATCCGCGCAGTGGTCGACCAAGACATGACTACTCCAGAAATCATTGCAAAAGTGCACAAACCGGTCATGGAAGATTGCTGATTGAAGGTGCGAAAAATTGCTTACGCTTGGCAGATGTCATCTGAAAGGGTATATCACATTTTAACTGAAGAATTAGAAATGGAAAAAATTATCTGCAAGATGGGTGCCACGACTCTTGAAGCACACCTGCACATGTGTGCCGCCACCATGGCAAAATTACATCTCTTACATCTCTTCCCCAAAGTGAAAATTTTTCTTGGTGGGTGAAGATCCACTTCAAACAAAGAAATGATAGTCGGAGTTGACAACTATTTTGCAGGCCTGAAGGAAGCTCATTTTTGAGATGGGATCAAGGCACTGGAACATCGATGGACCAAGTGCATTCATCTACAAAGAGACTACATTGAAAATTTAAAAAAAACATTCAGTGTTGTAAGTACATTTTTTTTATTCTGTTCCGAGAACTGTTTGCCATTTTGTCAGTAAAGTAACTGATGCTGGCCAAAATAGAGAATTTTGCAAAAACAGACATAGTGTCTTATGGGATAACAGCAATCAGTGATTTTCTAATATTACTTAAAATCCCTCTTGATTGCAAATTTTTATTTATTTATTTATTCTCTCTCTCTCTCTCTCTCTCTCTCTCTCTCTCTCTCTCTCTCTCTCTTTTTCATATGACCGGTTTCGGTTCATTCAGGACCATCTTCAGATCTGATATTTCAGTTACAGGAGTAACCCGTCCAAATCCAGCAACTTTCACATGCTGCAAAACCGGTCGTACGAACCTAAAAAAATAAAAAAAAAATAATTTCAATCAAGACGGATTTTAAGTAACATTACAAAATAGGGAAGATATAATTGACTGCAAGCTTTCATTGGAGGACCTTAAACTCCTGCCAAGCCTAAAAACAGTATTTTGTGCACTCTACAAGTATTCTGCTGCCTGAGTAGCTGCTTAATCTGTGTAATGCAGCACTGACCTATCAAGGTGAATCGTATAATTCTCCACCCCATAATGTAGGTAGGTCCAGAAATCAACAAAGACCGTCACGGAATTGATGGACCCTCCACTTGATTCCAAACTGAAGCACATTGATCATTCTGGATATGATACTGCAAATTGTAAGTTCAGCTTGCACAAGAGTGAGGTTAGCAATCTTAACCACTTCCACTAGCCGTAAATGTGAACTGAGAACAGCATCAGAAACCAAGCAACAGGCATTATTAGTGCTGACATGAGCCACATCTTGAAGGTGACTGCACCCTCCATCACTGTCAGCAAAGCCTCCTCCATGATAACTAGCAAACTGCACCCCCTCTGTGCCTGTTTGGATCATGCTGTACGTATTATTACTAGTATTAGTAGTATACTTTTCTTTATCCATGAATCTTTTGTATAAGGGTATTGCCATTGATTCTAGAATGAATCTTTCGCTCTATAGTGGCGTGTGTGCTATTGTGAAACTTCTTGAAAAATTTAAATTTGTGACAGACACGGATCTGAGGTCAGAATTATGCATGCCTTCATGTGAAATGCTCTTACCAACAGACCTATCTAGACAATAGACGATCAGAAATGAGATCTGTATACTCACCTTAAACTCGCAAATTGGGGTCCTGTGACATTGTCTGAGAGCTCGCTGTCACCGTACATTCAAAGACTCTACTTCCAAATCTCTGCGACTGCTCATTAAACTGAAAACACATCACCTGAGTCAATTGGTGGGTCTGAGTGGACTATACCGGTTTAGAAAAGAGAGTGAGTACACAAGCCCACATGTATGACCAAGGAACCAAGGACTCGCAACATTGCTGCTACAGTTGCAATCACTGGGCTTGTTGGTTGTTATACACCAATACAGTGACTGTTCAGATAGCAGTGAATGTTGTTCTGTTTATAAGCGCACATGCGCGAGCATGCACGCATGCCCGTACGCCCCCCCCCCCCCCCTGACACACACACACACACACACACACACACACACACACACACTTGTAGTGCCTCAAGATTTTCTGCATAAATTCCAGAACCACTCGTCCTTCTACTGTCCCAAACACACGATATTTTAAAAATAAGTGTGAGAGAACGTACATACTGTGCAACACAAATCTGTGTGTGCAGGCTGGAAAGCAGTCATAAGCAGTAACGGTCGAACGGCATAGACAAGTGTTTGCCGCTCATGCCAAGGAAGTCGTATTGGAAGAGCAAGAAGTAATCATGTAGTATTCCTTGCTGTTTTAGTGGCTGTGATTGTTGTTAAAGAAAAATGAACAATTGATTAAAGACATTTTATTGTACTTCATGTGCTGGACTCGCTAGAAGTAAGACACGTTCATAATTATGTGGTTGCAAAAACTACGCTAAAAAATGTATTTGATCGAATCTAATGCTAGACAAATTCGTTGACTTGCAAACATTCAAATATTTATGTGAGAAGTGGTGAATTTGTTCTTTGTGGAAGTTAAAATATACCAAGGCTAAACTAAAAGTATTCTGCGAGTATCCACTTATTTCAAGAGTAGAGAGACAGAGAGTGAGTCTGATAAATTCCTCTATTCACCATAATTCTTCGGAGAAGGTGGTTTTGGAGATCGATGTAGCCAGCTACCAGAGAAGAAGATCAGCTGTGCATATCAAGTAAGTCAACTGACGTGAGAGAGGTGTGGATTTTGCTTGCAATCCAAAGTCACAACACTTCTTACCTTTACACAGCGTTAGAACATGAGGTGTCTCAGGAGTAATGGTCAGTATTCAAGGATATGACAGAACTATCATTCAAAGCAAAAATTTCTAGTTTGCATGCCTTAAAAGCTATGAGCTCATCTTCATTTTTGTAGTGTGAAGCAGGTTTCTTCTAGTGCAAGCTCTTTGCTTTCCTTATTTTGAAGGATGTAGCATGGACCAAAACAAGACAAAAATGTGCTCTAGAATGCATACCTTAAAAGCCATGAGCACTTATTCAGTGGAAGAGATGTGTTTCACTGTGGCAAAGATGAAGATGTGTTAACAGCTCTAAGATAGGCACATTAGAGCCGATGTTTTTCTTGTTTTGGTCCATACTACAACCTGCATTTTAGAGCCCATGTTTACTAGACATTTTTGCTACAAATGATCATTGCTGTCATACCCCCCCCCCTCCCCTTCCCCCTCCCCTCCCCTTCCCCCTCCCCTCCCCTCCCCTCCCCTCCTATTATTAACCATTTCTCCTGAGACACCCTACATGTGTATGTACATGTCTATGTATGTATACACAACTGTACACATGTGTATGTATATATATTTTTGTATGAATGAGTACATACAAAACTGTTTTGAATACCGCTGTACATTTATTTTAATATTTAATCTCTCTTCAGAAAATATGTAACAATCCTGTTGACGTACGTACACTTTCAATATATTACCGAGTCTGTGATGAAAGTACAGGAAAGCAAGGGACAAGGATGAAGTGTATTCTTGGAATGGAGAGTAATTGTTAAAATAAATTGACAGAAGGCTTCAAAAATTTATAGAAATAAATGACAAACTTTTTAATATATATATAAAGATTCCAAGACTTACCAAGCGGGAAAGCGCCGGCAGACAGGCACATGAACAAAACACACAAACACACACACAGAATTACGAGCTTTCGCAACTGGCAGTTGCTTCGTCAGGAAAGAGGGAAGGAGAGGGAAAAATGAAAGGATGTGGGTTTTAAGGGAGAGGGTAAGGAGTCATTCCAATCCCGGGAGCGGAAAGACTTCCCTTAGGGGAAAAAAAGGACAGGTGTACACTCGCACACACTCTACCCTACACCTGTCCTTTTTTTCCCCTAAGGGAAGTCTTTCCGCTCCCGGGATTGGAATGACTCCTTACCCTCTCCCTTAAAACCCACATCCTTTCATTTTTCCGTCTCCTTCCCTCTTTCCTGACGAAGCAACTGCCAGTTGCGAAAGCTCGTAATTCTGTGTGTGTGTTTGTGTGTTTTGTTCATGTGCCTGTCTGCCGACGCTTTCCCGCTTGGTAAGTCTTGGAATCTTTGTTTTTAATATATTTTTCCCATGGGGAAGTTTCTTTCTATTTTATTTTTATATATATATATATATATATATATATATATATATATATATATATATTGTAGTTGTGTAGATAAAGAAAAATGTATGCACTAAGTGTTGGCGAGAGGAAATGTAAAAGTTGAGGAGATGTACAAGCTTGTGGAGCCAGTGTCTTTTTTTGGCAGAAAGGTTGAATGGAAAGGAAGAGGGATGAAGGAGAGAGCCTGCTGAGGTTTAAGTAATGGGGACAGTTACGGGAAAGTCATCTAGAAACAAGGTCAGGGGAGACTTACTGGATGGGATGAGAAGGAAGACAGAAACAAAGTATCTTGTTCCAGAGCTTGCTCTTGTGATCTTGGTGCCTGTTTCACCATATGTGCCATCTGGATTTTCTCTGTAACCCCCCAGTTTTTCATAACTCCACAGGTGGGAAGTGGCTTTACAACATATTCTTGGTTCTCATCATCCACGTGGCCTCAATTTACATTAATTTCTTCAGTCTCAGCATTTCTTTTCAGTGGCTATTCCCATCTTCATTCCATTTTAGTTTTATGCCTTTTATTTTCTGTCCTGTCTGTCTTGCAATCGTATACACTGCAACACTTACTTTTCATCTTACACCTCCACAGTCTCACAAACGACAGCTTCATTAGAGACCATTTCATCCTGGCAATCTGTCATTTTGGTGTCACTGCTACTTTTGCACTCAGCTTCCATACTAAGTTACAAGTAGCCTCACCCCAGCATGCTTCAGTTAAAGAGAATGAGTCAACAAGTAGGAAGCGACCACAACACCACCCTTCTCAGGCTTTTCATACTCATGGAATTACAGCAGGAAGTCAATAAGCTAGTATAACAGAGACTTAACAGCAATGCCTCGATTTCTGGTATATGCAACTCTCAACATTAAACTTGTACTTGCTCTGTTTGTGATCTGTACTAGACATAACTCTCAATCCACCACAACATATTCAATTCTACCAATACCCTCTCCTACAAAATTGCATGTTCATTTGTACACTTGGCTTCATACACATCTAGCAGATGTTTACAGTTAAAATATTAAACTTGTTCGCAGTGTATCAAAAATGCATTTATAAAAATGGGACTGTTTTTCATTTTAGTTCTCTTCACTCATTAAAGAGGCATTAACAAGATTGCCATTTGTTTTTCACTGGGTGTGATGTATTGAAATTAAGGAAGAACATCAATTGTTACATTTGTCAGGGAAAAAGAAACCCAGTTAGCAGAAGCACAAGCTGAGTTGGTCACTGCCCAAGCAGCACGGGATGCAGCCAAGCGGCAGCTTAATAAGGCCATGAAGTTTGCTGAGGAATTGGTTGCAGAGCAAGAGTCACTGATGCGGCAGCTGCAGCGCAAGCAACAGGAGACTCGCTCAATGGCTGAAATTGGTTCCACCATTGTCAGCCGTATGGGGTCACTTAAAGATAAGCTTGAGGTATGTGTGAATTTATTGATGCTAAAATAAGAGTTTGAATTTCAGCAGTATTTATTTTCTGGTCAAACATGATGAGCAATATTTCAAATTAAACTAGGATTAGAGTTCTCCATTTAGACAAATATACCAATAGCTGGAATGGTAGTTTCTCACTTCAAAAACTTTCCTGTCAGTCCATGTTTACTTGTCAGTTGGCTTTCTCAAAAATGTGTACATAATGCATTTTAATTGCTTCTTATTTTACATTTGATGAACATTTTCCCTAGAATTTCATATCAGCACTTGTATTTCAAATTCATTTCTTGATATTGCTATGAAATTTCTACTGTGGTTCAACCATTTGTCAGCCACTTGACTTTATTTTCATTATTACTGTTACTATTATTTTTCTTAAAAGAATCATTTTTTGTTGCTCTAGCAAAAATGCTGCTAAACAAAAGAAGTTTTATTTTTGGTTCATTGTTATCTCTTCATCTAATCCAGTATTTTTTTAATATTTTTTTATTTTTTTCATCTGTACCAAGATACTGATGTCTCAAGGGTAGAGAGAGAGAGAGGGAGGGGAGGGGGGTCCAGAAAAACCTTCATTGATAGTTAATGTCTTTGGAACAAAATGACGTATTATTGCAATTTTATGTGGTAGTATAGTCCATTGTTTTCCAGCAGTTGACAGTGCAACAATGAATTAAGTAAGATTGTCATTTGAGAAACACAAGACCATGTTGAAGTGGTACTGAAAGTACAAAAACATAATGGAGGTACAATGGCAGTGGCATAATGTGTACAAAACTCAGCCACGAATACATACAGCAATTTATCATATTTGGGACAAATTTGAAGTCAACAGTACTGTTCAGGCTGACCAAAAAAAACATCAACAAGCCAGCTTCCAAAGCTGCTTTGTTGCAACATTTCACTAGATCATCTCAAAAATCTGTGAAGCAGGGTGCACAAAAAGCGGGGTAAGCCAATCAAGTATACAACAAATTCTGAAGGCTGCAAAGTGCAAAGTCTAAATTCCAAGATAACTCACTTTGAACAAGGACAAACTTTGAACAAGGACAACCAGGATCAAAGTGTGGAGTACAAAGAGTGGTTTGAAGGCCTGCTTTGTGAGGATGAACAATTTTGCAGGGGGAGCTGACAAGGCACAATTCAAACTGAACAGTACTGTAAATTGCCACAACTGCATGTACTGTGCTCCTTAAAATCCTCACATTCATGTGAACAAACAAGTTAATCTACCAGATGTTAATGGGTGTGGTCTCTCATCACCCAGTTTGATTGGCCCTTTCTTCTTTGAAGGTACCATAACTGGTGAAGTGTATTGTCATATGCTGCAAACATTGATTTTACCTGCCATCTGAAATGTGTTTGGAAATAAAAGATTTTACCAACAACAAGATGGTGCTCTGGCTCACTTCCACAGATATGTCAGAGCATACTTGGATGAAATCTACCTGGACAGTGGAGCTGTTGAGTACTCGCCACTATCTCCAGACCCCACACCTCTTGACTTCCACCTAAGGGGGGATGTTGAAAAATGAAGTTTATCAACAGAAGCCAGCTACACTGAATGAGCTACAAGAAACCATGAAGGCATCCTGTTGTGGCTATCATACTTGTAACACTGACACAACTGTAATTCGGTCAACAATTCAACAGCATCAACGGTGTTTAGCTTCTAATGGGAGTCGCTTTGAACACATAAAATATCTTTCTCCCCATGCAAGAATTGTAATGGTATGTCATTTTGTCCCATTAATATTGACTATCAAAGAGTGTCTACATTTTTGTGGACCCCTCTGTATTTTATTATCAAATGGAACAGCTAATCAACAAATACTGAATCATAATTTTTAATAAGAATAATATATTTTTACTTTTAGTTTCTTATTGCATGAAAATAAATTAAAATTTGATATAGAAATTCAAAATGCCTTATTAAAAAGATGTGTAAAATTTTTGTATATAAGGACCCGCCAGGATACCTGGGCACGTTAGCGTACTGCTTCCAGTATTTGGGGAGGCATGCCAGACCCTGATCAGCTAAATGAGAAAATATCTCAAACCCCAACAGTTCCATTTTAAACCTCATATTTATGAGTGATAAATAACAAGATGGAATCCTCAAAACATATTTATTGTAGTGAAAGAATTTTCAGATTTAACATGCCCATTTCTCTTACCATTTTAAATCATTTGCTAGTGTCTGAGAAGGCAATCATCAGTAGCTTGATCTTTTATCCAGATTTGATGTGACAAGAGAATATAGCATATTTTATTTGGGGATGCCATTGTCAAAAATTTAGTAATCAGGTACACCATTTAGTACAATGAACTAAAAATTGTAAACCTTGTTTATTAAAAATGTATTTGCAGTCAGTCCAAAAAGGAGCATGGCAGGAACTTGACCACGTTGAACAACGTATAAGGCAGCAGCAAGAAGGAGTTACACAAATGAAGCAAGATTATCAGCGTGAGTTACTGAGATTACGTACATTGCTGCAACAAAAGGAAACTATCATCAGCCAGCTGCAGTTTGAAAAAAGGTGAGAGATTTAGTAGTTCTTTTTGTGTAGTTAACAGTAGACATGTATAAAATAAAATTTTTAGTGGCTTTTGACTAGTGATAATAACAGTAATATTTGATTCATTGATTTGAATGTGTGGTGTCTTTACTTTCTGACATTTCTGGAAGAACAGACATCACATGGTATCTGTAGCTGTGATACATATTGTGCAAATTGGAGGTGGAAGGTGGAGATAGGAAAGGAAAAAGAAGGAACTAATGATATTCGCTGCATCAAAACTTTCTGGGGAATGAGTGGCCACCCTGGTGGCTCAGTGGTTAAGGCAACTGCCTAATTCGCAGGAGATCCTGGACTCGAGTCCCAGTCCAGCACCCATTTCTCTCATCACTGCTGATTCTGCATAAAGTCCCAACACAGCTGATATCACCATTTCCTGTCCTTTTCTTTCCTTCCTCCCCCATGGTGGTATCTGTTCTTTCAGATTTTCCAATCGAACAGGCACCACATGTTCATGCAACTGATATGCCTCAATATGCTATGAATCAACAACCATCTGTGTAAATGCACGTTAAGACCGACCTCCAGTTGAATCTGAAATTAATGAGCATGGAGGACTTGGACAGGGACTATGGGTAAGTAGTGGTGCTTGGTGAGAATGTGAGTCAGCTGAGGAGCATACTGAGATAGTCTGCGCATTTGAAATTAGCACTGTCTCCTGGTGGTGTAGTGGTTAATGCAGCTGCCTATTAAGCAGGAGAGTTCCTTTCCTTTCCTTTCCGCCCCCCTCCACCTTCAAGTTACATAATAACAAGCTACTTTTTGTTTACAGTCTTTTCAGGAGAACTTTGTGAGATTTCCATACATTCACATTCCTCAAATTTTTTGGTGACAAATTGTGTCGCATTAGTCTACTTTGCTTATTTTCATTTGCTTATACGGTATTATATTTTGGGGTAACTTTTCCCATTCTAAAAGGATATTTTTGGCTCAGAAATGGGCAGTTCGGGCAATAAGTGGTGTAAGTTCATGAATCTCTTGTTGATGCCTGTTCATCAGTCTGGGCATTTTGACATCGGCCTCTCTCTATATATATTTTCCTTACTGTCATTTCTTGTTAACAATATTAGGTTATTCCCAAGATTAAGCAGATTTCACTCAGTTAATGCTCAGCAGAAATAAAACCTACATTTCGATCGGACTTCCTTAACTCTTGTGCAGAAAGGTGTGCAGTATACTGCTGCATCCATTTGCAATAAGCTACCACTTGAATTCAAAAATCTTAGAAGTAATCTGTACACTTTCAAATCAAAACTGAAGAGTTTCGTCATGGATCACTCCTTCTATTCTGTTGAGGAGTTCCTTGAAAAATTAAGCTGATTCTTGTATTGTTGATTGTGTTACTAAAACTTATGGATTGACTTTTTTCAGGTTCAGAAACATTTTATTTTTATCTGTTATTACTTTTATGTTGTAATTTCATTTACTGACATGTTCCATGACCTTGGAGATTTGCTCCTTAATTTGGTCCTACGGAACTTTAAATAAATAAAAATAAATAAATAAGATATACTAAATGAAGTAATATGTGTATGACAGTTTACAACAGTCTCCCTAAATTTGACTTCAGTTTTTCTTGCAAAATGATTTGTGTGGGTTGTGAATATTAATTGCAAATAGAAAATCAGGAGTTTAGAACAAGAAATTTCAGTAAATATTCAGTCTTTTTTTTTTAAAAAAAAAATCAGAAATTTGGAAACAGCAAATTCGACATCATTCAAATTTCATAGCAGCAATGAAATGCTGTACCTATGATGATGATAAGAAGAAGAAGAAGAAGAAAAGAAACGGACTTGAAAGTAAGAAATAAAACCTTTAGATTAACAAGACAAGATGCAGCAAAACTTGAATTAATAAATTTCAGGAAACTTCTCATGCATAATACTGCTGTTTTCTGTATTGAACCTACAATTCTTTTTTTCTCTCACAGCTCATACTTTTTAGGCACTTTTAAATGAACAAAAAGCTGTGGAGAATAAAATGTAGTTATTATTTCTGTTAAGGAAAATTTTTGTTTTACTTTGCAGCAAAGCAGAAGAAAGCCTGGAACTGATATGGCAGAAAGGAAACACGGACAACTCCCCAAAAGATTCCTTGAAACATGTCAATTTCCTTCCTGATACAGATGATGCTTTTCATAATAGTAACAGTTAGCTGTTGTAGCTCTCATAATTATGCTTTGTTTGTATCATAATATAGTCATAATAAAACTGTCACTTTCGCTTTTACATCCTAGTCATTTTAAGATTTGTGATATTTGAGTGAGCAGTTAAGCACAATGCATTTTATTGTGAAACTCTTATACCAAAGAAAATAAGGTTTATTTTAAATCATTTGTTTACAAATTTGAATATTTCAAGCTCTATGTACATCAGTATGATTAACTGAATTGTTTAGAAAAGTTTAACTCTGTTGCTTTCTTTCTCAAACTGTAGATTTTTTTTAAGCTGATAGCTGATCTTACAAAGAGTGTTAATACTTTAAATATGATGTATGTTTACTACAAGTAAGATTAATTACTTAGGGATTGTTTATGTTAAGTACTTCCTCAGTTTTTCAATAAGCAGTGCATTCCTTCCCTTTTCTTCTCATGTACTTCCATTCTGATTTTCCTTTTGAAGTCTCCCACACCACCACCATAAATTACCAAATGAATGTTGGTAAAAAGTTCCTGAAACAGTAGAATGTTTGTCTATCCAGCATATCACAATTCTTGCATGTTGACAGAAAATACATCATAGTCAGAGAAGCTGCAGAAGATTGATGGAAACAGGCTGTGGGATGTGTAGGTTGGACCAGTTAATAATAAGAAACATTCTCTGAGTGTGGTGTTGAAAGCATCTATTCAGGAGGAGACTGAGAAAAAACAAATAAGAACTGCAGAAGAGCTGAAGAATCTATAGACCAACAAAGAAGAAACTAGAATGAAGACTTTCATGACAGTAGTATGTTGCTGCTGGTAAACCTTTTGAGGTATGAGGTCATGGTCCACAAAACTCTGCTATTTCTAAAATTTTGCGCAGAACTGTGCTGAACATTTTCAAATGTGTTACATCACACTGAGTCTGCAAGACTCAACAGAGGAGCAACACCTCTGTTAGGAACAGAAGAGTTTCGTGGACCATGATCTTATACCCCAAAAGGTTTGCCAGCAGCAAAGAATAAACTGGCTAAAACAGATAATGCACAGATAGTAAAAATGCAAATGATAAGTGGCAGTTATTCAGAGGGTTTGCAATAGATCCCAGATGTGTCATGTTGATCATACCTGTGCTCCACATGCTAATAGCAGCAAGGAGAAAAACTAAAAGAACTTATTCACCTTAGTGGGGATTGAATCCACAGGAAAAAGCAATTCAAACCTGGTATATTAATTGTAAACAGCAGCATTTTCACTGCTGTGTAGTCCAGAATGCAAATGATTTTCCAAATATGTTATGTATTTATTTATAAACATCTTCAGATACATAAGCAACTAATATTAAGTGTAAAATGAAACAACTGAAAATTCAGGATGGTGTATGATATTTTATGTGGGGTTTAGTTCTCTTCTCAGTTTTTCAGGGAGGATGTTTTCTCTTTGTGGCAACAAGTAAATTTGCACAAGACTAGGAAACAGGCTCAAAACAGATATTATGTTCACCATATTCATGTACACAGTTTTGTGTTCATTAAAACTAGTCCATTAGGAATCTTGAGAAATGATTTTTTAACTAGGGAGGAAGAACCCATTATTTTAACAAAGGTAGCACTCGTACAATAAACAATACATCAGAGACCCAGCTCAAAGTGTCTGAGACACATCATTTGTCAGTTACATCCAAATTTCATTAGGAATGTCTCAAACACATGACTGTCTTCCATAGAGTGAGGACTTGGTTCTTTGAAATGTTTGTGGCACATTACTTTACATCTTCTACCTTACCTTTGTGTTCTTTGAGGCCAACCTTACTAAACTTGGTTTCAATGTGAAACCTACATACAGGCTGTGGTTAAACATTCTTTTCCATATGTTTCTTGAGGGTATTAGTCTTGTAAGAGAGCCTCGCTGAAGTTTTCAAAAGTAGAAGAGAGATTGCAGCAAAATGAACCTCAGTGTGTTAGCTGTGTAGGTGGTTGATAATACCCAGAATGAGATTTTTGCACTGCAGCGGAGGGTGTGCTGATATGAAAATTCCTGGCAGATTAAAACTGTGTGCCAGACCGAGACTCGAACTTGGGACCTTTGCCTTTCGTGGGCAAGTGGTTGATAGTTATTAATAAAATTTAAAGATCTGGATTTGAAAATCAGTTCTTCTTCTTCCTGCACCTTCTGGAAGGTTTTCTTCTTGGATGCTTCTTACCATTTGAAATTAGTGAAAAACCACTTTGGTCCATATGTCATCCATTCATCTGGCCACATGCCCTACCCATTCCAAGTCTGTTCATCGATCCATGTATTTATTTTTCTTTGCGCCTAGCAATTCCAGATGTGCATCTTCCATTAGTAACATTCAGCACTTGAATAAATTTAGCATCAGTTGTATATACATCACTATGAAAAATCTGAACTGGTAATATAAGCGGTTTGTAAAGTTTCCTTCTCAGACTCATTGTAAACTAAGATTTGAAAACACTATACAGTTTACAAAAAGCATTCAATGCAATTTTTATCGTCCACCCAGTCTTCAATTGCCCAAAATACAAAAATTCATTGACTGGTTCAGTGACTTCATTATTGAATTGTACTATTTTCTTTTAGAGGTGTAGATTACACATTATTTTAGTCTCATAATAACTGATTTCTACCATACTCTCAGACTTGTTCCATTAACTTCCTCCATTTGTTGTTGAAATTTATCTGCACTAATGGCAAACAGCAGTATTTCATCATCAGAATTAAAGTAATGAGACTCCTTGCATTAGCATAAATTCTTTTTTTCTTTCCAGCTTGCAAATCTTTAAACTTCCTCATGATAATAATTAAGGTGATATGGAACATCCTTGCCTGACTCTTCTTTCAGTTATAAATTTTCATTATCCTGATGCAGTTTGATAGAAGCAGTAGCATTGATTTAGATACATTCAGTATACTAGCTCTGTAATCTAGTCGTATGTAATTACTATTTGGTTTCAACACAGTTTTAATCTGATTAGAATGTTTGCAAATAAATTGTTTCACATTGAAATGTAATTATTGCAATATATTAACTTCTCTTATTGTTACTAAACGGTACAAGATTCAACAAGTATGATAAGAGCACATCTCCATTTTGGAATATGATGGAGAGAATTATCCGTATCAGAAACTCTTGAATTCTTTCAGCTTTTCTTTCCCACCGCACCATTGCCAACACTTCTTTTTCCTCCTTGCCTTTTTCATATTTCAGTGTCCATACTTGGTCAATTACAGTGCCTGCAGCCATTTATGTGCTGTTCTCTATCACGATTCTACGGAAAAGATCAAAGATTTAAAAGTTTTGACTGAATGCAGCCCACCCTACCCAGGCTGCCACTGCTGTTCATTCAAGATAAACAGGGGTATGTGCCCAGCAAATCCTCATTAGCTTCTTCAAAAGATTTACTACTATTATTATTATTGTGGATTCCTCCAAGTTGTGCTTTCCAAGAAATTAGGAAGATGCTTTTGCATAGAATTTAGCTTTGTGTATCACTTGTACTTTTTGCATGGAGTGAGTCTGTTAAAGTAGTTAAGACCAATTTTTCTCTTTGCAGTTACTTGCAATTTAAGGTTTTCTCAATAGTATGACTGTTTGAAGAATTCACAGATGTGCAGCCAAGTGTAATCAATGAAGGCAGCAATGGGGGGGGGGGGGGGGGAAATTGTGTAGGTTCATAATCTCAAACTTTCAAAAGTTATATCTGGCTGTACTACCATATTTTCTTCAGGAACCTATAACACTTCTAAAACTATGATTAGAAGATAAATGATGCAGAATGATGAGTCCACAGAATTTTTAAATGTGTATGATGGATGTGGGGAAAGGAGAAGCAACAGGACAAAGGGAGAACCAGAAAGAATAAAGAGTGAGGCAAGTATGAGAAAATTATAGACGTACAGAAACTACTAGGTTCCTAAAAAGTATTTAGTTTGTTCTTATAAGTATTTTGAGACATTTGACAGCTTGATTTGAGACCAGATGTCTTAAAAATGGAGTCCTAAGGTAGCAGAGGTAGATGGGCACACAGAAAACAGAAAGGGGGGGGGGGGGGAATAATTAGTGATGCAGAAAATACTGCTGAAGTATGGCAATATATAGCTGGTTCATCCCTGTTGCAAATGAATGGCATCTATGCCCATGTGACATTTTATGTCTATCAGTTTGCTAGGGAGTACCTGGAGAGAAGGCAAGTCCTACAAATCACAATCATTTTACACCAAATAAAAGATAAGACCACAGAAATAATGCAATGGTAGAAAAATTATGTACAGGTACTGTGAATGTACCAGAAAATTTGATTTCCGTAAAACTCTCTCTCTTCAAAGAATGTCCTAGATACCTAGCAATGAGAAATATGATATGCAATCATGTTGCAGATACCAAAGCAAAGAGACTGTTGCCAAATACAGCTAGATTTTATGAGAGATATATTCCAGTACATGTAGTACTTGCTATCTCAGCTTCTCATCCATTCACCTTGACAGAACCAAGTCGCATTTATAAGTTGACCATTATGCAAGTTGTGCTCAGTTTCTTTGTATTTTGATAATGCTTTATGTGAACTATCTTAAAAAACCACTACTAACATTATTTCATCTCTCTTGATGTTAGTGTTTTATTGCTTCTGCATTTCTGCAGTTCAGCACTGTAGGATATGCATTTTGTAGTGGTTTCTGCTATTTTTTAATTTGATTACTAGTATTACTTTATTGAACAGAAAGTTATTTTATGGGAATTTCATGTTCTTTGTAAGTGTATATTTATCAAAAAAAGTAATGCCCTCAGTATCATACAGATAAAATAAGGTTCATCCCTTAGTAGATACATGTAAACCAATTATGACCAAAAAGAAAAGATCACATTTTCTGAAGTAATCTGCAGTACCATAATACATTGTTATGGACCTGTGCCCTGATGCTGTATCTCACAGAAAATTGAGATATTGGAGTAAGCGAACGTTATTACTGAATGTAATAAATGTCTCGCAAGGAGAAAATGGCCTGAAATGAAACTGCATTCAAATATAAAGGTAGAAAAAGTGTCTGCTTACAGATCACAGCAGATAGTGAGTGATAAAAAACACACAGCTTTTCTAGCTTTTGGAACCTCCCTTTTCTTTATTTTATAATGAAAAAGAGTATGTGGAATCAAACAGTGGAAACTCCAGGTACGAATATCACCAATGTAGGAAAAGATAGATTGCTACTTACTATAAAGAAGACACATAAGCTGCAGGCAGGCACAATTAAAAGATACTTACATAGAGCTATCAGCCACAGCCTTCGTCAGCAAACACACACCATTTACACACATGAGCAAGTACAGATCATGCACACATGGCCACCAGCTCCAGCATCTTCGTTTGGAATGGCAAATAGTAATCTGTCTTTCCCTGCATTGTTCAAAAGAGTCTTTCAGTTATTTTAGGTTGTTACACATCTTTCCTCCCATTATAGAAACACAGTTAAATGCATCTTGGCTATCAACTGTAAACTGTGTGATTTTAATACCTGCAACAGAGCACCACTCCTTTATGCAACACATCACACTGTCGAGTATCACAGTCTTAAACCTCAGAAGCTACTTATACTTCAAATGAAATAACTTTGAGAGTGCGCATTTCACCTTATTGGCTCTTTGTTGATATACACAGAGCCTTGTTAAGTGTGACTGGCTGCACACTGGCAACAGTGTGCCATGCCACTTCAATCTGTCAATCATACAGCATCTGTTTTTATTTCTTTATTGTAGCTGGTAGGTGTGTTCTTCCCCAGCCCCTCCCTCCCTCCCTCCCTCACACTCACACACACACACACACACACACACACACACCATTCCTTCCTCCCTCCCTCCCTCCCTCCGCCTTCTGTTCCCCTTCTTTTGATGAATGAAGAAACCCTTGATTCCAAAAGCTAGCAAAAGGTGGGCATTTTTTCTGCTATTATCTGCATGAAATGTCATATTAGGCCAATATTTCAGTTCAGATCTCGTTTATAGTGTATATTAAAGTTATTGGTCAACTTAAATTTTTATAATTGTGAGCTTCCATTAACATAAATTTTATATATACAATATTGCTCCATAAAGCTGGCAATATTAATGGTTGTGTATAGAACTATAAAATTTTATTCCATAAATTTGTGAAAATAATTTTCACAACACAAAATTTTGTGTGTTTTGATATGATCTTAATTTTGTTTCATGAAAGAATATTGTCCTGTTCATTTGAAAATGATATATTGTATAAAAAAAAAAAAAAAAAAAAAATAAAATAAATAAAAAAACATACATTGCACTAAAAACGTGTATTACTTTTAACTTATAATGTACTGTCATTCATACAAAAACTTCATTGATGGTTGTGAAATGTTTGACAAATATTAAACCATGCATCAGTATTAAAGCTTGTATCAGAGATATTTCTTTCGCTTCATGAGTGCTGGAATCAATTTCTCTCCAGGGAATTTGTGCCACACAGTGGAACATATGTTTAATTGTTGTACATGAAATATCAGACTTGATAGAGAAACTTCAAACAACTTCATCAGTCATTAAAGCTAAATTCTGTGTTGCACAGTCCTCCAAACAAGTCAGTAGTTAGTTAATCTCTTTTTGAAAAGTTACTTATCTTGACCTAAAATTATTCACCAAAGACAATTTTGACACACTTCATAGACAAACATTTCTGATTTACCATGAAACACCACAAAATTGCTCAAAAGCTTAGGAAAAGGATAGTCAGGTGCCAAGATAGAAGAGAACTGGGTATGAAAGGGGAACGGGTTGAAACAGATGTAGCTGCATAGGTCTGACTGAAAACGAGTCAACTGGGACAGATCGACCACCGCGGCACCCTCAGTCAATGATGTCATCTGGATGCGGCATGGAGGAGAGTTAGGTCCACTTTACCAGCCACTGGTAGCTCTGTATATATTAGAGCCACTATTTCTCATTCAGCTAGCTCCTCAGCTGGCATCATGAGAGTGAGTGGACCCTGTTCCAGACCTCCAAACAAGGAAAAATTCCTGGCAGTCCCGGATTTGAACCTGGGCCCTCCACATGACAGTCAGCCGCACTGACTCGTCAGCTAAAGAGGCAGATGAAACAGGCATATATAAAGAGAAATTCATGGAAAGATAATAGTAACAGCCACAGTAAACGGAACTACTGCTGATAATTTGAAGCTATTCAAGAAACAACTCGATGTTATAATCTTCTAACTATATTGATGTTATATTAGGTTAAATAAAACTGAGAAAATAACAGTCTCCTCCTACTTCTTGTTTTTATTTTTAAAGTAGCATCAAACCTGGCAATTTTATGACATTAAATGTATAGCTTGAGTAAAATGTTTTGGGCAGTTAATGTTAAGATTTGTTCATTTGCTCACTTATTTTGTTCTGGAAATTCCATCGTGAAGGAAAGTCTTCAGGAATGTGAAACAAGTCGCATTACCATTAACAGTGAGAAGCAGCCACTGCAGATTATGACTCGCACCGATCCATCCACAACAATAATTATGGCAATTATTTGTAGATTACTTTATATATGTACATTAGGAAAAAAAAAACAACTGCTTTGAAAAAATGCCACTGCTTCCCATTTCATACATAATTAGGTTTGTACAGAACCCTTACAGTGGAAATCCTATTTGCACTAGTCCGGTTTTATTTTATATGTTAACATTTCAGTTGGGTCCAAAGTAATTAAATATAAATAGTAAGTCATAACTCAAGTAGAAAATGATGTTAACTTCGACAATAAATAAAATTTTCTTTTAACATGCTTCTTGTTTGGCTAATTCATGATGCCCTTTGTTGTGCTTGAGTCTAATTCAATAAACACTTTTGAACTAAATTCGTTTTGTAGATCAGATTTCATTTAAAACTTATTTCTTATTAACCATAAGTGTAACGAACAGTAAATGTCCTGGTGAGTTTGGGGAGGAGGGTGCACACCCCTGTTCACTTGTGTGTGCCAGTCAAAGGCATAGATCTTTGCCCGATATTCAGCTGTCTACATTACATTTTTTTTTTTTTAATGTCACGATATTGGCGTAATAAGTGGAAACAAAGAAAAAATACAATTCATGACAATTTCCTACAGAAACATTGCAAGGAAAGCAGGATTAGAAATTAATGAGAAGAAAACAGAGTACATGGTCGTGAGTAAGGCACTCAACGATGGTAGCCACTGACAGTTGATCATCTCACTTTTAAAAGAGTAGACACCTTCAAATATTTGGGAAGCATCATCAATCAACAGAATAAAATGGAAATCGAAATTAAAGCGAGGATAGCAGCAGCGAATAAAGCTTATTTTGGCCTACAAGATGTGTTATCCAGTAGAGCTGTTTCCAGAAGCTTCAGACTTAGGCTATATCAGAGTGTAATTCTGTCTGTAGCTCTATATGGGTCAGCTTCACATTTAGAAAAGCAGGTGAACAAAAATTACTATTTTATGAAAAGAAAATATTATGGAGACTTCTTGGACCCAAGAGAGACACAGGAACACAGGAGTGGAGAATACTTAAAAACCAGGAACTGAAGGAGCTACAACAAAGGGCTGATATTAGTCCAAGGATCAAGAGGAGGAGACTGATGTAGGCTAGACATCTAATTAGGATGGAGGGAGGAACGGCTACCTAAAGTAGCATTATCTGGAGCCATAGGGGGCAGAAGGAAGCGAGAAAGGCCACAAACCAGATAGAAGGATGACATCAATGAGGACACGGTGGCATTGGGCCTGGGTAAAGGAGAATGGAATACGAAAGCCAGGAACAGAGAGCACTGGAAGAGGAATGTAGAGAATGCATATGGTCTCTAAGGCCCAAGCGACAGATGATGATGATGATGATATGTCACCAAAAAATATATATCATTCAATAACATGGAATGACAGATGCAAAAAGTGTAAGGATTTTCCACAACAGACTTAAGGCTTATATGGAATGTAGTGAAAAGACAGACAAGATGGCCTACCACACAACAGGATGACATCATCACTGAATTGAATGGAAGGGCTATAAAGGATGACTCACAGATAGCAAAAATATATAATAATCATTTCTGAATTAGTGCACTAAACATAGGAACAAACAGTACAAAAGAAACTATGCAGCAGTATGGTGAAAAAGCAACTCATAAAATTCAATCATACCGATATATCAGTAATTTCTCTAGCTGAAATTAAGAAAATTATATATTCTCTCAAAAATAAAATCTCATCTTAACTTGATGGTGTTTTCAATGGTGTACTAAAGATTTTATAATAAGCCCTGTCTTATCTGAGATAGGTAATGCAATACTAACTCAACGTATTTTTTCAGAGAGACTGAAATATGCCATTGTTAAACCCTAAACCCCTCCACAAGAAAGGTACAGAGATGTTAATAATTACCAGCCTGCATCATCATTTTCCAGAATTTTTGAGAAGGTAGTGCATCCTTGAATGGTGTCTTACCTAAGCAACAGTAATAGCCTTAGTAAATCACAGTTTGGATTTCAGAAGAGTTGTCCTAATGAGAATGCAATTTACATGTTCACTCCCCAAATTTTGCAAGCATTAAATAACAAAACAGCAATGGTTGGTATTTTCTGCGACTTATCTAAGGCGATAAACTGAGTTAATCACAATATTCTCCTAGGTGAACTGAGGTGTTACGGGATTGGTGGTGCACCCAACCAATATATAATGGCTTATCTAACCCAGAGAACACAGATAGTTGTAGTTAGTAATTCAACCAATGTAATCCAGGGACATTATACTGACTGAGGAGAAATCATAGGTCCACTATCATTCCTCATATGCGTAAATGATCTTCCATCTAATACACAAGGAGAAGAATTAGCTCTGTTTGCGATGACACTAGTATTGTAATAATTCCAAGCATACATACAGAAACAAAATAAATGATGAACAAAGTTCTTAGATGTGTCATTCAGTGGTTTTCTGTGAATGGTCTCACCTGCAATTTAAAAAAGTCACAACATACTCAGTTCTGCACATCTAGAGGTGCTACATCAGTGATAAATATAATAAATATGTTGGAAACTTTGAAATTCTTTGGTGTCTATAAAGAGTATGACTGAAACTAGAAAAAGCTCCTTTTGGAACTCCTGAAACAACTTGGTTCAGCAAGGTTTGCACTTGGAATAATTGCAGATCTTGGGGAGAGACAAATCGATAAGTTGACATACTTTGCATATTTTCATTCAGCAATAATGGTATGGGGTAACACATCTTTAAGATTGTTGTTGTTGTTGTCTTCAGTCCTGAGACTGGTTTGATGCAGCTCTCCATGCTACTCTATCCTGTGCAAGCTGCTTCATCTCCCAGTACCTACTGCAACCTATATCCTTTTGAATCTGATTAGTGTATTTATATCTTGGTCTCCCTCTACGATTTTTACCCTCCACGCTGCCCTCCAATGCTAAATTTGTGATCCCTTGATGCCTCAAAACATGTCCTACCAACCGATCCCTTCTTCTAGTCAAGTTGTGCCACAAACTTCTCTTCTCCCCAATCCTATTCAATACCTCCTCATTAGTTACGTGATCTATCCACCTTATCTTCAGTATTCTTCTGTAGCACCACATTTCGAAAGCTTCTATTCTCTTCTTGTCCAAACTAGTTATCGTCCATGTTTCACTTCCATACATGGCTATACTCCAAACAAATACTTTCAGAAACGACTTCCTGATACATAAATCTATATTCGATGTTAACAAATTTCTCTTCTTCAGAAACGCTTTCCTTGCCATTGCCAGTCTACATTTTATATCCTCTCTACTTCGACCATCATCAGTTATTTTACTTCCTAAATAGCAAAACTCCTTTACTACTTTAAGTGTCTCATTTCCTAATCTAATTCCCTCAGCATCACCCGACTTAATTCGACTACATTCCATTATCCTCATTTTGCTTATGTTGATGTTCATCTTATACCCTCTTTTCAAGACACTGTCCATTCCGTTCAACTGCTCTTCCTAGTCCTTTGCCGTCTCTGACAGAATTACAATGTCATCGGCGAACCTCAAAGTTTTTACTTCTTCTCCGTGAATTTTAATACCTACTCCAAATTTTTCTTTCGTTTCCTTTACTGCTTGCTCAATATACAGATTGAATAACATCGGGGAGAGGCTACAACCCTGTCTCACTCCTTTCCCAACCACTGCTTCCCTTTCATGCCCCTCGACTCTAATAACTGGTTTCTGTACAAATTGTAAATAGCTTTTTGGTCCCTGTATTTTACCCCTGCCACATTCAGAATTTGAAAGAGAGTATTCCAGTCAACATTATCAAAAGCTTTCTCTATGTCTACAAATGCTAGAAATGTAGGTTTGCCTTTTCTTAATCTTTCTTCTAAGATAAGTCGTAAGGTCAGTATTGCCTCACGTGTTCCAACATTTCTACGGAATCCAAACTGATCCTCCCCGAGGTCCGCATCTACCAGTTTTTCCATTCGTCTGTAAAGAATTCGCGTTAGTATTTTGCAGCTGTGACTTATTAAACTGATAGTTCGATAATTTTCACGTCTGTCAACACCTGCTTACTTTGGGATTGGAATTATTATATTCTTCTTGAAGTCTGAGGGTATTTCACCTGTCTCATACATCTTGCTCACCAGCTGGTAGAGTTTTGTCATGACTGGCTCTCCCAAGGCCGTCAGTAGTTCTAATGGAATGTTGTCTACTCCGGGGGCCTTGTTTCGACTCAGGTCTTTCAGTGCTCTGTCAAACTCTTCACGCAGTATCTTACCTCCCATTTCGTCTTCATCTACATCCTCTTCCATTTCCATAATATTGTCCTCAAGTACATCGCCCTTGTATAAACCTTCTATATACTCCTTCCACCTTTCTGGCTTCCCTTCTTTGCTTAGAACTGGGTTGCCGTCTAAGCTCTTGATATTCATACACATGGTTCTCTTCTCTCCAAGGGTCTCGTTAATTTTCCTGTAAGCTGTATCTATCTTACCCCTAGTGACATAAGCTTCTACATCCTTACATTTGTCCTCTAGCCATCCCTGCTTAGCCATTTTGCACTTCCTGTCGATTTCATTTTTGAGATGTTTGTATTCCTTTTTGCCTGCTTCATTTACTGCATTTTTATATTTTCTCCTTTCATCATTAAATTCAATATTTCTTCTGTTACCCAAGGATTTCTAGCAGCCCTCGTCTTTTTACCTACTTTATCCTCTGCTGTCTTCACTACTTCATCCCTCAGAGCTACCCATTCTTCTTCTACTGTGTTTCTTTCCCCCATTGCTGTCAATTGTTCCCTTATGCTCTCCTTGAAACTCTGTACAACCTCTGGTTCTTTCAGCTTATCCAGTTCCCATGTCCTTAAATTCCCACCTTTTTGCAGTTTCTTCAGTTTTAACCTACAGGTCATAACCAATAGATTGTGGTCCACATCTGCCCCTGGAAATGTCCTACAATTTAAAACCTGATTCCTAAATCTCTGTCTTACCATTATATAATCTATCTGATACCTTTTAGCATCTCCAGGATTCTTCCATGTATACAACCTTCTTTTATGATTCTTGAACCAAGTGTTAGCTATGATTAAGTTATGCTCTGTGCAAAATTCTACCAGACGTCTTCCTCTTTCATTTCTTAGCCCCAATCCATAATCACCTACTATGTTTCCTTCTCTCCCTTTTCCTACTGACGAATTCCAGTCACCCATGACTATTAAATTTTCGTCTCCCTTCACTACCTGAATAATTTCTTTTATCTCATCATACATTTCATCAATTTCTTCATCATCTGCAGAGCTAGTTGGCATATAAACTTGTACTACTGTAGTAGGCATGGGCTTTGTGTCTATCTTGGCCACAATAATGCGTTCACTATGCTGTTTGTAGTATCTTACCCGCACTCCTATTTTTTTATTCATTATTAAACCTACTCCTTCATTACCCCTATTTGATTTTGTATTTATAACCCTGTATTCACCTGACCAAAAGTCTTGTTCCTCCTGCCACCGAACTTCACTAATTCCCACTATATCTAACTTTAACCTATCCATTTCCCTTTTTAAATTTTCTAACCTACCTGCCCGATTAAGGGATCTGACATTCCACGCTCCGATCCGTAGAACGCCAGTTTTCTTTCTCCTGATAACGACGTCCTCCTGAGTAGTCCCCGCCCGGAGATCCGAATGGGGGACTATTTTACCTCCGGAATATTTTACCCAAGAGGACGTCATCATCATTTAATCATACAGTAAAGCTGCATGTCCTCGGGAAAAATTACAGCTGTAGTTTCCCCTTGGTTTCAGCCGTTAGCAGTACCAGCACAACAAGGCCGTTTTGGTTAATGTTGCTAGGCCAGATCAGTCAATCATCCAGAGTGTTGCCCCTGCAACTACTGAAAAGGCTGCTGCCTCTCTTCAGGAACCACATGTTTGTCTGGCCTCTCAACAGATACCCCTCCATTGTGGTTGCACCTACGGTACGGCCATCTGTATCGCTGAGGCACGCAAGCCTCCCCACCAACGGCAAGGTCCATGGTTCATGGACTATCTTTAAGATAGTAATTCTTTATTGGGTAAAAATTTTCTGTAAGAATAACATGTGATGCTCACCCATGCTCGTCTTGTAGACATCTGTTTAAGGAGTTTGACATGCTGGCTACTGCTACACAGTACATTTATTCCCTTATGAAATTTGTTGTAAATAATCCATTGCTGTTCAAAGGGAACAATGAAGTACATAATTACAATATTAGAAGAAAAAACTACATTCATTATGCGACATTAATGTAGCACTGAGCACAAAAAGGTGTGCACAATGTTGCAGCCACGAGTTTTAATGACTTTACAAATTTCTGTTATTGTCATGTATGGAAGATGGTAGGTAGGAATTATTAAGTCACATCTGTATGTCTCTCTTAATAATAATAAACACTTGTAAATGACAAGCATTTGGGCATATTTACAGTAAATGATAAGCATTTGGGCACATTTACAAAATAATTTGAGATGTTAATATAAAATGATTCATTTCACATCATTAAAATTTATCATGCAAATGATCCCTGGAATGTGAAACTAACTAACTGTGTATCAGTGCAGAGATTCTTCTATGTTTAGTACAAATTGAACTGAGTTTTCTGATTATAAATTTTATAGCAGATGATCCTACATTTTGTGTGTGTGTGTGTGTGTGTGTGTGTGAGAGAGAGAGAGAGAGAGAGAGAGAGAGAGAGAGAGAGAGAGAGAGAGAGAGTATCGACTTTGTAAGCCTGCAGGTCATTGTTATTTTCTAATGAAGATCTTACATTGAACCAAACCATAAAGAGTGTTGGCGTCGCTCCCAGTTTGATCCACCAAAACCACTAGAGAATGACCCTGTTTAAATACGTTTGCAGGATTTCACCATTTATGCTCACTTGCTTTGTATATAGTCCTGAAACGAGAGGATAGCAGCTAGTTTACCTACAGATTAGCTCTGTTTTATCTAACAATGTGACAACTGTATTATATCTTCTGTGAAATGTCAGCCTTATTCCCTAAAATTTTAGGGAGAAGTTTTTAATGTACTATCAGGGTGGCTGACTCATCTATGTTCTTTGTAAGTGAGTCAACTACATATCCCTGTGTAATCATTTTAGCTTTCCAGTTGTATTACTTTCGTTTTAATTGAAAGATTTGAACATTTGATGAAATTTTATGTAAACACACACACACACACACACACACACACACATATGTTCTCAGTTCTAATAACTCCATCATTATTTTGTCAGCAGATAAGATATTTGACCAGCAGAATTTCATGATGGAGGCACAGTACCAGCTCTGACACTTCTGTTCACAATATTTGACACCATTACCCACTTTAATGAGTTCACACAAGTTTGCGATCTTTAGTTCAGGAGCAATGTCAAAAACTTAAAAGTAAAAAAACTATTCAAAGCTATTGTAGATTTAGAGAAATCTTTTGACAACACAGAGAAGGGAATTAAAGTTCAAGGAGAAAAGTTAAAAACTTCAAGGTTGCTGATGATACAGTAATTATGTCACAATTGGTCGAGGACTTGGAAGTATTTTCTGAAGGTGTGTAACTTTTGTGGAAGTGAAACTTGGGCAATAAGCAATTCAGACAAGTAGAATATAGAAACTTTTGAAATGTGGTTCTGCAAAAGAATGCTGAAGATTAGACCGAACGCAAGTTGGCGCAGTGGTTAGCACACTGGACTTGCATTCGGGAGGATGATGGTTCAAACCCGTGTATAGTCATCCTGATTTAGGTTTTCTGTGATTTCCCTTAAGCACTTCAGAAGAATGCCAGGACGATTCCTTTGAAAAGGCACAGCTGATTTCCTTCCCCCTCCTTCCCTAATCTGAGCTTGTGCTCTAATGACCTCATTGTGAATGAGACGTTAAATAGTAATCTCCTCCTCCTCCTCCTCCTCCTCCTCCTCCTCCTGAGGATTATATGGGTAGATCATGTAACAGAAGAGGAGGTACTGAAGTGAAGAAATGAACTGGAGAAAAACGAAATTTATTGCACAACTTGACTAAAAGAAGGGATCAGTTGATAGATGAAGAGGCGTGCGCAGGATAGTCAAGCATGGAGAGCTGCGTCAGACTAGTCTTTGGACTGAAGACCATAACAGCAACAGTGGCTTTCAAAATTTGCTTCATCATGGAAGAAAGAAGAATTGGCTGGGGAAGGATAGGGAAGAGTGTCAGGTCACGGGGATCACCTGATGTGAGAAGAAGGAGGTGGTCTGGGTTCATACTTCATGGAAACATGTCACTCAGGCCCAGAATTGAGAGGGACAGGCAGTTTTCCCGTGGCACCTGGAAGTATTGTCACCTAGTGGTGCCTGCCAAGGTAATGGTTCATCAGTGACAAAAATTTTGGATCCCAGAAGTTCACATGTGTAAGCAAAACAAACAAATAAAATCAGAGATCTGCAAGTTATATCACATATTGAGTGTGTGTATGTCACTGTCTGTTCAGAGTGCATATGTCATTGTCTGCTCTGTCTTAACAAAATATCTGGAGCCATTTGTCATGAAATATAAAAACTTTTCGCGTATTCTCCTTCGACTGAAAATGCCAGATTGTTCTGCACTCTAAAAGATTACAATAGCCTTATACCTTCAATTCATGATATTCTTTTCATCTCATTAGTCAATGTCAAAAACGACTAAAACTATGATATTCACATTGCCTACCTGAGAGCAAATAATGTATAAAAATGTTATACAAACTACTTCCTCAGTTATGTGCATTGAAGATTGTAGGAATGTGTTAGGTGGTAGCATTGGTGTGTTTGGTGATTAACAAATACAATGTTTCAATAGTTTTGAGTGTTATTGTTCAAGAAATTGTCCTTCATTTCCTCCATATTGCACAAAAGTAATATGATATGCATTCCTGCCCTCCAACTGACTCAGATTCTGGGTATAATCTTGTCTACCTGTGTCCTTTTACTAGCACATACTTGATTCCCACAGTTCATGTGACTCAACACAGAAAGTATTTACATGTTTTTCGTTCTGTCCAATGTGTCGCATTAGCTTCTAAGTGTTTTCTGTATTGACAGATTATTGTTTCTTCACACTAAGAGTTGTTCTTTTCCTTCATTCAATGCACATTTTGCTGTTGCATTTCTGTTTCTGATTTCTGTGATTCATATGTTGAAATCTATAATTAAGTTGATTTGATGACAAAATTTATCAGCTTTTTCTGTTTTACCTGTGAGCAGTAAGTTTTTGAGTGAGCTTATTTTCATAGCTACACATCACATTGTATGGCCTGAAAGTGTGAAGCCAAGTATTAATCTCTTACACCAACTGCCCAAACTGACTTGAAAATTGTTTAGTGTTCCTCAGATGGAGCTACAATAAAGTTCTTGTGAAATTTAAATGGAATTCCTGCCGTTTGTTCCATCTCAAAATTAGTATTCAAAAGATAAAACTGAATAAATGGAGTTGTTACAGAAATAAATCACAATTTTGATTGTTAAGGCGCAATAGGCTATTTGTTCATGATGGTGAAACTGACATGTTCTGGGTCTTAGTAAAATGCTACAAAAAATGACAGATTGTAATAATGAGACACAAGTGATCAGTTATACATTTCTCTTCTTATTGTAGCCAATGTTTACTTAGTCTGATAATTCATTTACTAATGTATTGAAAGTATATTCTGCCTCCTTCCCAAACCCCACTTTTCCTAACTTCCTGCAACGTGTCATATCTCAACAAATGTAGCTTAGTACAATTTATGTTTTGAATCAGTATTGCAGATAGCTAACTATAGTCTCATTACATCAGCTGGAATGTAATTAGCATCATTTTCACACATGATTTGCCTGTCAGAATTGACTGCAAATTATCGTTAACTAGTATTCATTAAAAGTGAAGAATCAGGAAATAAATTTTAGTTCCACCGGCAGGGCGTTTCAGAAATACATTTATTAAGTTTGGGGGCATATCAGTTACATAAAAATGAGAAAAACATCTATGTAAACAAATATACAAAAAAATTGATTCTGATTGTGAGTTATAATGACAGCCCAACTCTTGGTGCAAAAATGGTGTTTATGTGGCAAAAATGCAGTGAGAACAATTACAGACATTCCAAACAGAGTCTTGCCAGTCACATTTCAAAGAACTAAAAATATCAACTGTAGCTTTCCACTTTATTAAAGTCTGTCTCTTCTCAATGAAAAATCAGCCAGAGACTTTAACTTACAGTAGCTCTATCCACAATTATTGGACAAGAAAAAGAAATAATATAGATTTAGAATATGCCAGTATATTTTAAATATGCTGGTGTGAAGCTATATAATAAACTACCTCTTACAGTGAGACACCTATCATACAATTCCTTTTCAGAGGGATGTACAGAACCTATTAATCAATAGCTGTGTGTATGAAGTAGAATAAGTCTATAATACTATGGTGATGCTAAATGTAACATTTAATTTTAATGTAAAATACAAATTTTAATTCTTAATGTAAAATCTTATTACTATACACATGTCCAAACCTGTCCATGTACATGATCAGTGGTTGATGAGTAAATATGAAATATCAAGGGTGAACATAAACTTATAATCGTATCCTTATGAGGACCCCAGTACTTACTCCAGATGTAGCCAAAAACATTATAGAAAACTAAATAAAGCTCACTGGTATATAAGTTCCTCAATCATATTGTCATCATCAGAGGAGACTTTAATCATCCAACAATCAGTTGGAAATATTAGTTTGTAAGAGATGAGCATGGCCAGAAGACCTGTGAAACTTTGCTAAATGTGTTCTCTGAGAACTACCTAGAACAGATAGATAAGAAGCTTACCCATGATGGAACTACATTTGGTGTAATGCCAACAAATAGATCTGACCTCTTTGAAGATGCCCACATCAAAACTGGTATCTGCAACCATAAGGCAGTTATAGCAAGAGTGATTACCAAAATAATAAAGACAACTAAAATAAATAGGATTTACATGTTCAGCAAAATGGATAAAGAGGCAGTAGTGTCATCTGTCAATGAGAAGTGTGAATCATTTAGTTCTGGACAGAAGCATGTAGAAAAATTATACCTCAGTTTAAAAGAATACTTGGCCATGCACATGATAGGTGTGTGCCTAGTATAACTGTACTCAAAGGAAGAGATCTTCTATGGTGTGCAACCACCTGTACAGAAACTTTTGAAGAAACAAACTACTGCATAATGGATGTAAAACAAAGCATTGGGCTATAGATAGAGGGATGCTGAATGAAACACATTTGGCTGTCAAGAGGACAATGCGTGAAGTCTTCTTCAACTATCATAGCAGAATATTATTGAAAAAACTATTACAAAACCAAAAGACATTTTGATTAAATGTAAAAACTGTTAGTGGTACCAGTGTAAAAGTCCAGAAACTGATGGATGAGACAGGATATGAAATTGAGAGTAGAAAAGCAAAAGCAAAAATGCTCAACTCCATTTCCAAATGTTCCTTTACAAAGAAATATCCATGAGAAGTACTGCCTCAATATAATTCTTGCACCACTGCTAAGATGATATAGATGTTAGTAAAGTTGTGTTGAGAAGCAACTGAGATCACAAAAATCAAGCAAGGCTCCAGGGCCAGATAAAATCTCTGTCAGATTCTACACCAAATTTGGAGCTGAATTATCCCCTTTTTTAACCACAACCTTCTATAGATCTCTCAAACAAAAACTACATCCAGTAGTTGAAAAAAAAACACAAGTTGCGCATATATACAACAATGGTGGCAACCCTGATCCACAAAATTGTCAGCCAATATCCTTAAAATCAATTTGTTTTGGAATCTTATAGCATATTCTAAACTGAAATTTTATGAGGTTTCTTGGGTAGAATTACCTTCTCAATGTCAACCAACATGGTTCCCAAAAATATCCATCACATGAAACCCAACTCACACTCTTCTCACATGACATCCACAAAGCTGTGGATAAAGGCAGTCAGGTAGACACAGTATTTCTTCATTTCCAGAAATCATTTAACTAGTTGCACACCTACACTTAATTTCAAAAGTATCATGGTATGGGGCATTAAGCAGAATTTTTGACTGGATTGAGGATTTCTTTGTAGAGGGGATGCAGCATGTTACCTTGGCTGGAGAATCATCAACAGATAAAGAAGTAACATCAGATGAGTCCATGTTTATTAATGTCCTTGCAGACAATATTAACAGTAACATCAGACTTTCCACAGATGACACAGTTATTTATAATAAAGTACCTTCTGAAAAAATCCACACCAATGTTCAGTCTGATCCTGTTAAAATTTCAATGTGGTGCAAAGATTGGCAACTTGCTTTAAATGTTCAGAAAGTTAAAATGTGCATTTCCTAAAACCAAGAGACATAGTGTCCTATGACTACAGTATCAACAAGTCACAACTGAAATTGATCAGTTCATAGAAATACCTGTGTGTAATAACTTGTAGGGATGTTAAAACTTCATGGGAGGTTAAAACTGTGCGCCGGACCAAGACTCAAACTCGGGACCTTTGCCTTGTGTGGGCAAGTGCTCTACCAACTGAGCTACCCAAGCACGACTCACGACCCCCCCCCCCCCCTCACAATTTTACTTCCACCAGTACTCGTCTCCTACCTCCCAAACTCTACAAAAGATCCCGAGTTCGAGTCTTGGTCCGGCACACAGTTTTAATCTGCCAGGAAGCTTCATATCAGCGCACAGTCTGCTGCAGAGTGAAAATTTCATTCTGTAGGGATATTGAACAAAACAATGGCATAGGCTTATTTGGAGGTAAAGCTGGTGGCAGACTTTGGTTCATTGGTAAAATAAATCCGTCTACAAAGTATCTTTGTTACAAAATACTCATCTGAGCCATCCTAGAATGTTGCTTAAGTGTGAGGGTCCTTACCAAACAGAAATAACAGAGGATGTTGGAGGTATACAGAGAAGGGCAGCATAATTGATCACAGGTTTTTGACCCATGGAAGAGTGTCCTTGAGGTGATAAAACCTCAACTGAAGTTCCAAGAAACACCTTTCAATGACGACTCTAGAAAATACTACAACCCCTTATGTATCACTCCCCTACGTATCATGAGATCAAGATTAGACTAATTACACTAACTGCAGCATGCACAGGAGCATCATTCTTTCTGTGCTCCATATGTATGTGAGTGGAACATGAAGAAGCCATAATAACCATTAAACTCATAACCATTAAACTCATAAGTACACTCACACACGCACACATATCCATCCGCACATACACAGACATAAGCAGACATCCGCTTGTGTCTGTGTATGTGTGGATGGATATGTGTGCATGTGTGTGTGTGCGAGTGTACACCTGTCCTTTTTTTCCCCCTAAGGGAAGTCTTTCCGCTCCCGGGATTGGAATGACTCCTTACCCTCTCCCTTAAAACCCACATCCTTTCGTCTTTCCCTCTCCTTCCTGAAGAAGCAACCATCGGTTGTGAAAGCTAGTAATTCTGTGTGTGTGTTTGTGTGTTTTGTTCATTGTGCCTGTCTGCCGGCACTTTCCCGCTTGGTAAGTCTTGGAATCTGTGTTTTTATTATAATTTTTTAATGTTGATTGGCATGACTTAAGTTGTACAGTTCTGTTGAAAACTACATCTTTTGTTTGGTGTTTTGTTGAAAGCCAGATAGATGTTTATAAGAAGTGTAACCCAGATCCAACCTTTGTTTATTGGATGTAGTATCAGAATCAGAATTTTTATTATCCCATAACGTACAAAGTCAAATCACAGATCTGATGTACTGGGGACTCGTCAACATTACATTTACATTACAATTTCAATTTGTATATACAGTTTTACAAAAACAACATATCAACACTCCAGTTTACATGTATCACAAAGTAATATAGAACAGCAGTGTTTATGTAGTAAACATATTTTTAAAATCATTTATTTTACACAGAACTGCTAAGCTTAATTTACAGGTGATGTTTCCTTGCTCAGACTTCCACATCATCATTCATAAATTCTTCTATGGAGTAATAACATTTCTCCACTAGTAACTTGTGCAGGTTTGGTTTCAGTTGCCCTAGCTCCATGCTGTTTATTTGTTTCTTTTTTAGCATGTTGTAGATTTTCATGCCCATATATTCTGGGGTTTGTGCATATAACTTTAATCTATGAGTAGGAAGCATGAAGTTTGTCTTATTTCTAGTGCTGTATTGATGCTTAAAATTGTTCCTGAAATCACACTGACAGGTACAAATGACTGTTAAGAGCATATGATGGTAACAAGTCTATCCTTGTGTCCCCAGAATGACATAATGGCATACTTGTGTGGCACTAGTATTCCAGAGTTTGTCACAGACTCCACACTCCAACGTGTTGGGTATGTCTTTTTTTCTTCAGCTCATCAAAGATGTACAACTGACATAGAAACATTTGGCTTCTAAGCTATATAGCAATTGCTAAACTAAATTGTTTCTGATCATACTCACAGTATATCATTCAGCAAAGTGAGTCCTAGATCTGTCAGTAGTGAGAACTGACTTGGTCACATGACTAGATACAGCCATGCTCCATTTAAAATAGTGGTACTGTTATCTGGCAGTGGAAGCTTGTTGTAAATAAAAGTAAATTTATTGTTTACAAGAAAGAGAAAACTCTGATGGTGAAAATAAAAAAGGCGACGAAATGTGCAAGCAAAATGTTAAAAAGACAGCTGGCTGGTGATGTGCAAATTATCACACGAGTATCATACTGCTGGAATAGAAGTTATTAACCCAAAGTGCACATAATAAATATATGAAGATGGTATCCATTCTTTGGGAAATGTCCAAAAGAACAGATACCATTTTCATATAGGTAAAGGCTTACTGGCCAGTGATCTTAATCCAGGGATTAAAGTGTCTAGTGGCAGAAAGAGACAGGTTAACATAATTCAGAAAACAGAAGTCAGAAGTCAAGATCTGAAACTCCCTTATCATATCCTCCACGCTCATCAAAAAGTAAAATTCATGCATTATACTAAAAAAAATTCAAAGAATAACGCAAAAACTATTTGTTACATTATTAAACAACACACACACACACACACACACACACACACACACACACAATCCCCAAATTAAATTGAGCCCCAAGAAAATAGTTCTACCAGAAGTGGTGACACTTTCAAATCATTGGGCACCAAATTCAATGATTACTTCCTCATAGTGACTGTAAGCACTGCATCCAGCAGTGAATCACCAAATACAGATTTCAGATTTATTTGTGCAGATATGCACTACCAACAGATAATAGCTTCAAAATTACAACGCCTGAGAAAATTACAGAATTCATCAGACTACTAAGAAGTAGCAATTCTGCTGGTTATGTCAGTATTTCAAGCAGAATATTACAGTCTTTTACTGATTTCATAGGATTACCTCTAAACTACTGGTCTCTTTGCAATCAATCAATGACTCAATACATATTTCTTAAAAAAAACTTAAATAAAGCTGGAATCAGACGTTTTCCTTGACCTATACAGCATACAGTTCCACACATCTGCTTTTACCCATGATGTCATCAGTACGGCACAAACATCGACTTCCAGCATATAGAAAACAGCGTCAATGACGTCATGACATACACATGCTAACAAATAGGAACAAAAATAAAAATGACACAAGAATGCTTCACTCCAACAATAAAATGAAATTACAGGACAATGTGAGAAATAGGAGGTTTAGGAAGGACACATGTTAAATGTACAACAATAAAAAAACAACACACCATCCCAAAAAAATACTATAAAAAAAATTCTGAACTTACAACACTTCGCTCAATGTATTTACCTCAAACAAAATCCACGATACCAAAAAGCAACACCTGCAACTCCAAAAAGCAGAATCAGATATTTTCATTGACCCAAATAACCTCTAAACACCTCCCACAACCCATACCCTGCCCCATCTACCCTACAAACAATACTCTCGACCTCACCTCCCCCCCCCCCCCTCCCACAATCCAACCCCCTCAACTCACCATTGTGGCCTGTACATCCTCCCCACAGCTCTCAAAAGAACACGAAAACTGCAAAAATTATCCGGGATTCCTTTCTGCAGCAGTACTCTTCTATATCAGATTGCTGGTTGGATGAATGCCTCTTCCCCCTCCCTATAACAGATCTAATTGCCCCCAAAAATCTCTCTATGGTATTAGTGCAAGCCCCAGCGTGACAATCTTTAAACTG
This sequence comes from Schistocerca gregaria, assembly GCF_023897955.1. Taxonomy (NCBI): domain Eukaryota; kingdom Metazoa; phylum Arthropoda; class Insecta; order Orthoptera; family Acrididae; genus Schistocerca; species Schistocerca gregaria. The sequence goes on from NC_064925.1 coordinate 260,252,648, forward strand.
AATACTATGATTGGTTGATTGATTGATTTTTATTGTTGTAGAGACCTCAGAGATCATTTGAGGCATTACAAAAGTCAATCTTACATAGTATAAATGTTACATAAATAATTACAAAAACAAAAAAAATTACACAATATAAATATTACACAAATGATTATGGTACCTTCACACAAAAACAAAACAGAGAAACTTCTGGTACAAATTGATATTGCATAGTAATTTTAGCCAATTACAGACTTACTGATATATAGAAGCATATAAAAACTGATTACCAAGTGTTCATAGCCCCTCTTCCCCAAACTCCTATATGACAAAAGTGCATCTGACATAAAAGTACCACAGTATACTGAGTATATTCCTGAATAAACCCCACAAACACAATCGGGATACCCACCCCACGAAATAACAGGCACCCATATGCACCGACCAACCTGAGAACACCCCCCCCCCCCCCCACCCCTCATGCTTCCTGTTACCGAATTGTGACTCATCAATTTCAACAAAGACCCCTAGCCCACCCAAATTCCCCTATATTTTACATTCTCAGAACACACCTCAGGACAAAACGAAAACCAGTCTAAAACAGTTCTAACTCTCACACCTGTCTGAGGTGCACAAAACCTTAAAGAGGACCTGTAACAAAAGTAGTATGTACGCAAAACAATCTCCCTTATGGCCAACATAGATTTCTTGAACCAGGTACAATGCCATATCGAACACCAGATGATTTCTCGCTGACAACAACACCACATGTATAGGTCCATGGTCCGAGACACCAGACCTCTAGTCAGCTTCACACACTGCTACAGGCATGGCACCTAAAACATTCTGCTTTTAGTCGAAAAAGTTGCAGAAAATGTATTATCGACATATTCTGCTATTAATCCATAAGCCTACTGAAGCTTTATTATCGACAACAGCACGTAATGAAAAGCTGGTAAACTTATCAGTCATATTCAACTCTAACAAAAAACAGTAAAAAAATATTACATTTCATCCCGCACAACAAACACCAATCAAAAAATGCCAAATGCATAAACCACAGAAAAAAAAATCATAAAAGCAAAGCAAACACTTCAAATTCATGTTAGCTTAGCACTGACTACACAGGCTCAAATAAACCCAAATGAGTTACTACACTGATAAACAAGACTGTAATGAACCCAGTAACATATGTTACCACCAGAGCATGCCATCAAATACAACAACACATTACACACTAACACAAAACTAACTCGAAAGCACGATGCCATAGCGACATCACACACTACAACAATGTTATGTCATGGGTCAAAGCAGACGAGTGCAGTTGGAGAACTCTAGCTATCTACAAAACTGGAAACAAGCAAACTACCACTAATTACAGAACTACATCACCCTTTCCAGTCATTTGGAAGAAAGTGGCCTACAATAGAATACTGACTCTTTGGACTGAGCAGAACTTGTTAGAAAGCAATACAAGTTCTACAAATGAAGGACTAGCAGCACCAAACAAGAAAAAAAACTGCTAATGGTGTATCCTTTGATGCTGAAAAAGCCTTTGATTTTGTGGATCAAAAAATTCTACTTGGGAAACTAGAGTTTATGGCATTTATGACATCCTCTTGCATGGATGGTTTCTTATCTATTAACAGCCATGAAAATAACCTCAGAAAGGGGGACCATAGTAAGTGGAGTGCCTCAGGGATTAGTACAGACCCACTCCTGTTTTTTGCATACATAAGTAATTGTTCAATAACTTCAAATGGCAGTTCAAAACTGTAATATGTACTGATGCCACAAGTATGATAATCAAGAGTCCAAACTCAGCCCTAGGAGACACAGCTCAAATGATAGCTGAACAGGCCCACAAATGACAACTAGCAGCACAGATCTTAACCTCATGAAGAGTCATTTTATGTTGTTTCAAACAAGAAACCTGTTAGCAGCTGAAGTGGACATTAATGGTCTTACACTAAATGAAGCCCATTGTGTAATGATAAACTAGTCAAGAGGCTCAGTTCAGCATAGTATGCCCTTGGAAGGATCTTTCACTGTGTTGACCTAAAGACAAGGGTGTTGGGTTATTTTGCATATCTTTGCTCACTTTTGTCTTACGGAATTGTATTCTGAGACAATTCTCCTATACAGCGATGATAAAAATCAGTTTCAACGGAAATGTCACAATACAAGACACAAAAATAATTTTCATGTAGACTTTGCCTCCATGTCCAAGGTTCAGGATGGAGTTATGTACTTTGATGGTAAGATATTCAACAAGCTCCCATCTAACATAATACAAGAAATAGGAAACAACTACTAATTCAAATGAAAATTAAAAACAGGCTGCTATATATCTGTACAAATTATTTTAATATCCAGATTCAGGGAGCGAGAAGTTGTTCTACCTCCATGGCAAGTAGCAGTGTTCATTATAAAGGTGTATAACAAGTAATGTATTACAAATAGGATTCAGCGTGTACAAAGGTAAAAAAAACATTTGCTTCGAAAAGCACTGCTGTAATCAAGAAAATACTAAGGATTATAATAATATGTGAACAGCAACTGAATGGTAAAATTGACAGACCTTTTGTCAAGGTATTACATAATTTACTCCACTAAATTTAGATGACATAAGAGTGAACACCATTAAGTAGTATGGTGATAGTTTATTATTACTGTGGTATGCAAATAAAGTTTTTAGGATATCTTTGTCTTATGTTAATGTATACCTTTAAGCATACCATATACCTGAAGATTCTCCTTGATGTGGTCTTCTGAACTCTATGAACGAATAAACGAAAGGCGCCATTTAATTTTCAATAAATTTAACATGAAACTTACACTATCATCCACGGAAATTTATCCAGGATAGGGCAATACTCTAAAATTGTCATTTTTTCTATATAAATGAGTTGTTCAGTTTCGAGATGTGTTATGCTGCAATAACTACATTTTATAGATGATACAAAAAAATATTAGATCCCAGAGAACTGTTGATTATCCTCTCATTCTCACATGCATATGATAATTCTGTAATTAAAAAACTAAGGACTCCAGGTTCATTCGGGGGGAAAGGGGGGGGGGGGAGGAGGAAACTTACCCCTACGCCCCTCCTAGCGTACGCCTATAGAAACCTACATCACTAACATTTTGCAACATTGCTTTGTCACATACCGGTGCTAATTTTGCAACTCTAAACTAGAAACTAGCTATGACTGAGCAGTCTTACTCTATTTTAGGTCTCGTACACCACTGAATTTTGACACCGCCAAAAATAAATAAAGAAAGAATACTAGCACTGAACAACTGGACACTATACAAGGTCGGCTATTCCATCATGCTTCTTATTAGAACTGTTTTAATGGATGATAAGTAAATTGTTTCTATCTGGTTATCGAGGATGGCACCTCCTCTGTGAAGGTCCAGCAGTAAAGAAGGGTTTTGGTATGAGATAAGCTGGCAACTACACGAAAATTCAGTCCGTTATCCGATCCCTAGTCCCAAACCAGGTCTTTTTTCAAAAAAGGGCAAATGATATTATATTTGTATGAAAATATGAGATATCAGAATTAAATGTGGTTTATTTAGACAAAACGTGGATTTTACATATTCTTCTGTGACTAAATGCTGGAATAATGATAGTGGTCGAGGCGTATTCTCATACAAAAGTGCCTATCTACTTTAATTGTTGTGTAGCACGGCACACTTACATAGTGTCCGCACAAACTAAGATGATAAACGGCGTGGTGGCTGATGGGATCGAAGTCAAGGCATTTCTCATTTACGGTCGCTCCCATCAGCCACCGCGGCGAGTGTTAATTAAAGTTTGTACCAAGGAGGTCGTTGGGGAATAATGCACCTTACTGCCGATCCTTTCGAACGGCTAATATGTGCCCATAGTTTTGCAACCATATATCGAATCTAAATCCTAGCGTGGTATTCACGATTTTTAGGTACCAGTAGCCTTGTGAACAGCTTAATTCTATGCCTGTCATACCTGCGCGATTCAGAAGCAATCACATTGTCAAACAAGCGTTATTACAACCTCACTAGAGTTGTTATTGTCAATAGTGAACAAATGTGTTATTTACATATATAGGTATCAACGGCAAAACCACTATCGAGTCTAATCACTAACAATACGAGTCGCAGGTATATTTTATCGACTACGGTGCGATAGTAGCTTCAACGTACACAGCGTTCGCCTCCAGGAAGACAGTGCGAAGCAAATGATAAAGCGTGCAGAATGCAGTGCTACATCATTATGTAAGTGTTCTTTCCGTTTTATTCTTCCTGATAATTATATGAAGTGTGTTTTTACATACTGGTAGAGACACACGACTCATGACACAGTGCACTCGTTGTGTTTGTTTATCCGCGGGACCTGTGTTGCTTTTCCGATACCCAAAAGACATACTGTTGTCAAGATATCAAAATGGCCCGCCTTGGTGTAGTGAAGCTTTATCCGCAAACGTATTAGACGGTAGCACGAGATCTATCAGTCGTGCCGCGTGGCAGGCAATGAGAACGTGATTGATCACAGTATGAGCTCTAGTCACGTGGTCTCACCTGCAGAAGGGCAGATTAAAAACTCATCAACAAAGCATCCGATAACAAGCGAAGCTCTGGTATCGGCAGCACAACCCTGTAATCAATGGCAGGTGCCGTTCGGTTAACTGTCTACATCCGATATCTGCGTTTTCTTGACTTTCCTGAATACTTTAGCATTAGGAAAAATTAAAAGAGTCGTTCCAGCATAGGCACCCACAGAATCTGAGGGGGGAGGGGCGGCAAGACTGTAAAATTGTCATTTTTTTAAATACATGAGTTTGTCAGTTTTGAGGCGTGTTATGCCACAAGAACTAAATTTTCTATGTCTGCACTTATTCTCTGCAATCTACTATGAAATGCACAGCACATTTTACCCGTTATTAGGACGTCTTTCCGTTCCATTCGCGGCTGTGCGAAAGACACACCTTCCTTGTCGATCTGTTGGACAGTCCTCGTTGAAACACCGTAACTCCTTTCGGCCAAACTGTCATGTCCCCACTTCGACCAATCATACTGCACCGAATCGACACAATCAAGTGCCACATACACAGCACTTCACGGCCGTAACTTAACTTCAGCGAGGATGGTCATGTGACCTCCTGGTAGCAGTTCTCCGCCATTTACACATGGTCGAAAGCGGCCAATGTGCTTTTTGAGGGGTGACTAATATTTTGTTCGGTGGCCTCCGGTCATTCAGACAAATCACGACGACAGGGCCTCACAAGCTGTGAACAAACCACTGTTCTAGGCTGTAGTTCGTTGTTAGTTCAAGTCCCCATTCAGCCACGTAGATTTAGGTTAGCCTTTTCCTCTCAGTCCCTCCACAATGCGAGTTGGTGTCCTTTCTCTAATGGTCTTGTTGTCGACAGAATGTTAAACAAATATTTTCCTTCGTTCATAAGTAACAGGGCTACGAGGTAGGCTTAGAAAGTAAGTGCACTTTGGCCAAAAGGAGCTTTGGTTTTTGAGGGTTGGCAACATTGCGCGGTAGAGGGAGGCATCCCATGACCAGAGCGAGCAGCGCAGGAACACGACAGTTCGTAAACATGCGTTGTAGCGTCTGGTTGTGTGAAAGCTGTCGGTAAGAAATTCCACGAAGTGCGAGTCACGTGCTGTGATCCGCTTCCTCCTCGCCGAAGGTGTAACATTTACCGAAATCTTTTCGCGAGTCAGACTAGTTTACGACGAAGGGATTGCGAACAGAACAAGTGTGTTTAAGTGGTAGAGGGAGTTTAGTACAGGCAGAACAAATGGTCATTACGAACAGAGGAGTGTGAGGTCTTCCATTGTGACTGATGAGTAGTTTCAAAAATTTAAGAAAACCGTTTGTGAAGACTGCCGATTGACAGTGGATGACGATTCTGTGATTTTCCACATTTTATGCGAGACACTCACAGACAGGAATGCTGGGACACCGGAAACTGCGCAATAGGAGTCCCAAATCAGCTGACAGATCAGCACAAAAAAATCTGGTCGTTAGCGCGTATGAGTTTCTTGAGCGTCTTGAATTTCTGAGCTCTATTGTGACTGAAGATGAAACGTGGGTGGCTCATTATACGTCTGAGACTGCTCAGTTTCACAATTGCGTCGCACCATTTTCCCACCTGCGAAAAAATCCAAAACCGCAATTTCGCGAAAAAAAACCATGACCTGAGTGTTCTGGGATCGAAAAGGTATCATTTTGGTCGAATTTCTGCCTCAAGGGGGAGACTGAATGCACGTTGATACTGTGAGATCGCAAAAAAAAAAAAAAAAAAAAAAAAAAAAAAAAAAAAAAAAAAAACTCAAAATGAGCGATCATAACAAAAGGAGGGGAAGGCTGACGAGAAAAGTGTGCTTGTTGCACGACAAGCCCGACCCTGCACAGTCGTAGGAACCAGGGCGCTCTTTGACTCATTTGATTGGAATTTTGATCCACCCTCATATCCCCTGGCTTAGCGCCTTCAGATTATCATCTTTTCACCTCCGTGAAGGCACACACGAGTGATATTAAATTTTCAACTGATCAGCAGTTGCAGGAAGAGGTTCTGAAGTGGGGGAGGAGCTGGCTTGAGAGTTCTTTGAGTTGGGCATAAAAAAGCTTGTGCCACAGCTCATCATATGCATTGAATTGGGTGATTATGTGCAAAATAGTCGACAAATGTATCAACACTGTCATTTAATTTTTTCAAATACATATTTCTAAAAAATATAAATATCTAGTTTACTAACTTTCCGAAAACGCCTCATACATTCATACCTTACATAACTTTTCCTTTTTCTTACTGACCTGGGTGGTACATTGGTAAAACACTGGACTTTCAATCGGGAGGGTGGCGGTATAAATCTTGGTCCAGCCATTCAGATTTCGGTTTTCCATAATTTCCTTAAGTCACTTAAAGCGGAGGCAGGAATTGTTCATTTGAGAGGGCACACCCTTATCAATGTCAATTACTTTCAAATCTGACACGAATTGCTGCTCTCAGTGAGTTCTGTTTCATCTCGACCAGTTTCCAAGTGAAAACTGCGAAACGAACTGTATGTGGACACGCAATACTTTCAGTAGCCTACTACACAAAAGAACGTTGCTCACACTGGGACATAGAGTCAAATGTCTTGAGCGTGGCACGCAGAAACCCGACAGCAGCTGACTGCAGGCGTGTATTGTGATTTGACGAGTCATAATTTCGCGTTGTTGCCTGTTTCCTTCCTTGCTTATTTTCAGGGCACTGGTGGCCCAACGAGTCGTTTATTCTAGTGTGTGGAGGATGTGCTTCAGACCACAGGTGGTACTGTGAGGTTTTAGGGGTTTTCATACCATGACTTGTGGGGCCACTCATGTCATCATGAACGTGAACCAGGAATTAGTTTCTATATTCTCAGTGACCAAGTATTGCTCTTTCTTCTCTGTCTTCATGATAAATATACTGTGGACACTCTCCTTATCCAAACTGACAACATCCGAGTTCACAGGACAGCTCACATACACTTCTAGTTTGATGTCCACTCAGGCGACTATCACACTTCGACTGCCCTGCTAAATTACCCCATCTTAATCCCATAGAAAAGTCTGGGACTAGATTAAACAGCGAATGAAATGCAGTAATCGACATCGTCCATGGCATCTAGTCATCAACGAATGGCTTCAACTGTATATGGCATAGCTGAAGAAACTTGTGGACTCCATTGCTCACCAAAATGGAGCTAATTATCAAGAGTAGAGGATGTGTTATACAGTATTAGTGTAATGTCTCCTGGAGGTTCCCAATTTTTTGTCAAACGAACTTACTTGCAAAGCCATCACAATCCCCACTATACCAAGGAAAGATTTTTCTAAAATTCATCAAGTGTTCAGCCACATTCATAGAAGGTCTGTCGTGTATTGGATAAATAGATGCTCTCCTTCTCATTATACACTGCCTGACAAAAGAAGTGATTACCCAGAAAGAGAGGAAGAAAGCTGAAACTTCACTGGTTGAGAGGAATATATGAGGTTATTTCAGTGATTACGAAATTGTGTCAAATCAAAATTACACTTATAAGTACGTCTTGGAGCCGCTATTGCCTAGATGAACGCAGTGATTCGGTTGGGAAAGATGTCTGAGACGTTGTACCCTTTAGTGAAGTAAACTGGACCACGGCTGTCGTAACTTATCCTTGATACCCTTTATACTGATACTAGGACAGGGATGGCGTCCGAGCAGGTCCCGCACATGTTCTATCACTGATAGATCTGGGGATCTGGGAGGTCATAGGAGTACGTCAACGAGAGGTAACACATGAGGAAGTGAGGTGGCTCTGATGCACCACTGTGCCATGTGACTTCCCTCAGTCATTGACTGCCGTCACTTCAAGTCATTCCCATGGCGCCAGGAATAACACTGCTGTGCCTCTCCAATACAATGGAAGAACTAGACCTCTCCGCAGGTCGCCCCCACCCTTGCTGACAATGGTTGTCTTTGGTAGTCCAGAGTCATGATTCGTTACTGAATACGTCATTCATCAACATTATATACTTCTCACTCACAGCATGACTCGAAATGCAGCCGTTTGTGTTGTGGTGTTAACAGCAGCCTGCACCTGGCACATTAATTCCATAGCTTGTTTCGTTAGGCATTGCGAAAGACAGCTGCTTTCGTTATTGGTTATTGAATGTAATTAATCCTGAGCTCTGCGGTTTAGTGAAACAGAAAATTTGCTTATTCTCATATAACTGAACTTTATTTATAATCTCTGTAACGTATCATGTGACCACTGGGGGACAAATTCACTACCTTTTGGCATAAATCGACTTTTCATTCATATTTATTTGTCAAAACTACTGCAATATTTATTTTTAATTTTAAATTTAGGCCAAGTACTTCATACATTAGTAGTGTCTGGATTGATCAGTGTGGAAAATGGCTTGCTGAGCAGAATACCTAGGGTTGGTTTATTAAGTTATAAATCTAATTTGTTTTCAGTTCTAACAGAAACAAAATTCGACATGAGGCAATCAGCTCCGCATAAGACAATAATCTGCGCTCAGAATAAGATTAAAGAAACATAAAATACCGGGAAATTAGTCCTGTTTATTTTAAACAGAAACTGTGACCATTGCGTAATAATGTGAGGGTGGGGAAAAATGCGTGGATTCATAACGAAAGTGAATAAATACGGATTCAAACATCTGATCGCTCATACAAAACAGATTTACCAAGAGAGAAACTACCATTCCACCGTATCTAAAGCTACTGCAGACTGGCCAGAGAAACAAATCGGCGCAATGAACAGGTACGAAAACCGCGAAAGTATGTTAAACTGAAAAAAATAAAAATAAAAATCAATAAAAGCCCGCCCCATATGTAAGTACATTAAATCGAAAATGAGAAAAACTGAGAAAATTTAACTACACGAATAAGTATTCATTTTACGAAGAAAATTTCGCACAACTCCATGGTGAATACGAATAAGCATCTCATCATAATATAGTGAACACACCTGCATGGGAGGCTACGAGAGGGTTTTTATCAACTATGTGCATTTTATCAATTGGATTTTTATCGATATATACGCGCATGTGAAGTGCCATTTATGCTTTGTCTTCATCTAATGTAACATGGAAATTTAACTGCAAGAGACTGGCCATCTTGGAACAGTAAAAGTATCTACACTGCGATCGCGGAATACGAAGAGTGTTCATTTCCAGCATGGTAGAACATTGACGAACACACAAAGTACAAAACCCAACTATTTAGCCATAAAAACCACATCTTAATGAAAATTCACTCGCATTCCAGGCCAGCACTGAAAGTGCGAACACTCATGAAGGAGTACGAAAGCAAAAGACAACTATCGTATCACATTGTCGCCCCACAATGTGGCAGAGGCCCAGTTACGAGCCGGCCGTGGTGGCCGAACGGTTCTAGGCGCTACAGTCTGGAACCGCGCAACCGCTACGATCGCAGGTTCGAATCCTGCCTCGGGCATGGATGTGTATAATATTCTAAGCCTGAAACCTCACCATAAAACAAAATTAAAGTTTATAATGACCATTCCAATAGACTGTATCCACATACCTGTGAACCGAAATTTTAATGACTGGGAATGGAAGGGTGGACTTCTACACTCCTGGAAATGGAAAAAAGAACACATTGACACCGGTGTGTCAGACCCACCATACTTGCTCCGGACACTGCGAGAGGGCTGTACAAGCAATGATCACACGCACGGCACAGCGGACACACCAGGAACTGCGGTGTTGGCCGTCGAATGGCGCTAGCTGCGCAGCATTTGTGCACCGCCGCCGTCAGTGTCAGCCAGTTTGCCGTGGCATACGGAGCTCCATCGCAGTCTTTAACACTGGTAGCATGCCGCGACAGCGTGGACGTGAACAGTATGTGCAGTTGACGGACTTTGAGCGAGGGCGTATAGTGGGCATGCGGGAGGCCGGGTGGACGTACCGCCGAATTGCTCAACACGTGGGGCGTGAGGTCTCCACAGTACATCGATGTTGTCGCCAGTGGTCGGCGGAAGGTGTACGTGCCCGTCGACCTGGGACCGGACCGCAGGCGACGCACGGATGCACGCCAAGACCGTAGGATCCTACGCAGTGCCGTAGGGGACCGCACCGCCACTTCCCAGCAAATTAGGGACACTGTTGCTCCTGGGGTATCGGCGAGGACCATTCGCAACCGTCTCCATGAAGCTGGGCTACGGTCCCGCACACCGTTAGGCCGTCTTCCGCTCACGCCCCAACATCGTGCAGCCCGCCTCCAGTGGTGTCGCGACAGGCGTGAATGGAGGGACGAATGGAGACGTGTCGTCTTCAGCGATGAGAGTCGCTTCTGCCTTGGTGCCAATGATGGTCGTATGCGTGTTTGGCGCCGTGCAGGTGAGCGCCACAATCAGGACTGCATACGACCGAGGCACACAGGGCCAACACCCGGCATCTTGATGTGGGGAGCGATCTCATACACTGTCCGTACACCTCTGGTGATCGTCGAGGGGACACTGAATAGTGCGCGGTACATCCAAACCGTCATCGAACCCATCGTTCTACCATTCCTAGACCGGCAAGGGAACTTGCTGTTCCAACAGGACAATGCACGTCCGCATGTATCCCGTGCCACCCAAAGTGCTCTAGAAGGTGTAAGTCAACTACCCTGGCCAGCAAGATCTCCGGATCTGTCCCCCATTGAGCATGTTTGGGACTGGATGAAGCGTCGTCTCACGCGGTCTGCACGTCCAGCACGAACGCTGGTCCAACTGAGGCGCCAGGTGGAAATGGCATGGCAAGCCGTTCCACAGGACTACATCCAGCATCTCTACGATCGTCTCCATGGGAGAATAGCAGCCTGCATTGCTGCGAAAGGTGGATATACACTGTACTAGTGCCGACATTGTGCGTGCTCTGTTGCCTGTGTCTATGTGCCTGTGGTTCTGTCAGTGTGATCATGTGATGTATCTGACCCCAGGAATGTGTCAATAAAGTTTCCCCTTCCTGGGACAATGAATTCACGGTGTTCTTATTTCAATTTCCAGGAGTGTATTAACCAACGAGGCTGAGCTGAATATCATTTATTGAAATATTTATTGTCAGTTCCAATCAATTTGCAGACTACAGTGGAGATTCCGTCGTGGCTGCAGGAAGCTTGGAAGGCGACATACGAGCACCACAGATCCACAGACCTGCACTGTAACAGATCGGTGTAAGAACCATGGCCCACTGACATTACCATCCTCGTACGTAAGGCAAGCAACACAATACGTGAGATGAATGCGGAATGATTATAGGGCAGTTTGATACCAAGAACATGCAGAAGGGATATTACATTTAAAATGTCGAAAATGCAGTATGTTATAAATTTGTATAACCTTAAAACCTTTCTAAAATCCGCAGAATCTCGTTCTAACAAGAATTTCAAAACTGACTACAGGTGTTATCCTATTGGAAAGGCTAAACTTCAATCATGCAATATTATCAAAATTGTACAGCCTTGAACAAGTAAAATAATTTAAAACACTAAAATCTTCAAATTCTGATTTAAAACATTTCTCAGCTAACTCTAAATGTTATCATTACTGAAAAAATTGAACTTTAATGTGATAGTACAGACTCAGCTTTTCATAATTAGCGTTACTATTTAACTTTTCTTTTGAATGGGCTTCCACCATTTAACAATGAAGGCGAGTGAATCCCATACCTTATTTCGTTGTCATAAAAATCATTCCACATAACAAACAGATAGCTTTGCGAGCCTTAAGATAGATTTATTCGAAAGCAGGTCAGCGTAACGGCTCTGATATTTTCGTTGGAATCCTTAAAACTAAGGGGGACTCTTACTTAGTCACAAGGAAACTTCTTATACCAGTGCTTGGAATTAAACAGACTGACCACTAGCATAAAATGGCCGCGCAGGTTGCGCTATATCACAACTTACATAACCAGTTTTCTTCTCACACTTAATGTGGCAAAACCATAAATACACTTCCTAGCATTTTTCAGTAGATTGCATAAGGTGTATACTACATTCAAAGCCACTACTGTTAACGGACAAAACCTTTGCTTTTATCGCGCGTGTGGCGCCAGAAAATAAATCTCAACAAGTATTCCAAATACAACAAAATCTTACCGATCAGCATGCATTCATAAATTCTAGAATCATGTTCCCATACAAGAGTGTAAAACGCCACCATAGGACACCCTTATAGCAATCAGCAACAGAAAGGCAGAACAACTTACAGCTTGCTATAGACTCAAACAAGACAAACAGAACAACAGCAATACCATACAACAAAGCTGGAACATCTGACGTGGATCGCAAACCCTTCGCATCAACTCAGACGACACAACTTGCTCAGCGCTCGTAAGTGATGCACATTACCCGTCCGTAGTTATTTTGTGGCGTCTGCCGTCCAAATGTTTCCACAAAATTCTAGTCCTGATTGCTGCACAAGCGACAGTACCTTTTTTTCCCTACAAGATTCTCTCTACCTCTCTCTCTCTCTCTCTCTCTCTCTCTCTCTCTCTCTCTCTCTCTCCTTCTCTAACGTGAACACTCGATAAAATAGCGTAACATGGAGCTCGCAGTTAACAGCAACGATGGAACAAAATCCAACTGCACGCCACTCACAATTTCACCTAGAAGAGCGTGCCTCATGACCACCAACTACGGCAATGACGTTAACTGAAACAATCAATAGCATACCTAAGGTTCATTCAGGAACCGGGTATCTACATTTTGGATCATCGAAACCGCATCGATATTGTAATGCAATCCTTTGAAACTGATAATTGAGACAAGTCGCGCGGAATTTACAGTTACAAAAGCTGCATTTCGACGATGCTGCCACGGACGCCAACCAGTAACTCTTTGCTCTATCATGCCCTAGCCACACAACGTTACTTCGGCGATCAAAATAAAAGGCCTAACGGGCCCCAAGTCACAGAGCCGAATGACTGCTCCTTACCTCTACTATGCACCGCGTATCGGTCACAGACATCCAGCACTTCGTAATGGCCGGTCTCTGTGGTCGAGTGGTCGAGCGGTTCTAGGCGCTTCAGCCTGGAAACGCGCGACCGCTACGGTCGCTGTTTCGATTCCAGCCTCGGGCTTGTATGTGTGTGACGTCCTTAGGTTAATTAGGTTTAAGTAGTTCTAAGTTCTAGGGGACTGATGACCCCAGATGTTAAGTCCAATAGTGCTCAGAGCCACATCGGAATGCCTGAGTTACCGAGAGACCGAACGACAGTTTCCTGCGTTTCAACTGGCCAGCTATCGACCTCTCCGGAAACCAAGAGGGGGTGAGCACTGCTACCGGTACCAACCCCTCCGTAAACGCCCATACAAAATGAACTGTCTCTACCTGTATGCCCTTGTAACTAACCAAGAATGACTAGAATTCGGAAGTGTCGTTGCGTGCGGCTGGCATTTGATTGAAATCTGAATTCGGTGGCTGGCTTTCGGCTGAACTCAGTCACATATTAGAATTACATTAATACCTTCAGCTGCTGACGGGCTTTGCTATATGTCAACGGGAACAGGTGAAAATGTGTGCCCGACTGGGACTCGAATCCGGGATCCCCTGCTTACATGGCACACGCTCTACCCATCTGAGCCACCGAGGGCACAGAGGATAGCGCGACTGCAGGGACTATCTCGCGCACACCACCCGCGAGACCCACATTACACTTGGTATGTCCACACACCACATTCGTAGTGTCCCATCCCAACACACTCATTACTCGTGGAAGACATTCTTACCAAGTCCCGTAAGATTTCGGGGAATATGTGTGCATCCGCACACAAGAAGAAGGTCATGGCCAGTATTGCCGGAACTATATCCATCTATGTATATCACTCAAATAACGTCCCTCGCTCGCTGCTTTTTAGACGCCATATTGGATTCATCGTATTTGGGTTGTTTCCGTATCATAAGTTGCGGGCTGTGATAATATGGCATTTCGTGGTATTGAAGATTTAACACAAACACATTACTTTAGGTACGATTTATTATAATTACAAGGCAGTTGATGAAACATTCTGCTGTAAAAGTCCCTAGGAGATTGGAAGATGAACAGTAATAACGATCGAAATTTTATGCGATCGTTGTAGTCACGTGGTGAGAAATATGCAGTTACAGCATTGAAGGAAGTGGCTTCGTATCCCGGACTTGTGGGGGGAGCACAAGAGGGTCAAGTAGCGTAAAACGTACCGACAGACCTTCCAGAATTTCCTCCAAATACCGTTGGACGCGGCCTCCAGAGGCGTCGTCCACAACACGTGACCGTCGCCGCCCTCCCACAACACCCACGCCTTAGTCATCGCCGCGTCCCCTCCCACCACCACCACAATCCACAAAGGTGTTGTGTCAAGGTCATTAGTGGAAGTGAAGAGCCCGTGATCTGTTAAACGTGTTCTGTTGTGTTCAAATGTGCTCTGTGTCCTTTCTGGTGTGCAACGAAAAAAAGTATGGAAATCAAATGCCATTCATCCACCACGAACACCAGCATATAAAATTTGTGTTTTCTATTTTTTGTTATGTATAATGAAACAGAGTTTTGTATTTTTTGTGTTTTTCAATTTGTCTGCGTTTTTGTGTTTCAATTTGTCGTACGAAAATCAAAAAGTACGAAAACAAAATACTCGCATTACAGACAAGCATTACTAATCAATTTTATGTCTCCTTTATACCACAAAAATTAAATTATATCCCGATAAAAAAGTGCCAAATCTCTCCCTCCCTCTCTCTCCAAATCTACACTCACTCTTCCCTCTCTATCCCTCTCTGCCTCCCTCGCTCCCTCCTTTTCCTCCTTCCTAAAACTAAAACTAATTTTGTCATAACCCAGTGGATCATTTGTTAGATTGATATGGAATGCCTTTCTTTTTTTCATGTAACTAAACGAAATATATTTCCTTTTATTATTATTATTAATCATATGTTCTGTATGTCTCATTTTATAAATCTTTTGCCTCATTCAACGGAATGTAAAATTGTTTCGTACGCCTACATGTAATATAAATTTTTATCTTATCATTACTATTATTATCATTATTATTATTACTATTATTACAATTCTCTGCCTTTGCCACCTCTATGTTGTTTTCTAATCCGAAAAATTTAATGCAATATATCCATGTTTCTTTTCAGCCATTACATCTTATAATAAATGTCACAATGCCAAAACAATCAAAACGGACAAGATATATGTATATATGTAATCTCAAACCTTTACAGTCTAAAAAATCAACAAATCGGAATATTTCAATTCTCTGAATGAAATTCATCATTACACAACGCAAATACACTTGAAGGACAATCGAAGACTTTTTATTTAACTAATGACATTTATAAAACTACAAACAAAAACGTGCCATAAAAACTCAAGTAAACAACAGTAATTTTTAAAAATTGCAAATGAAAGTCTATACACCTTTAAAAAAGGTGCAAGTTAAACTGTTTTCATCTTCGCACTTGTAACGCATTATGGGACTTTCTTATTCGTGCAGCAGAAGTATGTTCTGCAATATTCGATGTTGTTTACGTACAAGAGTGTGCTCTCTTAGTAGTGAATTCCTGTGAATTCGTGGCTTCAGTCAGATTAAAAAATGAAATTG
The DNA here is from genome assembly GCF_023897955.1 of Schistocerca gregaria. Taxonomy (NCBI): domain Eukaryota; kingdom Metazoa; phylum Arthropoda; class Insecta; order Orthoptera; family Acrididae; genus Schistocerca; species Schistocerca gregaria. Next base: position 260,268,763 of record NC_064925.1, read on the forward strand.
CTATGAGTGAAAAAACCAGCAGTGACATTTATATTCTTTCTTGTTACAAATATTTGACCATTTTTTGAGAATACGCCTCGATTTACGAGGCTGTGGTTGGGCAGGATCCTAAGAGCACAGCTTTAACTGCTGAAAGCGGTAATCATACAGTGATGGGCCAAAACATTATGACCACCTGCTTAAAAGCTTCTTTGTCTGTCTTTTGAACGAAATACATAACTGATTCTGAGTATCAGGCATCCTACAGTTTGTTGGTAGACTTGTGGAGGTATGTGGCATTAGACGCTTGCGCACAGGCCATATTATTTTTATTTGTTTATTTATTAGTTATTAGTCTTCTGACTGATTTGATGCGGCCCGCTACGAATTCCTTTCCTGTGCTAACCTCTTCATCTCAGAATAGCACTTGCAACCCAATTATTTGCTTGACGTATTCCAATCTCTGTCTTCCTCTACAGTTTTTGCCCTCTACAGCTCCCTCTAGTACCATGGAAGCTATTCCCTCATGTCTTAACATATGTCCTACCATCCTGACCCTTCTTCTTGTCAATTTTTTTCACATATTCCTTTCCTCTCCGATTCTGCACAGAACTTCCTCATTCCTCACCAGAATCAGTCCATCTAATTTCAACATTCGTTTGTAGCACCACATCTCAAATACTTCGATTCTCTTCTGTTCCGATTTCCCCACAGTCCATGTTTCACTACCATACAATGCAGTGCTCCAAATGTATATTCTCAGAAATTTCTTCCTCAAAGTAAGGTCAATGTTTGATAGGAGTAGACTTCTCTTGGCCAGAAATGCCTTTTTTGCCATAGCGAGTCTGCTTTTGATATCCTCCTTGCTCCGTCCGTCATTGGTTATTTTGCTGCCTAGGTAGCAGACTTCCTTAACTTCATCTACTTCGTGGCTATCAACCCTGATGTTAAGTTTCTTGCTGTTCTCATTTCTGCTACTTCTCAATACTTACGCCTTTCTTCTATTTATTCTCAATCCAAATTCTGTACTCATTAGACTGTTCATTCCATTCAACACGTCACGTAAGCCTTCTTCACTTTCACTGAGAATAGCAATGTCATCAGCGAATCATATCATTGATATCCTTTCACCTTGAATTTTATTTCCACTCCTGACTGAACCTTTCTTTTATTTTCATCACTGCTTCTTCGATGCACAGACTGAACAGTGGGGGCGAATCTACATCCCTTTCTTACACCCTTTTTAATATAAGCACTTCGTTCTTGGTCGTCCACTCCTACTATATTCCCTATTGGTTCTTGTACACACTTTATGCCATCCGTCTCTCCCTATAGCTTATCCCTGTTTTTCTCAGAATTTCGAACATCTTACTTCATTTTACACTGTCCAGGACAACAAATCCTACAAATGTCTCTTGATTTTTCTTCAGTCTTGCTTCCATTATGAACGGCGAGGTCAGAACTGCCTCTCTGGTGCCTCTACCTTTCCTAAAGCCAAACTGAATGTCATGTAACACATCTTCAGTTTTCTTTTCCATTATTTTGTATATCATCTTTGTCATCACCTTGGATGCATGAGCTATTAAGCTGATTGTGGAATAATTCTCGCACTTGCCAGCACTTGTAGTCTTTCGAATTCTGAGGATGATATTTTTTCGAAAGTCAGGTGGTATGTAACCAGACTCATAATTCTACACACCAACGTGAATAGTCGTTTTGTTGCCACTTTGATTGTAGAAATTCTGATGGAATGTTATCTACCCTTTCTGCCTTATTCGATCTTAAGTCCTCTACCGCTCTCTTAAATTCTGATTTTGATACCGGACGTCCATCTCTTCAAATCCTTGTCGTCTTTCCATTTGACTTCACTGACCCCTACTATATCTAGATTGAGCCTTTGCATTTCCCTTTTCAGAATTTCTAGCTTTACTACCACGTTCAGACTTCCGACGTTCCATGCCCCGACTCATAGAAGGTAATTCTTCCGTTGATCATTAAATCTTTTTACCATCGGCACCTCGCCCTTGGCAGCCCCCTCCCGGAGATCCGAATGGGGCTAATCCGGAATCTTTTGCCTCTGGAGAGATCATCATGGCACTTCTTCAGTTACAGGCCACATGTGCTGTGGATACACCTTACGTGTCTTTAATGCAGTGGTTTCCATTGCCTTCTGCATCCTCATACCATTGTTCACTGCTGATTCTCCGCGTTTATGGGCAGCTTACCACCCTAAGGACGAGAGAGCGCCCTGAACGTTTGTCCGCTCCTCCGCCACCTTTGACAAGGCCGTTGGCAGAACGAGGATGACTTCTTATGCCGGAAGCCCTCGGCCACCACTGCCGATAATTGATCAGAATTTAAGCTGTGGCAGGATTCGAACCCAGGGCCGAGGACGTTTTGATTACTAACCAAAGACGCTACCCCCAGACCACGGGTGCAATACGTAAGTCAGGTAATTCTCTTGAATAACGGGCCTGATTTGCGTACGCCGTGATTGCGCTTGATGGCGACCCAGGTGGGTTCCACAGGACTTACACCAGGCGCATTTGATCCGGGAGACATCAGCGTGAGTTCACTATAATGCTTCACAAACCAGTGTGGTACTGTTCTGGATCCGAGATACGGATAATAATACTGTAAAAGATGACATCGCCGTCGGGGAAGACATCACGCGTGGAGGGATGCAGGTGATTCGCAACTGTCAGCGTGTCTTCAATTACTACCACAGGTCCCATGCAAGAGAAGGAGAATGTCATCTATGGCTCAATATTGCTCCCGCGAACCTGCATCCGTTGCGCGCTGTACTTTTAGAGCCGCTGTTCACTTTGAACATGGCGTTTGTGGAGACAACCATCGATGTAGTGTAGCAAAAATGTGATGTACCCGAAGAGCCGACACGTTTCCATTGATCGACAGTCGAATCTCGATGGTGCCGTGCCCACAGCAATCGTATTTGACAATGTCGTTGGGTCAACATGCGGAAACGTAGGATTGGTCTGCTACGGAGCTCCATGTTCAACAGTGTACGATGAATGGTGCGCTCCGAAACACTTGTGCGTGCACCACATTGTGCTCTTTGGGCAGAGATCTCACAGATCAACATCTGTCCTACTTTACCGAGCAGACACGTCTCCGAACCCCTTGTTCTGTGAAGAGTCATGGACGTCCAACCATTTAACACCTAGTGATAGTTTCACTGTCCTTCTACCTCTTTCCGTAGATGCTCACAAGCACGTGAGTATTCGGCCAGCTTCGCCGCTTTCGAGATACTTGTTGACAGGCTCTGTCAAAGCCACTTATCTCATTTGCAGCCAGTGTCTCCGCTAGAGTGATCTCCCGTCCGTGTCTGCCCGCTCAGATACTTTTGTTACCGCGTCACATGCTCGTGTCGCCACCAGGCGGCATCCCACGTCACGATGGACAGTGGGCATAAAGGTCTGGCTTATCAGTGTACTTATAGTCATGATTTGGCTGTGATCGGATTCTTAACAACGCTTTCGTAGTTTTGGCGATCAAGACAAACTCCGATCCACAGCGATCGTGGGACGTCACGTGACCGATTTTCGATTCCAGCCAAACGCCAGACGTACACCGTAGTCCTTCCAAATTTTAGTAACTCGTTGCCACCACCCTACTATAGCAAAATTGCCCTTGCAGACTACGAGGCTTCCTTCATCCACAAGAAAATTTACTCGTTTCACATGCTCAAACGAGACTTGTAGACTAAAAGAAAGAGACTTATGGCATCGGGAAAAGGATTAGGATAACAAAACATAGATACGATGATTCAAAGAAAAAAAAAACACGGCTCTTTTCCTTTCTTGAGTTTCACTTCCGTCACATACAGTAAGTTAGAGGCACTGAAAACACTGAAACAACACAGTGAAGCCGGCCGAGGTGGCCGAGAGGTTCTAGGCGCTATAGTCTGGAACCGCGCGACCGTTACGGTCGCAGGTTCGAATCCTGCTTCGGGCATGGATGCGTGTGATGTCCTTAGGTTAGTTAGGTTTAAAGTAGTCTAAGTTCTAGGGGACTGATGACCTCAGAAGTTAAGTCCCATAGTGCTCAGAGCCATTTGAACGAACACAGTGAAGTGACTAAACATACCAAATGGATCAGGCGGATCCCTTTCAAATGTAGAATAATATATCACACTTCAACCACCACCCTAGATATTATTCCTTCACTTTGAGGAATTACGTCACACAAAAATGATGATAACGTGCAGCGCTGTGAAGTACACACGAAATTAACCAACATCAGCAACGACAAGTTAGACAATTACCAGGGACGAAGCTGCACCTCTCGTAATGCTAACTGATCCAGTTTTATTACATGGTTCTTATTTGTGCCCTCTTTCAGATGCTGGTAACAGCTATCCCCGCAAGGGATCTGTGCTAAATTATGAATAAAAATGCAGTGTATTTGAGGAGTAGTTCGTGGCAGCGACTCTCGTTGCTTCTAGTTGGCACTAACACTGATATCTGTGTCACACATTGTTGCGTTAGCACGAGAATTGAATATGGAAATTATGCAAACAGATTACTGTGTTTCTGCTCTCTCTTTGCTGTGGAATATTTCGGTCGTCATGACAACCAAATATTTGGAGGCTAATTTTTTTTGCACTATTACTCTGAACATTTAACCATTTATGCTTAGGGTGTTGCTGGAGGCTCCGAAGTAGGATTTACGTAGAGTAGTTAATGAAGGCTTCGCGCACTGTCTTAATGGTAACCAGACGTGTTCCGAGTATCTGCTTATCTGTTGTATTATACTTAAGAATCTGGTGTTATTATAGTTAGTGTTAAGCAGTGTGTGACTGCGACAGTGTGCCTGTCACAGCTGCGTATACTGTTCTGCGGCAGTAGCTTCGCGCCTCTTCGGGCTATTGCGGACGACAGCAGACGCAGATGCTCAGCTCGTGAGTGACGTCAGAGATGCACTTCGATCCGCGGGCAGAGCGGAGCCGGCGAACGCGACACCTGCGTCTGTGTCATCTCGCCGCGCGTGTGCCAGCGCCTTTCTCGGCAACAGCGCTGCTTGCTCTCGGTTTCCCGTAACGCATCGACTCAGGTAAGCGGCCACCAGACACTGCAGTCAAATTTGGTGCGGGCTGCTGCTTTAGTCGGATCGGCGCTCTTCAGCCGGGTCTGCATTGAAATACAATTCAGCTCAGTTTACGGCCGTAAATTTTAGACCTGTTACTTCGAACCTCTAAACAACTACATATTCAATAACCAAGATAACATACAATGCTTTATACGATATATACAGGGTGGTCCATTGATAGTGACCGGGCCAAATATCTCACGAAATAAGCATCAAACGAAAAAACTACGAAGAACGAAACTCGTCTAGCTTGAAGGGGGAAACCAGATGGCGCTATGGTTGGCCAGCTAGATGGCTCTTCCATATGTCAAACACATATCAACTGCTTTTTTTTTTTTAATAGGAACCCACATTTTTTATTACATATTCGTGTAGTGCGTAAAGAAATACACTACTGGCCATTAAAAATGCTACACCAAGAAGAAATGCGGATGATAAACGTGTATTCATTGGACAAATATATTATATTAGGACTGATATGTGATTACATTTTCACGCAATTTGGATGCATAGATCCTGAGAAAACAGTACCCAGTAGAACCACCTCTGGCCGTAATAACGGCCTTGATACGCCTGGGCATTGAGTCAAACCGAGCTTGGATGGCGTGTACAGGTACAGCTGCCCATGCAGCTTCAGCACGATACCACAATTCATCAAGAGTAGTGACTGGCGTATTCTGACGAGCCAGTTGCTCGGCCACCATTAACCAGACGTTTTCAATTGGTGAAAGATCTGGAGAGTGTGCTGGCCAGGGCAGCGGTCAAACATTTTCTGTATCCAGAAAGGCCCGTACAGGACCTGCAACATGCGGTCGTGCATTATCGTGCTGAAATGTGGGGTTTCGCAGGGATCGAAAGAAGGGTTGAGCCACGGGTCGTAACACATCTGAAATGTAACGTCCACTGTTCAAAGTGCCGTCAATGCGAATAAGAGGTGACCGAGACTAACCAATGGCACCTCATACCATCACGTTGGGTGATACGCCAGTATGGCGATGACGAATACACGCTTCCAATGTGCGTTCACCGCGATGTCGCCAAACACAGATGCGACCATCATGATGCTGTACACAGAACCTGGATTCATCCGAAAAAATGACGTTTTTCCATTGGTGCATCCAGGTTCGTCGTTGAGTACACCATCGCAGGGCTCCTGTCTGTGATGCAGCGTCAAGGGTAACCGCAGCCATGGTCTCCAAGCTGATAGTCCATGCTGTTGCAAAACGTCGTGGAACTGTTCGTGCAGATGGTTGTTGTCTTGCAAACGTCCCCATCTGTTGACTCAGGGATGGAGACTTGGCTGCACGATCCGTTACAGCCATGCGGATAAGATGCCTGTCCTCTCGACTGCTAGTGATACGAGGCCATTGGGATCCAACAAGGCGTTCCGTATTACCCTCCTGAACCCACCGATTCCATTTTCTGCTAACAGCCATTGCATTTCGACAAACACGAGCAACAATGTCGCGATACGATAAACCGCAATCGCGATAGGCTACAATCCGACCTTTATCAAAGTCGGAAACGTGATGGTACGCATTTCTGCTCCTTACACGAGACATCACGACAACGTTTCACCAGGCAATGCCGGTCAACTGTTGTTTGTGTATGAGAAATGAGTTGGAAACTTTCCTCATGTCAGCACGTTGTAGGTGTCGCCACCGGCGCCAGCCTTGTGTGGCCCGGCCGGAGTGGTCTCGCAGTTCTAGGCGCTACAGTCTGGAACGGCGCGACCGCTGCGGTCGCAGGCTCGAATCCTGCCTCGGGCATGGATGTGTGTGTTGTCCTTAGGTTAGTTAGGTTTAAGTAGTTCTAAGTTCTAGGGGACTGCTGACCTCAGAAGTTAAGTCCCATTTTGAACCAGCCTTGTGTGAATGCTCTCAAAAGCTAATCATTTGCATAACACAGCGTCTTCTTCCTGACGGTTAAATTTCGCGTCTGTAGCACGTCATCTTCCTGGTGTAGCAATTTTAATGACCAGTAGTGTATGAATGTTTTAGTTGGACCACTTTTTTCGCTTTGTGATAGATGGCGCTGTAATAGTCACAAACGTGTAAGTACACGTAACATTCCGCCAGTGCAGACGGTATTTGCTTCGTGATACGTTTCCCGTGTTAAAATGGACCGTTTACCAATTGCAACTGTGCGGCTGGTCCCGGCGGAGGTTCGAGTCCTCTCTCGGACATGGGTGTGTGTGTTTGTACTGAGGATAATTTAGGTTAAATATTGTGTAAGCTTGGGGACTGATGAGCTTAGCAGTTAAGCTCCATAAAATTTCACACACATCTGAACATTTTGAACCAATTGCGGAAAAGGTCGATATCGTTTTGATGTACGGCTATTGTGATCAAAATGCCCAACGGGCGTGTGCTATGTATACTGCTCGGTCTCCTGGACGACATCATCCAAGGGTCCGGACCGTTCGCCGTATAGTTACGTTATTTAAGGAAACAGGAGTTGTTCAGCCACGTGTGAAACGTCAACCACGACCTGCAACAAATGATTATGCCCAAGTACGTGTTTTAGCTGCTGTCGCGGCTAATCCGCACATCAGTAGCAGACAAATTGCGCGAGAATCGGGAATCTCAAAAACATCGGCGTTGAGAATGCTACATCAACATCGATTGCACCCGTACCATATTTCTATTCACCAGGAATTGCATGGCGACCACTTTGAACGTCGCGTACACTTCTGCCACTGGGCACAAGAGAAATTACGGGACGATGACAGATTTTTTGCACGCGCTCTATTTAGCGACGAAGCGTCATTCACCAACAGCGGTAACGTAAACCGGCATAATATGCACTATTGGGCAACGGAAAATCCACAATGGCTGCGACAAGTGGAACATCAGCGACCTTGGTGGGTTAATGTATGACGCGGCATTATGGGAAGAAGGACATCTGGCCCCCATTTTATCGATGGCAATCTAAATGGTGCAATGTATGCTGATTTCCTACGTAATGTTCTACCGATGTTACTACAAGATGTTTCAGTGCATGACAGAATGGCGATGTACTTCCAACATGATGGATGTCCGGGACATAGCTCGCGTGTGGTTGAAGCGGTGTTGAATAGCATGTTTCATGACAGGTGGATTGGTCGTTGAAGCACCATACCATGGCCCGCACGTTCACCAGATCTGACGTCCCCGGATTTCTTTCTGTGGGGAAAGTTGAAGGATATTTGCTATCGTGATCAATCGACAACGCCTGACAACATGCGTCAGCGCATTGTCAATGCATGTGCGAACATTACGGAAGGCGAACTACTCGCTATTGAGAGGAATGTCGTTACACATATTGCGAAATGCATCGAGGTTAACGAACATCATTTTGAGCATTTATTGCATTAATGTGGTATTTATAGGTAATCACGCTGTAACAGCATGCGTTCTCAGAAAAGATAAGTTCACAGAGGTACATGTATCACATTGGAACAACCGAAATAAAATGATCAAACGTACCTACGTTCTGAATTTGATTTAAAAAACCTACCTGTAACCAACTGTTCGTCTAAACTTGTGAGTCATATGTTTGTTACGATTACAGCGCCGTCTATCACAAAGCGAAAAAAGTGGTCCAACTAAAACATTCATATTTCTTTACCTACTACACGAATATGTAATAAAAAATTGGGGTTCATATTTAAAAAAAACGCAGTTGATATCCGTTTGACCTATGGCAGCGCCATCTAGCGGGCTAACAATAGCGCCATCTGGTTTCCCCCTTCAAGTTAGACAAGTTTCTTTCTTTGTAGTTTTTTCGTTTGACGCTTATTTCGTGGCCCGGTCACGATCAATAGACCACCCTTTATAGCTACAAAGTGTGTTAACAATAACTACTGTTTGTGGTGGGCTGAACTTAAAGAGGAAAATAACATTTGCATGATGTGTCAGTGCCAAGTAACATAACTCGACAAAACTTGAACCATACACAGAAAGAACTGGGTAGTGTAGTACAGAAAGCAACTAAAAGAAATACCCAATGATTAGAAATGACACTTTTATTCAGAGACAGTTATTATATTGAATTTTTGGTATGGTACCGCGAACATTACAAGGGGGTGGTAAGTTCTTATGGAACCAAACTGCCGAGGGCATCGGTCCCTAGGCTCACACACTACTTACTCTAACTTGAACTAACTTAAGCTAATGACACATGCTCTAGGAAGGACTCGAACCTCCGACGGGAGGAAAGGGGGAGGGGGGGGGGGAGCCGTGCGAACCGTGGCAAGGCGCCACAGACCGCGCGGCTACTCCGTGGGGCCCAGACATTTCAAAAGGAGAGGCTTGGTTCTTAATAGGGTGTGTGATCACCATGAACGGCACTGCATGTTCTGGAAGGTACTCCCATGCTGCCGCAAGACTAGTAAGGAGCTCTTGTCACATGGCCTTCCATTTCTCCACCAGCGCCGTTGATAACTGCTGGACGGTCGTTTGATGCACGTGGGCGTGCTACAGTCCGTCTCCCCGACGGACCCCACGTGTGCTCGGTGGCATTTAAGTCGGAGGAACGAACAAGGTAATCAGCATAATCTATCATGGGGCTACTGACCCACAAACCGTCTTGGTGGTCCAGGTGTTAGGGTGTGCTGAGGTATAATTTTGCATGGGCCTATTGACCCACAACCGTCTTGAGCCAGCGCTCAACATTATTGTGAGACTGTACTCCAGGAATTCCAAACTGCATCTGGATACAGTGCAAGTACTGGGACAGTTAGGCGGTTGGTGACAAAACTTGGATTGCATGGTCGAGTGGCTGCTCATAAGCCACACATCATGCCGATAAATGCCAAACGACGGCTGTCTTGGCGTAAGGAGCAAAATATTTGAACGATTGAACAGCGGAAAAACGTTGTGTGGAGTGACGAATCACGGTACACAATGCTGATGGCGGGGTGTGGGTATGGCGAATGCCTGGTGAATGTCATCTGCCAGCGTGTGTAGTACCAGCAGTAAAATTCGGAGGAGGTGGTGTAATGGTGTGGTCGTGTTTTTCATAGAGGGGGCTTGCACCCCTTGTTGTTTTGCGTGGCACTATCACAGCACAGGCCTACATTAATTAATTCTTGCTTCCCACTGTCGAAGAGGAATTCGGGGATGGCGCCTGCATCTTTCAACACGATCGAACACCTGTCCATAATGCACGGCCTGTGGCGGAATGGTTACTCGACAATAACATCCCTGTAATGGACTGGCCTACGCAGAGTCCTGGCCTGAATCCTATAGAACACCTGTGGGATGTTTTGGAATGCCGACTTCGTGCCAGGCCTCACCGACCGACATCGATACCTCTCCTCAGCGCAGCACTCCGTGAAGTATGGGCTGCCATTGCCCTCTTGGGAATGCCTGTGAGAGTGCAAGCTCTGATCAAGGCTAAGGGTAGGCCAACACCAAACTGAATTCCAGCAGTACCGATGGGGGGCGCCACGAACTTGTAAGTCATTTTCATCCAGGTGTCCGGACAATTTTGATCACATAGTTTACGTAGTAAGAGATAATATAGTTTACGTAGTAAAAGATAATATACTAGCTGAGTCTCCTAGGAAAGTACACTTTCTTAACTTTATCAGTAGACGACACCGCGACGCAGAACGCCTCTCTCGTAGTGTCTGCCACGGCAGTCGTTTGAGCGTCTCCGCGGCGTTTTAGCGCTTGCTAAATCAACCTGTAGAGAAATGTGCTGCTGTTCTTTGGATCTTCTCTATTCTCTATTTCCTCTATCAGTACTATCAGGTATGGATCCCCGACGAGCAATATTCAAGTGTTTTGTAAGCTATTTCCTTTGTTGATGGCCTATACTTCCTGAGGATTTTTCCAATGAATCTCAGTCTAGTATCCGTCTTATCGGAGATTAATTTGATGTGGTCGCTCCACTTCAAATCGCGCCTTTGGCATACCCCTAGATATTTTATGAAATTATCTGCTTCCAGTGATTGTTCTGGAATCCAGTAATCCTACAGTAGAGGGCCTTTATATATTTGCAACACGTTACATTTGTTAATGTTGAGTGTCAATTACCACTCCCCGAAGCAAGCGTCGATCCACTGTAGCTCCTTCTGAATTTTGCTGCAGTTTTGCAGCATCGCGACTTCTCTGTGTACAACAGTGTCATTCGCGAAAAGCTTTATGGAACTCCCGATGTTATCTATTATGCCATTTATATATATTGTGAAAAGTAATAGTCCTACAACACTACCTTAGGGCACGCCAGAGGCTCCTTTTATTTCTCAAGTCTTCTCTCCGTTCAGAATTACTTGCTTTGTTCTAGTTCAAATGGCTCTGAGCACTATGGGACTTAACATCCGAAGTCATCAGCCCCTAGACTTAGAACTACTTAAACCTAAATAACCTAAGGACATCACATACATTCATGCCCGAGGCAGGATTCGAACCTGCGACTGTAGCGGTCGCGCGGTTCCAGACTGAAGCGCCTAGAACCGCTCGGCCACACTGGCCGGCGCTGTGTTCTGTTTGCTGGCCGCAGACAAATGTGGTAAGTTACACTGATTCCGTCCGGGATGATAAACAGGAGATCGATGATCCTACCTCTTTAGTCTCCTTAAATCCATAATCAGCTACAGCAGTTTATTCCCCGACTGGGTACCCCTCACTTTATATTTGGCTAAAAAAACCTGACAAAACTGGAACACCCCACCCAACCCACAGACTGAAAAGGGCGAAATTCACTGGCAATCAAGTTCGCAAATCCCCTCAGACGCCGGGAATACCTTAGCCAGTGAAATCAAAAAATAATTTCAAGTAACGTAGCTAAATAGCTGTCTAGTCCATCCCTAGTATTCTGCACCCCTATTAGTTAATTTCTAACCTTCTCAACTCTCTTTAGCAAGGCAACCTGACATAAAGCACGCTTATGATGTTGTCACATTCTCTCTGCACACCCTCCTGTGCGTTTGACCACACAGTGAGTGTTTGAGTGCCTGCTCCCGCAGACATCTCGTGGCTGAATCAGCCGACCCTTGCGGGAAATCGTTACCATCGCCACCGCCGCCGCCACGTGGTCACCTCCCGCATTGTAGGTCAGCGTGCCGCGGAGCGGTCGATGTCGCTGCGGTCATAGGGGCAGGGGTTCGACGCCGTGGGGGGGTTCCCAGTCCGCACTGTCGAGTCATCGTGGACCCGGCGCCCCCCTCCCCACGGCCCCTCCCACTCTGCTGATAACACGGCACGTGCTATGGTAACACGGTAAAGGTGTTTCCTAATGCTCTCTGCCGATCCGATAGACCAGGGGTGTACAACCCCCGGCCCGCGGGTCGCAGCTCAAGAAGCGAGTACCTGTCACGCGATCGATTAAAAAAAGATCCCAGAAAACTCTGTTATGATGAAGTTAATAATTTCAATTTGAAACTCCCGCCACACATTGCTGTTCTCTCATGGGCCCATCCCGTTCTTTTCTCTCTCTCTGTTCTTTTTTCTTTTTCTTCTTTTTTTTCGTCTCAGCGTTTATTGTTAGTAAATATATTATATTTAGCCCAAAAATACTTGTCTTCTTCCGAAGTGGCCCGTTAAGGGGGGTAGGACGTCAAACGGGCCGACTTGGAGCAGGAGAGATACTACAGGACATTTTAATTTCCACTGTCTACACTTTTACAAATAAATTCATAAAACTTTGTCAGCATGACCAGGAAGGATTCAGAATTCACACTCATAGGAGTGTAAGTTCGAAAACATAGCGAAATGATTTTTTTTTTTCATGTGAAATTTCATCATTTTTTTCACTTACTAATGGCAGTATTTGTTTCTATAGGTACGCTTTTCTTCATAAGTAAGAGAGATTCTTCGATGAATTTTGCGCAGCATACAAACCATACTTAAAGGTGTATGAAACTCTATAATTTTCCAAATCTATTAAAAACTGTGGTAAAATTGAGGTAATTAACAATAAAATTTGTGTTTTTCTAACCTCGCGGTTCTAGGCGCGCAGTCCGGAACCGTGCGACTGCTACGGTCGCAGGTTCGAATCCTGCCTCGGGCATGGATGTGTGTGATGTCCTTAGGTTAGTCAGGTTTAAGTAGTTCTAAGTTCTAGGGGACTGATGACCACAGCAGTTGAGTCCCATAGTGCTCGGAGCCATTTGAACCCATTTTTTGTTTTTCCAAACGTAATTTTTTTTATTTTGTTATGTTTTCGGACTTCCACTGCAATGGGAGTGAATCCTGAATCCTTCCTGGTGTTGCTGACGAAGTTTTATGAATTTATTTGTAAAATTATAGACACTGGAAATTAAAAATGTCCTGTGATGCTTCTCCTGCTCCATGTCGGCCCATTTGACGTCCTACCTCCCTTAACCTATAAAGTTTGGATACCCCTGCGATAGATGTTTTCACTAAAACTCTGCGATCATCCGACGAAGCACTTACTGATCGCCTGCAGGCGATAACGACGACTGTTGGAGGATTATCCAGCAGTGACACAAGTCAGAAAGACTGCCACTTCTAAACACACTCATCGGTATCTTCTTATTTAATTTGCTTCATAGTACTCTATAGTACGGCTAGTTCCGGATTGGTTCAAATGGCTCTGAGCACTATGGGACTTAACATCTTAGGTCATAAATCCCCTAGAACTTAGAACTACTTAAACCTAACTAACCTAAGGACATCACACACATCCATGCCAGAGGCAGGATTCGAACCTGCGACCGTAGCAGCCGCGTGGTTCCTGATTGAGCGCCTAGAACCGCTAGACCACCGCGGCCGGCTAGTTCCGGATTCTACGCCTTTTTTCGGTTGTATGATGTTTTTCTATTAATCATATCATTGTCTTAGCGGGTATGATCAAAGCCTTTGGTAACAAAGACCCATAAATACACGAAACAGCAAGGACTGCACTGAGAGAATACTAGGCAACCGTTTATTACTCTTATCGTCCTAACAGTGTTTGTTGCCGGTGATCGCCGCATTTTCCTTTCACAACGCGGCAAGCATCTTGATGAAATTTATACCTACTGCACTTGACATTAGTACCTACTGTAGCTACACGCGGACCAAACATAGTTTTTAAAAATCGTATGTAATGCAGCAATTGTTACGAGTATTGTTTTTTCTTGACAAAGATTGCCATGAATATATTATTGTGTGAGACACTAATTGTCCTTAGTAGAAACCAGGAAGGTCAGTATTCGTGACAAAGGTTCGTTTCAAAGATAGGATGCAAAGCTGAAATATCAATGAGCTTTAGTGATACCATCAGAAAGCTTCTGCAACGTTAGCGACATTAGGAATGTGTAAAAAAGAAACAGATATGCGAAAAGATAGAGATGTCATACACAATTAACAAGTATTTGCTGAATCAAAACACTGTTGATTCGGCCATCCTGGAATAATCGTAATGACATGCGTAGATCGCTCGGAAACTCGGAGTGCTGCGCATGACGTCATCGTAGGAGCACGCGCCAGCAGTTGAATGGAGACCCGTAGCGAACGTGACTTGTTTTTGAATGTTCTGTTACGGTTTTGTTGCAAAATGCCTAGCCACGCCTATAGCGGGATGCCTGTCGTACACCGGAAAGACTAAAAGCGCTCATATAATGTACGATGTCGTTCAGCTGCAGAAGAATCTACATTATAAAGCGCCACAGAAAGAACGCTTCGATGTTTCGTCATCCACCGTGTGTTCACTAAATTTCATGACCGATAACTGCGTTTTTGACCCGCATGCAGAACTGCTGACACTAGCCCATAGAAAATCCTGAAACCAGTCGCCGTCCCGAGTGTAAATACACCAAGACGTGTTTCCACTGAGAGTAGTAGTAAAATGCAGTATCTAATGTAACTACTATCAACAGTTAAAGGCGCACATCACACTCTTTCAGAGTCTTTATTAGTGTGATTGCTGATGTGTTACAACCAAAGAAAACGAAGGAAGTCCGCAGCTCGTGGTCGTGCGGTAGCGTTCTCGCTTCTCACGCCCGGTTTCCCGGGTTCGATTCCCGGCGGGATCAGGGATTTTCTCTGCCTCGTGATGACTGGGTGTTGTGTGCTGTCCTTAGGTTAGTTAGGTTTAAGTATTTCTAAGTTCTAGGGGACTGGTGACCGTAGATGTTAAGTCCCATAGTGCACAGAGCCATTTGAACCAAAACGAAGGAAGCAGTGCTGTCGGTATATGTGTACTGTCATTCGATGAAATGAACATAAACATAGACACAGAAGTGTGACGAAAGATTGGGATCAAAGTGCTATGTCATGATATCGTTCGTCCTCTTACCACTGGTTTAGGACACTTGGGCAGGATTAAAGAACTATTTTGTGGTGAGTTAACAGTTTCACTGTACAAATGGTAACCGATAATGATTTGCTTGTGATAGCTGTGGTGATGTCGAATATCCTTACCCGACCCCTCTTGGCATCCTGAATTTCCAAATGTCCTGATGATGTCTACTGTATGGTGTGGTACTTATATAAACGAAGTTCGTTTACCAGCTGCAAGTGCCACATTTTCCACTTTTATAAGCAACTTGTTCCTTCGCTTGATTAACAATTTGTTAGTTTCTGTACACGTTTCTGTTGGTTTTTTCCCCTATTCTTTCTGTTTTATCTTGTTTCTCTTACCAAATGTTCATTGTATGTTCGCCCATCCTCTTGAAGAAATTTACAAATAATTTTGTTGTATTCACCATATTCTACCACGTTTCTATTACCGTTTGCTTAAAACTCTGAACTTCTCTTTCGTCGTTGCCTTGTTCCTTTTGAGACTTTCTTTCTTCATTTTAGGAAACATAGTGGAAAATTTCTGTCTGTTGTTAATTCATCTATCCATCGTCCCTGCATCCATCGCATGAAAATTCACAAAATCCGCAATATTCTTTGCTATCTGCGTGAGTACTTTTGTTAAATAATTGTTACATAATCTTTCGCCTATGTCGGTATAATCGTAATTTTCGTGGATGCTGACCTTGTTGCTTAATTTAATCCGGTATAACTCCCTATTCTTAAGTAAATTCACGTAACCTGTTTTCTGGATTATAGTCTGAAGAGTACTGTATTTCCTTACTAGGTTTATACCTTTTCGTTGCTCTACTTCTTAGGAGGCTACTATTAAGATTCAATGGTGAACAGCCTATTTGGGTCCAAATGAGTTGACTTAGCACTTGTTGGCTAAAACACAACCATCAATTTATTCGTGTGTGCTGTGCATGTCTGGAAAATGTTTCATTTCTACCTGGCATCTTTACGAACTATTTCCTGAAAAGCAGCTGAATTTCCAGTGTCTGTTTCTTGTCGTTTTCCTTGTGGGTGGAATTTTAATATTATACAAATACAGTAGAAAATGGTCATAGCGCACATGTAGTTTAAATTTTTAATCATGTACGTGCGTCGAATCTTTGTTTTTTTTGCAGGGGATGCTCCGCCAATGAGCTCCGCGAGCACTCCTTATGAATGACCCCGGATTCAGATTGACAGTTTTTCCTTCCAACCACTCGTAACTCCACACCGGCTGTTGTACGATGTTGGTGGAGCCGGCGCCTATACGTAACCAAAGAGTCGGGAGGAAAACCGCTTATACCCAGTGTACAAAGTACCGGGATGTACCGACTGAGCACTAATGTGCAGAACTGAACAGGTAAGCAATAATTTTAAATTTGTGCATAAACAAGTTTAAACGGTAACGTAAAGTTTTAACTTATGATGATACTGTTGTACATTGCAGTTTAATCTGTGTATTTGGAGGATAGAGTATTTCCTTTTTTGATACAGATTTGTTAAGAAACCGAAGCAGATATCCAAGAAAATTATTAATTGTGGGCTGGAATGTGGAAAACAATATATTATACAGGGTGTTACAAAAAGGTGCGGCCAAACTTTCAGGAAACATTCCTCACACACAAAGGAAGAAAATATGTTATGTGGACATGTGTCCGGAAACGCTTACTTTCCATGTTAGAGCTCATTTTATTACTTCTCTTCAAATAACATTAATCATGGAATGGAAACACACAGCAACAGAACGTACCAGAATGACTTCAAACACTTTGTTACAGGAAATGTTTAAAATGTCCTCCGTTAGCGAGGATACATGCATCCTTCCTCCGTCGCATGGAATCCCTGATGCGCTGATGCAAACCTGGAGAATGGCGTATTGTATCACAGCCGTCCACAATACGAGCACGAAGAGTCTCTACATTTGGTACCGGGGTTGCGTAGACAAGAGCTTTCAAATGCCCCCATAAATGTAAGTCAGGAGGGTTGAGGTCACGGGAGCGTGGAGGCCATGGAATTGGTCCACCCCTACCAATCCATCGGTCACCGAATCTGTTGTTGACAAGCGTACGAACACTTAGACTGAAATGTGCAGGAACTCCATCGTGCATGAACCACATGTTGTGTCGTACTTGTAAAGGCACATGTAATAGCAGCACAGGTAGAGTATCCCGAATGAAATCGTGGTAACGTGCACCATTGAGCGTAGGTGGAAGAACATGGGGCCCAATCAAGACATCACCAACAATGCCTGCCCAAACGTTCACAGAAAATCTGTGTTAATGACGTGATTGCACAATTGCGTGCGGATTCTCGTCAGCCCACACATGCTGATTGTGAAAAATTACAATTTGATCACGTTGGAATGAAGCCTCTTCTGTAAAGAGAACATTTGCACTGAAATGAGGATTGACACATTGTTGGATGAACCATTCGCAGAAGTGTACCCGTGGAGACCAATCAGCTGCTGATAGTGCCTGCACACGCCGTACATGGTACGGAAACAACTGGTTCTCCTGTAGCACTCTCCATACAGTGACGTGGTCAACGTTACCTTGTACAGCAGCAACTTCTCTGATGCTGACATTAGGGTTATCGCCAACTGCACGAAGAATTGCCTCGTCCTATGCAGGTGTCCTCGTCGTTCTAGGTCTCCCCAGTCGCGAGTCATAGGCTGGAATGTTCCGTGCTCCCTAAGACGCCGATCAATTGCTTCGAACGTCTTCCTGTCCGGACACCTTCGTTCTGGAAATCTGTCTCGATACAAACGTACCGCGCCACGGCTATAGCCCCGTGCTAATCCATACATCAAATGGACATCTGCCAACTCCATATTTGTAAACATTGCACTGACTGCAAAACCACGTTCGTGATGAACACTAACCTGTTGATGCTACGTACTGATGTGCTTGATGCTGGTACTGTAGAGCAATGAGTCGCATGTCAACACAACCACCGAAGTCAACATTACCTTCCTTCAATTGGGCCATCTGGCGGTGAATCGAAGAAGTACAGTACATACTGACGAAACTAAAATGAGCTCTAACATGGAAATTAAGCGGTTCCGGACACATGTGCACATAACATCTTTTCTTTATTTGTGTGTGAGGAATATTTCCTGAAAGTTTGGCCGTACCTTTTTGTAACACCCTATATATGAGACCCCTGACCGCACATCGTAGCCTTCACTACAATTACAGATGAGAAAAGAATGTTGGCAGACATAAAGGGAATATTCCGTGCGTTGTAAATCCCCACTCTCGTTTTTTGTATCTGTCCGGCATATGAGAATTAACGGAGAAGTGACTCCTTTTACCGTGGAAGGAATAGGACGTCTTCATGCCGTTGAGCTGTACGCCGCATTCTTATCACATTCTGCGATAGCGCTACCTGTCATGCCAGTTTGATTTATAATCTCTCTCTTCAAGCATTCTAGAGAAAAATCTTTCGTGACCTAGTACCGTTTATCAATATCCTGACGGCTTCTCTCATCTCTGAGTGGCGTCGCTGTCAAGTAAAGTAAAATTCACGGATTCGATCCCCGTCCGTGATTCGTAGGAATTTTCCTGCGTGAATTACCTGTTCCCACATCTCGCTGAGTGGCGTCGCTGTTAAGTAAAGCAAAATTCACGGATTCCATTCCCGTCCGTGATTTGTAGGAATTTTCCTGGGTGAATTACTTGTTCCCACCTCTCGCCATATGAGTGTACGCCCATCATCGTCGAACGTGATCGTTTCGGTGGTCCAGCTGTTAGGATGTGAGGAGGCAGAGTGTTTCCCGGGCGAACTGCCTTCCAAATCTTTGACTCGGGTCAACGTTATTGTGACACAGTACTTCTTCCTCACGTGCGCCTTTTCAGGGGTGCATTCGATCATGACTTCATTTATATGGACTACAATGCTCGACAGCAATGAATAACGTAGTTGGAGCGAGAGGGTAACCGGCGAATGGAGTGGCCTGCTCGACCCCCGACTTATATCCCATCGAGCACGTGTGGAATGCGTTAGAAAGACGCACGTGCCGCAGCACGTCCACATCCGCCAACGACTGTCCAGCAGTTGGTGGAGGAATTGAACGCCCTACCACAAGCACGCCTCACCGACCTTGTGACCATCATTAGAGCACGTTGGCCGGCTGGAGTGGCCGAGTGGTTCTAGGCGCTACAGTCTGGAACCTCGCGACTGTTACAGTCGTAGGTTCGAATCCTGCCTCGGGCATGGATGTGTGTGATATCCTTAGGTTAGTTAGGTTTAAGTAGTTCTAGGGGACTGATGACATCAGAAGTTAAGCCCCATAGTGTTCAGACCCATTTGAACCATTTTTGAGAGCACGTTACACAGCGTAATTGCCGTTCGTGGTGATCACACAAACACTATTAAGAACCACGTCCCGTCTTTCGTAGTGCCCAGGGGACTATCACGAATCGCGATGACTTCAGTGTTCTTATTTCTTTGAATAAAAGTGTCAGTTGTATATGGTCAAAGTTTCTTCGAGATTAGTAGTGACTCATCATGCGGAAGTTACTTCCGCCCTTAAATTTTGCACGCGATTGTACTACATCTTCGGTAAACATTAGAGCTTTCATTTCTTCTTCCTGAACATTAATTTCCTTCCAGAATTTCTCCTTAAGTTCCTGTGCTATGTACTCTACGTACACATGTAAAGCATAGAGATCTACTGCCCTATCTCACTCCCTTCTCAGCTGCTACCTCTTTTGCAAATATTTCGACTCTTTGTAGCTACAGTTTGGTTTGTCAACAATTTGTAGATGAGCTTTAGCTCCCTGTGTTTAATCCCTGATAGCTTCAGAATTTCAAAGAGTGTACTGCACTCAACGTTGTCAAAAGTTTTCTTAAACACAAAAATACTGTGAAGGTGGGTTCGGCTTTCTTCAATCCATCTTGTAACTTGATTCGTAGAGTCACTATTGCTTCGCATTTTCCTACACTTCACCGAAACCCAAACTAACTCACTACAGATCAGATTTTACCAGTCGTCCAATCCGTTCATAGGTAGTCTATGGGAGAATTGTGTAACCGTGACATATTAAACCCAATGATCGTCTTTTCTGACACATGTCTTTGATATTAGAATTAATAATGCCTTTTTCTTGAAGCCTGGGGGTATTTCATAGTCTTATATATGCTGCACGCCACGTGGAACACATTTGTCATGATTGTTTCTCAAAAGTATGAAAGAAAGTCGGCTACTCCGGGTTACTTGTTACGACTTGGGTCCTTCAATGGATTGTCAAATTCTTTTCGTTGTGTTAAATTGTCCATTTCATATTCGTCCACTTCACCAAGTTTCTTCCCTACATATTCCACTCATAAGGACATTCAACACGAACATGGCCACATTTTAAAACAACACGATCTTGAGTACTATTAATATGTTTTACGAGTTTCAAGCATTGTATCTGTCTCGAAATAAATATTTTACATGTAAAACAAGACATTACACGCCCTCCTCGGAAGATTCCTTTTTGCGCACACTTCACTGCTGAACTGGAATTTCATTATCTGTATCTAAACTAACGCACCGAAACACTTGTGAATTGGGAAAATCAACACTCCACATTGTTTGGGAATGTGCCAGTAGACTAGATGTCACAGATCAGGGCAGTGATGTTTTTTGTAATGAAACTGCAAGCCTGCCTGGAGGGGGGACTGACAGGAGGAACGGATGGATGATGGGGTTTAACGACCTGCATACAGCATGGTTAGTTAGAGACGAACACTAGAAGGAAGGAAATCAACGGCGAGGCCGTTACGTGTTCTCTTGTTCTTCAAGCTGATACTGATCTGATGCGTCTGTTTGTGTGATGGGACAAGGTGCTAGTCCTCCTTGCAAGCTGGGTACGCCCTTGGCGAAACACGACCAACGTAGCAGATACTTCCAGGTCAGTTTGTAGTTTAGTTTAGTGAAACGTAGCGTAATGTATGGCGGTACATTATAACATCTGTAGTGTAACAATGAAGGATAGCACAGTAATATGTAGCGTCCATACTCGCAATGTGCAGGTATCTGGGTGGTAGGACACTGAACCACAACACGGAAATCAGTTTACTTTCTTAATTAATAATAACTCTTCCTGTCCCTCTTTTATTGTACTGTTTCTTTACTTTTTTGCTGTAAAACAGTTTCGTGCTTAAATGTGGACATGTTGGCTAAGTTAGGAACCATAAATGTGTGGAATAATTGTTTTGTGTTTTTCCGCTACGAGTCACTTTTATTGTGTGTGTGTGTGTGTGTGTGTGTGTGAAATCATATGGGACTCAACTGCTAAGGTCATCAGTCCCTAAGCTTACACACTACTTACCCTAAAGTATCCTAAGGACAAACACACACACCCATGCACGAGGGAGGTCTCGAACCTCCGTCGGGACTGCCGCACAGTCCATGACTGCAGCGCCTTAGACCGCTTTTTTTTTTAATCTCATTTTGTTCGCTTTTGTTCGTTGCATCTGCTCGGGGCAAACGTCGTATAACATCCGTTTAAGTTCGTTGTTGATCGATTGACTCAGTTTTTTTTATTACAGAGGCCAGCTTACCTTCTGACCGAACACGCTGATCTACCGTGCCGGCTTTTTTTCGTTGTTGATCGATGTGTTTGGTTGTTGCGGACGTCACATGACATCCGGTCAAGTTCGTTTTGTTGATCCTTCCACTCAGTTTTTTTATTACTGAGGCCAACCAACTCTCTGGCCGAACACGCTGAGCTACCGTGCCGGCTAACCGCTCGGCTATCCCGCGCTGCTCACTTGAAGTGTAGCACAAATGCTTACTGTTACAGTAATAACTAGCGAATCCGGCAGTGCTTTACCAGGATATGGTATAGTGTTGGACATGGCGGAGAATGATCTTATCAAAGCTCTTCCAATACCGTGAGCTTCGCCATTCAGAAGACTCATGTAGATGCATTTTGCAAACATGTACTCAACCATATTGCCCTAACACACAGAGACACGCGGATGAGGCTATAACCAAGTCAGAGAGATAGGATAGACGTCAGATGGCATCAGCCGATCCACCATGACAACTCTGTTGCATACATACCTTGCAATCATGTTTTCAAATGGCTGTAGCACGGAAACGATACGTATCCGGACATAGGTTTTTATTCAAAATATTATGTACACACTCCCCTCTACAAGTTCTGGAAGTTTCTAACGGTAAATTCCAGATATCCAGTATATTAAAAAATATGTAGGCTGTGTCTGTCCGTATATTCATTAGAGTGTCGTGTAAAAATCTGAAGTAAATCAGTCAGGAAAGTTGTGAAATTTTTGCTAGAAACCTTTCCTTTTAAATAGTATACAACCATTTAGATACCAAACATATTCAAATATTTGTAGCCTATGTCCGTCCGAGCGTTTGTAAGATACCGTGTAAAAATCGTCAAGTATTGTGTTTTTTGGCTAATAACGTTCCCCCTTTATATATAAAAAATACGTAGCCTATGTCAGTCTGAACGTTTATTAGAGTACTGCGTAAAAAACTGAAGTAAATCGATCAAGAAATTCTGGAGAATTATATTAAAAGCGTTTCTTAACCAAGTAGCATATGTCTGTCAGTACGTTTATTACAGTTTATTGAAGTAATTTTGTGAACAACTTTTCGAGATTTTCATTAACAGCCTTTTCATTTTTAAATAGCTTATGTCCGTTCGAATTTTTGTTAGAATATCATGTGAAAATTTGCAGTAAATCGATCAAGAACTTTTCGAGATTTTTTAAATGGAACCGTATACTTTTTATAACAGCATTCGATAGCTCTTGAGAAGACAGTTACAGTGATATAGCGTTTGTTAATGTTGACACTGAAACCTGTCGTACAAAAATTCCAGAAATGTCGTAGAATTTGAGAGCACGGTGGCCGGAATAGGCATTAGCGGTGTAAACACCAAGCACAGCTCTCGTGCTACGCTGTTTCAGAATGTCAACACATTTTCCTGTTTACTCGTCTGCACTGCAGGCCGCTCATTTCTGCTTGAACATGCGTTGCGTGCTGACATGTACACCAATGAGGAGAAGTTGGATATACAACTTTTATACGGCGAATACAAAGGAAATGCCGTAAAAACAGTACGGCGTTATAGGCCTGTCTATTCGGATCGCCAGTGTCTGACGAACCAAGCAATTGTACGAGTTATTAAGACACTAGCGCGGATAGGCTGCTCGAACGTCAAAAAGAGGACAAGAAAGAAGACCGTAAGTGACAGAGAACACGAAGAAACTGTTCTGGCTACGACGCCAAAGAATCCGCACAGTCGTACGAGACATATTGCCAAGGAATGTGGAATCAGGCACTCAACGACCTTGATTTCGAACGTCGCACAGAATTTTGTCGGTTTGTCCTTCGGCTACTGAGAGACGACCCTACGTTTTTCCAGTCGATGAAGCGATGTTTACTAACCACGCTAATGTAAATTTGCATAACATGCAGTACTGGGAGGCCGAAAATACACACTGACTTCGTCAGGTGCAACATCTGGAGCGTAAACGCATGGTGCGGCATCATGGGAAATTACAAAAAAATGGCTCTGTGTACTATGGGACTTAACATCTGATGACATCAGAGTAGGACATTTAAGTAGTTCTAGGGGTAGAACTTAGAACTACTTAAACCTAACTAACCTAAGGACATCACACAAATCCATGCCCGAGGCAGGATTCGAACCTGCGACCGTAGCGGTCGCGCGGTTCCGGACTGAAGCGCCTAGAACCGCTGGTCCACAGCGGACTGCGGGAAATTACATTGTGAGACCTTACTTCATCGCCGCGCGGGGTAGCCGCGTGGTCTCAGGCGCCTTGCCACGGATCGCGCGGCTTCCCCCGTTGGAGGTTCGAGTCCTCCCTCGGCCTTAAGTGTGTGTGTTGCCCTTAGCGTAAATTAGTTTAAGTTAGATTAAGTAGTGTTTAAGCCTAGGGATCGATGACCTCAGCAGATTGGTCCCATAGGAACTTACCATCACCTTACTTCATCTCAAGTGTTCTTAATGGACGTTCGTACGCACGCTTTCTAACGAACATTCTGCTGGTTCTTTTAGAAGAGGTTCCACTTGATACTCGACAGTGTATGTGGCTGCAACACGACGGTTGCACAGCTCACTTGTCCAGTGTTGCAACGCAAATATTGAATGATAGTTTTCCTGGGCGTTGGATAGGACGAAATTCTGTTGTCAAACAGTCTGTGAGGTCACCCGGTTTGACTCCACTTGATTTCTTTCTTTGGGGAGCACTAGAAGATGCAGTCTATGACGAAGCCCCAACTACGCCAGACGAATGTGTCATCGAATCGCCAGCGCATGCTCTACCATATCATCCAGTGTAATTTCATCTGTTCATCGTTGTTTCCAACGGCGGTTGCAAATGTGTATTTCAGTCCATGGTCAACTGTTTAAACATTGCTTAAATAAAGGATAGTTATTTTTTGGTAGACAAAATATGTTTAATGTGATTTGAGTGGTTTCAAATATTGTTTGTAAATTGTTTATTTCATTTACGTGTGTACGAAATTGCAGTGCAATGTGAAACAAGTCGACAGCGTTTATTGCATGTAGCTGGTAACACTGTCATCACGCGCTTACGTTCGACATGAAACGACGTTTCGTTGAGAAGAGTGTTTACTTTGTGGTGTACAGGTGGTTACCAAAGTATTTTTAAGAAAATGTTTAGTCCAACGAATGTATCCCATATGATGTTATTTAGAGAGGTGGGCAGGAGGAGATGGAGAGAGAGGGAAGAAGAGGAGATAGACAGGAAGAGGGGGGGGGGGAGGGGGGAAGGTGATGGACAACGCGAGTGGGAAGGAGGAGGAGATGGACAAAGAAAGGGGGAAGGCGAGATGGACAGAGAGAGAGCAAAGCGTGGCCGGGTACAGCTACAGTAGTTAGTTGATAAAACTGAAAATATATTTACATGAAGTATAAATGCTTTTACCAAAACATTTTTCGCTTTTTTGGGAGTGGAGTGTGGTCATGACCGAGCGAAATCTCCCCTCCCTTTCCCTTCCCCTCCGTCTCTCAGTTATTACTAATGTACCATATCTACTTTATTTCCGTTTGTTAATTTGGTATTTGTTTTAATACGCAGGTTGACCTGCACCGGTTCGCAGTGGTGTCCTGTGAGAAGGACAATGTTGTGTGTCCTGGTGGCCTACGACATCGCCTATCAGTTCCTACTAGGTAACCGCAAACAGGCTCTTTGTTGCGCAGTGCATTTTGTACTCATTGTAGTTGCATAAGTCTGTGAAAAAACATTTTCTTCTTGCATTGAAACAATGGTCACAGCTGGCAGTTCACACGAGGCTCGCTTTGTAAGGTTCTGACGAAACAATTGAATTTTAATATTAGCATATAATTAAATAATATTCATTATGTCTTGCAAGTATTTTCTTTTATTCCCTTTTTACTCTGCTGCCCTTCATAGCCAATTCTGGTGTTACTACTGACCTAGTTTCTTTTATTCGTAATTCGGAACCTCTGTTTTATAGGACGTGATAGTCGTCTTTTCCACAGGCAGTCGTCAGCAAGGTAGCTAGACATATAGAGTCGTCAGCTGAAGCAAGCAAGAAGTTACAGAATGTTGGCATAAGTGAGGAAAATGACTGATAATTAAAAGACGCACCGAATCGTGGAACTGACGGCTTTCAAATGTCGAGTAACTTGAAAAGAACATCACAGTAGCGATTTTGTCTGAATATTTCAAACAAAAATTATCATCTTGTTAGTTCTACATGCTTAAAATGATAGGAGCAGACGCACTTCCTAGAAGAAGAGCAAAAAAAGAAAAAATGAGCACAGTTCCTCTATTATACTGATGTTCAATCTCACATTCAAAATATGTATCTCTGACGCAAACTGGGAACAATATACAGTTAAACAAAAACTTTAAAATAAGAGCTATTTCTAGAAAAATAGTACATCGTGTCTAATTTATCTCTTTGAAAAAACGATAAACTTATATGAAGTTTCTGCAAATGATAAAAAAATAGCTAAAAAGAGAACTGCGGTGTCTTGTGTAAGAATGTGCTGCATAAAACTGTTACCTCTGTGTAATAACAGAAACTGTATATAGAGTCTACTGATAAAAATGAGGTACAATGAAGATTAATTCATACAATAAAGTGCAACACAAATTTGGCGTACTCAAAGGTGGATAAAGTAACGTGCAGAAATTGTTTACCTTACTTGTGGTACAGTACCTGAAAGGAGACGTATTTTCACACAACATTTTGCGAATACTATAATAGATATTTACTATAACGAGGCGCATAGAAGAAACAAGACACCTATCGAAAAGCATTGAATGAATATTGCAAAGTATTCGGTGCATTAAAAATTGTCAAACACAAGAAATTACATTTGTTACATGCATTCAGAATCCGAAAGGAAAAATGCAGTTCATCCATAAAATTTCAAAATGTGTAGTGTTTCATGAAAAATATAAAAATTGTAAAATATGGTTTTGAACAAATTTTCTCCACCTAAACTGTTTGTCACAGGAAGTCTTCACGAATTGCTTTGAATAATATTAATCTTTCTGTAAATGTATGTGATCTCTGTTTTATTTATTTCACTGTTACACATAAAACTCGTTTTTTAAGTGATGTGCTGCGCCACCAACATTTCATATCACCAGAGTTCCAGTAATATATCAAATAATTTCGCATGTTAAATATTTTATTTCTCTAAGAAATTCTCCGCGTTTTTGACAGTCGTAAAGAAATTAAAGGCATCTAAACTCTCATGAGAAATCATATAATCTACAAACTTACGCCTAAATTAAAGCATATATTCAAATAGCAAGTCACCCTTTCATGAGTATCTAGAATGCAGTATTAAAACACCATAATGAATACACCATTCGCAGTAAACGAACACTATTTTGCTGCTAACATAGGCGAGAGATTACAAATAAAAATAAACGCGGTTAATTGAAATGTGGGCTCATGTCTGATTTCTACAAGAAAATTCTGTATAGGAAGTACGAAAACAAATTTTTAATCATTGCGAAAGTTTGTTCCGTTAAGCGGTAGCTTGATTTAAAATCTCCGGTAAAAAATAACAGAATAAAAATAATTATATCTAATCTACAAAAAGCATTTGAACCATTACGCGATATGTTGTTGTTGTTGTGGTTTTCAGTCCTGAGACTGGTTTGATGCAGCTCTCCATGTTACTCTATCCTGTGCAAGCTTCTTCATCTCCCAGTACCCACTGCAACCCACATCCCTCTGAATCTGCTTAGTGTAGTCATCTCTTGGTCTCCCTCTATGATTTTTACCCTCCACGCTGCCCTCCAATACTAAATTGGTGATCCCTTGATGCCTCAGAACATGTCCTACCAACCGATCCCTTCTTCTGGTCAAGTTGTGCCACAAACTTCTCTTCTCCCCAATCCTATTCAATACTTCCTCATTAGTTATGTGATCTACCCATTTAATCTTCAGCATTCTTCTGTATCACTACATTTCGAAAGCTCCTATTCTCTTCTTGTCCAAACTATTTATCGTCCATATTTCACTTCCATACATGGCTACACTCCATACAAATACTTTCAGAAACGACTTCCTGACACTTAAATCTATACTCGATGTTAACAAATTTCTCATATTCAGAAACGCTTTCCTTGCCATTGCCAGTCTACATTTTATATCCTCTCTACTTCGACCATCATCAGTTATTTTGCTCCCCAAATAGCAAAACTCCTTTACTACTTTAAGTGTCTCATTTCCTAATCTAATTACTTCAGCATCACCCGATTTAATTCGACTACATTCCATTATCCTCGTTTTGCTTTTGTTGATGTTCATCTTATATCCTCCTTTCAAAACACTATCCATTCTGTTCAACTGCTCTTGCAAGTCCTTTGCTGTCTCTGACAGAATTACGATGTCATCGGCGAACCTCAAAGTTTTTATTTCTTCTCCATGGATTTAAATACCTACTCCAAATTTTTCTTTTGTTTCCTTTACTGCTTGCTCAATATACAGATTGAATAACATCGGGGAGAGACTACAACCCTGTCTTACTCCCTTCACAACAACTGCTTCCTTTTCATGTCCCTCGACTCTTATAACTGCCATCTGGTTTCTGTACAAATTGTAAATAGCCTTTCGCTCCCTATATTTTACCCCCGCCACCTTCAGAATTTGAAGGAGAGTATTCCAGTCAACATTGTCAAAAGCTTTCTCTAAGTCTACAAATGCTAGAAACGTAGGTTTGCCTTTCCTTAATCTTTCATCTAAGATACGTCGTAGGGTCAGTATTGCCTCACATGTTCCAACATTTCTACAGAAGCCAAACTGATCTTCCCCGAGGTCGGCTTCTACTAGTTTTTCCATTCGTCTGTAAAGAATTCGTGTTAATATTTTGCAGCTGTGACTTATTAAACTGATAGTTCGGTAATTTTCACATCTGTCAGCACCTCCTTTCTTTGGGATTGGAATTATTATATTCTTCTTGAAGTCTGAGGGTATTTCGCCTGTCTCGTACATCTTGCTCATCAGATGGTAGAGTTTTGTAAGACTGGCTCTCCCGAGACCGTCAGTAGTTCCAGTGGAATGTTGTCTACTCCGGGGGCCTTGTTTCGACTCAGGTCTTTCAGTGCTCTGTCAAACTCTTCACGCAGTGTTTTATCTCCCATTTCGTCTTCATCTACATCCTCTTCCAATTCCATAATATTGTCCTCAAGTACATCGCCCTTGTATAGACCCTCTATATACTCCTTCCACCTTTCTGCTTTATCTTCTTTGCTTAGAACTAGGTTTCCATCTGAGCTCTTGATGTTCATACAAGCGGTTCTCTTCTCTCCAAAGGTCTCTTTAATTTTCCTGTAGGCAGTATCTATCTTACCCCTAGTGAGATTAGCCTCTACATCCTTACATTTGTCCTCTAGCCATACCTGCTTAGCCATTTTGCACTTCCTGTCGATCTCATTTTTGAGTCGTCTGTCTTCCACCTTTCTGCTTTATCTTCTTTGCTTAGAACTGGGTTTCCATCTGAGCTCTTGATGTTCATACAAGCGGTTCTCTTCTCTCCAAAGGTCTCTTTAATTTTCCTGTAGGCAGTATCTATCTTACCCCTAGTGAGATAAGCCTCTACATCCTTACATTTGTCCTCTAGCCATCCCTGCTTAGCCATTTTGCACTTCCTGTCGATCTCATTTTTGAGACGTCTGTATTCCTTTTTGCTTGCTTCATTTTCTGCATTTTTATATTTTCTCCTTTCATCAATTAAATTCAATATTTCTTCTGTCACCCAAGGATTTCTACTAGCCCTCGTCTTTTTACCTACTTGATCCTCTGCTGCCTTCACTATTTCATCCCTCAAAGCTACCCATTCTTCTTCTACTGTATTTCTTTCCCCCATTCCTGTCAATTGCTCCCTTATGCTCTCCCTGAAACTCTTTACAACCTCTGGTTCTTTCAGTTTATCCAGGTCCCATCTCCTTAAATTCCCACTTTTTTGCAGTTTCTTCAGTTTTAATCTACAGGTCATAACCAATAGATAGTGGTCAGAGTCCACATCTGCCCCTGGAAATGTCTTACAATTTAAAACCTGGTTCCTAAATCTCTGTCTTACTATTATATAATCTATCTGATACCTTTTAGTATCTCCAGGGTTCTTCCATGTATACAGCCTTCTTTTATGATTCTTGAACCAAGTGTTACCTATGATTAAGTTGATCTCTGTGCAAAATTCTACCAGGCGGCTTCCTCTTTCAATTCTTTGCCCCAGTCCATATTCACCTACTGCGTTTCCTTCTCTCCCTTTCCCTACTACCGAATTCCACTCACCCATGACTATTAAATTTTCATCTCCCTTCACTATCTGAATAATTTCTTTTATTTGATCGTACATTTCTTCAATTTCTTCGTCATCTGCAGAGCTAGTTGGCATATAAACTTGTACTACTGTAGTAGGTTTGGGTTTCGTATCTATCTTTGCCACAATAATGCGTTCACTATGCTGTTTGTAGTAGCTTACCCGCATTCCTATTTTCCTATTCATTATTAAAGCTACTCCTGCATTACCCCTATTTGATTTTGTGTTTATAACCCTGTAGTCACCTGACCAGAAGTTTTGTTCCTCCTGCCACCGAACTTCACTAATTCCCACTTTATCTAACTTTAACCTATCCATTTCCCTTTATGCGACATATGTAGTTACATTCTTCGGTGTGCATCGACGAAAATGTAATTTTCAAGCAAACTGTTTTGTATAACGATTACTACTGTGTGTTTACGCATAGTCCTTAAAGGTGTAACTTCAACACGAATTTAGTAAAACGTTAGATGAGAACTTGCCAAATGATACAGGTTTAAAAAAAGGCGGAATAGTAATAATATTCGTGAAGCTGCACGAGGCCGATGGGTGCAGAAATCGATACTGTCTTATGAATACACCGTCAGAGGTGACAGATTGACTGAGCCTCATTACAATTGAAACTAATTTGCGTAGTGATTTCGAATTTCTACCATCTTTCTAATTTATTAAAAATTCTTTAGCGCGCAGTTGTCGTTTTGAACTTAACTTTAATGATTTGGAGCGGTCTCGTGCGTGTACACTGCGTACTTTAATTACTAGTACTCCAGATATAATTGTAAAGTCAACAGGTTTTGTGTGTTCATTTACTGTGAGGTCGTTAAGAAGTTACAAATGATCAAGGCACAATTTTCAGGAACAACCTTTACACTTGTAACATTTTTCTTGTCAAAGGTGAGCTCGGATCGATTGTATAGTCTTCTTCGAATCTTCCCACATACTTTGTGATAAGTTTATAAAGTAAAATCTTTGGGTCTTCTCTTGTTTGCTGTGTTTTAAGTAATTCTCTGCTGTGACTAAATTCAAGTGTTTGAGAACGAAACTGTTGATTAAAATAAGGAAAGATTTTCTGGTAATGCCCTTCTTCCTTGTTTTATTTAAAAAGATAATACTGTTTCACAATTGTAGAAGCTGTATCTCATGAACTGCTCTTGTCGCGGATGGATCGTATCTTCGCTGGGACCCTTTGCGTCGTGCTCGTAAGGCAGGAAACGTCCCAAACGACAGGAAGAGCAGACCGTGCGTTGACCCTGACCGCGAACTGGCCGGCCGGCGTCCTTGCGAGCTTGTCTCGCTTTGCATCTGGTCCCATATAACGGACTAATCATGTTTTGCTTACTTTAATGCAGAGCCCGCGTCCCCACCAAAACCTACCTTCCCCCCACCATCAGCATCAATGATCAGCTGTTTGTGGGCCCCATGTTCCTGCGTGTTAGAAAACAAACGGCTGTCTGCAGTGCTGCCAACGTTGTTTCATTTTCACGTCGAAGTGCAGGTTTCGCTATTAACTAAGCTGAGCTAGTCATTGGGATTGTTACCTCGTTTATGTAGTTCATATTAGTAACAAAACAGCAGTCAGAGGAAGCAAGAAGCGCAAGTACGGAAGCAAAATGCTTATTCCGCAGTAGTCGCGGGAGCGCCGTGTTGTCTGCGTCTGCGCAGCCTGACGTCACACGTTCCTGGCGTTGCGTCGGCTGCTTCGTAATTCCGTTGTCTGCTGCCAGCAAGCGAGCAATCCTCACGGCCAGCAGAGCTTCTATAGAGATAGTATATTCTTGCCTCCTGTTACCTAAAGTATAGGCGTTAAGTGTTGTGAAGAAACATTGTGCGTGTAGCTTACGTAGTTGTAATGTAGATAGTCAGCATAGCACGCTGTGTAACTCCGAAACATAGGTGCCAACACGTCGTTCGGATAAAAAGTCGGACTGCCAAGCGTGCCGCTCCAATCAGCAGGTCGGTGTGAATAATCGCTAGCGGCGAATGTCGCAGTGAAGCACGGACCAAGCCACGTCGCGTGGTCGTTTTCATATTGGCCCGCTCACTGCTATGGCCGGGTGCGGCCTCCAGCGCCTCGGAGCGGCGATCGAGAATACTAGCGGTGCATCATCCCTCGCAGTCGGCGTCCGGACACACGCCGAGAGAAGCAAAATTCTGTGAGGTGTGCCGGCTGTCTTGAAGCATCACGTGCGCGGTGGCTACGCTCGTCTGTCGGTATGGTGTGAGGCTGGACACCGTCCGCAGCAGCCATGGAATTCGACCTGGACAGCAGCCTAAAGGAATGGGCTAAGGATAAGCCCCTTAGCATCTTGCAGCTGGATCCCGCGGATCGAGCAGTGCTTCGAATTGCCGGTGAGTCAGTTTTGCTAATCTCTGAACTTTTTCGAGAACTTAAGGGTCACTCTCTCTGTTTAAGAATCTTGTCGGACGAAGACAAATATATTTCCCTTCTGCGACAAAATACTAGCGTCCTGTTCAAATAATTATCAATGTCGCAGTACACGCCGATGCTATAAACGCACATGCGCTATGCACATACTCAGCATACCAGTATGCGTCATCAAATGCAGGTTTTGCTGCTTAGAGGCGTGCAAATGTTAAGAAACGCAGTCGACAGTGCAGTTATACACTTAGTGTCGTTCAAATAAAAGCTTTTCTTTGGTCCTGCACTGCTTGTCTTTTCCTTGACCACTCGCACTTACTCTTCGTTAATGGAATGGTCTTAAATGCCATCGACCATTTTGCTATTCTTAGCTCTTGATTGATAGCCTGCTAAACCTGTTCGACGTCTCTTGGGTGACGTATATTTTGACGCCATCCCTGAATTTTCCACGTATATGCGATTATGCAAACTAATGTGAATGAATGAAAGAATTAACTTCAAGTATCTGTTGTTCACTTTTGTCCCATTTCCTGGTATAGATATGTCTTTGGATCGTGCGAAAAGGTCTTTAATGGAATATTCTGTTAGCAGTTTTTCAAAAAATTGATGAAAATATCCTTCAGTTGACTTCCCGAGTTTCATTAACAAATTCCACCAAAAAATGATTCAGTAAAAAGTAGCGGAAATATTCAGGATGCCGGCCTTCGAGGTTATGTAATCATATTATGACAGTTCAGCTTTTTATGGGTGTAAATTATGCAGGCATCTCCGTCTGTAGCGTTAATTAGGCCGTTTAGCTAGCGTACTTAAGTGTGTATGCAGAGCCTCTGGATTGGTTAGTAATACGAGAGGTGCTAGGATCAAGTACTGATTTTAATTTCCAACTGCAGTGACAAATTTAGCTTGGGTTATTACTTGACACATGGTGTTTACAATGCCCTCTTCTTCATGTCACTGCTCTTTGTTAGATACCATTGTTTGCATGCAGCCCTACGTATTGTTTGAGTTCGGCTTTCCGCCGTATTGTCGCAGTGGCGTGCCCACAACGCGGCGTCAGATTTTCAGCTGCTGTTTGCCGCTCGGACTGCAGAGTGCCGCCAATCGATACTTGCCGGCGCTTGGCGGTCAATACCGGTGCCTGGCTCTCCGGTTCTGCGTGTCCCCTCTGGTGTGCGGTGTGCGCCGTTGACTCATTGGGCGCCGGTTGGAGCCCACCCCCGCTGCCGAAACCTCCGCAGATGCCGCCTCTGGGCGTGGTTCAGGCTACTGGATAATTGCTTGACACTAATCACCGTCGGTAGCCTGAAACTCGTTATTTTGTTGTTGTTGCTTCTGTAATACCTCTTACATCCCTCGCTGACGTCATCGGTGACGTAAACGCAACTTCACCATTCATATAGATATATACAGGCTGATCCGGTGTTAACAGACTTACGCGAAGAGGCGGTACTTTGAGCCATTCTGAAGGAGAAACATAATAACAAAAATGCACTACATTGGGAACTACGTTGAAAATGTGCTATATGAAACTCAAGACGGCCAGAATCAAAAATAGTCTCAGCTTTCAAAATTGTGGAGATGAAGATTTGATTAAATTAGATCAGATCAGATGTACTTTTCGTTCCAATCGATCCTTAGTGAAGAAATCCACCAGGATGTAGAACATACCAGAGAAATAAGAAAAAATAATTTGCAAAGAAAAACAAGTATGGTAATGTGCCTTCCATAGAACTCAAGTAAAATGGATCTCGAATAAGTAAAAAAAATCTTGAACATTTCATTTAAAAGGTAATAAGTAACTTGCCACAAAATATGTAAATGTTCCATATACAAAGGTGCATGTGATAACTCTTTGGTTATTGGGGTCATGCAAGCAACATCAAGTAGAAGAATGATTTTACGTCGTTTTACAGTGTTCGCATTACTGCACTGAATTTGCACAGGCGTCAGATGGACTCGCAATATTTTGATATTATGGAACATATACTCGTCAGTAGGGTCCACAAAGAAATTCTTCAATGGAGTAGATGTTCGCCGCCAATAAATCCTTGAAGTTCCTCGTAAAATGAATTTTATTAGTGGTTAAATTTATATGGTGCTGGCAAGTTGTTGAAAACGTGTGTTCCTAAATATTGGGCAGTTTCCTGGACCAAAGTAAGCGCCTTTAAATCTTTGTGAAGATTATTCTCATCTGTAGTATTGATTCAATGAACTGAGCTGTCGGTTTGAGAAAGAGATATATTTTGATGACAAATTTCATTAAAGAAATTCAAGTAGATCTGTCAGTGACTGAGTGACAGTGCTACTTGGCTCAAGTGGTTTGGAAATATGAAGGGGATGAAGGATAATTACCTGCTAAAAAATGCTTGGGTAGATATGTGGAGCGGAAAAGGCCAGTAGGACGACCCAGAAGAAGATGGCTGCATCATATTGGGGAAGCTCTGAAGACTAGAGGAGAAAACTGGGAAACAATATCGCTCCAATTTCTTCTATTGTGATACACTTGTTAGTATATCAAAGCAGAACAAAATGGAGCGAACTGTTCATAAACACCCCATCCGACTCCTGGAAGCCTACGAAGATGATGATTTTTAATGACAAATTTTATGAAAGGATAAATAAAAAATGAAAATCCTGACATCACTTTTCAGCGTCGTTGGAGAAAATGTGGCCTAGGGAGTGGCCATACATAGACATTTCAATTTTTGATTTTCTTGTGCTTTAAAACGAGGGTGATGAAAAGTTTATTGAAGGAAACTTCTCAGCATTCGTCCGGAGTGATTCATCAAACGACATTTTATAACAAATTTGTTGGTGTAGCTGTTTTCCTCAGAAATTATGTAAACATTCACTATAGAAAATTCAGCGCCTTTTCTTGCTGCATTCAAATTAAAGACATATTGAATGGATTTAATTTGGGATAATATACTTTTGTTTTTACTTGTTATACAAACAATTCGAAACAGTTGATACCACAATTTTCACGTGGATGAAATGTTACCTGAGTTACTCGTTTGCCCTTTCAAAATCAGTATTTCCTCTCATCTGCTCAAAGGTTAGAGGGCGCACACCCGTTCACTTATGAAAAATCGATACATACTCCCGATGACATCTTCGTACACTGGAGAATAGTCGTCTGTGACCATAAAAAATAAGAGACGTCTGATGTCGGTATCTCCGCCTTTCGCTCTGAGGTTTAGGTTTGTTGTCTCTTAGATCAGCTTTAAGAGAGAAAGTGGAAAGATGCGACTGACTCCTCTCATCAGTACTTGGGTTCTATATGTGTTTCTTTGATGAAGAAGGATGCCGCTCTTGGCGTCAGTGAGTGAAGTGCGCTCCTTTTCGGACTATTTTAAATTTGAAGCTGGAAAAGACTTAAGGAGTTTGGGGCTTGAGCTTCTCGCATATAATCAGCAGCTCAAAGCACTGTGCTGTAACGAGTTGTTCTTGATACGTGGGCGTCGAATTAGAAGACATGCAATTGAAGTAATGACACTAAGTTCCTAGTTGTTATATTTTGGGGGAGGGTGACTTTGTAGTATTCAATGAAAGCGAAATAACCTTATCAGTTATATGGTGGAGACGTCTCCTTCATTATAGAACTGTTGTCACTGTCAGGACACTCAGATTACGAGTGTTCAGCAAAAAGCTTCATTGTCGACAAAGTGGTATTGTGGTTAAGAAACTGGATTCGTATTTGGAAGGAACAAATTCAAATACCACTATCCAACCATCCTCATTTATGTTTTCCTGTCGGTTTCTAGCAAAAGGGCCCATGTACACCATCAAACAATTTGTCAAACTTCTCTAGGTTTGTCAAATATTTGATTGCGTACGTTGCTCTTTGACGTGTTTGTCAAAGAGCCTGTTTGACACGTTTGAGGGAAATTTTAAATGACGACAGAGTTGACTTACGGTGGACGTTATTTTTATTGGTGTATCACCGCACATGTTTAGTGAATAAGAGTTTTCTTACAATTTAGCTCACTGTATCGTATCCACAACTACAAAAACTGCTATCGAGTATAAAAACAAAATAGCACTGTAAATTAGCAAAATGGTTGAAGTATTGTGTCTTTCTCAGCCATGTGTTGCACAGAAGAAAGAAAGAAGAAAATCAATAGGCTACGCACAACAAACAAGCGTTAGTGCAATGTAATAAAAAAGAAAAAAAATCGAAACTCTCCGGTTCCTCTACGGACTATGTATACCGTAATAAAGGGTAAAATAGGACATCTTTTTTTCATCTAATGGTTTCTCTAATTTAACTCAAGTGTATCTATAAACTTTTATGGTCAAAATCTAGTGACTTTGTAGCCCGTATATTTTGTGAACATTTTCAATTTAATTTTGCATCTGACAGCCTTTTTAAATGAAAATGCGTGTGTCCTTTGTTACTCAACAGAAAGGGCTAACATAGGACACCAACATTTTATTTTACAAAAAGCTGCTTTTTTCCAACAGAAGGGTAATGGAAGCTATTCAAAATCAAATTATTTGGAGAAAAAATTATTTTGTTTTATTTTAACACCAAGAATTTGTCATAATTTCAAGTTTACATGGATGAAAAACTGAAACGGATCATAGTTCAAACTGAAACTTGTAGCGTCTCATAATATACTTAGTAGTGTCACTAATTCCATTATCGATGTCATTTCCACTTCCATTAAATCATTTACGTCTGGGAAAACATATGTTCTACATCTACTTCTCTGCAAACTACCTTGAGGTGCGTGGCTAGTTGTTGGGGTTTCTTCCTGTTCAATTCACGTATGTAACGTGGGAAGAATGATCGTTTGAATGCCTCTGTGCGTGCAGTAATTATTCTAATCTTATCATCACGATCCCTGTGTGAGCGATACGTAGTATATCCCTAGAGTAATCGTTTAAAGCTGGTTCTTGAAACTCTGTTAATAGACTTTCTCGGGATAGTTGTCTGTCTTCAAGAGTCTGCCATTTCAGTTCATTCGGTATCTCTGTGACACTCTCCAACGGTTTAAACTAAACTGTGACCATTCGTGCTGCCCTTCTGTGTATACATTCAATATACCCTGTTAGTCCTAGTTGGTACGGGTCCCACACACTTAAGTAAAAATATTCTGGGTTACATTTTAATGGTTTCCTGAAGAACTTAATTTGAAACTTCTACTGATCATGAGTGGTGGAAAGCACTTGCGCATAAAACTACTTCTCATGTACCTTCTTAGTGTCCCTGTTGTACACAAGTTTTATGACTACAAATGCAGCTACTGCTACACACCTTGGAGAAAACTTTGTACTTTCAGATGGCAGTTGGCTTTCTTCATTTTCTCCTACTGTCTCCCTTACAGATGCTTCAAGAAAGAAGATGTTTCCATCTGAATCAGAGTCATGAAAATATATGTCACATTCATCACTAGATGTTTTGTCGGGTTTCTTATCTTTGTTGCTGTTGACATATTTCTTTTAAGTCCCAAGAAATGCAGATGTAGTGCTATCTCTCAGTGGTATACAGGGTGATTATAATTAAATTTCAGCTTTCAAACTGCTATAGAAATGACGTCGAACTGCAACGAGATACTATCGGAGAAGGGGGAAAACGTATGACAGAAGAAAAATAAATAGTTACAAAATGTAACAATAGATGGTGCTGTAAGCATGATAATTTATAGTGGTCGACTACTAATGAAAAATGACTCATACAACAATGCCTAAGGTGTACGAGTGACGTTAAACAAACTGTACTACTCAGTGTCCATGGGTGTACAGGTGTGCTGCTGTTAGTAACTAAGCCCATCCATCACGGCAAAAGTCATTCATATCGGATGGGAAAAATCGGTTTTTAATTGTCCTGAGGTCAAAAACTGCCTAAAAAGCATCACTCACATCGGTTTTTAATTGTCCTGAGGCCAAAAACCGCATAAAAGCGTCAATCAAAATCAGATCGGATTATTAATTTCCTTGTGACTGGTACAAAACATGTACAGTATGCTGTCCACCGTTTTCTGCAACAAGTTGAAATTGAGAAACAGCATGATGCACAACTGATCGAAGTGTTTCCGGGGTCACGTCCAGAATGTGTTCCGCAATGTGTGTCTTCAATGCAGCTAAGTTTGCAATCGGAACACTGAACACAACATCTTTCAGATAGCCCCACAGCCAGAAGTCACACGGAATAAGATCGGGTGATCAGGACGGCCAGGCTTTAGGGAAATGGCGGCTGTAGTCTAGAACTGGATTTGCAATGTACGGAGGTGCGCCATCTTTCATAAAAATGACCCCACCCACACATCCACGCTGTTGGGGAGCTGGAATGACGTGGTTGCACAAAAGACATTCGTAGCGCTTGCCAGTGATGGCACAGGTAACAGGACGGGAAGCGCCTGTCGCTTCGATAAAAGTATGGCCCTATAATAAACGATGCCGTTTTATGAAATACTATTTTAAATTTTTTAAAGTAGATTTTATTTATTATACCTTTTGTATCAAAACCTGCACCACACAGTGACATTTTCAGGGTGAAATGGTACTGGTTGATTTGCGTGTGGGTTTTCCGTTGCCCATATTTGACAGTTCTGTGTATTGACATAACCTGTTAGATGGAAGTGAGCTTCGTCTGTCCACAAAATCTTCCACGGCCAATCATTGCCCACTTACATGCGAGCAAGAAATTCCAAAGTAAAGGTCTCTCTTGTTGGCAGGTCAACAGGAAGCAACTCGTGCACATGGGTAATTTTGAATGGATTGCAAAGAAGGATGTTTCGTAGGATTTTACGCACCGTGCTCGCGGGTATGTCCAATGTTCGGGCAATTCTCCGTGCTCTACACGTTTGCACACCACTCGTCTCCTCGTACATTGCTGTGGCCACCGCTTCCACAGAAGTCGAATCAATTCGTTTCCTCCCTCTACCACGTTGCACACCAAAATAACGTGTCTTTTCGAATTTACGAATCATTTTTCTCCAGACCCACGGTAGTCATCGGACCAACGCCTTTTTTCAAACCCTTCAGTGTCCGGAACTTCTGCAGAGCGACGTGTGCACAGTCATCACTCCTGTAATATACAGCTTTACAAGCGTGATTCTGCCTAGAGACAGTCACGGCGAACGTCGCAGACGCGAAGGGAGGAAAAGCCGTGTACCCGGCGTGTTTATACCAACTTCAATGGGTCGTGCGCGTGACAGGTGTTTTCATTTACGTATTCAGACATACAGTGCCATCTATTGATCAATTTTCATATTATTTTTTTCTTTAGCTATACGTTTTCCCCCCTTCTATAATATTTCGTTGCAATTTGACGTCATTCTGACCAGTGGTGTTATTTCTACAGCATTTTGAAAGTTTAACTGTAGTTTTAATCACCCTGTAGTTCTTCCTGCAGTAACACCTATTCTTTTCCTTTTACTTCGCAAGGGTCGTGTTTCTTTTCTTCTGTTTTGCTC
Source organism: Schistocerca gregaria (assembly GCF_023897955.1). Taxonomy (NCBI): domain Eukaryota; kingdom Metazoa; phylum Arthropoda; class Insecta; order Orthoptera; family Acrididae; genus Schistocerca; species Schistocerca gregaria. The sequence goes on from NC_064925.1 coordinate 260,308,709, forward strand.
AAGAAAATTTTCTAAGATTTGAACTCATTCTGGTTCATTTCCCTCAGGATTGAGACAGGGGTTTTGGATACAGGCATTTTCTCAGCAGTTGTTCCCTGTCTATAGGAACAATGCCTCTACTTCTAGCCCTGATTTTAGATTGTTTTCACAGTCGTCACCAAACTCAAGACATTTTTTTAGCAGTCAAGGAAACCTATCTTTCCTAATACGCCCCTATTCTACTGTTTCCAGTCATAAGTAAAAGTTTTCCACATAATTTTTTAAAGGTCAGAAAAAGACAACATCAAATCCCTGGCACAAGGCTGTGCTGTTGGGAGGAAGTAAAATTTGACGTTGTTGTTCTCACATTCAGATATTAACTTTGCTGATACATGGCTGCTTAGATTGTCTCCAAATAAATTTTTTGGAGATTCAGTGCTGCTTTTGTTATAAACTGTTCCTTTTAGGCCCCCTTCTGTCCAACTGCTTTACAAATTTTCTACTTTATACGTCGCACAAGGAGGCAGCAGTATCCACTAGTTGGCAACGAAATCATGATTTAAACACTTGATTTAGTTGAATCGACAATTCTTTGGGGATGTCGGCAGCCACGTTTGATAATGACTCATTTCTGCCTGGGTCATCAGTCATATTGGTCTTTTCAGTTTACAGTAAGATGTGGTTCAACGCCTTTAAGATATTCTTGCAATTCATCAAAATATTGATGTATTATCTCGGGAGTGACTTGAGCTCTTGATTTTTGCACATTCTGAGACAATCTCTGTGAGAGTTTTTGTTTGTGACTGGAAAAAATGATAAAACCAAATCTTTATCTGGTAAATTATTGTTGACTCTCTCTTCAGTGATTCCTTTGTCGTCCAGGAATGGTATCACAATTTGACGAATGTGTAAAGGAGTCAAAGAGATGCCCCAGTCTCCTGCAGAAATGATACAAGACACGAGGACACACTGATTATCTCCAGAAATTGTGTAAGGTTTTACCACTTTTCCAGGCTTTACAGCACTTATATGACGATCTAAACTGCATCTGGTGACTCTATACTATTCAGTAGCTCTTGTTAGGGATACACCTTTACTTTTCACTTCATCAGTCCCTTTCTGTACACGATATTTACTTGATCCATGCTCCCTTTTTGTATTTCTAGCCGTACTGATCCTTGTAAAACAGAAAAAAGATGCTATCAATATGTTGAAATTGCTTACAAATAACAAGGGAGGTAACACAAGACAATGAAGTAACAAGGGGACAACACAGGACACTGTTCCACGTTACTCTATCACTGCTCCTTCAAAGAATTTTCGCAAGCGGCATTACTTGTGTTGGCAGCATCGAACTTCCAAGTATGCCAGTGTAACATCAATACTTGAGGTTATGTTACGGAGGCGTTGATACTGACTCAATAATGGTCATTTTAGGACAACCAATGTTTCGTGAGGCATATTTTAATAATAATTTAAACACCTGACGTTAAAAAATTAGTTCTAACTCACCTTAAACAAATACAACAACTTTTTGTTTAAAAATAAACCAGCACTTCCCTGATCACGCCCTCGTAATATAAACAGTACCATTAGACCAGTAGTGTAGCCATTACGTGCACTTAACACAATCGATGTCAAAATGGCTCATGTTTCCCCACTGTACTGTTATACCCCATTGTACTGTATATGTTCTCACGTTATATTTTAATGAACTGTTTTCATTAAAGGACCAAGCAGAAGAATATAAATTTTCGCGTAGTTGTGTCTTTTTTTCAGTATGAGGGCGAAGTAACTCGGCTGTAAAAGTTTGCATCTCCATTTCTCGAAATTTGATGTAATCATCAGGTTTTGAATGTAATATTTAGTGTAGCAAATTCCACAGGTATATTTCTCTATTAATTTAAACCATTTCCCAGGACCAGCTTCTTGTTTTCTTTTTTTCCCATATCCACAGTGATTAAGTCATGCAAGAAATCTTTGTCTGCTTTGGCAGCCATTCTTACCGGTGTCAAAATACTAAACGACTCGAACAGCATCTGCTTCAAATGTGAGGTTGACAAAACTACGTTTACGGACGTGTTTGAGAAACCTGTGGATAAAGAAGAGCAAATTTGGCAAAAAAGTCTGATCGTGTACGGGGCATTTAGAATAGTTTCTTCGACGAGACCACGGCCGCCCGCCCTCCTCCCCTGTGCGTCCATGGTTAAGCGTCTTCGTTTGTTAAGGCGTGTGCGATTTAACAAGCAATTTCAGCCTGACAATGCCATTGTGTCGTGCAAGTTCTGCTGTTGAAATGAAATGTGTTTAGCAGCAGTGTCATTTGATCTCAGAATGCCAACTAATGCTTCACTCTATTATTATGGTTTTGGAGAGCTTTTTGTGGGAACTGAATGTGCTCCTATCTTCAGCCAACGACATGAACAAAGATACGTAACTGACACCTCACGTCCTACTATTATAACAAGGCCACAGTACCTCTCAGGCGAAGTTCAGTAACTTTTCCGAACTGTGGTCTTCAACGTTGGCTTGTCGTGTCTTCGACGCTTTCCAATCCAGCACTATTCGAAACAAGAAAACTATTTTTCAGTAAGTCAGATACCCTTCTTCGCGTCTTCGTATTCAGTTGCGGTTTCTACTTCGCCTGCCGATGTGTACCATTGCCTTCACTGCCCACTATCGTTGCCATATCTCGTACAGTGACGGTAGTCATCGTCTGTTTTACACTAGCATGATATGAAAATTATAATGAAGGCAAAATTTCTACCAGTTATCTTGGTTACCGTCCGCCCATTTGGTGTGTCGAACGATACCCTTTGACCGATCACTTGGGGACAAGCAGTGCACCCACCTACTACTGAGTGCTTTCGTGGTTGCGTTTGGCGTGCTCTCGCTGTCATAACGCAGCTACTTCTGAGCACACCGTAACAGCCCTTTACAGCAAAAGGCACCGACCTTACAAGGTATTGTAAACAACGGCGACTAAATAAAATAAAATAAAAGGTTTCCATGTTTGCGAGATGCAGCTCATTTTCTCGCGATTGTCAGCTAATACTGGCACTAAAAATAAAATAAAATAATTGGCCATTTGACCTGCTATAGCGTACAAGGAAGGACGATTAGAGTTTAACGTCCCGTCGACAGCGCGGCAATTAGAGACGGAGCACGAGTTCGGATTACGAAAAGGTGGGGGAGGAAATCGACCGTGTCCAATTCAGAGGAGCCATCCCGCCATTTGCCTGGTGCCATTTTGGGAAAGCCCGGAAAATCAAAATCTGGATGGCCGAACGGGGATTTGAACCGTCGCCCTCCCGAATGCGAGTCCAGCGTGCTGACCAACGCCGCATCGCTCGGAGACGCAGCTTACAGAAACACAAGATTTATAAACGACACATTTAGTGGTGGTTCCATATCCCTTCTTTAATTTGGCTTCTTTGCCACGATTTTCGCATCGGTGATGGTGCATGTCTGTACTTAACATACTGTGTAATGTGCTTACGTTTGAGACGAAAAACTGGTGCACGTGCCACACTACAGGTACGTAAAGAAACGACAACTGTGAGTACCCCTCTCTCCATCCGAGCAGGTCTCGGAAGAGTCAACGGGACTCACGTGAAGTGTCAGCCATCTTTGTGACTTGCTTATAATTATGTATTATTTATATTTTAGGATAACTAATCAGTAAAAAATCCAAGCACATGTAATGAAAGCCGTCTGACGATGAGTCATAATGATTCGAAACCGTTAACGGTACCTGTTGAATGAAGGAACTTAAAATAAATTTGTGGCTGGTTGCTGTCTCAACACCGTCAACATTTGTCTCCAAATAACAGCCTCGGTCTCCAACCATGTCATCATACGACAAAATCTCATATTCTAAATCATTAAAACTTATTAACTATATTTATAGATTTTTCCAAATCTCTATTTTGCTCTTCTGCAAAATCTACTTCTTGTGGCTTAGGCTTGAATCAGTCTGACCTTTCCATATATTTGACGATATCTCGCATCTTCCTGAACAAAAAGTCTATATTTGTAACATACCTCTCAAAGCGCCTGTTCTTCCCAGCGTTTAGGTGCGTCGCCTAATTATACATCGGCTCATTTCTCTTTGTTAATTCTTCTGATCGTTCACCGATTTGTAGAGGAGCTGCATTACCTCAGGTATTTTCTCAAAGGAACGAGAGGAGCTCCTATATTCCTCTCTCGCTGAAATATTTCCTCGAGAAACACACAAAAAAATGGCTCTGAGCACTATGCGACTTAACTGCTGAGGTCATCAGTCCCCTAGAACTTAGAACTACTTAAACCTAACTAACCTAAAAACATCCCACACATCCATGCCCGAGGCAGGATTCGAAACTGCGACCGTAGCGGTCGTGAGGTTCCACACTGTAGCGCCTAGAACCGCTTGGCCACTCCGGCCGGCCTCGAGTAACACACAGATCTACGTGATTGACACTGTGTGTAGTGAGGCCGTGTCCGACTTTTTAAAAAAGTGTGTTAGGGTTGTGCAGCCTGAGTCTGCTTTTCTTCTGACTACTTTCATCTCACACCAATTAAACTTACGAATCATGATAGCTGATCTTGTACTGCAGTGTTACAGAAATGTTAAATAACGATGCTAATGTGCAGCGGAAATGACAACATTTTGGGAGCCGACGATGCCATCACCCTATTGATGCACTGTCAACTAATTTCTATGGGCATGTGATTGATTTTATAAGTGCATTTGGTTGTATTTACCATAGACCAAGCTATAGGAGGATGGTGAAAATAGGATAAACTGATAAAGACCGAGAAGATTCTCCGCAGAATCGGCGAAGAAAGGAACATATGGGAATTACTGGCAAGGAGGAGGACAGGATGGTGGGAAGACTCAGGGAATAACTTACGTGTTACTAGAAAATCTGTAACGGATAAAAGCTGCAGGGGAACACTCATACTGGAGTACATCTACATTTAGGAAACTGGGTGCAGGTGCTGCTCTGGCACGGGAGAGGAACTCATGAGCGACCACATAAAAAAAAAATAAAAAAAACGCTGGAAGCTTACGAGGGAGCACAATATTCATGTGAGTCAGTTCGAGCGCTACAGCCGATTGACACCCTCATGGATGTTTATGATGAAAATTCATTTGATTACACCTGAAGACGTGCCCAAATCTTGTATTACGAGCCATGCTCCAGTTTCAAAAAGTGAAGACTACTTAAAGAACGTCGAGAGCGAAGTTGTTGAAAAGGTGAGCTAGGTTTGTAGGAAAAATGGTGGAGGTAAAACTGCCGCGACTTTATCAAAGGACTGATCCCCAAGTTATTTAAGTTAACAGTATAAAATGTCTGTTAGCATGATAGGAATTTGAATCCCACCCCTGAGTTCTACCTAAGTGCCCTAACTACAGCGCCACTTCATTTGTTTATGGGGCCTCCTAAAGGATACAAGAAAATGCCACATTAATATCTTGAACAGTACCCGTCCCCTTAACATAAAACGATGAGCGCGTTTGATAAAATCACATTCATATAACAGTAACAGTGGAAAAAGCATTCTCCGTCAGGTCCGAGTTCGATTGGAGCTGTATCAGTAGCCTCGAAAGTTTACGTGAGAAAATGTTGCCACGATTTTTGGCCGTAGGTTTCACCAGTCATTACTACAGCCGCCGTGTGACAGGTAAGAGATTCATTTCCACCGCTTCCGAACTCTCCTTATTTCAGGAAGAATAAGTACTTAAAAAGTTGTCTTGCAACCTCTCTTAGGACAGTCGGAGAAACACTGGCCAAGGAACTTTTCTAGGTCAAGCCAAGTAATAATGGTGGGGTTCTTGTAACAGAACATTGTATTTGTACTGCGTCCTTGATACACAATGACAAACGGCATTGAGCGGTGTCCAGGTGTGGAAGTGTGAATCACGAGGTGGTATGGCTGCCCTCGACTGTTTCGGACAGTCCGTTGCCGTAACACAGGCACTGTCACACGCTGATCTGCTTCATCCAGTCCGTATTTCACGTTCTCAGATAATCTCCCGATTATCCGCATTTATGCAGACCGAAGACTGCACGGATAATGCAAATGTATACGGCATTTGCAGGAAACTGCCATTTACTCGTAGCCATAGGTATTTAACCACTCGTGGATGTTTTCGTCGTCGCATCTACACACCCTTAAATTTATATGCTAACTGAAAGTATTCGTACTTCAGGTTTTTTCCCCCTTTTTTCAGTTTTTCAAAGGTTGTCGAACTGTCCACTAATAATGCACAAGCAGGATAACTCGCACTCACATAGTCGGGAGTGTTCTGTATTTTCCCCTCGATGTGGAAACGCTTCTTATATTTTGCGTTATAGCCTAAGCTGTAGAGCGCCCAGAAGCCATCAAACAGCTTCGTGCGTATTGCGTTAAAATCACTTGGTACAGGCCGCGACCGCTAAAAAGAAGACCATAATGATTGTGTGAGTTCCCTTTTTATCCAAATCTAGAGGAGGAGTTTTCAAACTGTGTCACGCCTATCAGGGAAGTCGTGGTCTTACAGTTCGAGCATCGCGATGGTTTCGTGAAAATTATAATTTAATTTTATATATTATGAAGACAGTAAACCCCCCCCCCCCCCCCCGAAAGAACAGTTACTTTTGATGACCGTGCAGCTTTTCCCAGGAATAAATGATGACTAACTGACAACCTCAGCTGCCGACAGATGTTGTTGATATACCTCGATGTGGACAGCTGAAAATGTGTGCCCCGACCGGGACTCGAACCCGGGATCTCCTGCTTACATGGCAGACGCTCTATGTATCTGAGCCACCGAGGACACAGATGAATAGCGCGACTGCAGGGACTCATCCCTTGCACGCTTCCCGTGAGACTCACATTCCTAACTGTCCACAATTCTACATATGTATTGTACCTTATAGACATTTACTGTCTTCATATATATATAAAGGCTACCCAACCATTGACCTTCGTCTGTGCGAATTTGCACAGATTGCCCAAACTCTTACGGGAATCGCCAAAGCGTGCACGAGTAATGAGTGGATGGGCAAATGCCTATAAGGTACAATACTTATGTAGAATTGTGGACAGTTGGGAATGTGAGTCTCAGGGGAAGCGTGCGAGGGATTAGTCCCTGCAGTCGTGCTATTCATCCGTGTCCTCGGTGGCCCAGATGGATAGAGCGTCTGCCATGTAAGCAGGAGATCCCGGATTCGAGTCTCGGTCGGGGCACACATTTTCAGCTGTCCACATCGAGGTATATCAACAACACCTGTCGGCAGCTGAGGTTGTCAGTTTGTCATCATTTATAATTTAATTTATTTGCTTTCTGAGTAAAGGAACAACGCGTCCGCTAGTAGTAATGTAGTCCTCGAAAGTGTGAACTGTCATGAAAAAATGCAATCTGAGAAATGCTGTTGATGTTTTTGTTACCACCTTGTGTGGTTCAGAGACTATAGTTGTATCTTGTCCCTAGTTAGTTATAAGATTCAGTTACTTACTGCATTTAAGTAGGGTCTTCAGCTCTGTGAGTATTTAGTTGGCTTAGGAGATAGACAAGTTGCAAAGAAAAGCAGGATGTTTCGTGTGGGGTTAAGGGCGAGAGTGTCACGAAGAAAAAATTCCAGAGGTAAATTCTACAAGACAGGAATTGTACATGACGGAGAAGTTTACTGTGAAAATTCCGACAGCTTGCGTTCCAAGAAGAGACTAGAAACAAATTGCCTTTCTGCGACATACTTCTCTCGATATGAGCGCATCGTTAAAATGATAGCTCATACGGACAGCCATTCCTCCCACGCATCATTCGCTAATGGGTTGTAGAAGGCAAGAAATTACAGTAGTAGCTTCGCCAAGCGCCGTAAGAGGGCTTGCAGAATACAGATGTAGACAACGGAAATTTCTCGAGGGACTCGACTTTCACTTCAGGATGACACGGTATTTAAGACAGTGGACGTGTGTTTAGGAGATGAGGGATTGTAATTCTTACGCATCCTCCTTTAGGTTTTGTGTGTATCCCTAAATCATATCAGTCCAATGTCATAACGGGTCCTTCGAAAGGGCATGTACTATTTTCTTCCTATCGCAAGTTTCCCAAATCGAGTGATCTCACCGTCTATGGGACGATGAAATCTGACCTTCCTTCCTTTCCACATTAAACTGTACATTCGTGTTCGCGAGAAACGTAGTCATGTTAGCGTCTACCGATCCTGATTCTCAGTTTTCCCAAGTCGCTTAGGCAAATGCCGGTGTCGGTTCCTTCGAGTAGGCCACTTCCTTGTTGTTAGCCAACGTAGCTTTCTGTATCGACGTTGATGGTTAGAGGACTTTAAACTGTAAACATGCTCCTTATTCATTTCTCTTTGTCGTTGTGTAGTAGCGCGTTTATGGACCAATGAGCCGGTATTGCTGGCGATCAGGTGCCAGGACGTATAACCCAGGTTGGTTGTGGATTTCAGAGACCTCAAATAGGCTACAGCTTTCGAGACTGTGACGGCAATTTATGGTACAGCAGGGAGAGGCCTGATACTCTAGTTCGTTGATGCAAATCCGCGTCAGAAGCTAGAAAGTATACTCAGCTCTCTAACAGACGCTTTCTCAATTTTTATTTATGGAAAAATGATCGTGTGACATTATTGGAGCCTCCGTTTGGGTTTGTTCGGCCGACTGGTGCAAGTCTTTCTATTTCTGAAAATGCTAACCACTAGACCACAAGCTACGGAATTTTGTATGGAAAAGCTAGCAGATGAGAAACCATGCTTAAAGGATCAGTCCATTGTCCCAGTCTGTTTCAGATTGAATGAGTACTTTTACAAATGGAAACTCCAGCCGAACCTATGTAAAACATTGTCGTGGCGTTACATCTTCATAACGAAAAGGCACAGAGGAAGATACACTTGCTGTTTTTTGGGGTCGAAGTTTCCCAAAGTTAATTACTAAACATGTTGGTGTCTATCTCAACAGGACAATGTCATGTAAGCAGCATTGCGCGACTCTGAAAAAAAGAAAAGAAAAGCTACACGCACCAGCCTTGGCTCAAGAGCAAATCTACTTCAGAAAACCGCTGGAAATAGCTGGAGACCATATTGAGGTACTGCAGTTTCACTTCGGTATTCACCCGCTAAATGTTCTGCCCCTGCTTGGGAAAACAGAGAACATAAAAATAAGTGTGAATGAAGCCATGAACACCATTAAGGACACCGTCGAATTAACTGCCATTCAGTGGTTGCCTGTACTGTTCAGTGCTCCTCCTGCGGATCTGAGAAGGAAAGCCCTCAAGCTGTAAATTCTAAAGTCCCATGAGAACTCAAAGCTTTCTAGATTCCGCCATCTGTACTCCCTAAAGTTCCGCGAGCCACCTCCGGTCGATGTTCTCATCACATCCGCTGTTTCTCTCATCAAGAAGTCGAAAGAACTGGTATGAACATCAGCGCCAGAGCGCCTGCGTAACTCAAAACCAGGTAAAGAAGGTTGCTGTGTTTGATCTTCGCCGTCCGTTATGGCAGAGACTCAACCCCACGCGAACGGGACAAGGGAGATACGGCCACGTATAAAAAAAGTGAGGTTGTGACTGGCGCAAAAGAACGGCATTAAGACATGTGGAGAACTGGCCAATCCATTTTTGTAAAGGCGGTCTAAAAGACGTCAGTGCTGTTATTAAGTTGTGAAACTAAAATATTGTTGTGTAAATAAATTGTGTACGTGTATATCTATGTTCAGTAGTGCCATGCCATAAAAATAAGAAACGTGTGGCTTGTCACCTGCAGTACCACCATGTGCAATGTAAAGCACTGTACTGTGAAAACGAACTTCTGATTTGACGACTTTACGTACACTACTGGCCATTAAAATTGCTACACCAAGAAGAAATGCATATGATAAACGGGTATTGATTTGACATAAGTATTATACTAGAACTGACATGTGATTTCATTTTCACGCAATTTGGGTGCATAGATCCGAAGAAATCAGTAAGAGAATAACAATAACGGCCTTGATACGCCTGAAAATTGAGTCAGAGTTTGGATGGCGTGTACAGGTACAGCTGCCCGAGCCAGTTGCTCGGCCACCATTGACCCCACGTTTTTCAATTGGTGAGAGATCTGGAGAATGTGCTGGCCAGGGCAGCAGTCGAACATTTGCTGTATCCAGTAAGGCCCGTACAGGACCTGAAACATGCTGAAATGTAGGGTTTCGCAGGGATCGAATGAAGGGCAGAGCCACGGGTCGTAACGTCCGCTGTTCAAAGTGCCGTCAATGCGAACAAATGTTACCGAGACGTGTAACCAATGGCACCCTATACCATCACGCCGGGTGATACACCAGTATGGCGATGACGAATAGACGCTTCCAATGTGCGTTCACCGCGATGTCGCCAAACACGGATTCGACCATCATGATGCTGTAAACAGAACCTGGATTCATCCGACAAAATGACGTCTTGCCATTCGTGCACCTAGGTGCATCGTTGAGTACACTCTCGCAGGCGCTCCTGTATGTGATGCAGCGTCAAGGGTAACCGCAGCCATGGTCTCCGAGCTGCTAGTCCATGTAGATGGTTGTTGTCTTGCAAACGTCCCCATTTGTTGACTCAGGAATCGAGACGTGGCTGCACGATCCGTTACAGCCATGCGGATAAGATGCCTGTCATTTCGACTGCTAGTGATACGAGGCCGTTGGGATCCAGCACGACGTTCCGTAGTACCCTCCTGAACCCACCGATTCCATATTCTGCTAACAGTAATTGGATCTCGACCAACGCGAGCAGCAATGTCGCGCTACGATAAACCACGATCGCGATGGGCTACAATACGACCATTATCAAAGTCGAGAAACGTGATGGTACGCATTTTTCCTCCTTACACGAGGCATCACAACAACGTTTCACCAGGCAACGACGGTCAACTGCTGTTTGTGTATGAGAGAGCTGTTGGAAACTTTCCTCATGTCGGCACGTTGTAAGTGTCGCTACCGGCGCCAACCTTGTGTGAATGCTCTGAAAAGCTAATAATTTGCATATCACCGCATCTTCTTCCTGTCGGTTGAATTTCGCGTCTGTAGCAAGACATCTTCGTGGTGTAGCAATTTTAATGGCCGGTAGCGTATTTTGTTTCCAAAGCGAGGTACATCAAGGAGATCAAGAAGACATCAGCAAAAGAAGCTGATGCCAGCTCCTCATGGAAAAAAAGCCATGATTGTATTAGAGATGTAAGAATAAATTCTGACAGCATCTAAACGACGGAGAATCAGACGTTTTCCCTTCTGTCGTGTCTCTGCGTGTGCGTGCAGCGCGTTTCTGTCGACAGCACGAAATGATGTTTGTCAGTTCTGTCCCTCTCTGTCTCTGTCTTAATTTGAAACTGAACGCCATAGCATGAATATCGCGTTTGCAAACTTCCTCTGTGGAACACAGGAGGGTGCAAAATCCTGGTTCGCGGAGGCGGTGCGGATCCCCGCGTCGCCTTGAGGTGATACATTGCGGCATGGAGGGTCGGACTTGATGCCTAGGCCATTCGCCTCGCCTTCGATCCATGCCGGGGCTCTCTGTGGGCCGCCTCTCCGGGGCTCTCTGTGGGCCGCCTCTCTGCTTCCGTAACGGCCTCCGCCTCGCGGCTTTCTGGTCTCTCTTCCTTTGGGCGGAAGCCAGCAAGCCCGCCTCCCCCGTGATATACGATACACCCCAGAAACGGGGCTGCTGCTCGTCTAAGGAGCTCAGCCTGGGGTTGTGCCGCGGCTCAGGCTGTGTATCCGCGGAACGCGACGTAGGTACAGGAACACTTTGAGCTCTACAGCACGTATTATTTGCGCACTCGCCAATGTGTACAGGCTGTCCCATTTATCTTGACTACTCCAAATAGCTTTCTACCCAGAAGCAAAATAAAAAAAAAGTATCAAGTACATGCAGTTTAGCTACCAGGGGGACTTAATCAGCAATACTGCCTTTCTTGTTACTTTGTTCGTTGCCAAGAATCCTCGTGCCCTCCTCAATACCTGTTCAGAATGGCATCATAGTGAGTTTACTTTAATTTCAAAAACGTACACGACTCATGCAACAATAGATGGTGGCAACTTTAATTTACCCTCGATATGTTGGCTAAAGCGCGGTGGTCTCGCGGTTCTAGGCGTGCAGTCCGGAACCGTGCGACTGCTACGGTTGCAGGTTCGAATCCTGCCTCGGGCATGGATGTGTGTGGTGTCCTTAGGTTAGTTAGGTTTAAGTAGTTCTAAGTTCTAGGGGACTGATGACAACGGCAGTTTAGTCCCATAGTGCTCAGAGCCATTTTGTTGGCTAAAGTACGTGTTTAAATCCGGAGGCACGCATAAAACATAATCTGAAATTGTGCTAAACGCATTGTCTGAAAATTATTTCGAGCAGTTAGTTCATGAGCCCACGCAAACAATAAACGGTTGTGAAAACACGCTTGACCTCTTAGCAACAAATAATACTGAGCTAATAACAAGTATCAAAACGGATACAGGAATTAGTGAACACAGGGTTATCGTAGCGACATTGAATATTGTAACTCAATGTTCTAAAACTATACCTATTCAAGAAAGCAGATAAAAATTCACTTGACGCCTTCTTGAATGACAATCTCCATTCCTTCCAATGTAAATATAGACAATGTAAATATAGACCGGATGCGCCTTGAAATCAAACAAATAGTATCGACAGCGATTGAGAGATTTATACCAAGTAAGTTAACAAACTACGGATTTGATTCCCCTTGGTACAAAAAACGGGTCAGAACACTGTTGCAGAAACAACGAAAACAAGCATGCAAGATTCAAACGGTCGCAAAGTTCCCCAAAGTGGCGATCTTCTACATGAGCGCGTAATTTAGCACGGACATAAGTGCGAGATGTTCATAATAATTTCTACAGCGAAATTTTATCTCGAAACATGGCAGAAAATCCAAATAGATTCTGGTCCTACGTAAAGTATGCTAGTGGTAAGACACAGTCGCTGACAATGCTGCGAAAGCAGAGTTACTCAGCACAGCCTATTTAAATTCCTTCACCAAAGAAGACTAAGTAAATATTCCAGAATTCGAATCAAGAACAGCTGCCAAAATTAGTAACTTAGAAGTAAATATCTTCGGAGTAGTGAAGCAATTTAAATCACTTGATAAAAGCAAACCTTGTGGTCCAGACTGTATACCAGTTAGTTTCCTTTCAGAGTATGCTAATACAGTAGCTCCATACTTAACAATCGCTCGATGAAGGATCCGTACCCAAAGACTGGGAAGTTGTACAGGTCACACCAATATTCAAGAAAGGCAATAGGAGTTATCACAAACTACAGACCCATATCATTAACGTCGATATGCAGCAGTATTCCGATACATATATCATGTTCGAACATTATAAATACCTCGTAGAGAACGGCCTATTGACACACAGCCAACACGGAGTATTAAAACCTCGTTCTTGTGAAACACAACAAGCTCTTTACTCACACGAAGTGTTGAGTGCTATTGACAAGGTATTTCAAATTGATTCCGTATTTGTCAATTTCCAAAACGCTATTGACACTGTACCACACAAGAGGCTTGTAGCGAAACTACGGTCTTATGAAGTATCGTCTCAATTATGCGACTGGATTCGTGATTTTCTGTCGGAGAGGTCACAGATCGTAGTAACTGATGGAAAGTATTCAAGTGAAACAGAAGTGACTTGTGCCCTTTTGCGTACCATCATTTGCTGTAAACTTCGTTTCGATATGTTGAACTATTCACAAAAAAAGGATGCGCGTTGATGGTGATGTGTCCTGTGTGTGACTGTTTCTAGTACTTGCAAGTAACGAAGTAACCCTTATCTGTCAACTGGGTTCTGAACCCTAATCTTCACACATATCCAATGGAACTCGGGGCAGTGCTGCATTGCTGAACTTCTCCATCTCACTTAACATTGCGTGATTTATGTTCAGAGGACACGCACTTCAGGCAGTATGTTTCTTTTTATATTGCGTCTTGCTGAGTTTGTGGACAGTATGGAAATTGGTTGCTAGTATACATGTGTTTGCGCACACACCAAGCCAAGTAAACTGCAGAGGATATAATTCCTACCAGTACTGTATCTGTCATATGTGAGTTGAAAAACTTGTATTTTTCAATTCTCTCAATTTTTCTCTACTATTAATTGAGAAATGACGACTTCTTCTGGAAAAATGACAAGAGCATTTAACAGAAATCGAAGTAGGCAGAATAAAGTGTACTTTGTGCTATAAAAATGTAGCATGGGCTGTTACTTGTTTTTTGAGTGAAACCATTGAAGCAGTTTCTGCTTTTTGTTTTTTGTGCATCACTGTGTACGGTAAAGTTCCAGTTTGTTGAGTTCAAACGTGTGTCGATACGCTTGACTCACTTTTGTGTACTCTTTGTACAGCCACTACTGTCGTGTTTTAACGAAAACTCTGCAGTTCAAAAACTTTATCTCGCTGCTTTGTTTTTACACTCTCGGTGAACACTGATAATTCGCCCATGGTTTTGTGGGACAGGCATTTCTCTGACTCGTCCACACACTTCTTGTGGGAATATGAAAAATACGAGCAGCATACACCGTCAACAAAACCTGAGGAAACATGGTAAGCTAGTGAGTAGGAAATGTCACTTGGAAACTTTTGTATAATTTTTGACCAAGCAATTTGGATATTCTGTCATTTAAATGTCTGTTAAAAATTAGCAGGACTCGAGCGTTCCACCAGCATGACTGTAGGGTCAATGCAGCGCTCTGAGATACAAAAGGGCGTCAATATTAAGGAGAAATTATTTTTCACACGTAAGGTATCATCATCAGTTGCTTATCTCCATGTGTTTTTAGATGTTCTGTGTCTTCATGTCAAGCCTTCCAGCAAGGTCTTTTAGCAGCAAATAACTAACGTAAGCATTTGAAGCGATACAAAGAAACTTTATTACTTTCTATTAAGTGAAATTACAGTCAGTTCTGCAGTCTCATTTCACACACACTTTTCCAGTGTCTGTAATTTAAAATTTACAAAAAATTGTGAGATTTTGATGGCTAAGGAAATAACACAGTTGCCGCTATAGGAGGGTCGTTGACGTAAGAATTCAGACTCGCGAGTGATGAAATTGTGGTGACCGCAAGCAAAAAAAGTTATTAATGACCGTTAAAGGAAGAAGAGTTTAAGGAACTTTCTGTACGTTGTAATCGTGCCTTGTCAGCTTGTCAGAAACGCAGCTGTTAGTCGTGAAGATGTATTTTATTCCTACCATTTCTAAGAAACAAAGAACGACGCACAATCGTCAATCATTTAGGCTATATTAAACTATCAGCGGTAGCTTAAAGAACGTACCATCGTGCCATGTGGAACATGCACGCATATTTACTATTTGTCCGATGACTTCTTGATAGGCAGAACGTAGAGCGTTATGCTGGCAGAGAAAAGCTGAAATAGGCGAGAAATGTGCTAAATGTACCGTGTACTCGGCGTTGTTTCTTCTCCATTTCCTTCTGTTTTAACGAATCTGAGGTCCCAGATTTGTTTCCAGTGTCAGAAATTGAAACAAGTTACAATATTTAGCATTCTCTGTAACATCGAAACCGTAACAATATTTCTGTCAAGTCTTTGATTTTGATTTGGTTTCTGACTTGTTTGCTTCATCGTGCACAAAATTAAACACCGTTTGTGAGGAACTGTCAACGACATTAGCTCCGATGTACGCTGTAGGTCGTCACTCCAACGCCACAAAGCGGTAACTGAATGCGTCGGGAAGCTCACAAATCAGGCATTGTAGGTAGATAGCAGCCTATGTTACCACAAAAGATAATATCACGGCAGTAAATAGTCAATAGCCACAGGTAAGCGCGTGTTGCTAGTTGTGGTAAGTGGACTGGTAAGTGATGTAGACCTGATTAGCGATGTCTGTGATATTTTCTCAATCGTCCAAGTTCCAGGTGGATACGGACACGTTCGGGAGAGAAGAGACAGGGTTCGTGACTAGTCCGAGGGTTTGCCCACTTATTATTGAGTGAGTAATCCACGTCTAAATCATCGGAGTCTACCGTGCACACGGTTTTGTTGTCTGCTGGCCGACTGGCGTACTTTTGTGGCGCAAAGCCCATTTATTTTAGAACTGACCTCACTCAGACAGTGTTTCAGTGTACCGGAAGCGGCAAGGCATGGCTGACCGTGAGTCAGGACAGTTGCCGGCATTTCCGTAGCAGATGTTAGCTGGCCTACCTGGTAAGGCTGCCTGCGTCGACAGCTGGCTGGCTCTGTTGCTCTCCCCTAGCTGACTACACTGCTCCAAAGTAGAACACAAAAACTCAGAAACTCAGCAACTCGGAAACTTTTCTAGGTATTTTATTCTGGTTGGAATTCGTGTACTGTGACAGTAGACGTATCCCCTAGAGAGTTCCTTTTGTTTCCTTTCTTCATCACTGTTTTCGTCTTTTTATTTTTCGATATGGTTGTCTGTCTTCCCCAATTTTGCGATTTTTCATGTTATTAATATGCTCATTTTGAGTACTAGCAGCTTAGGCCATCATGTGATGACACTAAACTGAGTTTTCTGCCGTAGTGCCCAAGCTTTTTCGTTGTTAGAACGTATTAAGAAAGGAAATAAATTCCTGAAATAAGTCCGCACTCATGAACTAAATATTAACGTCTAGCGCGCTTAATTTTTTTAATTATTTATTTATTACATTATAGACTTTTTGGTTGCTGCCATCGTCAGACCAGACTTACATCTGGTGGGACAAAATTTAGTTAAAAAAAGGTACAAATGGCTCTGAGCACTATGGAACTTAACGTCTGAGGTCATCAGTCCCCTAGAACTTAGGGATATCGCACACATCCATGCCCAAGGCAGGATTCGAACCTGCGACCGTAGCTGTCGCGCCGTTCCGGACTGAAGCGCCTAGAACCGCTCGGCCACACTGGCCGGCCAAAATTTAGTGTCAATTCAATAAAACCCATGCCGAAGGGAGGCGTGAACTACCGCTGACTTGTTAGAAAGGGTCAATTTCTTGTAGATCCACCGCCCGTCTAATTAAATCGATGAATGCGGAGCACGCCATGTCATTTCTTTTTTATCGCTTGTAGTCTTTTCGCCCTCAAATACCTTTCTAGCGGCCCAAGTAGTAGGTAATTAATTTCTGATCTTTCATTCGAGATACACGGAAGCAGGGACAAATACGGAACCATTCTGCTGTCGATACAGGCTCCAAATTGGAAAATCACTGACATAATTGACTTTGACATAAGTCAATTTTTTGTAGCCTGGCGCCTGGGAACGAGTATTTCGGAAACGGCGAAACTGATCGGCTGTTCGCATGCTGCTATCGTGGGCATCTGTGGAGAGTGGTTGATGGACGGTAAAACCACGAATAGGCGATAAGGTGTTGACGTCGATGCCCAACCACAGAACGTAGAGGTAGCAAGCTTTCTCGCTCTGCAAACCTGGATAAGAGGCGATCTATGGCAGATTTGACTTGAGTACAGTGCTGCTGCATGCATAGTTTCGGACCACGCCAATTGTACAGTATTGAAAAAGGGACTTCTTAAAAGACGAGCGCTAGGTATTCCCATGTTGACCGAACGACATCTTCAATTACGACTGTTGTGGACACAGGATCATCGATATTTGACCGGGGATCAATGATAACGTGTCGCCTGCTCGAACGAATGACGTTTCTCGTTACACCAGGTCGCTGGCCGTGTCCGTTTATCCAAGCGAATGACTGCCCGAAACAAGCTCACGTCATGGACGCAGACCGATGGAGACCAATATCAGGATATGACTGATATTCAGCTAACCTTCCGTTGTGGTGCTGTTCGAAGGCATCATGATAGATGCGGACCACCTGCAGCCCCTCATCCCGAAACGTCTTCCCCGATGTGAATTCCATATTCCAACAGGATAACTGTCCGTGTGACAAGGTCAGAATCGTGTTTCAGTAGTCATAATATTTTAGCTCATCAGATTACCTCAAATACGGAAGCCCTGATCAGGCGTTACGTTATAGAGAAACCCAAAAGTTCTTCAAGTTCTATCGGAACTGCTGATGAGGCTACTGATCACAGCATTTAATATCGCAATGCAAAAGTTCGTTTGAAAGTATTCCGCTCAGCAACGTATCCCCAAGAAAGAATGGAAGGTTAGAGTCTGACTAGTAGACGTCAAAGATGTTAGAGACGGAGGATTTACCCTGTTGGATCGCCAAGGCTTTCATTGTCCTTGTTACATGCCATTATACAGATGTGTCCAATTTAGCACCCGCTGAGTGTGATGAGGTACACTGTAACAGGATGTGGTATCGCGAGCTGAACAATTAAAACGTGCCTGGAGAACTTAGTAGAAACCTCTTTTAGGTTGTGATCCGTAGTTTTATCATCATTATTATTATTACTATCATCATCATCATTATTGTTTTGGCATACTAAGTATCAAATGATATAACTCACGTCTCCTTTCTTTTCTCCTTTCTTTCTTTCCTGTAGTTTTTCATTGTGTCTCTATGTCTTTCCCTTCTTTTTGCTGTCCATAATCCGCCAGTCTTTTTCTTTGTTTTCTCCTGGAAGCCCTTGAAACTTTTTACTTTTGCACTGAACTTTCCTCTTTTATTTCTTTCTCTCTTATTTCCATTTTTTTCAGGTGTGCTTTAATTTCTTTGGGTTTCTGTCAAAAAAAAGTAAACATTCTTATTGTTATCCTCCTTTCATCTAGGCATTTTAGGTGTTCATAGAATACCACTCATCTCTTCCTCATTGTGTCTGATATTGTTTCTGTTTCAAAATTTTTTTTTATTGATACTGAATTCCTATTTGCCTTCCTTATATTTTGGTGCCAAGAGTTTCCCAGTTTTGTTTCTTCCCTTCTTTTCTCTTTCACCAAATTGTTTAGCTATATTTAGGGAAAGGCATTCTGAAGCATAAAAGCATTTGGTTTAATAAGAGTGTTGAAATGCTGGAGTTTTGCATTTAAGGAAACAGATTTCTTGTTATACAGGTCTTTCGTTAGTTGAAAAGGCATCAGCATTTTCCTTGTCGTTGGGAAGTTTGTCCAAAGCAACTGGTTGTATTATTTCACCTAGACATTTAAATTTTGTAGTCTTTTGAAGCTACCTCCTGTAGGAGATTTGTCTGCATTGTTCCATCTTCTATAGATTCAGCTAAGGTGGCAAGATGTTTGCAAAAGCTAAACAATCAAAACTCAGATTATCACTTTTTCTCCCAATTGTGATTTTTTTTAAAATTGCTACTTCTTCTGTTCTTTTCATCCATTCCCTCATGACAATCATCTCCTTGTGTTGCCCCAGTTTTGATCTCAAAACCTTTGAGGTTTCACCCAAAAATTTAATTTTGCATGTGATTTGTTAGTGTGTCTTTTATGATTGCCACTGATTTGTTGTCAGCTCCAAACTTCTTTAAGGTGTCGGGTAATGTTTCCTCATCAAATTAATAAAATTTGTATGTTTAAACCCGACTAAATTGCTAAAATCTTTATTATTCTACAACCAATTTCGATAATATGACATTATACATATATAATATGTTTTAAAATTATGGACGTGTAGTGTACCCTGTCTTTAAACTGAAGGGCGACCGGGCTAATACCTACCCTTTTCCTTCAGCTACGTCACAAGGATTACCTGAAAACTGTTTCACAATGTCACACTGATTCTTCCGTAGTACGCCTTTAAAGTCAGTGGCTACCCGGTGCGCAGACACGGGCTTTGTTTTTCACTAAATGCGCCTACGCCAATACGAAATACACGTGTAATAACAACAACAAGAAATGCACTCTAACAGAATATACGTTAATCACCGCACGCTGATGTACACGGGAAAGGACTCTTGGTGTGACTGTAGAGCAGGAGCAGCAGCAACAGCAGTAGTCTTCTAGAAGGAAAAGCTATTTGCCCCACTCAAGCGCTTCTCGCTCTTCTGTTTACAGTTAGTCTGTGTACACAGTTTAAAATTCTGAAATCTGACAGAAACTAGTTGCAGGGCTTTAAATTAGCATTTCTGTCGTGGTTATACACAAAAATAACAAATTTAGACAAATGAGCACTGGATGTCCTCCAATAGAATTGTCATACTTCAGAATTATAATTTTCATACTAATGTGTGGCACGTGTTTGGAGAAACCCAGGTTTCAAACAGCAGCCGAGTAACACACGTTTGCGAGGGAATGAGGTTAGCTGCCTTGTGGTTACTGTTATCTACAATTTACTCCAGAATTCCCGGATGTGGTTCTCCATAGCCTATTTCCGTCTCTCACAAGCTAGACACAGGATATAGTTTCACGTGCGCGGGCGCCTCACGCCCCCTCCCCTCCCCTCCCCTCCCTTTTTCCTTCCTCTTAATGGGCATAATCTTTTATCTGAATGTCTACTCCGCAAGCCACCATGCGTTGTAGGGAAGCAGCCTGAAAATCTTGTTACTGAACAAATAACAGCCGAAAACAGTGGACGAGCGCGAGGAAATCATCGCCAAGCTAATGAAGGTGCAATATGACTAATCAGGAAACCTATAAAGCTCATCCGGCACAAATTTCCACTTGCGTCATTCCCTTATAAAGCTGACGGTTCTTCGTATTCGCAACTGCGAATAATTTTCATGTATTTCATAACGGCTGTACTCGGCCCAGTTTCTGTTCTTTCACACATGCATGCATGTCCGAAGGAACATTGCATCGTTTCTTCGTAACAACGCAGGCACTGGAATAACACATTTATCAGCCGATTCCAGACAGCGACTTTCAATTAAACTGTCCACCCCTGTTCGGAGTCAACCAAATACAGTCACTTTGTATCGAGCCACCACAGACAGGTCCCTTGTACCAAAATATCCAGTAAAAACCCTGAACAACTTTAAAAAATTTGTCGATGGATTTCGAGTTCGCCCTCTGTAGTAATGGTATAGTGGCCTCGCTTACTATCGATGGAGTGACATCAACTGGCGCAGCATACGCGTACGCCGAGCGCCTGTGCGAAAACTGGTTCGCGTAACGGGAGCAATATTTCCCCCCCCCCCCCCCGTCTTTTCACCCCCTCCACCACCACTCTTCCTCCGCCCTTCGTTATGTTCCCGGGTCAGAATGACTGAAATGAGACGGCTGGTAGCACCCCCACTTCTTTCTGAAATCAAGTTTTAAATCTGGATTGTATCTGAATGCTTCGATTCTAGTGCCAGGTTTCAGGCTCCACTGTGTAAGCCACTGTCTGTTAAGATGTATTGGTGTACATCCAAATTTCTACTATATCTTTTCGTTACAGATTCCCAGTAATATGAAGCATGAAATGGGATAGTCGTATCTTCAAAGGAGATCTTTATGTCCTCTCGTATGGACATCGCTGCTCTTGCAAGTGGTGCGGATTGTCTTACCGTGCGTAATTTTTGTGACACACATGGCACACTGTAAAGACCAGTTGTTCGCAAACCATGGGAGTCTTTCACTGACCGTAGCATTTCATTCACTTTTCACCGCGTATAAAACAGTGGGCGCAAACGTATACAGGGTGTACCAGAAGTCATGGTCAATATTGAGGGATTCTTGTTGTGGTCTTCAGTCCTGAGACTGGTTTGATGCAGCTCTCAATGCTACCCTATCCTGTGCAAGCTTCTTCATCTCCCAGTACCTACTGCAGCCTACACCCTTCTGAATCTGCTTAGTGTGTTCATCTCTTGGTCTCCCTCTACGATTTTTACCCTCCACGCTGCCCTACAGTACTAAATTGGTGATCCCTTGATGCCTCAGAACATGTCCTACAAACCGATCCCTTCTTTTGGTCAAGTTGTGCCACAAATTTATCTTCTCTCCAATTCTATTCAATACCTCCTCATTAGTTATGTGATCTACCCATCTAATCTTCAGCATTCTTCTGTAGCACCACATTTCGAAAGCTTCTATTCTCTTCTTGTCCAAACTAGTTATTGTCCATGTTTCACTTCTATACATGGCTACACTCCATACAGATACTTTCAGAAACGCTTTCCTTGCCATTGCGAGAGTACATTTTACATCATCTTTACTTTGACCATCATCAACAAAACTCCTTTACTACTTTAAGTGTCTCATTTCCTAATCTATTTCCCTCAACATCACTCGATTTAATTCGACTACATTCCATTATTCTCGTTTTGCTTTTGTTGATGTTCATCTTATACCCTCCTTTCAAGACACTGTCTATTCCGTTCAGCTGCTCTTCCAAGTCCTTTGCTGTGTCTGACAGAATTACATCGGCGATCCTCAAAGTTTTTATTTCTTCTCCATGGATTTTAATACCTACACCAAATTTTTCTTTTGTTTCCTTTACTGCTTGCTCAATATACAGATTGAATAACATCGGGGAGAAGCTACAACTCTATCTCACTCCCTTCCCAAAAACTATCCCCCTTTCATACCCCTCGACTGTTATAACTGCCATCTGGTTTCTGTACAAATTGTAAATGGCCTTTCGCTCCCTGTATTTTACTCGTGCCACCTTCAGAATTTGAAATAGAGTATTCCACTCAACATTGTCAAAAGCTTTCTCTAAGTCTACAAATGCTAGAAACGTAGGTTTACCCTTCCGTAATCTTTCTTCTAAGATAAGTCGTAAGGTCAGTATTGCCTCACGTGTTCCAATATTTCTACGGAATAGAAAATATACAGGTAGTTATTTTTATTTAAAAAAATTAAAGTGTTTGTGATGCCATTGTGAAAGAGTGATTGTGTTACTACTTCGTATATTGGCGTATGCTTGCTCTTAAAGCTGTTGGCTAACGGCATCTCTTTCCCGAAACACTGTTAAAGACGCGAAGGTTATCAAACTACAGTGCTTTACTAGGGACTGGAGAAGGTATACCCTTACGTTACTCCGAATTTTGAACTGAGTTACCCAGCGAACGAAATAGATATGTAGAGTTTGCGTAAACTTTGACCTGTGGAAAAAAATCAGTTTGCCGTTTTTTACTAGCTCTAAAAGTGATCCTCACCGACACGAAAAAAGGAGTCGTCTCGAATAGACGCAGCTTTTAGAAAGAGCGAACCTCTGGCAACGGAACGTGTCGTGGTGAAGCGGCGCCAGACAGGCGAGGAAGAACCCCACGGTGTGGTGAGTAGGGCGAGGTCGTGGGTGGCGCCCGAAGCTGCCCCGCGGCCACCCGCCGCCCACGCGGAAGCCACGAGGCCGGCGCCGGCGCCGGCGCTGGCGTTACGGCTCGCGGTTTTCCCCCTCGTGGCGCAATCCCCTTTGCCCGTGTCGCGCTGCATTCGCAACCACTCTGGCGCACTGAAGGACTGATTTTCGTCAAGTCTGCGCCGCTACACCAGCTCTAAAGCCTGAGGCAAATGAAATTCACTGTAGGTAACTCATCAATGGCAGTTCTTTCGTACTAACCACATTTTTTTCTCTTTATATTTCAGGTTTGTAATGCTACACTTTCGAACCCGTATTCACCATCAGGCACATATTTGATTTTCGGTGTCGCTATTAACCCTTTCGTGAGCCGCGGGAAACATGCCTCCCACGACAATGAACTCGCTTCTAGTCCCGTGGGATTCACAGTTCCCACCTCTGTACGGTGTGACCACCTAGTGAACAGTATAGGGTACTATTTCCAATCAGAAGATCCCGCCGTTTTTGCTGTACCTTCGCGCAGAGGCATTGTATAGCTGAGTGTTGCTCTGTACAGGAGCCTTTCAGTGCTGTTTGAGTGACATTTTGTGATTTTTTCCTCAAAGCTATTGTATAAGGTAAATACTTTTGATTTGCTCAAATTTATGAAGGAAAACCGTAAAATTGGAACGAGGAGAATTCCAGGTTGAAACAAAAGGAGCCATTTCTGCAGTAAAATTGATGGATAACCATCCAGTCACTTTCCTATCCTCAGTTTATGACCCATCAGAAACACCCACAGTGAAAAGGAAAAACAAGAATGGTGCTAATACAGAGATTTCTTGTCCTGAAGTTGTCGCAGAATACAACAAAATAATGCGTGGTGTCGATAAGTTTGATCTATTACAAGAAAGGTATGCTATTGGCTGACGCTCTGTAAAATCGTAGCACATAATATTTTATTTCCTGGTGGATGTTGCTGCAGTGAACAGTTTTATCTTGTGGAAAATCAGTAAAAGAGAAAGTGGACAGCATGATCAGCTCACATACAGGATCCATCTACCCAGACAATTGATCGCTGGCTTCTCATCCCAAAAAAGGCGTGAACAAAAACCTGTATTTCTGGCAAAAAGGGGTAGGAACCTGAAGGTTTTTGTCATGTGGCTGTAGGGGAGCATCAACCCATTTGAGGAGAAACCTACTGGACGTGTCGTCATTGTAGTACCAAAGCTGCGGAAAAGAGCACTCGCTGTGTTTGTACATTTTGTCAAATACCACTTTCCATAGACCCATGTTTCAGAAAATTTCATGGCAAGTAATTGTGAACAATCATTGTAACAAGAGAAGTAAATTTATCAAATAAATATGACATATATTGAAAAAGTTGTTTTTGTCAATGGCAGTGGCAAGAATATTTCTCACCTTTTTGTGTGACCTCACTTTCACAGTTGGAGCAAATTTGATATTCTGTATGATAAATATACCTATCTGTTAGCTACTATTCTGATCTCTATTCATTAAAAAAAACTGCTCAATATTTTTACCCACGAAAGGGTTAAATTATTTACTTCAAGGGGTGCTCGTAAAGTTTTGAGTTATCACCTCGAAAAAGTAAAATTACGTAATTAACTTTCTGTTTATTTGCAGGTACACATTGAAATCCCGACGCTTTAGTATGAGGCGGTCAAATAAAAACCGAACAACCGCCACGACGGGACCATGGAATGGTTCCTTTAAAAAAGAAATCACCAATTGCATTAAGGCACCTATCCCGCTGGGAGACGAGATGATCAATTACTGTTTCCTAGAAAACGGTCGATCGCTGACGGGTCCTCAACCGTGCGCACTCTTGCACTTCTTCGTCCGACTGAAACCGACGTCCAACCATATCTTTCTTGAGATCGCCAAAAACGTGAAAAATCACACCGTGAAAGATCTAGGCCGTACGGAGGATGTTACAGTGATTCCCAAAGAAATCGCGGTAGCATAGCCTTCGTCCGGTTGGCAGTGGGGGGGTGGGAGTTATCGTGCAATAGGATAATTCCGTCCGATAGGATTCCCGGACGTGTTGACTCTGTGGCGCGTCGCAGATTCTGCAAAGTGTCTTCATACCGCTGCGCGTTGATTGTGCCTGCAGTCGAAGAAGAACGTCATTTTGACCTTACAGGAACTTGTGTGACCAGCTTTGGATTTCTTTCACGGGGGAGATGTGGCATATTTCCACAGTTTTCTATGCCGTTTGCCCTCGGACTATTGAAATGCTGTCGGACTGAGTCATCCCACTGCAATACAACGCGCGCCCCCACACTGCCAATCGGATGAAGGCAACACTTCAGCGGTTTGATTGGGAAACGCCGCAACATCTTCCGTACAGCCCTGATCTTTCGCCGTGTGATTTTCATATTACATGCATGGACATCGGTTTCAGTCGGACGAGTTCGTGCAGAATTGGGTGCTGTTGTGGATCCGTCGGTGGTACGATGTTTAGTGAAGGGAAAAATTGCAGGGTCCCGTTATGGTCTGTGTTCAGTTTTCATTTGACTGCCCCTTGTGCCTTATAACGCCGCTAGCGAAGTCAAATCTAAATCCACTTTGTCAATGGGCTGGGCAATTTTGATTTGGTTCCTCTACTGGCGTGCTGCGGTACTACGCCGGGATTTCAACTTGTAACAGGACTGCAGACATGTATCTACAAAACAAACAGCTGATTAATTACGTAACTGTATTTTCTCGAGGGTATAATTAAAATCTTATGACTACTTCCTGTGTTGATTAGCCTGTACGAAGCACAGTATGAAATTACGACACCAGAAATCAAATGTATGCCTGAAGGTGGGCATGGCGCTCGAAACGGTAGCGTAACAAAACTGTAATTATTTGCGTAACTTTAATTTTTCGACGTAATAAAACATTGCTATGATTACAAAAAAAATACAGTCCGAACAGACCTTGTTCGGCCTAAATGTGTCGATCAGCCGCCGTGTCATCCTCAGACTTTAGGCGTCGCCGGATACGGAGGGGCATGTGGTCCGCACACCGCTCTCCTGGCCATTGACAGTTTTCGTGACCGCTGTCGCTACTTCTCAGTGAAGTAGTTCGTCTGTTGGCCTCACAAGGGCTGAGTGCACCCCGCTTCCCAACAGCACTCGGCAGACCCAGATGGTGGCCCATCGAAGGGCTAGCGAAACCCGCCACCCACCTAACTTTGGTGGTCTGGCGGGAACCGTTGGCATTTTCTGTGACTACACCTCGTAGGAAAACCGCTTTCTAAGTGTCCAGCATGAACTATTAGCAACGAATCAGCCCTTAAGATATGCGGGAGACACATTCGACTTCCGAATTCAGCCTCCTTCCATTGAAAGCTGTCAGTGTCAGAAGGACTCGTCAGCAGTTTTCCGACTGCATTGCAATCAAGAGAAAGGGTTTGCTTTTGTTCCTCACTGTTTACATCAGGACACTTTTGTATGTGTAGGTGAACCAGCTTGCTCTGTCGCGCCGCAGATGGTCCAGCTACGTGGCAGTCGATCAAGGCGCCTGGCAGTTATCGACTGCCCCAGATCGCCCCTATGGCGCCTGGCGTCGACCCTTGGCCTACATCGTCTGGGTTTGTCCCAACCCCGTCTTTTATGACTGCACTCTCTCTCTCTCTCTCTATCTCTCTCTCTCTCTCTCTCTCCCTCTCCCTCTCTCTCCCTCTCTCTCCCTCTCTCTCCCTCCCCTCTGCCCCAAAAAACTCAACATTCCAGATACCACTCTGACAGATGACACGTACGCGGCAGACCCAGATGGTGGCCCATCGAAGGGCTAGCGAAACCCGCCACCCACCTAACTTTGGTGGTCTGGCGGGAACCGTTGGCATTTTCTGTGACTACACCTCGTAGTAAAACCGCTTTCTAAGTGTCCAGCATGAACTATTAGCAACGAATCAGCCCTTAAGATATGCGGGAGACACATTCGACTTCCGAATTCAGCCTCCTTCCATTGAAAGCTGTCAGTGTCAGAAGGACTCGTCAGCAGTTTTCCGACTGCATTGCAATCAAGAGAAAGAGTTTGCTTTTGTTCCTCACTGTTTACATCAGGACACTTTTGTATGTGTAGGTGAACCAGCTTGCTCTGTCGCGCCGCAGATGGTCTAGCTACGTGGCAGTCGATCAAGGCGCCTGGCAGTTATCGACTGCCCCAGATCGCCCCTATGGCGCCTGGCGTCGACCCTTGGCCTACATCGTCTGGGTTTGTCCCAACCCCGTCTTTTATGACTGCACTCTCTCTCTCTCTCTCTCTCTCTCTCTCTCTCTCTCCCTCTCCCTCTCTCCCTCTCTCCCTCTCTCTCCCTCTCTCTCCCTCCCCTCTGCCCCAAAAAACTCAACATTCCAGATACCACTCTGACAGATGACACGTACGTAAGCATTCTGTCTGATCACCTGTACCCATTTATGTCCACTGTGTATTCCGACCGACTTGGGCATTTCTAGTAGAACAGTGCGACACCCCACACGTCCAGGATTGCTACAGAGTGGCTCTAGGAACACTCCTTTCGTTTTAACACTTCCGCTGGCCACCAAACTCTCCAGACGTGAACATTATTGAGCATATCTGGGGTTCCTTGCAACGTGCTGTTCAGAACTGCGTGCGTGCGGGGGCCCAACGCTATATTAGCCAGGTATACCAGTTTCTTTGGCTGTTCAGTGTATAACATATGTTAGCGATTTGGGTGGTGAGTATAGTGACGAAGGGCCTGTAACAGCTGGAAATAAAAATATTCTTGATCCTGTTAAGACGAGCCGTCGGAACAAATATCCTAGAGGCGGTCTACCAATCTCTCGAAAGATAATTGTCATCATAGATGACACGATAGAGTAATGATGTCTCCGATGTTACCAAAATTAATTTTTGACAGTTTTCTTACCAACTTTCTCGCTGGTAATTATACAAGATCCAATAGAACGCAAGTTCATCTGCGACGACATTCTTCGTCACACAGAGTAAACAGTTTCACACTTCCTAAGGTAGCTTATTTTGTTATCTGGAAATACTTTTATGTTTACACGATAAAATGTGTATCACAAGCGTCTATAAACTTTCAGAATGGTTATATGTTTTTTTTCTGTCCAAATATGTTAAGTGTTTTTTCCAGCGATACAAGTAAAAAATATTATCTTTCTTTAAAATTTCTTGTCATGTTCGTTGTTATTTTTTTCGTTACTGTTGGCAAGAACTTTTTTGGAAAATACTGCATCTTATTGTAGACTAAAAGCAGAGAAGTGTAATGTTTTTCCGGAATTTTTACTAGCATTTGAAATTAGCGCTAACTGACAATGCTGTAAGAGGTAAGATGACCTTGCTATGCCCATTTTATTTCGGAAATTTTTGTTTTCACTGCACATATAAATGGGATTTAAAATAATGTAGGCAGCTGTCCAACGCTGTTCCATAACGACAATTTCGTATTCATGAAGATCGAATCGTTAGAAAATTAATGCGAAACAGAGGAAGATGTGCAAATAAATATCCTAAACTGGCAGGCGATCCCCATTATGTATTTGATTTGACACAGCTTCCCAAGCTCTCCTACGCTGTGCAACCATGTTCATCTCCGCATAGTCACTGCAACGCTTACCCACTTGTATCTGCTTTCTGTCGTCAAACTTTGCCGTCTTCATGAACAAGTTTTTCCATCCACACCTGCCTGTTTTTGGAAATTGATTATCCTCAGTGTATCAGGATGTATTCTGCCAGCGGATATCTTATGTTAGTCAGAGTGTGCCATAATTTTTTTCTGTGATTCTGTTCCGTACCTATTAATTAGTTATACGATCTACTTGTTTAATAGTAAGCATTCTTTTGTAACAGCACGTTTAAAAATGTATTCGTCTCTTTTTTGTATTGTTTATTATCCAAGTTTCAATTCCATTTAAGGTTATACTCCAGACACTGGGGAAAAACTGTCTGACATTTAAATTTGTATTAGATTGTGGCAAATATCTCTTCATGACGAAAAATTCCCTTGTTAGTGCCAGTGTGCATTTAATATCTATACTGCAGCATGTATAATAATACTAAAGAACGTTGATACAGGAGAGAAATTCGTGGCGGGCAGCAGCAAACAAGGCAGAAGATTGATGGCGCCACTCCTACTCGCCACAGGCAGCCTATTTACTTCAGCTAGCCTACAGCCGTAGAAACTGCACTTTCAATTCCCATCGCAAACAAGAAAACCATGAATCGGTACCCCCTAGTGTTTTTGGGGCACAGATGGCAAGTCACATGGCGCACTTCTACAGAATCCCGTTTCCTCTCTCTGGCCACTCTCCGGAATACAGTAGGTGGTCTCTGTCTGCAGCAGAGGCGCCACAGTTCTGTCACGCACTGAACGACGGCGGAAACCTGAAACCGGTCGGGAGACCGCGAGGTCAATGGGGAGCAGACTGCCTCTCTGCAGGGATCCAAAGGAGTTGCACAGAGCAGGCAAAGCACTGTGAAGTGCGTGGCAAAGGGTACTTCCCATTGTGCAACATATAGTGTAAAGACCAGGGCCCACCAAATTACAGACCAATATACTTAACATTGGTTTGTTACAGAGTCATTGAACGTATTTTAAGATCGAAAATAATAAAGTTCCTTGAGACAGAAAAGCTTATATGACAAGTCAGCACGGATTTGGAAAGCATCGCTCGTGCGAAACTGATACAACACTTTTCTTGCACAACATCCTACGAACAATGGGTAAAGGGCGACAGGCAGACTCCATTTTTCTACGCTACTGGCCATTAAAATTGCTACACCAAGAAGAAACCCCTGGGCATTGAGTCAGACAGAGCTTGGATGGCGTGTACAGGTACAGCTGCACATGCAGCTTCAACACGATACCACAGTTCATCAAGAGTAGTGACTGGCGTATTGTGACGAGCCAGTTGCTCGGCCGCCATTGACCAGACGTCTTCAATTGGTGAAAGATCTGGAGAATGTGCTGGCCAGGGCAGCAGTCGATCAATTTCTGTATCCAGAAAGGCCCGTACAGGGCCTGCAACATGCTGTCGTGCATTATCCTGCTGAAATGTAGGGTTTCGCAGGAATCAAATGAAGGATAGAGCCACGGGTCGTAACACATCTGAAATGTACCGTCCACTGTTCAAAGTGCCGTCAATGCGAACAAGAGGTGACCGAGACGTGTAACCAATGGCACCCCATACCATCACGCTGGATGATACGCCAGTATGGCGATGTCAAATACATGCTTCCATTGTGCGTTCACCGCGATGTCGCCAAACACGGATTCGAACATCATGATGCTGTACACAGAACCTGGATTCATCCGAAAAAATGACGTTTTGCCATTCGTGCACCCAGGTTCGTCATTGAGTACACCATCGCAGGCGCTCCTGTCTGTGACGCAGAATCAAGGGTAACCGACGTTCCGTATTACCCTCCTGAACCCACCGATTCCATATTCTGCTAACAGTCATTGAATCTCGACCAACGCGAGCAGCAATGTCGCGATACGATAAACCGCAATCGCGATAGGCTGCAATCCGACCTTTATCAAAGTCACCGTGATGATACGCATTTCTCCTCCTTACACGAGGCTTCACAACAATGTTTCACCAGGCAACGCCGGTCAACTGCTGTTTGTGTATGAGAGAGCGGTTGGAAATTTTCCTCATGTCGGCACGTTGTAAGTGTCGCCACCGGCGCCAACCTTGTGCGAATGCTCTGAAAAGCTAATTATTTGCATATCACAGCATCTTCTTCCTGTTGGTTAAATTTCGCGTCTGTAGCACATCATATTCGTGGTGTAGCAATTTTAATGGCCGGTAGTGTAGATTATAGTAAATCGTTCGACCCAGTGCCCCGTTGCGGACTATTAGTGAAGGTTCGAGCATACAGAATAGGTTCGCCGGTATGTGAATGACTCGAAGACTTCTCTAGTAATAGAACTCAGTACTTGTTGTAGCTGGGATTCATAGCCATAAAAAAGATTTTGAAGGACATCATCTTTACGCCAGCGACTGTTGTAAGTTTGTATTACACACTAATGCAATTTCGGGCTTAGGCCATTATCAAGTGCAGATATTACGGCTTTAAGCCATGTCAACGTAATGTAAGCTGACACATTTGAATGTCGTTGTCAATCCTGTTAAATACATTCGTGTCGTTGTTGCACAGTGCGCGCACACGTATTGAAACATCGTAAAACAACATAATCCGTAAATGCACATGTTCGCTAACCCATCACTAGTCACTCATGCATTAGATCACAGCTGAATGTAAATGCCGTGTGACGAGGGCCTCCCGTCGTGTAGACCGTTCGCCGGGTGCAAGTCTTTCGAGTTGACGCCACTTCGGCGACATGCGCGTCGATGGGGATGAGGAGGACAACACAACACCCAGTCCCTGAACAGAGAAAAACTCTGACGCAGCTGGGAATCGAACCCGGGCCCTTAGGATTGACATTCTGTCGCGCAGACCACTTTTTTGTTCGATACAGTTCGTCGCGTTTGGTCTGTGCGGACGTCTTCAACAAATTTATCGTTGATTCCTTGACTCAGTTTTTTTTTATTATTATTACAGAGAGCACAGAGCCCTCTGACCGAACACGCTGAGCCCCCGTGCCGGCACCACTCAGCTACCGGGGGGCGGACAGACCACAGCTGCAGACTACTGTTTGCAGGCTACTCAATAATAAATTTTCTTGAGACAGAAAAGCTTTTATCACAAATCAGCACGGATTTAGAAAGCATCGGTCGTGCGAAACTGAGACCGCACCACGTGCAGTAGTCTGCAGCTGTAGCCTAATGCATGTGTGACAAGTGATTGGTTAACGAACTTGTGCATTTACAGATTATGTTCGAATACGTGTGCTCGCACTGTTTAAGAACGACACGAATGTACTTAATAGGATTGACGACGACATACAAATGTGTCAGCTTACATTACGTTGACATGGCTTAAAGCCGTAATATCAGCACTTGATAATAACCTAAGGCCGAAATTGCAGTAAAAACTTATAACAGTCACTGGGGTAAAGATGATGTCCTTCAGGACATCACCTTGTGTTGCTCGACATGTTGTGCTCGACGGCGAGTATTCATTAGAGACGATGGTATCGTCAGAAGTGCCACAGCAAAGTGTGATAGGACTACTTAAAGGAACTGACGGCTAGTGTGAGCAGCAGTTTGCGACTCTTTGCTGATGACGCTGTATTGTATCGAAAAGTGTTGTTGTTGTTGAGTGAAATTAGGACGATGCAGCGTAATTTAGAAGAATTTCTATTTGATGTGGTGGATGGCAGCTTACTCTAAATGTAGAAAAAATTAAGTTCATCGAAATGAGTAGGTTCAAATGGTTCTGAGCACTATGGGACTTAATTTCTGAGATTATCAGTCCCCTAGAACTTAGAAATACTTAAACCTAACTAACCTTAGGACAAAACACAAATCCATGCCCGAGGCAGGATTCGAACTTGCGACCGTTGCGGTCGCGCGGTTCCAGGCTGTAGCGCCTAGAACTGGTCGGGCAAACAGGCCGGCCCAAGTGAGTAGGAAACACAGTCCTGTAATGATAGGAAACAGTGTTAATGGCGCGCTCCTTGACAGTCACGTCGATTAAATATCTAGAAATAACATTGTAGAGCGATACGAAATGGAACTAGCACGTAAGGCCTGTGTTAGGGAAGGCTAGTAGTCGACCGGTTTATTGGGTGAAATTCAGGGATGTGTACCTTACTTATAAAGGATATCGCATATAAAACACTAGTGCGACCTAGTCTTGAGTACTGCTTGAGTGTTTGGGATCCCCAGCAGTTCGGTTTAAAGGGAGACATTGAAGCAATTCAGAGGCGTGCTGCTGGATTTATTATTTGTAGGCCCGATCAGCACGCGAGTAATATGAAAACGCTCCCTGAACTCACATGGGAATCGCTGGAGGAAAGACGACGTTCTTTTCCCGAAACGATATTGAGAAAATTTCGAGAACCGGCGTTTGCAGTTGACTGCCGCCAGTGGACGTTTCGCGTGGACATTTCTGTGAAGACGGAAGAGAAATAGGGTTCGTACGGAGGCACATAGGAAATCGTTTTTCCTTTGCTACATTTGCACGTGGGACAGGAAAGGGAATGCCTTGTAGTGGTACAAGGTATTCTCCGTCACGCCCT
Organism: Schistocerca gregaria; assembly: GCF_023897955.1. NCBI lineage: Eukaryota > Metazoa > Arthropoda > Insecta > Orthoptera > Acrididae > Schistocerca > Schistocerca gregaria. Next base: position 260,341,893 of record NC_064925.1, read on the forward strand.
TTATATGGTTGCTAGTGTAGTGTGGATGTGGACGTAGAAGAGGTTCTTCCCGTTTCCCTAGCATGTGGAGCGCGGGGTGAATGGCCACTTAATTGCCCATGTAATATGTATAGTTTTGTCTCCGCGGTCATTACAGTAGCGATACTTAGAGAGCAAACAAACATCTTTAGATTCTTGCCTTAATAGTGGTTCTTGAAAATTTTTAAGAAGGCTTTCGTGAGATAAGGTGCTTCCACGACACTCTCCCGTGACTCAAACAAACCTGTGACCAATCGTGCCGCCCGGCTTTGTAAGTCATTTGTAAGCAGCGTTCTCTGCAGGCTAACCGCATTTTTCCAAAATCTTGCCATAAACCGACATCTGCCTTACCCGCGACTGAGCCTGTGAGACCATTTCATTTCATGTTCCTACAAATTGTTTACCCAGACATTGGCACGAGCTTACCGATTTCAGTTGTTACTTATTAGTATTGTACTCGTTGGATAGTACATTTTTTCGTTTTGTGAAGTGACAGTTTGACATTTCTGAACATTTTAAGTAATCTGCTAGCTTTTGCACCACTTTGTAATTTCGTCCGGATCTGGCTGCATATTTCTGCAATTCTTTAAACATAGCACGTTATTATAGATGATCGCATCGATAATCGCATCATCTGCCGAAAGGCTGACGTCGCCATTAATAGTGTGTGCCAGGTCATTAATACACAACATGAACGTCAATGGTCGAAACGCACTTCGATAGCGCACGCAAGAAAAATGATTTACTCTGTGTCCAAGATAAAACTATGCGTCCTCCGTACCAAGTAATCCTCATGTGAGTCACAAATATCATTTGATACCCGATATTAACGTATGTTCGTTAATAAGTGTGGTGTGGTGCTAAATTGCAATTATCTGTTTTCTTAAATCCAAGGCTTTCACTCTGCAACAGCGTATGCACGTTTCCGGAAATGAAGGAAAAAATCAGGACACTGCAAAAAATAAAATTTTAAATATTATGGAAGTAAGTGAAAAAATGTGCGATACACGCAACAGGAAATTGAGTTTCCCACGAAAAGTTTATTTTCCAAATTAGAACATGTTTCTGAATGAAATGGGTGCCTCAGTTATGTAATTGCACACTTAAAACGTCAACAAGGAAATGTTCATCACGTGAGCAACAATGCAGCTCATATATTGACTATCTGTCCTTTTTGTCACCCCATTTGGAGTTTCTGAATCCTGTGGTCATTCTTGCGAAGCTGTTCTCAGCGCGACAAGCATTATTGCGAGCAGCCACACGCCCTCAGAACACGCTTCCAAAGCGCCATGAAGTATTTTTAGTCGAGCGGAATCACGCATTGTAACAGCGTTTTCAATCTGAATGCTCGAGGATTTAGAAATTCTGTTATATTCAGCACGGGTCACGGCCGACGGTAATCGTCCTACCACCTGAGCGGAAACTGTCAGGGACGTGCGATGTTATCTGGAAGTGCCGCCCGCCAAACGTTGCGACACCGGGAACGGAAAACAGGTCATACACTCCGTGAGTTGCTAGCACCGTGGGCACAGTAACTCTGTTTCTGGGCGATGGTGTCATATCCTTGAAGTGACGGGCTCCTCGCTTCACAGATATGTCACCTTTCGGCTGAAAGGAGGTCTGTATCGAACGAAGAGAATACTGTGATCCCATGGAGAAAATTGCCGTGATTTCCGACACGTATTTCCACTTGAACGCAGTTATTCGCGATTATTTGAGATTCCCCTCCCCGCTGCCCCCCTCAACGTCCCATCCGCACCGCGGTACAGTCACTCTACATCGTATATCTGTAAGGACTACATGATACGTGAAGTGTTGTACAGCACATTGAAAGTCGAGGTCAATCCCAATCTCATTAAGTGTATATCTTTTTTGGACTCATACCACAGTAATATACAGTTTGTGAAAGGGTATTTTCTCCATCGATGGTAATTATTAATTTTCCGCTATTGACCAGTTTCGAGTATTATGCCATTTTCAAGCTGTAGTTGATGTTCGTGAACACAAGTCACCAAGGTTTCCAACAACATACGTGTTGCGTGCAGACAGATTTCAGGCGACAAACAGTCATGCGTACAATTGATATTTAGCGTTTTTTAGGGAGCTGTGAATTATTTGGGTGCCTGTTTTACATCTGTTCGCTTCAGTAACACTCCGAGGATTTAAATCTAGCGATAAGATAGTCCACACAAGTATGAATGTTTTCACAAGTCCGTTCTCATATAACTTTCATATGGGCAAACGCGACGTTCGTAACTTATTACACGTGTGTCCCCGCAATCTCAGTTGAAACGTACGAGCATTAGTGTAGTTCCACTATCATCTTGCTCGATTCAGTTCAGCTTATTGTGCAAACAATTGTTCTTTTTAATGCTCATACTCACAGTAACATCTTTTAGTTGCAGATGGCAAACTATACAGTTACATAAAGAAGGTTCTGTAGAACACACCACTGCAGAAAGTAAGGTAATAATCACAACAGACATAAACTGCTCTTATGTCTAATTTCGTTAGAATAATTGCTACTTAAAACTTCATTACAAAACTAAATAAAAGTACCCAGTGATCGCAAAGGTGTAAGACGTTTGGGCATTACAAAGAGCACTCATTTCCACATAATATATAGACCTGAATTCTCCTCCAAACGCTGCGGCTGTTCTAGCTTCCAAACCAAACAATGACGATCTTGGTGATACTTAGAAGTGGAGCAGAGATTAGGACTCTGGTAAGCTTCCTAATTAATAGGACAAAAGAAAAACTATACCAACAAAATAAAGACAATAAATATTTTCTTGTTGACCGAAATGATTTAGCCCGAAGCTAGGGAAGTGCGCCCTTACAGGTCCACCCCTAAGTGCCAACCGAAGAAATTATAGATAAAATTCATGGGCCAGTGATAGAAGACGCTTGCATCAAGAGTCGTGAGATTGTTGAACTGTTAGACGTCTCACACAAACGGACACGCAACATCCTTTATCAGTTTCTGTATCGGAAATACCTGAGTGCACGAAGGTTTTTGTCTCTCTTGAATTACAATCAGAGGGCTTCGGCGTAATTCCGTAACTGTAGATAAAAAGTGGCTCTACTATGACGTACGGAAGACAGACTTGCAGTCGAGGCAGTGGGTTTACGAAATTGAGAGTGCACCGATGAAAACTTATGATCTTGTTTCTTCATCGGGACAAGTTTTCGTGTTTGCTTTTTGGACATAGCGCCCATAAAGTTGCACTTCATAGAGGACAATGTACCTGAGTACATATCGGCCGTGGCGATGACATACACGCGTGACTTACGTGTGAATGTAGACTATACCGGCGTGTACTGTTGGTAAAAATCTATCCGGTTGCCAGCCGGGTGGCCGAAGATGATGAGTATGACACTCTTCGAAACGTGGCGAAACGTCGTGGTACTTCTGACATTGCCAACCAGCTGGAAACCCGAGAACTTTTCTTCACCACACCTGACTTATATTTTGATATAGTTTCTTATTCAGTTTATTCCCTACATTTACGACTATGTAACTTCTTGTTCCTCAACTTTTAAAAGTACGTTGTAGGCAAGAAACTTTAGTTGATAGGAGAGGTTATCCGTGCTGTAGATGAACCTTAAGCAAAGTTCATTTCGTGAGCAAATAAAAAGAAATTAAGGATAAATTTGAATTTTCATTCATCCAATGCGCAGATGAAATTAACTTAAGAAATGAATTACTGGTTTCGCGGAAAAAATATTTACAATGTTTTTTTTACGAAAGTGACCAGTGCGTCCTCATTCAGAGGATACAAATTTGCTTCAGACACCCACAAACAGCAGAATTTGCTGAAATGTCGCTCCAAACACGCCTAGTAGTTTCCGCTCACGTCACTGAGCCGCTGTATTCAGTCGATCGTCATTCGCCCACGTCTTTTGTCAAGTTCACCTGTCAATCGCACACACGTAGAGGCTCGAAGTTACTTTTCGGTTAATCGGACTGTCAGCTACGGAGAAATTTCGTCGCAGTAACGCGCGAACTGTTCACAAACTGCCCTCTTTGGGTAATACTATCACTCTTGGCCCGTAATCTGATAGTCGTCATTTCCCAGCGCCATCTAACTGCCTGTTTTCATCCACAACAGCGGCCATTGAGTGCAGAAATTTAATTACGGCCGATCTGAACCTACTAATACGTCTCTCAGCAACGCTTGTCACTGATTAGTTACAAGGAAAGTACCACAAATCGAAGGGCTAAAACCGAATAAAATTATTTAAAAATACGTAGATGTGTCCGGTCTACCATCCACCAAATGTATTTATCCACAAAGCTCTGCACTTGCGTATAGTCACAGTCTGAAGGTAAACGACTGCAGAAGCTCTAGTCGCTGAAGAAACATTGCCGTATAACAGAGTTACCATCACTACATTCACAATACTCATAAATGATGTATTATTTCGCGGAAAGGTAAACATTTCCTTAAAACAATAATGTTAACCAACGCATGTAGTTATCACAGGAATACCATAATACTATATTCTTCCGTTAATAGTCATCGAAGTGCAAATGAGGAGCTCCAGTTATGTTAGTAAAACACAGTAAAATGAAACACCCCATGGCAACGATCTGAACAATGTGATCACTGTTGCTTTTGATATGGCACCACTGAAGTGAAGTGGGGATGCACTAAAGAATATGTTGCGCTTATAAAGTGTGCATTCTGCTCCATTTATCCCTTCATTGCAACTCCACATATGCACCCCGAAGACAAAAGGAGAAATTTGGAGAAGGGTTTAAATTTCGGGTAGAATAAATAAAAATTTTGAAATTTGTTGCCAATGGCATTCTACACTGAAGTGACATAAGTCATGGGATAGCAAAATGCATATATACAGATGGCGGTAGTATAACGTACACAAGGTATAAAAGGCAGTGCATTGATGGAGCTGTAATTTCTATTCAGGGGATTCATGTGGAAAGGTTCCCAGCCTGATTACGGCTGCACGACGGGAATTAACTGACTTTGAATGCGAAATGGTAGTGGGGGTTAGACGCATGGGCCCAAGATGTCAACAAGGCACTGTGCAAGCTGGTGGTGGTTCCATAATGGTGTGGGCTGTGTTTACGTGGTCCTTTGGCCCAACGGAACCGATCAGTGACTGGAAATTTGTATATTCTCAGCTACTTGGTGATCATTTGCAGCCATTCATGGGTTTCAGGCTCCCAAACAACAATGGAATTTTTGTTGATGAAAATGCGCCATATCATCGGGCCAGAATGTTCGCGATTGGTTTGAAGAACGTCCTGGGGGATTCGAGGGAATGTTTGCCACCCAGATCGCCTGACATTAATATCATCGAACATTTATAGGATATAATCGAGAGACCAGTTCGTGTACAAAATCTTGCATCGGTACTACTTTCACAATTATTGACGGCTTTAGATGCAGCATGGCTCAATATTTCTGCAGGGGACTTCCATCGACTTGTGGGGTCCATGCCATGTCGAGTCACTGCACTACGCTGGGGAAAAGGAAGTCCACGATATTAGGAAGGGAGAAAGGAGGTCCGACGCGATATTAGGAGGTATCCCTTGACTTTTATCTCACCTCAGTGCAATTCTGCCATAGACGGCAAAGGACTTTTAAGATCAGTCGAACGGAGTGGACAGTGTACTGAATAAAGTTCGCTATACGAATATCAACTAAAGTAAAGTAAGGGTAATGGAATATAGTCGAATTAAACAAGTGATGCTGAATGAATTAGATTAGGAAATAGGACACTAAGAGTAGTAGATGAGTTTTGCTATTTGAGCAGAAGAATAACTGACGATTGCCATAGCAAAAGGATATAAAATGCAGACTTTCAGTTTCAAGAAAAGCATTCCGTAAAAAGAGGCATTTCTTACAATCGGATACACATTTAAGTGTTATAAAGTTTTTTCTGAAGGTATTCGTCCGGAGCGAAGTCTTGTATGGAAATGAAACATGGACGGTAAACAGTTCGGACTGGATGAGAATAGAAACAGTTTAAATGTGATACTACAGGAGGCAGTTTTTATAGATTCGAGTGGATGCAGGTTGGAGTAGTTATGCAGAGATGAAGAGGCTTGCACAGGATAGGCTAACACGGAGAACCGCATCCGATCAGTCTTCGGACTGGACACTGAAGACCACGACAACACAGCAACTTATATTTTGGGAAATATTATTCTGCAAGCACGTATTAAAGTATATTGCTTCAAACAAGTGTTTATCTTTTTGCGAGACAAATACCTCATTTGTGACTATTGTGACCCTGAAACTTCCTGGCAGATTAAAACTGGGTGCCGGACCGAGACTCTAACTCGGGACCTTTGCCTTTCGCGGGCAAGTGCTCTATCTACTGAGCTACCCAAGCACGACTCACGCCCCGTCCTCACAGCTTTACTTCCGCCAGTATTCTGTCCCTGTTGCTCATTATTATCTGTTATACGGCATTGCTTCGCCACTGACTTAACGTTTCCGTAGTTAACGTGCTTTGTTACTGTATATGCTTTCCTCCATCATATGTATCAACCTGGAGTAATATTCCCGTTTGCATTCAAAAAAGATCTCGAAAGAGCAAATCATCCGTGAAATCGGTACCACTCACACTGTTATGTTGGAAACTGCAGAACAGATGAGAATGATGGAGGTTATCGCGTCCAACGGACAGCACTCTTCGCAGTCTTCTTGTTTAGTTCGTACTGTAGAGCCGCGGAGTGCACACATAGAGTAGTATGGTTAGAAAATTTGCTAAATAATGGCGAATGACATCTGTCATAAAAATAAAGAACAATCTGTTAGACAGTCTTGCAATGGACTCAGAATGTGTGCTGCTGGTCCCTTCAACGGTGCATCGTGATTAGCGCGCTCTTCCTCGTGTGTAAAGTGACCAATTACAGGAACATTTATTTGAATGGCATAATACGGTAGCAGCTAAGCTCATACCTGCGATGATACGCCTTTTTCCCTACCTGAAAGCAGTTCATGCTTCCATCTGTGGTGGGACCTATAGCTTGACATGGAATCAGAAATGTTACGAATGGGTGTTGTTGTTGTCTTCAGTCCTGAGACTGGTTTGATGCAGCTCTCCATGCTACTCTATCCTGTGCAAGCTACTTCATCTACCAGTACCTACTGCAACCTACATCCTTCTGAATCTGCTTAGTGTATTCATCTCTTGGTCTCCCTCTACGATTTTTACCCTCCACGCTGCCCTCCAGTACTAAATTGGTGATACCTTGACGCCTCAGAACATGTCCTACCAACCGATCCCTTCTTCTAGTCAAGTTGTGCCACAAACTTCTCTTCTCCCCAATCCTATTCAATACTTCCTCATTAGTTATGTGATCTACCCATCTAATCTTCAGTATTCTTCTGTAGCGCCACATTTCGAAAGCTTCTATTCTCTTCTTGTCCAAACTAGTTATCGTCCATATTTCTCTTCCATACATGGCTACACTCCAAACAAATACTTTCAGAAACGACTTCCTGATACATAAATCTATATTCGATGTTAACAAATTTCTCTTCTTCAGAAACGCTTTCCTTGCCATTGCCAGTCTACATTTTATATCCTCTCTACTTCGAACATCATCAGTTATTTTACTTCCTAAATAGCAAAACTCCTTTACTACTTTAAGTGTCTCATTTCCTAATCTAATTCCCTCAGCATCACCCGATTTAATTTGACTACATTCCATTATCCTCGTTTTGCTTTTGTTGATGTTCATCTTATACCCTCTTTTCAAGACACTGTCCATTCCGTTCAACTGCTCTTCCAAGTCCTTTGCTGTCTCTGACAGAATTACAATGTCATCGGCGAACCTCAAAGTTTTTACTTCTTCTCCGTGAATTTTAATACCTACTCCAAATTTTTCTTTTGTTTCCTTTACTGCTTGCTCAATATACAGATTGAATAACATCGGGGAGAGGCTACAACCCTGTCTCACTCCTTTCCCAACCACTGCTTCCCTTTCATGTCCCTCGACTCTAATAACTTCCATCTGGTTTCTGTACAAATTGTAAATAGCCTTTTGCTCCCTGTATTTTACACCTGCCACCTTCAGAATTTGAAAAAGAGTATTCCAGTCAACATTGTCAAAAGCTTTCTCTAAGTCTACAAATGCTAGAAACGTAGGTTTGCCTTTTCTTAATCTTTCTCCTAAGATAAGTCGTAAGGTCAGTATTGCCTCACGTGTTCCAACATTTCTACGGAATCCAAACTTTTCCTCCCCGAGGTCCGTATCTACCAGTTTTTCCATTCGTCTGTAAAGAATTCGAGTTAGTATTTTGCAGCTGTGACTTATTAAACTGATAGTTCGGTATTTTTCACATCTGTCAACATCTGCTTTCTTTGGGATTGGAATTATTATATTCTTCTTGAAGTCTGAGGGTATTTCGCCTGTCTCATACATCTTTCTCACCAGATGGTAGAGTTTTGTCAGGACTGGTTCTCCCAAGGCTGTCAGTAATTCTAATGGAATGTTGTCTACTCCGGGGGCCTTGTTTCGACTTAGATCTTTCAGTACTGTGTCAAACTCTTCACGCAGTATCATGTCTCCCATTTCATCTTCATCTACATCCTCTTCCATTTCCATAATATTCTCCTCATATACATCGCCCTTGTATAAACCTTCTATATACTCATTCTACCTTTCTGCCTTCCCTTCTTTGCTTAGAACTGGATTGCCTCTGAGCTCTTGATATTCATACACGTGGTTCTCTTCTCTCCAAAGGTCTCTTTAATTTTCCTGTAGACAGTATGTATCTTACCCCTAGTGAGATAAGCTTCTACATCCTTACATTTGTCCTCTAGCCATGCCTGCTTAGCCATTTTGCACTTCCTGTCGATCTCATTTTTGAGACGTTTGTATTCCTTTTTGCCTGCTTCATTTACTGCATTTTTATATTTTCTCCTTTCATCAATTAAATTCAATATTTCTTCTGTTACCCAAGGATTTCTAGCAGCCCTCGTCTTTTTACCTACTTTATCCTCTGCTGCCTTCACTACTACATCCCTCAGAGCTACCCATTTTTCTTCTACTGTGTTCCGAATAACTGAGGGTTTTGCTACAGTAGAAAGCTACATGTTATTCAGGATAAGAGTTCTCGGACCACTTGGTTATCTAGTCCCGACGAACTTCTTAGATTCCCAATTGATAGGTAACCAGCTACACTGTCGAAACATATTCCTTCTGGTAGAGAGGGTAGTTTCCATCCGCTTGGCATTTTAGCTGTGAGTGAATTAATAAAAAAAGAAAAGATAAAAAGAGTTTCAACGAGCCCAAGTCATTTGTTGCCTGAGTACAAGTGCAAACTAGTGTTTTGTATGTGTTTCAACTATGTACTTTGAAAACGGAAGAAGGAAAGAAGATTAGATTTCAACGTGCCGTCGTCAACGAGGTATATGATGATGAAACACGAGCTTTCTGCGATTTTTGAATAAACCATCCCGATATCTGCAGGAAATAGCGTAAATCTTAGAATAGCTGGAGGATGACTCTTTCCGATTAAGGCCTTTGAGTTTGGTTGCTCAACTTTATCCTCGGGAGAGTTTGTAAGCAGAGAAAATTAGTCTTTAGCGAGACAAGGCATTAGTACAGTTGGAAAGCGGCAGAGAAAGCAGTTCACAGTGAGTATATCGAGGGAATAAGACCAGCATTTGCTCGAAATGGATCGAGGATTTGAAGCCTGCTCCTTGTGTCTAAGAATCCAGTGCACTGGCCAATACAACACCTCGCTCGGTACAAGTACATTCCAACATGTGGTGTACTCATATGGGTAATTGTAATAAAACTGAGTGGTGCCTAAGGCAAGTAATTGACGATGAGTTATCGTAATTATGATGCATTTCTGTTTAATTGCATTGTATGTTTCCCTGTTTATATGTCTAATTCAACTGACGCACTCAAGTGAACTTAAATAATTAAATATTATTTAATTAACAGTTGATTTGAATACCGACGTTTACTAGTCAATCACAGAATCGAGTACTATCAAATTGAAGCTGTAACAAATAGAAAACAACACTTGTTTAAGGTGCTGTCCTTGTACGTAGTGCTACTTAATACTACGTTAAAGGTGTCAATTTCGTGCTAGGTATTGAACGACGACCGGCAACGTTAAAGGTGATTGCAGGAATTTTGATATTTTCCTTTTCACGTTTGATTATGGTGGAATACTGTTTAGAACGAATAGTACCTAATACAAAGATTGTCTGTACGAATTATATGTTAACTGTATCGCGCTTTTTAATATCATTTCATCTACCTAAAGCTGCTGGTTTTGATGATCTTGACAGTATGGAACTATATGCACGAGGATCGACGAATCTTCTTTACTGATGTACCTGTTTTTGCTCCTTTACTCTTTATTGGTGCTATGGATATTTTATTTAGCAAGTTTTATGTATTTGAAAATCCAGTGTGGAGCTGTATTATTATAATTGGAGCATGTTCTCAGTATGTGGACGAGAATGATGTGTAATTACATTTCTGGTCGACCTGAGAATCGGAGGAAGACAGCCAGTTACTGTCGAAACTTGTCATGAAATAAGCTATTTCACATCAAACAATCTTGGCTTATAATGTATAAATTACAACACTAGATCGCCCCAACAACTATAGCAAATTTTTAAAATATGACCCAAGTTTCTCATAACATACCTTTCAACGTAGTACCAATTTCATATTTATTAATACATATTCCATAGTGCCAGGCCGAGACACATATTGACGAAACTGTTACTCGTCGCAAATAAGAATCACATAGCCTTCAAAGAGTCCGCCCTGTAATCTGTACAGTTTTCCCTTTTTTTTTTTGTACGAGCCATAGTACTTATTGGCTCAGCACAAGTGGAGTGCAGTAACATTCGCGGCGACTTTGATCAGTAGTTCACGCATCTGCCGCAAGAGCTGTATCTTATCGAGAATGTCACGGCTTCAGCGCAAACCTCGAACAGTATGACAGTAAAATTGAAACGTCCCCGCCACTATATCGTTTCGTAAAATAACTGTTGTGCGTTACGCTTTGACCAGTACCAGTCACTATACTTCAGAAGTATATGTCCTTTACTTCCAGCTGACGTAAATTTTGATTGCGGCTTCAATGGGAGTGGACAAAGGCACGCCTGTGATTCTACAGATTAACATAAATTATAAATTAGACGGCTGTTTTGTACCTGTTAATCGTTGTTATATTAATTAATTAACCCGATAGAAATGTTATCATTTTCTTACTATGATAGATGCACTAAATTGGTAGTGAAACGGGTCTAGAGGTGATAAGACTCCTAGGTGCCTCAATTCCGCTGCTTGCTATACTGCGCGTTTACAGTTATGATACTGTCTTGATGCATCGTTTACAACTGTACCCTAACTCGAATAGCTAAAACCGAATAAAACTCAATTTAAAATTCGAAAATGTGTGTATTCCAACATCCACCGAGATAATTTATCTGTAAAACTGTGCGTTAGCGTTCAGTCGTTGTTTGAAGGTTGTGAATCTAAGGACTTAAGAAGCAAAAGTCGGTAAAGAAACAATGCTGTGTAAAGAATTATGACCATCAGATCACAGGCGGTATTATCTCGCATAAAGCTAACAATTTGCTTGAAACATATGCAGCACTTACAGAGACATTTTTTCCAAAACAGACGTTGCTATGTTGTCGCACGGTCGTCTCTTATTTGCCATCGAAATGTAAAAGTGGAGTGTCAACGATTGAATGAAACAGCGGATATGAACAGTTGGCTGCAAAAATGTGGATGATGTGATCTTATGGCTTGTGATATTGGACTGCCGCAGTGCGTATACTTTGAAAATCATGTAGTTTTTCCACACAAAGTTATTGTCAGTGGCCCCTATCCATTCTTTTTCATTCTATTGTGTTTTCATCCCGTCACTGAAAAAACTGTCCAGCCATCCAATCTGTTTAGCCACACCTTTTTCTATATTAATGGACCATCACCTACGTAAATAATGCCGGAAATGGATCGTTTGCTTTTACATAACCTTTTTTTTATACGAGTAATTCATTTTTATAACTATTTTATCAAGTTCCTATTATACAGGATGTTAAAGGTGTGAGTTCAGATATTTCTGTTCATGACTGGGAAAATGTACTGAACAACATCACATCAGCATTTACTTCATTTACAGACTAATAATCATAGTTATTACGAGTAGTATGTTTTTGGATTAGTTGGTACCTCCAAGTACGTATGGAAGAAGCAAGTCATTAATGTTTATTTTCTCCTTAGCATCAGGTCAGGTATTGAAGTGTGAACGCAAAACGGTCGGTCTATGCTGACAGGCGTAGACCACTTCGTGGCGCAGTTACGACCGCGAGCATTTACGACCTTACAGAAAATAGAAAGTAACTTCATGTTGTGTGTTCACAGGAAGACTCTTAGACGCAGAAAAAAATCTATGAAGCGGGTACATATTAAGATACCAATGATGTAAAATCTTCAACTATATCCGCAACGCCCTGCATTGTTGTAATCTAGTTCTCTCCCGGCGGGCGACTGTTCTGGCATGGTACTTTCATTGACACTTGTTTCTCCTATGAAATGTTACTCATGCACACCTTAAAAGTAACCTCCACCCAACACCAGATTTGGGGACGCTTACTGCAGGTGTTTTTTTCCCCTCAGCATCTCATCTTTCAGCGATTTCTGCCATCCTGTTTAACGTGTTCATTGAGTGACACTCGTCGACAGCCGCTTCTGACACATCACGCGCCAGTTGGCACAGTTAACGGAAATCAGGACGCGTTAAGAAGCATCCCGCCTGTCGGTCTTTCCTGACACACTTGGAAAGTAGCCAAATTATAGACAGACGACGAGGCTTGACACGAATGCTTCACAATAGCTGACACATGTAGTGTTCTTGCGCAGAACAGGAAGCGCGTTACAAACAACATGATGGCGTGCTAATGAACACAATTAAGAATTGCTAAAAAAATCATGGTTGCACACCGCTATATTACTCAATTTATCACACAGCCAGTTTCAATCGAAATAAGACACAATTAGTCATTACAGAAACAATCGTAACTGTAATATTCAACAGTCATAACTTATTAAGAATTCAACATTGTGACATCGTAATCGGGTATGTAACAACCTGTAACCACCATCAAACAACATGTCACACGCAACATCACCATTCAACTAAAAATCAGGAACACACACAGCGTATAATACAATACTGATACAGCATGTGAGCCTCAGTCATGAATAAATCGTCAAAGATGGTAGACTGGTAGGAAGAGCTACTGCACAGAACCAAAGAGCACGGTATAATTATTGATCACTGGTCGTTCTTCTTGAACATGATATTATATACAATGTTGTAATCTGACTATAGGTATTACGCAATTTTTTTTAAAGATTATAACAGAATAGAATGGTCAACAATTGTGTTGATGTAGTGATGTCTTCATGTTTCCTCCGACTTTGTTTTGCGATTGATCCAACGATAGAAAGTATCATATTTAGAGTTGATACCTGTGATTAAAAACTAGAGAATGCTCTTTGGTTGGTAGTACCTCTTCCTACCAGTCTACCATCTTTGATGTTGTATTAATGACTGAAGATCACTTGCTACATCAATATTGTTTTGTGCTTCGCCACAGATGTGTTGTAAGCTCTGTGTTCCTGATTTTAGGTATACGGCCTTGTGACGGGGGGTTACGGATTATCGCACAGTCTAAGTTCTTCATAGGTTATGAATGTTGAGCACAACATTTGCGATTGTTTTTGTCATGACTAATTGTGTCTTATTATGGGTTTTCGTCGTATATGGGCACCTGAAGACCGTTCATGAGTGAAACTGATTGTGTAGTAAACTGATTGATACAGCTGTAATGACTTTTCAGCAATTAGCACCACGGAGTAGCCGTGTGGTCTAAGGTCGCCTTGCCACGGTTCGCGCGGTTTCCCCCGTTGGAGGTTCGAACCCTCCCTCGGGAATGGGTGTGTGTGTGTGTGTTGTCGTTAGCATAAGTTAGATTAAGTAGTGTGTAAGCCTAGGGACCGATGACCTCAGCAGTTTGGTCCCATAGGAACCACAAATTTCCAATATTTTTTACAAGCTGTAGATCATTACTTAAATAAAGTGGACTTCAAAATACTTTACGACATCAGGCATGTCCGAAGAATCTCAGCACATGCTGATAATGCCTTGATAATACTACGACGATCACCTGGATAGTAAAAATATAAATACATTATTTTCTTAAGCTGACTGCAACGCCGTTGCAAAAGCTGTTTTTTCAAACTGGACGAAAAGAAAAAAAAAATTTTGTGCACTCGGACTGTAATACCTTACGACATACAAAGTGAACGAACGTAACTTCTACAGAGCGTTTACCTAATTTTACCTACATTTACCTAAATATTTTTGGGGAAGTATTACTTCTGCTAAATGACGATGGCATTATGGTTACGTGTTGCAGTTGCAGTATTCAATCAGAAGACTAGTTTGTCGCACCTCTCCACGCTTGTCTATCCCGTGGAAGTCGCTTCATCTCTGCAGAACTACTGCAATTTAAAATGATTTTCAACCTGTTTACTGTAACCAAGTCTTCGTTTAACTCTACAGGTTTTACTAGGACTGTTGATTTTTTTTAAATATCGGGAATCCGATATATCGATATTTAAAAATATTTTATGGGACCTCTATATATCGAATAAGAGTATCTATACATCGACGGAAAAAAAATATCAGCTGCACATTGTAAGCATACTGCCGGCTTTAGAGTGTATATTCAAGTATTGATTTGTTATTAGATGTATCAACAAACTAGCAGCCTGCATATCCCCCTTAGACCTAGAATTCAAAGAAAAACTATGTACGTTCACACTTGGCGATAACTTTTTTGCTATCAATAGTAACAATATCTAAGTAGCACGATAAAAGGTGTACGACGGGTCCGTCGTTCGGTTCCGTCACGTATCGGATTTATTCGGAACACTTCATTTCGATTTCCCTGTTATTTAATTTCTGCAAACGCCAGCCGTCTACCAGTTTTAGCGTCAAAATTGCTTGGTGAAGTTAAACGTTGCAGTTTCTGCTGGTAGCGCCGAGTGCCGATTACGTCTGCATTTCCCCTCACACCTTTCCGCCCACAGCAAAGACCAATCTTGTCATTTAGATTTTTGTTCATCATTTTCAGCAACTATTTTAGAAGAATGCCGATGTGAAGAAACAGCACACTACCTGCAAAACAAAAAAAATAAAACAGCAATCAGGAATCTTGTTATTCCATTCACACCGCCGCTGCCCCCGCCCCCCTCCCCCAGTGCAGACGGACGTCTTCTTTGCGCCGCCACCTACGGGCCCGGGTTCGATTCCCGGCTGAGTCGGGGATTTTTTCCGCTCAGGGTCTGGGTGTTGTGTTGTCTTTATCATCATTTCATCCCCATCCGGCGTGCAGGTCGCTCAATGTGGCGTCGACTGTAATAAGACCTGCACCAAGGTGGCCGGACCTGCCCCGTAAGGAACCTCCCGGCCAATGACGCCAAACGCTCATTTCCATTTTCTTCTAAACCAACTAACCAATCATCGATTTCATTAATATTTGTTGAAGTACCTGAGTCAATCATTTTGGCTTCTAGTGTACTGCACACGTCGTCTGCAGACCACATTTTTTGATGTGCTAGAACTTCATAAGGCCCACAATTAAATGTACCCAACAGTGGCCATCTATCACATAGCTATTACCAGAACGTTACTTTTATTCCGTACATAAAATTCGCTTTTGAGTATTACAGTATCTTCAAAAGGCGTGTTATTAACGTAGGAAGTTCGTGCCCATGGCTCCAGTGGCTAGGGCTAGCATGCAACCAAACCCTGACGCCTCACACTCTGGCTTAACGCTCACGTGTGATGTTGAAATAATACCTGCGTTGAAAATTATTTCCTAAATGACTGTGTTGTTCACTAGGTTTTGATAGCGGGCGGAACATGTGTGCTGCTTTTGACATAGATATTAACAGTTTAGGAGCGTCAGTAAACTAAGGTATGTTTACAGAAGCAGAAAAGCCTAGGTCGTGCGGAATTTGAAAACAGTCAGGGAGTTATGACCCATTTGAAATCTATATAAATAATTTAGCACTGTTAAAAAAATTACCTTTTTAAACCATATATTTGGCCAGATTTCAGTGACGTTCAGAGCCAACTTATGTTACAGATTCAACGCATTTAGAACAAATGGCTTCATCAGTATGCATTCAGTACACGTGTAAACTATTTCCTGTCGTTTCATTCCCCTATGTAGGATTCACACACTAACGGCACATTTCGAATGCACATCATTGCCCTAGAAGGGGCTCAGAACCCGCCTTCGTAGCCCAAGTCACTAACGCACACTGTGCTATGACGCCCGACTCGGAGGTACGGCGGTTCGAATCCTGATGGTGCATGAAATTTTCACTGCCAGTATGTGGGAAGCAGAGTGGAGGAAAAACAGTGGCGTAACGTTCCTTGCACCCAGTCTTTGCGACAATGTCCTGCATTAAATCCCAAACCTCTCCACGCTGTCTCACGAAGCGAGGGCATGTGACACTGTTGATGCGTCGGATGAGGTCGTTGAGCTGGGCTCCTCCATTGGCACCATTCGAGAGCAGTAGGCTTCGTGCCGCCGCGAGATTTCACCCTCTCCCTTCTATCATCATCATCCAAAACAAACATAACACTACACTATATACGCATACATTACACTGACCTACACTCTACACCTAAACGTACGTCACAACTTAGACATTTCCGACAATAGGCTGAACTCACTCCGTGGGATATCCCAGCCAACAATGCCATCGGTTATTTACATTTTACGGCGCTCAAATACGCGTCTTCCGCTTTTCGAGGCAGCTCGGTGAACGAACTGATTGTATCAGCTTCTGCATTAACCAGCGCGGAAACTGGCTGCCGTAGACGTGGGAGATACGCTGACGATTTGCTCGTTTTCTCCCGCTTGCCCTTCAGCAAGCGGCCGCATAGATGTTAGAATCATTTTGAGCCTATTTGTGCCCTGCTATTTTTCGTCAGACGCTCCGCGGCTTGCGCATGACTCAACATATCGCATGTCTGCAAAGCGAGCCATGATTTGCTTCCTCTGTATGTTATTGGGTGTGCTTGTTAACATATTAGCGTTCAAATGTCGTCTTTGCAGGAAAAGTTAGCTTTTGGCATAATATACTTTGCCTGACCAAAAAAGTGAGGCACCCAAAGAGGTGAGGAGGGAAAAAAACGAAGAAAATTGTGTGAATTCCTGAGGGGACAAAGTGCTGAGGTCATCGGTCCCTAGACTTACACACTATTTAAACTATCGTACGCTGAGAATAACGCACACACCCGTGCCCGAGGGAGGACTCGAACGTGTGGCGGGAGGGTCCGCGCAATCCGTGACATGGCGGCGCCTCGAACCGCGCGGCCACTTCACGCGGCAGAAAATGAAACTTCACGGCTTGAGGAGGTATGTGATTTCAGCGATTACAAAATAAAGTGAAATATCATTACAAAGAGCTTCGCAACATGGGTCCAGTTATCACTGTGACGTTGCACCGCCTCTGGCATGGATGCATTGGTTCGATTGGGATGAGTGTCGTGAAGCCATTGTATCCTCTCCTATTCCAAGTTGGCCCACACCTGTTGTGATTGGTTCTCCTGAATACTGACACTGTGACGGCGTTGACGTCCGAACTGGCACCACTCGTGCTCTTATTGGAGACAAATCTGTGGATTTTCACGGGCACACGAGTGCGTCGACATCGCGCAGACAGCTCATAGAGATATGTGCCATGTGGGGATCAGCGGTGTCCTGTCAAAAAATGGCACCATCATAGATGTCACTTGAGAGGTAATACTTGAGGACCCAGGATGACCGTGACGTACCACTGCCCCATCAGACTTCCCTCAGTCACACCACCGTAAGGAGAAGTAATACCCTATGACTCTCGACGCCACGACGCCAGAAGTAACACCACCCCGCCCTTCCGAAATATTGGAGAAACGAAACCTCTACTTAGGTCGCCGTCGTGCTCTTCGGCCTCTGGTTTGAACCGAGTTTCATCACGTAACACAACGTGACGCCATTCACAGCCTATTTATTTATTTAATCGTGTCTGAGCTACATCTGTAATTAATTAATACGCTATATATACTACACTCCTGGAAATGGAAAAAAGAACACATTGACACCGGTGTGTCAGACCCACCATACTTGCTCCGGACACTGCGAGAGGGCTGTACAAGCAATGATCACACGCACGGCACAGCGGACACACCAGGAACCGCGGTGTTGGCCGTCGAATGGCGCTAGCTGCGCAGCATTTGTTCACCGCCGCCGTCAGTGTCAGCCAGTTTGCCGTGGCATACGGAGCTCCATCGCAGTCTTTAACACTGGTAGCATGCCGCGACAGCGTGGACGTGAACCGTATGTGCAGTTGACGGACTTTGACCGAGGGCGTATAGTGGGCATGCGGGAGGCCGGGTGGACGTACCGCCGAATTGCTCAACACGTGGGGCGTGAGGTCTCCACAGTACATCGATGTTGTCGCCAGTGGTCGGCGGAAGGTGCACGTGCCCGTCGACCTGGGACCGGACCGCAGCGACGCACGGATGCACGCCAAGACCGTAGGATCCTACGCAGTGCCGTAGGGGACCGCACCGCCACTTTCCAGCAAATTAGGGACACTGTTGCTCCTGGGGTATCGGCGAGGACCATTCGCAACCGTCTCCATGAAGCTGGGCTACGGTCCCGCACACCGTTAGGCCGTCATCCGCTCACGCCCCAACATCGTGCAGCTCGCCTCCAGTGGTGTCGCGACAGGCGTGAATGGAGGGACGAATGGAGACGTGTCGTCTTCAGCGATGAGAGTCGGTTCTGCCTTGGTGCCAATGATGGTCGTATGCGTGTTTGGCGCCGTGCAGGTGAGCGCCACAATCAGGACTGCATACGACCGAGGCACACAGGGCCAACACCCGGCATCTCCTACACTAGCCGTACACCTCTGGTGATCGTCGAGGGGACACTGAATAGTGCACGGTACATCCAAACCGTCATCGAACTCAGCGTTCTACCATTCCTAGACCGGCAAGGGAACTTGCTGTTCCAACAGGACAATTCACGTCTGCATGTATCCCGTGCCACCCAACGTGCTCTAGAAAGTGTAAGTCAACTACCCTGGCCAGCAAGATCTCCGGATCTGTCCCCCATTGAGCATGTTTGGGACTGGATGAAGCGTCGTCTCACACGGTCTGCACGTCCAGCACGAACGCTGGTCAACCTGAGGCGCCAGGTGGAAATGGCATGGCAAGCCGTTCCACAGGACTACATCCAGCATCTCTACGATCGTCTCCATGGGAGAATAGCAGCCTGCATTGCTGCGAAAGGTGGATATACACTGTACTAGTGCCGACATTGTGCATGCTCTGTTGCCTGTGTCTATGTGCCTGTGGTTCTGTCAGTGTGATCATGTGATGTATCTGACCCCAGGAATGTGTCAATAAAGTTTCCCCTTCCTGGGACAATGAATTCACGGTGTTCTTATTTCAATTTCCAGGAGTGTAGATTACAAATACAAGTAAATGATATTTATACATTCATATATACAGTCATGATCTTCACATATTGTAAGTCGTCATTATTGTCTAAAGCAAGACTCATATCTCTCTCCAGTGTTCGGAACACTTCAGTGCAGCGTCGTTGGCCAACCACAGGTCTTGGAAAGTGCATGGGGTCAGCAAAGATGGACAGGTCAGCAGGTGTGTCATGGTTTGTTTTCCTCCACATTGGCAGGGCTCTTCTTCGGCGTATCCCCACTTGATCAGGGTATCCTGTGATCTTCCCATTTGACATCTAAGTCTATTTAGGCTCTTCCAGACTCTCCATTCCAATTGTGATCCAGCAGGAAGTTTTTCTTTAATGTTCCAACTTTTCAGGCTGCCTTTATCCAATTCCTGTTTCCACTTTTATTCTCTAGTTGTAGACTGACTTTCGGTTAGTGGACGTTCAACTTTTATGAAGTCTTTCCTAGATTTAAGTCTTGCCTCCGCTGGCTGATGTGCGTACAGGGGATGTCTTCTATCTTCGCACTGCCTGCTTCGTTCGGCCATCGCCAATGTTTGCCGTCTGATCTGTGGGGGGGGGGGGGGGGGGGGGCTATTCCAGAACACATACAAAGGAGATCACGGTTTGTAGGCTTCAGGCATCCCGTGATTAATCGACATGAGTCATTCAGTGCTGCGTCTAGCTTCTGAGCATGTGTCGACCCTCTCCATACGGGGCATGCATATTCAGCTGGAGCAAAGCACAATGCCAGGGATGATGCACTTAGAATTTCAGGGTTTGCTCCCCAGTGTGAGTTGGTAAGTTTACGGATTATGCCGTTCCGTGTGTTGACTTTCGCTCTAGTTTTTTCTACGTGTTTCTTGTAAGACAGTGTTCGATCTAACGTGACTCCAAGATAAACTGGGTTTGGGCAGTGTTGAAGTTTAACTGAGTGCCATTTCAATTGTAGTTCCCTGTTTGCTTCCTTGTTGTTTAGATGATATAAACAAGTCTGCGTCTTTGCTGGATTAGGTCGAAGCTGGTTCCCGTTGTAATATTCAGTTAGTACTTCTAAGGCATATGTTAGGTTTCTCTCGATCTGTTTGATTGATCGACATGCAATGGCTACATCATCAGCATAGATAAAGCTTCTTGTCGTCGGTCCAACTGGTTGGTCATTTGTATACAGATTAAAAAGTAGGGGGACAAAACTCTACCTTGTGGTAGCCCGTTCTTCTGGTTCCTCCAGCGACTTCTTTGTTCTTGAAATTCCACATAGTATCTTCTGTTGGAGATCAGTGATCTCACAACTTCAGTAAGGTGGTAGTTTCCCGTCATTTTGAAAACTTTTCTTAGGAGGATTTTGTGGTTTATCGTGTCGTAAGCTGCTGATAAGTCGACAAACACCGCGCCAGTTTTTTCTCCCTTCTCAAAACCGTCCTCTATGTATTGTGTTAGGCAGAGGACCTGGCCAGTGCAAGATTTACCTGGTCTGAATCTTGCTTGTTGTGTAATGATTTGCCTTTCTAGTTGTGGTGCTATTTTATTCAAGATAAGAAGTCCATATAGCTTGAAAGGGCAGCACAGCAGCGATATTGGACGATAGTTCTTAGCATCATCTCTTGGTTTACCTGGCTTTGTGATAGCTACTACCTTAGCCTTCAACCATAGCTTAGGTATCGTCTTGTTTGACCAGGAGAGATTATAGAGTTCTAAAAGCCATTCTTTAGCTATGGGCCCTAGGTTCTCTATAAATTCATTGAGGTCATCGGGACCCGCGGCCTTTCTGGGTTTCAAGGAACTGATAGCAGCTTCCAGTTCTGTTGAAGTGAAGTATGGCTCAGGTGGTATTTCAGTCACTTGTGGCCTCTTATATGAGGTGGCAGTCTTACTGTTCCTGGTTGGTTTACCATTCAAAAGGAGCTGATGTGCGATTTGATTAGCTGTTACGGAAACCTGATCCTTGGGGGCTGCCGGGTCGCTGGACAATCGCTTTATGAGATTCCAAGCTCTTCTGCTACTGTGCTTCATGTCAAGACTCTCCAACGTATGTTTCCAGGACTCTTGTCTGTCTTTGCTTATAGTTTCAAGTAGCTGATCCCCAAGTTTTATGGTTTCTTCACAGCCTATGATTCCCGTTTACGGGACCACTCCAAACGCAGCCGTTTGTTTTATGTTGCTAATAGCAGCCTCCGCATGGAACGGTAATATCTTAGTCCGGCTACTTTCGCTAGTCTTTGATGAGTGGTGCGGGATGACACAGAATGTGGTTGGGCGTGCATTACTTGGTCTTAGATAAGAGGCACAGATGTGAATGCGTTACGATGTGTTTGGTGCACAATACGGCGATCTGCCCTCGTGATGTCGGCAGGAGTGGCCGTGCGGTCCTAGGCGCTACAGTCTGGAACCGCGCGACCGCTACGGTCGCAGGTTCGAATGCTTCAGAAGTTAAGTCCCATGGTGCTCAGAGCCATTGGAACCATTCAGCCCCTGTTATGGCCACAGGTGGTCGACGAGAACGATGGCTACTAGTATTCCCACACCCTCCCGTTCCCATGCAGTCGTTCATCGAGCGACCATCACGTCTGAATGGCTCATAAATCTGCATATAGTGCGTGATTCTACCAACCGGCCAAATAAAGACCCAAAATATGGCCTCTTTAGAACTATGTCAGATGCTGATAACGCTGTCTCAGACGAGTACACGGCGTCTCCTGGTCCTTCAGTGATCATTCAACACCTGACTTTGTTAACACTCCTATGCAGGATTGTTCAGGAAGGTGTGCAAATATTTTAATATGCAATTCTACAAGTAGAACTAAAGAAAAAAGTTCATACAAATGTAGGTCCGCAAATGTTTCGTTTCGAGTAATAGAAGATTTTGTCTGAAATTTAGCAACTTTGCTAATGTGAAGTCATCGCAAACTATACTACATTAAAGTAAAGGACGATTTGGATTTATTTTGTTATTGATCTGGTGAATCTAATAAAACATGTCAAATGGTTCAAATGGCTCTGAGCCCTATGGGACTTAACATCTGTGGTCATCACTCGCCTAGAACTTAGAACTACTTAAACCTAACTAACCTAAGGACATCACACAACACCCAGTCATCACGAATAAAACATGTCCCAGACGTGTATCTGCAGTAGTTCTGCAGAACATTCAGAGAGGCAAAGATGTAATTTCGCAAAACTTTCAATTTATTAACTACTTGGCCCAATTTGTTTTTTTACATTCCAAAAAATTGCACAAAGTTTTCAACACAAGTTGTAGAGAATTTAATTTTGGAAAAATGATGGTAATAACGTTAACTGAAACTGTATGAATGTGTCAGATAATCTGATTTTATTAGTACCATAGAACACGTGAATTCATGTTAAACCGAAAAAACAAAGCTCAGTGTTAAGGAAGTTGTACAGTATACATATAGTTTCACAATACATTCACAATAAATGTTCAAAAATGTCTCCACAGAGTTCAATGCATTTAGCTTCACGTGTATGAACAGATTTTGTTGCTCATTTAAGTTTCACGGGGTTGTTCTTAATTTTGTCTGTTGCATTCATAATGCGAGCAGGTAACGCCTCCCGTGTATTGACTTTTCCTCGTAAACTATATCTTTCATCCATCGCCATACACAAAAATCCAATCGCGTTAAATCGGGCGTTCTGGGTGGCCAGGCCACTGACGTGTAGCACCATGACCTATCCATTTCTGGGGATAATATTCACTTAAATGTGCAGTTAACGGCGTTGGTGAAATGTGGAGGCCCGCCGTCATGTCGAGAATACATTTTCAGTCGTGTTTTATTAGATTCACCAGACCAATAACAACAAAATAAATGGAAATCGTGCTTTACTTTAACCACTCCATATTAGCGAAGTTGCTAAATTTCAATCAAAATCTTTTATTAGTCTTAACTCCGTAACTAAACACTTGCGGACCTATGCTTGTATGAAATTTTTTCGTTAATTTTACTTGTAGAATAACTTATTAAAATATTTGCATATCATCGTTAATCACCCTGTATATCCCCTACCAGACGTGGTAACAACACGAACAAGACTAATGTATTCTATTGGTTGTCCTACCTGTCGCAGAGAATTACACCGCTAAACATTTACATACCCGTACTAAAGTTACACTGACATCCGACCGTGGGTCCTACAGTTCCTTTTCAGGCGGTGGATTATACGGGAAACGATGTCTAGCCTGCAGTTCCGACAAAACGATTATCCTAGTAGTAGTAGTAGTAGTAGTAGTAGTAGTAGTATGCAAGTTATTGTTGGAGAGTTTCTATGGAGTAAGGAGGAGGGGAGGGGGGGGATAGTGGAGTACTTTTGTGCTTTTGGGATGGCAAGACGAAGTGTCTGTTAAAGGCAACACGTCGATGTTCGAGTTCCGGTTGGCACAAGTTTTTAATCTGCGTGGAGTTTGCAGGGTTCACCGTTGTATGAGATATACAGTAATGGAAATAAGTATTGATACACTAGAGCGTGGAAAAGTAAACTGTCTTTATTGAGAATACGAAACCAAAAACACTAATTGGATACGCACTATACACATTGGCCAGTCGCCAATGCAGCTATGCTGGTATATAGAACGAGAATGAACAAGCCTTTACGAAACAAAATACAAAAACGTTTGCCAAGTTATTTTTCTGCGCTGGGAATTAAGTATTCATACACCAACAGAAAATGACACTTCTAACAAAGCCAGAACATGTTTAATAGTGCGTATGCATACCCTTCCAATGTATTGCTTCTCGCAACCTCAGTGGCATGGAATGGACCAATTGTCTTGTAGTTTCCGACGTGATACCTTCCCATTCTCGAAGAGAGCGTCTTTCAAAGAGGCCTTACTGCAGATGTCATGTTTTCTCACTCGTGTTTCCAGCCTAGGAGAAGTGTTCGATGGGATTCAGGTCCGGACTCTGAGCTGGTGTTTTAAGTGTGTGGAGTGTTGTAGAGCCGGACAATTTGCGCCGTATGTTTGGGATCATTGTCCTATTCGAAGTAATAATTTCTACGAAGGCTCTAGGCGTCAACACTCTGTTGTACGTTCTGTTTGAGAATGTTCATATACACAAATCTGTCCATGGTACCTTCCACAAACACTAATTTTCCGACACCGGAGGCTGACATACAGCCCCATACAATCACTCCACTACCTCTGTGCTTCACCGTGGGTTGAATATTGCTTCGGTCGAGGTCTGTATTCTGTCTTCTCCAGACCAAGATCCTACCATCATTGTGCACGATATTAAATTTGCTTTCATCACTAAACAATACAGTATCCCAGAAGTGTGCTGTCTTGGATACATGCTGTTTCGCGAATTCCACCCGCCACTTCCTGTTCTTTTTGCTGATGTAGGGCTTTCGTGTCGGGACCCTGGCTCTGTAGCCCGAACGATTGAGAACGGTACGAACTGCCCTTGGAGTGATGTCCTTCCGGAAGTAGTGATGTACGGATGGTGCCGACGCCGTCGTTTACGGGTTTTTCTTGATGATTCTTAGTAGCATTCTACTCTCTCTTGTTGTAAGCTTCTGTGGACACGACTACACAAGTGTGGCATGCACTCTGGGGCTGCGTCAGCCTTTTATTTGGTTGAAAGTAGTCCGCTTTATGAATACATTTTGCCCTTTTCGTAGACCGTGCGGAGTGTAACATATTTTATTTTCCCAGAATAGATTCATGGCATACGGGAAGCTTCATTACCAAGAACATGGTTATCTGACGCTACATCATCGTACGTATTCGTATCGGCGCTGTGGGTGATTTACTATCCCGACGCACCACCGTTGTTTGTCCCCACCGACTGTACGAATACTTATTTACACGACTGTATGGTTCCGGAAGGCTAAGAGAACGGCTCCGAGTGCAGCGAGGGCGGGACGAACGCGTCAGAGAGGCGCGGCGGCACTCGGCTACGGCTGGTTCCGGCCCCGGCATTTTGGCAGGCGGGCGTGCCAGCGCAGCCGCTGTCAGCGCGCCAACCTCGTGGCGACACCCGCGGCCGCTCCTAGCAGGCATCTGTCCGTCACGTGCGAATCTCGGTCAAGAGCAACAGCCGGCAGCTAATCGCGTACAGCGGCATTGTCACTTGCAGTGTTGTGCTTCTCCTGCGACCACTCTAGTAACTGAAACCGGTCGTGCATATTTGCGGCTGACATTCCCCATTACTCACGAAATCATCGTCATTGATCTAATATCTATACAACTACGTAAAGATATGACGTCGTTTAACGTTATTAACAAAAATCTCGAAATGTTCTTGACCTGTTTACTTTAAATTCTTGCGCGATACATTCAAACGGTCATATAGTATTTTTTAATACAACAATGTACGATTTCGAGAAAGAAAATGCTGTTCTGTACTGTGCTGTGAAAATGTGCAGTTTCACTTTCTTTCCCGCAGTCTCTTTTAACTACGATAGCAGGGCATTTAAACTATTAAATAAACTGCTTCTCGCATAATACAGGGGTCTCAAAAAGAACCATCCGATTTGGCACGTCTACAGGGTGTTACAAAAAGGTACGGCCAAGCTTTCAGGAAACATTCCTCACACACAAAGAAAGAAAATATGTCATGTGGACATGTGCCCGGAAACGCTTACTTTCCATGTTAGAGTTCATTTTATTACTTCTCTTCAAATCACATTAATCATGGAATGGAAGCACACGGCAACAGAACGTACCAGCGTGACTTCAAACACTTTGTTACAGGAAATGTTCAAAATGTCCTCCGTTAGCGAGGATACATGCATCCACCCTCCGTCGCATGGAATCCCTGATGCGCTGATGCAGCCCTGGAGAATGGCGTATTGTATCACAGCCGTCCACAATACGAGCACGAAGAGTCTCTACATTTGGTACCGGGGTTGCGTGGACAAGAGCTTTCAAATGCCCCCATGAATGAAAGTCAAGGGGGTTGAGGTCAGGAGACCGTTGGAGGCCATGGAATTGGTCCGCCCCTACCAATCCATCGGTCACCGAATCTGTTGTTGAGAAGCGTACGAACACTTCAACTGAAATGTGCTGGAGCTCCATCGTGCATGAACCACATGTTGTGTCGTACTTGTAAAGGCACATGTTCTAGCAGCACAGGTAGAGTATCGCGTATGAAATCATGATAACGTGCTCCACTGAGCGTAAGTAGAAGAACATGGGGCCCAATCAAGACATCACCAACAATGCCTGCCTAAACGTTCACAGAAAATCTGTGTAGATGACGTGATTGCACAATTGCGTGCGGATTCTCGTCAGCCCACACATGTTGATTCTGAAAATCTACAATTTGATCACGTTGGAATGAAGCCTCATTCGTAAAGAGAAAATTTGCACTGAAATGAGGATTGACACATTGTTGGATGAACCATTCGCAGAAGTGTACCCGTGGAGGCCAATCAGCTGCTGATAGTGCCTGCACACGCTGTACATGGTACGGAAACAACTGGTACTCCCGTAGCACTCTCCATACAGTGACGTGGTCAACGTTACCTTGTACAGCAGCAACTTCTCTGACGCTGACATTAGGGTTATCGTCAACTGCACGAAGAATTGCCTCGTCCATTGCAGGTGTCCTCGTCGTTCTAGGTCTTCCCCAGTCGCGAGTCATAGGCTGGAATGTTCAGTGCTCCCTAAGACGCCGATAAATTGCTTCGAACGTCTTCCTGTCCGGACACCTTCGTTTTGGAAATCTGTCTCGATACAAACGTACCGCGCCACGGCTATAGCCCCGTGCTAATCCATACATCAAATTGGCATCTGCCAAGTACGCATTTGTAAACATTGCACTGACTGCAAAACCACATTCGTGATGAACACTAACCTGTTGATGCTACGTACTGATGTGCTTGATGCTGGTACTGTAGAGCAATGAGTCGCATGTCAACACAACCACTGAAGTCAACATTACCTTCCTTCAATTGGGCCAACTGCCGGTGAATCAAGGAAGTACAGTACATACTGACGAAACTAAAGTGAGCTCTAACATGGAAATTAAGCGTTTCCGGACACATGTCCACATAACATCTTTTCTTTATTTGTGTGTGAGGAATGTTTCCTGAAAGTTTGGCCGTACCTTTTTGGAACACCCTGTATATTTCTGAAACTAATAAACATATACAATGAATTTTGTTTTTTGATGATTGGGAAGCTTTGTTTCATACCTTTTCAATATGCCCTCTTGAGATGCACGGCATATGTCAGTGCGATATTCAAATTGTTTCGCCGCGAGGGATTAGCCGAGTGGTCTGATGCGCTGCAGTCATGGACTGTGCGGCTGGTCCCGTCGGAGGTTCGAGTCCTCCCTCGGGCATGGGTGTGTGTGTTTGTCGTTAGGATAATTTAGGTTAAGTAATGTGTATGTTTAGGGACTGATGACCTTAGCAGTTAAGTTCCATAAGATTTCACACACGCACACACACACACACACACACACACACACACACACACACACACAATTGTTCCTACACTGCAGCGAGCATGTCTTGAATTACAGCTTACACAGGTGCTGTCACGCGATGTCTCAGTTCATTCATTGTTGTTGGTAACGGAGGTACATAGTCTTCTATAAATCGCCACAAGAAATAGTCACAGGTCCGGTGACCTTGGAGGCCAGTAATGTAAGGCTGAATCATTTGCTCCAGTGCGACCGATCCATCGTTCAGTAATCCTTTGATTTTTAAATTCCCGCACTTCCAGTGGCCAGTGTGGCGGTGCCCCATCCTGTTGGTAAACGAAGTAGTTCGAATCAGTCTCCAACTATGGGAAAAGAAAGTTCTCAAGCATATCGAGATATGTGCTTCCTGTAATAGTGTCCTTGGCAAAGAAAAATGGACCAAACACCTTTTCCCGTAAAATTGCACAAGACACATTAAATTTTGGAGAGGCCCTCTCATGTTGTACAACTTCATGTGGTTGTTCCATGCCCCATATTCTCAAATTATGAGGCTTCACCTTTCCATTTAAATACTAAACACTGAACACTAAGTGTGGAAGGAAACTGTCATCCTCCATCTTGCCAAGAACGCAATTACAGAACTCCACACGTTGTTGTTTGTCACCTTCCCGAAGAGCTTGCAATAGCGGAATTCTATACGGTTTCACGTGTAAAGGGCGACGCAACACACGCCAGATGGACATTGGGGGCATGTTGAGCTGCCAAGCTGCACGGTGAACGGATTTGTCTGGACACCTTGTGAAACTATGGCGGATGCGTTTGACGTCTGTCAAGACAATCTGGGACAGCCTGGCGATTTGCCTTTACACAAACAAAGTGCTTCTCGGAATTGTTCATGCCATTGTCTAATGCTCTGTGGTGTAGGAAGATCCACATCACACCTAGTACGAAAGCCACACTGAACAGTTATTACTGATGCGCACTGCGCAAAACATAGAACACAAAACGCTTTCTGTTCTCACGACACCATTTTTACTAGAACTAAAGTGGGCACACACTGCTGTTGTCTAGCGGGAACCACGTAAAACTCGAGAGTGTGCTCTTTCCAACAGTACGTTGTTCACGCACATATCTCAAGTTAAGTAATAGATATGAGTTTTTTCTTTAAATCAGATGATTCTTTTTGATACACCCTGTATTAATTCTCCTTATACAGTCTGTTAAGTAAGATCGTGACCGGGTCAATCAGTGGAAAAATGTATTTGACAACAAATTAAAACATGTACATACATCATACATGAAAATAAGAAAAATGCAATTAGAGTTAATAGTACGTCCATTACCCTCAGCATCAGTAATTACTTGGCATTTTCGAGGCATGCTTGAAACCAACTTTTCCCCGTATTCAAGTAATAGAGACCTCCAAATGCGTCGAATTTTCCAGACGGCTGTTTCAAAGTGAAAATCTTTTTTCCTTGCAACTTCTTTTTTATGTAAGACCGTATATTTTCAATATGATTATTGTAAGACGACTGTGACGGCCATTCCAGAACCTGCACACCTTTCTCGTTTTTCCAGTCGCTGCAGAGGCAGCTGCTTTGCTTCGGATCATTGTCCTTCTGCAGTATCCAATCTTCATTTTTGTCGACGCGTATGGTGCAGACATATCTCTTCTAGTCTGTCTCCTTAAAGAGTTCCAAGAAATCTAATGCGTTATGGACGTTCCATGAGGGACAAAGGTCATCTCTGTTGGATTGTGTAAGAAGTAAGACGGTATCTTGCACAATCTGTGTGTAATGCGGACTACGCTCTTTCTTAACAAACTGTATATAAACAAAAACTTTATACACTACGACGTGCTGTTTTGTTTCCTTCCTGGCCGTCGGGCTTAATAGAAAACATAAAAGCTGTATTTATGGTTTATCGGCTTGTTATTAGAATTCTTGTGCGGGATCTGAATCGTCCGAAGCGCTGTGGTCGTACCAGTTCGCAGATTAAAACAATGCAAAATACTGTCATTGAAGCTACCATCCCCTCAGATCTGGCAGCTGAAGAAGTCTCTCATAGCCCTTATATCAATTATCTCAATCAAGGTTTCTTTTGCGGTACCAGTGAAAAAGGCTGTGAAAGAGGTTGGGGGGTGGGAGTGGAAATGGATAGAGAGGGAAAAATAAATGGACACATTGAGGGGGAAGGAGGAGGTGGACAAAGAGAGCGGAATGAGGAGATGGAGAGAAAGGAGGAGACAAAGAGAAGGAAGAAGTGAACTGAGAGAGGAGGGTGAAGGAATTAGGACTTATATCCAATTCACTTACACACAAGCAGTTGGGAAGCATTACCGGCTTTGCAAGTAACACTATACTTGCAGCATTATCTGATTGTGGGGTGGGGGTGAGCTTTCCGTTAAGTAACCAACACATTCATATAGCGTGGAAGTAGTGGAGGTCACGGAAATGCCAGTATACTGAGTCATAGTACTTTTTCCTCAGTTTGCTTAGAAAGGAGGAAGCACAGGATTTGTAGTCTCGTCGAGGATGTGGACATTACAGGCGGAGTACAAGCTCTGAGTAATTTGAGATATCTACGTCTATACTCCGGAAGCCACTTCACTGCTTGTGGCGGGGGTATTCGTGGTCCACCATCATTTCTCCCCGTCCGTGTTCGCGAATAAGGCGCGAGGGGAATGACAGTATCAGCTCTCATTTTTAATGACTTCTTCATTTCGCGTAAAAAATTTCAACTTCCCTTTTTTTTGCGCCTTACAGAGTAATGTATCAACGTGTTAAATTTGGAATCGAAGTGTCCAACGGTCATTTCTGGGGCCACTTAGCGACGTACTCGTTGGGAAGCAGCCGCGAGCTTTTTCTACATACAGGCGTTAAGTTTTACTGTTTCATGTTGTTCATTGTATATGGATGTACACGCTGCAACATAGTTGCAATATTGGTTTTTAGGATTTGCTTGGACTTGACGTATAACGCTGACCAAGATTCTGTGGTAGACTGTAGCATCGTTGGGGCCGTGATATAGTGCAGTCTTGGTGGGTGAAAGTAGCTGCCTTTAGTTTACAACTGAGGTTTGTGAGAGTATTATGCCCCAACACGATATGTTCAAAGAAGAGATTTATATTTGACATTGCGTGTTTGCCGCAGACTTTTGACGATGTCTAATGGTATTGTAACTTTAATCTGTGTTATTCTACAGGGCAATGTAAATATATACACGATTTTCGGCATGTGTAGTACTGCAATGTCATGATTCATGTTGTGATAAATATATGACACATTTCACAACTGGTACGTAACCTTCTCAATACTGATTCATGAGACAGTTGTATGATGGCTTCACCAGAGATAGTCTATTATTTTTTCAGATATTGATTGAAAAATCATGGAACATAACATCCGTTACTGCTTAAATTACTTGTGGTGTATAGGAAACCTGCGTGCTAGGTTCGCCAGACAAACATTCAAACAAATCGTATTGA
Source organism: Schistocerca gregaria (assembly GCF_023897955.1). Classification (NCBI taxonomy): domain Eukaryota; kingdom Metazoa; phylum Arthropoda; class Insecta; order Orthoptera; family Acrididae; genus Schistocerca; species Schistocerca gregaria. Next base: position 260,373,354 of record NC_064925.1, read on the forward strand.
TGAGTTTTATTACAAAATGATAATTACAATACTTAGCCGTTGCAATTACAAAGATGTGTAGCAAGAAAAGGGCGGCATACGAATAGTAAATCATCTTTCGGTATAAACAATTCCAAGTTTGTGCTACATAGTGTACAAGCGAAGTAACGAGCGTTGACGCTTCTATCCAAGTCGCTATTCTTGAAGCTGCTGTTCAATTGAGGCGTCGTCAGTCTGGCGCGGCGCTTATGTCCTCTTCACATAGGGGGCGCTGCTGTCGCATTGTCGTCCTGGAGGGAGGTCCGGTCAGCGTGCAATTGGCTGACGTCTTCTCACAGCCGTCTCCTCTCTATCGTCCCCGACTGGCGTGCCGGAGCTTCACTTTTCACCGTAAGATTAGTGAAATAAAATTTCATTAGACTCGCCATATCACATGGAAGTAAAAGAAGACGTTTACAAAATGCGAGTACATGTTGCTGGATAGTGTCATCGAAGTTCATTATTGCTAAGGCGCCCTCTCGGCCTTAAATCGCCTCTGGACTAAGCAGCATCTTTGAAGCTCTTGAGGAGGACGCACCTATCAGCTCCATCAAACGCCGTTCACGATGAACAAAGCACATGTACACATCCACCCCTGTTAACTTCTTACCATGTTATCTTCAAACATCTAAATAGCATCACGTGCTCCTATTCTTCGCCAGTATTTGCCCATCAAGGGAAGGAAAGGTGATGGCGTAATGTTCCTGATCACGAAACTTTGCACCATTATACTGGATTAAATTCCAAATCTCTCCACATTGCCTCGTTGAGGAAGTACATGTTACAGTGTTGATGCTGATCCGTTCGTAGAGTGGAGAAGTTAAGCCTGGCGGCCCCCGTGGTGCTATTCGAGAGGAACAGATTATTGTGCTGGCACCGGATTTCGCCATCTCTCTTCTCTCATATTCATAGAACACAAGCGTGACGGCACACAATACACATATCCATTACAGCCACCTACACTCAGCAGGTATATTTAAGACCTGACTCTCACACACCGCGAGAAAAGGGGCCATTGTGCGCAGAGGTAAAAGACCCTTTTGAATTAGGAGGCTGAACATGCCCCCTGCATGAGATGATAATACTTTAAGACTTCCATTTCTGAGACCAAAGTTCTCCGAACTCGGTCTCTGTTGATCCCAGTTTCATGAGAACTGTGCTTCACAGTCTTTCACGTGGATTATGTGAAAACCTGTGTAACTACAACAGTATGTCTGTTGTTCGTTCAACTTCTTCTTACTCACTCAGTTCCGCAGCGTCTGTTCAAGTCTTGTGTCATTCCATCCACTTCGTATTTGTCTCTGACTATCAATCATTAACATTGTTAGTTGTGGCGTTCCAAATTCAACAGCCCAGCGTCTTGGAACCGCAATCATGTTCTCTGATTTTCAGTGACATTTTACCCTCATTCCGCTGAGCAAATATAAACTGCACTTCCACTGTGTTTGAAACTTCCTGGGAAATTATAACTCTGTGCCAGACCATGACTCAAACCTACGATCTTTGCATTTTGCTGACAAGTGCTTTACCAACTTAGCTATCCAATTATGAGTCGTAATATGCCCTCACAGCTTTACTGCGGCCACTATCTTCTCTCCTACCTGCAAACTTCCCAGAAGTTCTCCTGCACACCTACAACGCTAATTGCCAGGAAGTTTCAAATCAGCGCACACACTGCTGCAGAGTTAAAATTCACTGCCATGCTTATTTACTCTGAAGAAACAAAAGTATACAGGGAATATATATAATTTTGATACAATGTCATACACCGATATGGTTTAGTTAAAGAGATATTGTCTTTCAAAGAGTGTCAACATTATTCTGTGACATCGTACATCTTAATGGCGCCGATGTCGAGAGAGAGAGAGAGAGGGAGAGAGATCAGGATCGGCGAGCGATGGAGCTGGCGATGCGCTGCGATCGGCAGAGACAGTCGAGCTGCGCTCTGCAGCCAGCCAGTATCTGCTACGGGTGAACGAACCCAGGACTCCGCTGTCGGTGCGCGGCCAGACAGGTAGGGTGGGGGGGGGGGGGGGGGAAATCGCTGGCGGGACTGTCCAGCGGGTGCAGAACGACGCCCGATCTCCCACGGCGTACTGCGATTATATGCGCTGGAGCAGGGACGTAGCTAAATAATGGCAGCACCTTACACGTAAACGAATGTGTGTCTACGGTGTTAACTCGTATTTACAGCGTTAACTCATATTTAGGCGTCTTTACAAATACGACGAGACCAGATGAAGATTCATGTAAAACTATGTCTAGAGCACAGACCTGTATGAGCGAAAACTTGGCCGATGGGGAAACCGAAATGAAGCGATTGGAAGCCTTTGAACTTTTATCTTTGCAGGAGACTGTTGAAGATGAGATAGATAGGCCGAGTAAGGAACGAAGAAGGCCGCGAGAAAAAATGCCTACTGAAGAACGTACTGAAACAAAAAAGGCAGAGTAGTTGAAAATATTTGGACATTAATTACTGCACAAAAATGGTATTTGAAGGAATGATGGAAGGAATGAATCAGAGAGCCAGGCGTAGATATGAGTATGAAAAGCAGATCGGTGATGATCTGTGGTACCGCAGTTATGCTGAAATTAAGAAGGTAGTCAGGAAACGACTAGAATGGAGAATCGTAGGGCTGATGACAGAAACAGCAATTACAAGTGGCCGACACTACGAGAGAGACGTTGTGCATCTCTGAGAGGTTTACTGTAAAAATTTTGAGAGCGAACCTCCGAAGAAAAGCGGGGCAACACATTGTGTCATCTCCTGTACGTCTCGCGAAGTGATCATCACGAAAAAAATAGGAAAATTACAGATCATGCGTAACATTACCGACAGTTATTGTACTCGCGCGCCGTTTGTGAGTGGAACAGATAAGTGTGAAAAAAATATTGTGACGCCAGAAGCACCCACCGCCATAAACGGTAAGGTGGCTTGTGGAATGTAGATACACAGGATGACTCTCCACTAACAAATTTTTAGAGGTGGTAGTATGAACCAAAACAGAAAAAAAGTCTCGTAAACATGGACTCTAAAATGCTTACGGGCTGTGTTGTTGTTCAGTGGGGGAGATGTGTTCACAGTAGCGAAGATGAACAAGTCCTTATAGTTCTTAACGTATGCGTTTCACAGCCCACGTTTACTAGACTTTTTCTTGTTTTGGTGCATACTACCTCCTCTCCAAGTTTGTCGGTGGAGTTCTGTACACGTGTTTCTTTCCGACCGTCGTATACATTGTGAAGGTCTTAACAGCATCACGACCAAGTTATCGGATCACTGCAACAGCATAGACACATAGGCTTCAAGCGCACAGTAAACACATGAAACATGCTCGAGTTTCTCGTTTGCTTACGTTTGCTCTTCTCCTGAAGGCGGGACAGTAGTTTTGCGGTGCTGTTATCTTGTTACTATTTCAATTCACGTCGTTCAAGCCCTCTTCGAAGACTCTTTTTAGTTGCACAGAAAAGGAGTGCATAGATCCATTAAAAATAAAATGGCTGTCGTGATTCAGTAGCTGTAAATGTTAAAAATTACATGAGCACTTCAGAAAATTCGTTACATTGTGTGCCATAAGTTAACGAAAACGGCAGCCACGTATATTTGCTTGGGGTGTTCTGTATATATATGAAGGAAAAAAATATTGCTGGGCCATGACACCCCCCACCCCCTCCCCTAGCCATCTTCTGGCTGTCCAGGGGGTGACGTAAAAAAACTTTTTAAAGCGAGCTGAATTCGTGACGAATCGAAAGTTTTCGGTTTGCTGGTATGATTGGCTCAAATATGGTTCAAATGGCTCTGAACACTATGGCGCTTAACTTCTGAGGTCTGTAGCGCCTAGAACCGCTCGGCCACTCCGGCCGGCGGTATGATTGGTGACAACCCTAAAGATGTAAGAAGTGTTGACCCATAAAGCATATCTGTGGATTGCTTGGACCAGTTTCAACCATGCGTGGCATACATGTGCCTTACTATCTCTAGGACTGAGGCACCGCTAGCTCTCTTAGAGATGAGTGTAGGAGTAAGGGAATGACGGGTGTGACTTGCAGTCATTTCTCCAGATCGCTTGAACCAATTTCATCGAAACTTAGAATTAGTAAGGTTAGATTCGAGTGACACTTCCCGTTCTCGGTTACGATCAGCAAAACACAGGAGCGGTCTTACTTGCTTCGAGGTTGATTATAGATATCCATGTTACTCCCGCAAGAAATTTGATATTGCTCAAAAGATAATTCGCCCAGTAATTTATTTATTATTGTACATGAATGGGAATCAATGTTGAATCAGTATCTGCGTTGAACGTAATATTACAACGAATTTGTGAAAGATTCTACTGCCTCGCGGGATTTGCCGAGCGGTCTTAGGCGCTGCAGTCATGGACTGTGCGGCTGGTGCCGGCGAAGTTCGAGTCCTCCCTCGGGCATGGGTGTGTGTGTTTGTCCTTAGGATAATTTTGATTAAGTAGTGTGTAAGCCCAGGGACTGATGACCTTAGCAGTTAAGTCCCATAAGATTTCACAAAGAAAAAAAATATTCTACTGTATACATATACGGTGAAACAGCTATTTAAAAAACGAATGAACGATGTTTGTTCTTACACTTCAAACAAAATTCGTACCTTTTCTGTCCCGTATAACAAGGGAATAAATCAGTTAGACATCGACGACGAGTAATCACGTAGCGGTACTTATTTTATTGTTCCTCTGCTATCTTCGATGTTAACGCGGAGCTCTTTCCTCATGCAGTGGCTGTTCGTGTTGGTAGGCAGCGAAGGGTAGCTGTAGAAGCGTGTGCGGTTCTCCAGCGGAACTGACTTTCTTGGCCTCATCTGCACGGTTGGCAGCGCGCCGTAAGTGCGCAGTTTTCCTTGAGTTAAGTACTCATTTGGCTTCCTGAAGAGTAGGTATTAGATTTCCTGTCTGCAAAATTGCACCTGCGGCTTATTGGAGATTGAGGGTGTGGCTTCGCCACTCACTTTGGTATATTCCAGATTAAGATATGTAGCAACGTTATTAATAATGTAACGTTTCCCTCTGGCTCCCTAGCAGTATAAATGGAGGCAACATTCGGAAATTCTATCTCGGCTACAATTGTCACTGTCGTTGATATCGTGAAATACGTATTGCGATTCTGTAGTAATAAATACGGCTTACTGATCAAATCACAATTTCTTTTGCAGCCATACTCATTTCGTAGGCGTAAGACGTGTTACTGGGATGAGCAATCAGTGACTTAGCCACGCTGATTTACATTTGCTATTCGCTCCCTATCCCACTCCCCCCCCCCCCCACCCCCCTCTCGAATGGTTCAAATGGCTCTGAGCAGTATGGGACTTAACATCTGAGGTCATCAGTCCCCTAGAACGTAGAACTACTTACACCTAACTAACCTAAGGACATCACAGGCATCCATGCCCGGGGCAGGATTCGAACCTGCGACCTTAGCAGCAGCGCGGTTCTGGACTGAAGCGCCTAGAAGCGCTCGCTCACAGCGGCCGGCCCTCCCCTCTCGTCGGCCCCAAACTTACCTTCGCGATAATTCTTGACTTCTTCTCCTGGTATGATACTCTTTCAGACTCGCCTGGTCGATTGCTACTAGTGGCATTGTTTTTAGCTGGCTTATGTCGTCGATCTGAAACCAATAAAAATCTAACGTTAGCACGGTGGAAGAACGTACGCAGCTCAGCGTTGCAATAATGGCAGTGCACCCTGGCTGCATTGTGCCGGTGCTGCTACATTTCTCCTGGAAGTCACCAGACAATCGTCTCAACATTTTCTGGAGGCAAGGTATTTCGGATATATAGCGAAGATACACCGTGAGGAAATCCTGCGCTATACACGAAGCGGGTCTGAGGGCTTCGTTTTGCACTCGCTCCAGGCGGTCTATAACAGCATCATCGGAGTTACGGTTGGTTGGATGGTTGATTTGTGGGAGGGGACCAAACAGCGAGGTCATCAGTCCCATCGGTATAGGGAAGGATGGGGAAGCAAGTCGACAGTGCCCTTTGAAAGAAACCGTTCCGGCATTTGCCTGGAGCGATTTGGGGAATTCACGGAGAACCTAAATCACGATGGCCAGACGTCGCCCTCTGACGGATGCTGCATGCTCTAAACCAGATCTCAGAAATGTGCTTTACAGTGCAGCTCAACGTCCTGTGGGATTTTTGACGTCGGGTTTATCAACGGGGAGAGCACACGTGAAGAGTCCAGTGCTTTGACCTCGGGTCTTTACGGCAGTTTTCACACGTCACAGGAATCTCGTCCTTTTTGTGGGTGATGCAGTACTACAAGCTTCACCTGCAAACATACACGAAAATACACGGGAGAAAGGTAAAGACCTAACGTTTCATTGACATTGTACGCTTCTCGAAGATCTTCGTTAAGCTTCAGGCTTTCTGCTGCTATCTGCGTTTTCCTTGGGTCGTAGCCTGCCAGGTAACGGGCTGATTTTCTTGTAGTTATAGTGAGTGCTCACTACTTTGCCTGTGGCCTCTTGCCGGAATGCAGGTCTCGGCCAGCCCAGGCTCTGGAGCGTCTCCAGCTCCTGTTGGCAGTCTGGTTGTGTGCCCAGTGCCTCTCGGCTGCACCCTTTGGCCTCCAGCTTGACAGCGGAGGCAGCCGTCAGGTCTTCAACCCTCGAGTGAAGATTTCAACCACGTGATTCTAGCGTGTTCGCGATATCACGACAACGGCGTAAGTTTTTCAGCACTTTACCTGAAAGAGTAGAAGTTTACCGCCTGTGACAAAATTGTCATGGCAGCTGTCCATGGCGGACTGTCTCAGTGTTGCACAGTTTCTGATCCAAGCGGATGTACAGCTATGACGCAGACGCACAGACACATGATCATACTCAACAAGTCGTCTGTTGAATTCGTGCTCCGTCACTTAGAATCCAGCGCGAGGGGACACGAAAAGGGTTGAACAATCGAGACGGTTACCCATGTCCAATAAGCAGTTACCTGTCGATGCATTGTGTGCGGGACTTAATGTATTCAAGATTTCCAGAGAAAATGTGTGGGCAGGACTTTCTAAAGCACATGTGAACATTTATTCCTTATTGACATTGTGATATTCCGATCATTGGAAGGAAATAATGTCTTTCAGTCGGACAGAGTGAAACATTAAGTTTAAATTGCATTAGTAGAAATGCCTGTGTTCCACTAGTAAAATTTATTATGTTACACTTTGTACAACTGAAAGACATTTTATATAAAATAACAGCTTGTAACTAGTCCTGGCTTAATGTTTAACTAGAACGCCCAATTGAATATTTAAAAAAAATCCTCAGGTCTTCCTACATTGACGCCTTTGTACAAATGTTCCACTTCGTGACGCAACATTTCGGTTTCACGATACGCTCTGTGACCCTGCACCTCTTCCGTAGCTGAGAGTCACCAAGTCTTCCTCTCAGGGGAAAAAAAAGGTGCTACATCTGCCAATCTGTCTTAGCCAACGTTTAGTTCCACCATAATTTTCCTCTTTCATTCCCCGTGTGAGTCCGAGTTTCTCTGATTTCCCCGTCACGGTCTTTCTCTAAGACGCTCCCGGAAAATTTGTAACAGTAGGTCTGTTTGTAACATGCCCCATCTGTTTTGTAGCGTCCACCACTGCTGTTTTAGGAACATTTCCGTGATATTATCGCATTTACTGTACCAACCTTTAACGAAATGCGAGATTACTATTTGTATCTTCTCAGTCTGTTAACCTTAACAGGTAAGCGTCTCTTCACATTATAACCAACCATCCTCGGTAATGGATACAAGGACTCACATAGCCAATGAGGTTTTTGTTGTTCGCTGTAGCAGCACGTTTGACAGATGACAAAGATTAGCTTATTTATTTTTCATCTTATTTAATTACGGATTTCAAAAAGTAAGTTATACACGTCGTCCCACGCTAAATGAAATGGCGTCGCAATTGAAAACGAATTCCAAAATGGTAGTCTGCGGGCAGTTCGATTCTTGTGGGAAAAACGTCTAAATTGCACTCACAATCACCGTGAAGTTTCGGCGCTGTATAGAGCAAATGCAATGTCGCGTCTAGCCGCACTGAAATAATGCCAACAATTTGAACAAGGTCACACAGATGTGGTTCATACTGATCGGGAAGTCCAGATGTTGCAGCGTGCAATTTCCATCGTTTCGGCATGCTGAAAGAACGTGTTACGGAAAGAGATTTTCTAGCGTTGAGGACATCAGCACAGCAGTTGTCGAATGGCTCCATGACAAAGGAGCGGATTTCTGTCGACGAGGAACTGAACTTCGGACAGTTGTTTACAGAGACCTGATAACGATGACGAAAAACAGTATCATATACACTATGTGATCAAAAGGATCAGGAGCCCCCCCTCCTCCACCAAACATACGTTTTTCATATTAGGTGCATTGTGCTGCCACCTACGGCCAGGTTCTTCATATCAGCGACCTCAGTAGACATTAGACATCGTGAGAGAACAGAATGGGGCGCTCCGCGGAACTCACGGACTTCGAAAGTGGTCGGGCGATTGGGTGTCACTAGTGTGATACGCCTGTACACGAGACTTCCACACTCCTAAACATCCCTAGGTCCACTGTTTCCGATGTAATAGTGAAGTGGAAACGTGAAGGGACACGTGCAGCACAAACGTGTACAGGCCGATCTCGTCTGTTGACTGACAGAGACCGCCAATAGTTGAAGAGGGTCGTAATATCTAATAGGCAGACATCTGTACAGACCATCACACAGGAATTCCAAACTGCATCAGGATCCACTGCAAGTACTATGACAATTAGGCGGGAGGTGACAATACTTGGATTTCATGGTCGAGCGGCTGCTCATAAGCCACACATCACGCTGGTAAATGCCAAACGACGCCTCACTTGTTGTAAAGATCGTAAACTTTGGACGATTTAACAGTGGAAAAACGTTGTGTGGAGTGACGAATCACGGTACACAATGTGGCGATTCGATGGCAGGGTGTGGGTGTGGTGAATGCCCGGTGAACGTCATCTGACAGCATGTGTACTGCCAACAGTAAAATTCGGAGGCGGTGGCGTTGTGGCGTGATCGTGTTTTTCATGGAGGGGGCTTGCACCCTCGTTTTTTTGCATTGCATTGTCACAGCAAGGGCTTACATTGACGTTTTAAGCACCTTCTTGCTTCCCACTGTTGAAAAGCAATTCGGGGATGGCGACTGCATCTTTCAACACGATCGAGCACCGGTTCATAATGCACGACCTGTGGCTGAGTGGTTACGCGACAATTACATCCCTGTAATTGACTGTCACTGACGACGCTCAGCATCGAGAAAAAGGTGCTAATGAGACGATCACAGAGGAAGTACTTAGTTTTAAAACAATAGAATCTCGCAATAAAAAAAGGAAACTTGACCCTGTAGAGGCAGAGCTGATTAAGGTGCTACACAAAAAACCCAATCGGTATATGCCTTTTTTCAACAGCATAGTTCCAACTTCGGAAACATTTGATGACGATGAGGTAGTCGAGTTTCAGTTAAGGTTTTTGCAGCCTGCCTCCGAAATTAAGAAACTTAAAAAGTCATTGGAAAACGTTAAGACAACAGCTCACCCTAGTACATCACGTGCGTACTCCTCAAGTTTCCCTCTACATCAGGAACAACAATCTACAAATGTCGCAGTAAATAGTTAACCACCCACTGCCGACACACAGTATTGAGAACAAGCAGTGGAACAATTTTCAGGAATATCTTCCGGATCCCCACGCTTCATAAGTCTCTGGAAGTTCAGTATTGGGTCGCTTAATGTTTTAATTTTTTTATGGTGATAATAAAAATGTGAATCCTTTAGGATAATACCTTTTGTTTAATTTTAGATATTGTTTTCTTTCCCACTCACCTCATTGTAATTGCCAACATTTGTATAGGCTGGATACATTCTCGGAAGGATGTATTACGGCGTTGAATGGAACTCTTCATTCGTGCACGTAAATCGTCAAAAGTTCGTAAACTCATCCGAAAAAAATTAAAAAGCTTATTTTATCTCCCCTTAATTCCTCAAAAAGGACAAAGAATGCACCCACTTCGTTTCTTCTCACAGTGAGTGGATGGACCCAACGCACTCTTCTTCTGTTTTTCAAACGTCTGTACAAGAGATACCACGCTAATAGCTGGTCCTGCTCCATTTGCAGTCGAGGTCAACTGAATATGCACAAGACACGGAAGGACGGCACGGCATACCGTGCGGCTGTCGGCTACGTGTGAAGAGGCTGAAGTCTCGTGTTGGCGCAACAAAAATGCCGTCTCGTCGCTGCCGGGTTGATGTGAAATGAGCCTTACTGCTGTTTATGAAACGTGTGTATTTCAGCGCGCTCGTGTGTGTGTCTGTACGTGTGGTGTGTGTGTGTGTCTGTGTGTGTTTTTTTTTTAATTTAAGTATGAGTATCATGTCAAATGAAATACGAAAAAAAGCGCCAGACACAGTATTCGGGATCCAAGCACATCAAGAAAGAAAACCGGACAAGGAATTGTAAGTGACCTAATTGTTGTGGCAGTTTGGCAACGGCGAACGATTCGGACGTGACGTTGAGCTCCCTGGTTGGAAGAAATCAGCTACAACGCGTGAAGTGTCAACTATCAAGTAATTTTTATCGAACTTTAGAGTGTCCGCCCTTTTGGCCAGCTTGTGTGGCTTATAGTCCAACGTTTGTTCGTAGTATGAATGAGTTTTGTGGCCGAATGATACAACATGGAATGCCAACATCTCGTCAAAGTTAACTCTCTGCACTCGCAATGGTGGCAGTCGCATCAGTGGCCAACGGAATTAACGTTAGCGCCACGACACGATAAGGAAAAACCTAGATAATGATGGCGCTTTCCTTTTAGAGAACCTAATCAAGTGACCTTCCGTGTAACAAGTTATCTGCCGCGACTGTTTTTCGTTTGATTTCGCCGCATATTCTCTTGTCGGAAGTTGTTTTTATTTCTTCATTTTTTTAAACTTTGTACATCTTGGTTTATAGATTCTGGTTTCTATGTCAGAAAAAAGTGTATTTTCTGTGAACATTTTTCCGTCACGCATTATCATTAAAAAAATTTTATAAATGAAAGTGATAAGAAGCGGAAAAATGATCAATATTTCGTGGAAGTGAAACTGTAACATCTAACTCGATTGCGGCATCTTGAGTACCGCTGTATTTACGCCATACAAAAGCTGATACTTCAGTGACAAATTTTGAAATAAGCCGGAAACGAAGTGTTCCATGGAAACGCCGTCAAATGTTTCAGCTGTAAGGGGTGATGAAAACGAAAGATACAGATAACTTTAGCTTCTATCATGGAACATATGTTCTTAAATGAGAGCTAGGAAAACTGGGGCTTCCAAAAGATTTGATTAATGTACATTGCTTCTGTTGTAAACAGTTCACGCCAACAACGCAAAAAAGGAAAGCAGTTATTAGTAGGCTGTGTAACAATTAAGAAGCAGTTGGCTTCGCCCGAGGTCCATTAATAGTCCCGTTGATGTAATTATAGTCCTTTACTTATTATAATTGCACAAATAATTTATATTTCGGTTGATTTGTCTGAGAAATGTTTAGTTATCTAAATTTTTTTCATGGAAAAATGGATCAATGTCTACGCTTGACTTTTTTTAATATTACCGTAGTTCATTGCGGTGCGAAGAATTCTACTTACTCTATGGAATTTTTGGTAAATGATGCGTTACATAGTACCACCGCCAGTTCCTTAATTCTGAAATCAAATCTTGCTATTTTTGCAAGACCGAACCGTAAGATCCAACAGTGGTTGTTTCGTGCCGCGACTGCTAATGAGCAGCTAGTGTCAAAGTGTCGCTGACGTAACGCCTAGTGTGAACCAACTGGTGTTATGAGTGGACTTCGCCGCTCTGTGATGCGACGTAAATGTTATGTCAGTGTGAATAGGACGCCCTGGATTTGTGCAGCAAAGCGCCCATCTTCGGTAGAATATACAGAGGGGTTATATATACAGTTAAACTTTCAAACCGCTGTAGAAATAACACCACTGGCTGAAGAAAAATAATTACAAAATGTAGCAATAGATGGCGCTGTAAGCATCATAATTTAATAGTGGCCGACCACAAATGACAAATGAATCATACAGCAACGCCTAAGGTGTACGTTTGACGTTAAACAAACTGTACTACTCAGTGTGCATGGGTGTACAGGTGTGTTAACTGTTAGTTACGTAAGCCCATCCACCACGGCAATGTCATATCACACCGGATGGGAAAAATAGGTTTTTAATTGTCCGTAGTCCAAAAACCACATTAAAAGCATCAATCACAATCAAATGGGATTATTAATTTCCATGCGACTGGCCCAAAACATGTTCAGTGTGCTGTCCACCGTTTTGTGCAACAAGTTGAAATCGAGGAACAGCATGTTCCACAACTGATCGAAGTGTTTCCGGGGTCACGTTCAGAATGTGTGTTCTTTGCAATAGAGCAAGGTAGACCACTTTCCCATTTATGATATTTTATTATTGCATTTTCGTCATGCAATTGTTTGTTACAATCTACAATCCATCGCAGATTGGCGTCATGAACTTTTGTGTATATGCTATTTACAATTTACGAAGTGCAGTTATTCGTTCGACGATTGACATATATCTGTGTATTCAAAGAAGAAAATGAGAAAAAGTACGAAGAAAACTCATCAGAACGTTATTACCGAATAATTAACGTAGCTGAAAGATTCTATCTTTTGTTACGTGATGAGTTACTCGTTGTTTCGGAAGCAGATCCATATCTCGAAACTAATTTACACATTTCGTGCTTAGGCTAAACTCCTTTCAGGCGTATCATAAAATCTTACCTGCAAAGGTCTTTATCTGTAAATGAGTGTATTTAATAACATTCCCGCCCCTATAGTTCAGCGCGCTACCTTTAACGACCGTTTATCTGGTACACCTACCAGCTTGATGTGGTTCTTAAACTGTTGTGAGAGATGTAGAAGGAAATTGTCGGAAATAAATATTTTCGGTGGTGCGAGGCCTTAGATGAGCAAAGCGCGTGGTGTACGTATTTGGAAACTGTTTGTCTTTTAACAAATAAGTGCCTGCTAAACAGAAGCCGGTGGCACCATCTTGAAAAACAATGCACAGTTTTACCGTAGCATACAGCTCATGAATGGTTGTCGAGGATGGAAGATTGATTTTTACAGTAACATTCAAATAAATTTTCAGTGTATAGTACAGTATGATCTAGTTCCTTCAGAGAATTGTTCACACAGCAGAATTTCAGGATATGGTGTCGGATCCTGGGCTGATGTTTCGTAATTAATCGCCCATTAACTTTACCTTAAACTGCAAACTTCGGATAGTACGATGTTGGGAGTCTTGGTGGTGCAGTAATTTCTCTCTCATCTTCGACAACACGTGCACGTAGTGAAACAAATGAATTTGATCCTAGATTCTATTTCTTGGGATGTTGTAGTGCTTGCATTCAAAGTAGTGGCCATCACGTTAGACAGTTGCTGTGTTATGTAACAATAAATTACCGACCGTTAATTTCCTTGCCTCAAAGTTGTCATTTTAGGATACTCAACTATTTGTACAATTTTGACGCAGACGTTTGTGTATTGTGTCTATGTGAAGACATGCAGTATCGTTGTTAAGATATTCTCGTCCTGAATATGGGACTTTCTCCAGTTAAATATTGTGTAGGAAGTATGTAGAGCGTCTAAAAATACTTGTGGTGACCATAGTCGCAGTCTGTCTTGATAAATGTTCTCTTTTTCTGCAGCATTTCAGTGTGATATGAAGAATTCATCTTGGGATTAGGAGAATTTACACAAGATTGAGATAATTAAAATCAAAGTGCAGGAATGAGAAAGAAAACAGCTGTCGTGAAACACGTAGCGGTATGAAGTGAGTTGTATGGAATGGGATTGCATAGGAAGCTTGTGTCCTCTGCAGTACTGCTGTTTTCATTTACAGGGTATTTCAGAAATGACCGATATATTTCAAACGGCAATACAAACTAAACGAGCAGCGATAGAAATAGACCGTTTGTTGCAATATGTTTGGGACAACAGTACATTTTCAGGCAGTCAAATTTTCGAAATTACGGTAGTTACAATTGTCAACAACAGATGGCGCTGCGGTCTGGGAAACTCTATAGTACGATATTTTCCACATATCCACCAAGCGTAGCAATAATATGGCGTAGTCTCTGAATGAAATTACCCGAAACCTTTGACAACGTGTCTGTTGGAATGGCTTCACATGCAGATGAGATGTACTGCTTCAGCTGTTCAATTGTTTCTGGATTCTGACGGTACACCTGGTCTTTCAAGTGTCCCCACAGAAAGAAGTCACAGGGGTTCATGTCTGGCGAATAAGGAGGCCAATCCACGCCGCCTCCTGTATGTTTCGGATAGCCCAAAGCAATCACACGATCATCGAAATATTCATTCAGGAAATTAAAGACGTCGGCCGTGCGATGTGGCCGGGCACCATCTTGCATAAACCACGAGGTGTTCGCAGTGTCGTCTAAGGCAGTTTGTACCGCCACAAATTCACGAAGAATGTCCAGATAGCGTGATGCAGTAATCGTTTCGGATCCGAAAAATGGGCCAATGATTCCTTTGGAAGAAATGGCGGCCCAGACCAGTACTTTCTGAGGATGCAGGGAGGATGGGACTGCAACATGGGGCTTTTCGGTTCCCCATATGCGCCAGTTCTGTTTATTGACGAAGACGTCCAGGTAAAAATAAGCTTCGTCAGTAAACCAAATGCTACCCACATGCATATCGCCGTCATCAATCCTGTGCACTATATCGTTAGCGAATGTCTCTCGTGCAGCAATGGTAGCGGCGCTGAGGGGTTGCCGCGTTTGAATTTTGTATGGACAGAGGTGTAAACTCTGGCGCATGAGACGATACGTGGACGTTGGCATTATTTGGACCGCAGCTGCCCGAGGCAGGATTCGAACCTGCGACCGTAGCGGTCGCGCGGCTCCAGACTGTAGCGCCTAGAACCGCTCGGCCACCCCGGCCGGCAAAGTCGAGTTAGTTGTTGGGCCAAAGGTAAAATGAATTTCAAGGAAAAGTTATTTGCGATTATTTTTAAGGTTTGGAAAAGTGAGCCAGTTTCTTTGTGCTGTAGTCGGTGGAGACTCTCAACATGAGGTAGACGTTTTGCAGAGGACTCTGGGCCTTTCCAGGTACACGGAAACTCTGTTTGTGGTTTCGGGCCGTAAATGCAGTAATATGAAATATCACCGGAATACGTGTCCATTTAGCAGCAATTATCGTCTTAGCTTTCTTCTCACCAAACAGTGCAATTTATTCGGTATCCGTTGTCTTTAACAGTGGTGCTGTAATGAAGAAGGTGATATGTCAGTCTGCCCATAATTGACCGAAACGTTAATATGGTGCCTTTCTTTGAGCTGTTTGCTTTTCGCTCGATAATTGCTAGCGTGTCCTGTATGTGTCGCGGAATGTAGAACCGTCCTAGGATTCATCAACGACGTGCCTTCGGTAACATCTTTTTCCTCGGCCAGTTTCGGTTGAAAAAATATGGGATTTGTTCTGGGATATAGTGGAATATTCCCGCTTCAGCCCCTACAGTTTCATGAAGTTCCGACAGGTTGCGGTGCTATAAATAGCATTCAGAATGTCGTTTCTGAGCATCGGAGATATTCATAGGCGCTTGCCGTATGTCTACGTAGACCGTTCCCGGGTTCGATTCCCGGCGGGGTCAGGGATTTTCTCTGCCTCGTGATGACTGGGTGTTGTGTGATGTCCTTAGGTTAGTTAGGTTTAAGTAGTTCTAAGTTCTAGGGGACTGATGACCATAGATGTTAAGTCCCATAGTGCTCAGAGCCATTTGAACCATTTTTTTCTACGTAGACCTGGCAATATGTGAGTCCTACTATACTGGAACTTGCGGAC
Source organism: Schistocerca gregaria (assembly GCF_023897955.1). Lineage (NCBI taxonomy): Eukaryota > Metazoa > Arthropoda > Insecta > Orthoptera > Acrididae > Schistocerca > Schistocerca gregaria. The sequence goes on from NC_064925.1 coordinate 260,389,256, forward strand.
ATTCTCATTCGAAACACCTCGCTGCTCGACTGAAAGTCCCTGTTGGCAGAGCTGACACACTAGTCCATTAGTTGGGATACTTGAAGGTGTTTGCCCGCTGGATTCCTCGGACATTCTCATTCGAAACACCTCGCTGCTCGACTGAAAGTCCCTGTTGGCAGAGCTGACACACTAGTCCATTAGTTGGGATACTTGAAGGTGTTTGCCCGCTGGATTCCTCGCCGCCTAATAGGAAATCAGAAAGAGCAACGGAGGGCCATATATGCAGAATTACTTTTGCTTTACGTTTCTGATCGTGACAATTGTTTGTCGAACACTGTCACAGGAGATGAAACATGGGTTCATCACCTCGAACCGGAAAAAAGGCACCGTTAGATTAGATGCCGAGGGGAAGAAGAGATCGAGGACGACCAAGGGCAAGAATGCGTAATCCATGACGTGAAGAATTAGAAGAGTATTTGACCTATTAAAATCCGCTGTGGTACGAAGTTAGAGCTGGTCCGTCTGAAATCTTTGCGCCAAACTATGAGAAACGGTTCGGAGCGTAGGCGCTGATCGGTGCATGTCTACCCAGTATTGGCTCCCGTGCAGCACGGAATGCAGAGCGTGGATGTGGTCATATACAGAGTTAAGGGGGGTTGTGGAGTGACAGGTTGACGGGGCACAGAAGCGCAGCCGCGCCTCGCCGACGCCGTCGCCGGGCGCCCGCCAGATGCGACACAGGTGGCGGAACCGGTCCGTCCGCGACAAGAATTTCCTTCGAGTGTCCGCGGCGAGGTGTGGCCGGCCGGTGGCAGCTCGGGGCGCGGGGCGGAGTTCGCCAGCCCTCTGATGTCACCTGCTGCTCTGGGAACGCTGACGCTGGCCTCGTCCCTGCCTGCTTTCCACAAATCACACCACACCTTTGCCGACACCGTTTCCTACTCGTCCGCACCTACATCTGCACTCCGCAAGCCATTTTACGCTCTGTGTGAGGGAGAACCCTGTTGCTGGGGTTAGAAGCTCTTGTTGACGTTTTTCCATATTTACGAATTAAATTTTTTTCCATTTGCGTTTTTAAACGCCGCCTTCTGCAAAACGCAACGTATTTCTTTTTCTGTTACGCCCCGACACTTTTCGACGTCTGCGAGTCATGTTCTGGCTTCCGATTTATTTCTGTAAAATATCATACACAATTGATATTTGTAAAAAATTGTAACGTGTGTGTTTTATTTATTTTGCTTCGATTGCTGACCTTGAACTACATTAATCATGATAGTGGGTTTGTACAATTCAGCTTGTTTTTATGGCTTCTATCTTTTGACAGTTCTGAAAATTATGCTTGAAAAAGATGTTAGTTTTGAATATGCTTTTTCGTGAGTAGTCATTTTATACGTCCTTTACTTGCGCTTTTCGTTCATTTGTGAATCTTGGTTCTGTTTCCTTTCCCATTATTATTATTATATACACTACTGGCCCTTAAAATTACTACACCAAGAAGAAATGCAGATGATAAACGGGTATTCATTGGACAAATATATTATACTAGAACTGACATGTGATTACATTTTCACGCAATTTGGGTGCATAGATCCTGAGAAATCAGTACCCAGAACAACCACCTCTGGCCATAATAACGGCCTTGATATACCTGTGCATTGAGTCAAACAGAGCTTGGATCGCGTGTATAGGTACAGATCCCCATGCAGCTTCAACACGATACCACAGTTTATCAAGAGTAGTGACTCGGGTATTGTGACGAGCCAGTTGCTCGGCCACCATTGACCAGACGTTTTCAGTTCGTGAGAGATCTGGAGAATGTGCTGGCCAGGGCAGCAGTCGAACATTTTCTGTATCCAGAAAGGCTCGTACAGGACCTGCAACATGCGGTCGTGCATTATCCTGCTGAAATGTAGTGTTTCGCAGGGATCGAATGAAGGGTAGAGCTACGGGTCGTAACACGTCTCAAATGTAACGTCCACTGTTCAAAGTGCCGTCAATGCGAAGAAGAGGTGACCGAGACGTGTAACCAATGGCACCCCAACCCATCACGCTGGGTGATACGCCTGTATGGTGATGATGAATACTCGCTTCCAGTGTGCGTTCACCGCGATGTCGTCAATCACGGATGCGACTATCATGATGCTGTAAACAGAATCTCGATTCATCCGAAAAAATGACGTTTTGCCATTCGTGCACCCAGGTCCGTCGTTCAGTACACCATCGCAGGCGCTCCTGTCTGTGATGCATCGTCAAGGGTAACCGCAGCCATGGTCTCCGAGCTGATAGTCCATGCTGCTGCAAACGTCGTTGAACTGTTCGTTCAGATGTTTGTTGTCTTGCAAACGTCCCCATCTGTTGACTCAGGAATCGAACCGTGGCTGCACCATCCGTTACAGCCATGCGGATAAGTTGCCTGTCATCTCGACTGCTAGTGATACGAGGCCTTTGGCGTTCCGTATTACCCTCCTGAACCTACCGATTCCATATTCTGCTAACAACCATTGGATCTCGACCAACGCGAGCAGCAATGTCGCGATACGATAAACCGCAATCGCGATAGGCTACAATCCGACCTTTATCAAAGTCGGCAACGTGATGGTACGCATTTCTCCTCCTTACGCCAGGTATCTCAAGAACGTTTCACCAGGCAACGCCGATCAACTGCTGTTTGTGTATGAGAAATCGGTTGGAAACTTTCCTCATGTCAGAACGTTGTAAGTGTCGTCATCGGCGCCAACCTTGTGTGAATGCTCTGAAAAGCTAATCATTTGCATATCACGGCATCTTCTTCTTGTCGGTTAAATTTCGCGTCCGTAGCACATCATCTTCGTGGTGTAGCAATTTTAATGGCCACTATTGTACACTGTTTTCCACACCTTTTTATACTTCATTGTCCCCTGCTTTCACACGACTTTTACAGAAAAACGGGATCTGAGAATGTCGCTATACTCATCGTGAGACGATGAGTTGTTGTGGCCGCTCAGTTGATGATCGTTTTGCATCTGTTTAGTGCGTTACTAATTTGTGGTGTGTCTGCTAGGAGAGAACTTACTTGATATATATACAGGGTGTACATAAAGTCTCGCTACACTTTCAATTATTTATTGCACAATACCTAAACATTGCACACATGACATACAGATTGCATTTTGAAGAGAAACTCTGAATTATTATTATTATTATTATTTTCATGTATACCGCCACAGCGTAATTTGGTAATTTGTCGATAGTCAGCGCTAGTCGGAAACACAGCGAGTTCAGGTGCGTAGCGAGCTTTCTGTGTGTTGGAGCTCGACAAAAACAAGTGTGCTACAGCTGTGCAACGGATATTTAGGACGAAGTACGGTAAGAAGCCACCAACAGGGAAAGCCATTTACCATTTGCACAACAGATTCGTTACAACGGGTTGCTTGTACCTGACAGAGAAGCCGACGTCCCAGTGTGCGCGAAGTGAATGTGGAGCGCGTACGAGAGACATTCATAAGGAGTCTAAAGATATCGGTGCGTTGTGCATCCCATGAACTGGAAACGCCTCCAATGACAGTGTGGAAAGCCCTGCGACAGAAGCTGCCTGTCTATAAAACAGTTCAAATTGGAGCTTGTGCAGAAGCTCAATGACGACGATGCCATGCTGGGACAGCTATGGCAAGAATTCGGTTCCCGTATTGATTATCTGCCGGGTCACTAATGGTTCGCATATCCAATAAGTGTAAAAAAAATACTGTCAGTGTTTCTCTTCAAAATGCAATATGTATGACATCTGTACAATGTTTAGTTGATGTGCAATAAATAATTGAAAGTGTTCCCTGACTTTATGTTGTGTGTGTGTGTGTGTGTGTGTGTGTGTGTGTGTGTGTAAAAAGAGACAGACAGACAGATAGAGAGAGCAGGAGCTAGAAAAAAGGGGGGAGAGTGAATTGAGGGGCAGGTTTATATGCGTAATCGAGAGTGTTTGATACACTACGTTTTATCTGGAGAAGTGCCCTTGTATAATTGATTAAATGTTGCGAATATTGTTTTGTTGCATGATGTTGCGTATTCGTTCAAGAGTTTCTTTCCTTGTGTCATTGCTTTCTCAGAAGATTTTGAGATTAGCTTCGATATTTTTTTGGTGGTGTGTTTGCTGTGTGAGGTGGTCTACTAGAGTGGAGTGCGTATTGTACTGTCACTTTTTAAGGCTCCTCAGAATACCTTGTTGGCGGAGGGTACCTGTGATACCACTGTCAGGTGCCCCATACGCTCTTCCATTCGCGAATGCTGCGTGGAACGGGCAACTGCCGATAAACTTCCGTGGGAGCCCTAATTCCTTATTATTATTATTATTATTATTATTATTATTATTATATTACTATTATTATTATTATTATTATTTTAGATGCCTCGGAATTCCAACTGTAACCATCTCCGTGATACACAACACCTCTAGTAGCGACTGCCACTAGAGTGTTCAGCATCTCCGTAACGCTACCCCGTAACAAAACGCGCCAACATCGTAGGATCTTCCCTGTATCTCTCTTAATATCACGTAGTAAGGGTCTCAGACTGATGAAAGTACTCAAAAATCAGTCGAAGAAGTGTTTTTGAGCCACTTCTTTCGTGGATGAATTGGATTTCCTTGAGATTCTCATAGTGAAACAGCCTGCATCTGCTTTTCCTAGTATTTGCTTTAGTAATCATTCCACTTTAGGTGCCAGCCGCGGTGGTCTCGCGGTTCTAGGCGCGCAGTCCGGAACCGTGCGACTGCTACGGTCGCAGGTTCGAATCCTGCCTCGGGCATGGATGTGTGTGATGTCCTTAGGTTAATTAGGTTTAAGTAGTTCTAAGTTCTAGGGGACTAATGACCACAGCAGTTGAGTCCCATAGTGCTCAGAGCCATTTGAACCATTTGAACCACTTTAGGTCGCTTCGGACGGTTACTCTAGCTATTTTAGGTTGTTACTGTGTACAGTAATTTTTCGTCAATAGTGTGTAAGGGACGTTCAAAAAGAGAAGAGCCGGAGGCATAATTACAGAAACCAGTACCAGTATGTTAGAAGTATTGACACTGGCTGTTGAGACACTTGTCCCATAAGGTGGTGAATGGCTGTCTCATAAAATTCCCAATGGTGCGATATTGACCAGTTCCGCACGTCCAGCTGGGCGTCGTCGTGTGACGTGAATCGTTTGCCCCTCAGAGCCTTTTTAAGGGGACCAAAAATGGCGTAATCACAGGGAGGGAGGTCCAGATTGTATGGAGGGTGGCCGAGAACCTACCATTTGAATTTCTGCAGGAGTGTCGTGACTGTGTTGGCCGTATGAGGCTTTGCATTGTTTTGGAGCAGAATGACCCCACGGGTGAGATTATCTGGTCGTTTTGATTTGATCGCTTGGCGAAGGGCAGTCAAGGTTTGCGAGTAACGCTGGGCATTCACTGTTGTCCGGTGCTGCAGGAAGTGAATCAGAAGGGGGTCATCTTGGTCAAAGAAGAACGCCAGCATAACCTTTCCTGCTCTCGTGTGGATGGCCTTGGATTTTTTTTTTTTTGTGGTGGTGACCCTGGATGCTTCCACAGGAGACTTCGTCGTTTTGATTCTGGTTCGAAGTGATGACACCATGACTCATCTCCAGTCACCACTAGCGCCAGGAACGCATTCTCTTCCCGAGCATCTGCAGATGAGCAAGACAGTGGGACTTTCGATATGTTTCCTGGTGTGGTTGAAGAGTGTAGGGCACCCATTGGGCACACACTTTGCGCATGTGCAGTCGTTGCTTCGTGCTGGTGTGAACACTTCCGATGCTCAATCCGACCACGGCGGCTAAGGCTTTCACAGTCAGTCGGCGGTCCTGGGGAATGAGTGCATCCACCAGCTGGAGTGTGTCATCGGTAACACAGTGTGGTGCTACAGACGGAGCTTCATCGGCTAACGACACCCGCCCTTCCGTCAAGCGCTTGTGCCACACCTTGGCCCTTGCAAGGGACATGCAATGTTCGCCCTACACTTGTGACATTCGTCGATGGACGTCTGTTCCTCCTACTCCTTCTGCTTCTTTTGGCGCCTCCATGTCACTGCAATGCGACTTGCAGCGTTGTACGGTTGATGCATGCTGCTGCTAGCTCTTGCACGCGTGCCCTCTAACGACGGGCTGTGAACTTGCACGCTCTGGTCAAAACCAAACCTCGTGACACACGCTACAATATTACCCTCCTGTCACCGGTTTGCGCATTCCAGACTCCGGGCCCTTTCTTTTTGAACGCCCTTTACAATCGAACGATAATGGTCACGCTTCATGGCAAAAGTTCTGTTTTTGAAAAGCGTCTTACAGGTCTGAAACTGACGCTATAGTTGTGTACACGAGTGTCCCACGGAGGACACAGAAGTCCTCATGTGAGCCTGGCACCCAGGAAGGGGAAGACGATGACACAGCAAGATAAGTAGAAGTAACGTCAAAGAAGTCAAACAGACCAGTCCTGTATGAATTTTAGAGGAGTTTCTCTCACCTTTAAGACAAATGCTGGGATCGTAAAATCTGCCTCCCCGAAACGAGGTAGTGATTTGAAAATTAAATGAAAAACGCCCCAATAGCAAAACTCCCGACTCTCAAATCATTCCAGACGATTGCCAGGACAGTTACATTATTCTATGCCTGTCACTACCATCGCCATTCCTTGTCTGTTGTTAGTAATTTGACCTAGACATCTTATGCAGGTACACACAAGGGGGCAGAAATGAAAAATCACTGGTCCGTCACTCATCTGGTCCGTCGCTCATCCGCATAAGGAATCTTCCTGCGGCGACAGGTTACTTCCTTCGAATATGTTAACAGTAATTTTTTGTTCCTGTGCTAAGTTGCATGTGGAACGCTATAGTGGATAAACTGCAACAGTAAAAATTAACAATCTGCATTTTGTGGTTCGCTTATTGTTGATATAGAATACCTTTTAAAGATATCTTGCTGGTCCCCCGCCCCAATTGCGGTCCTTCCCAGTAGGTCATGGCTTCTAACATAGTTATTTTCAACAGTGAAAGTAAATAGAGTCGTTTCAATGATATTCAAAGATTTTAATTTAAGAAGAGCATATATCGCCTTATTTATTTGTCCAGTTGTGTGAAGTAAGGAAAGTTACGTACTATAAAATTAATGCGCCGTGAAAGCTAGTAAAAACCATAAGTTGGTGACGATCACCATCTGTAAACATGACACCGAGCACTGTAACGATTATACTTAATATCACCGTCTTTTCTTGAGAGTCGTTTAATATCGTACCAAATGTTTCCCGAGGCACTTTTAACATATCACTTTTGAGTGCAAAACTGTAACTTGTTCATGTGGTAACGAGCTACGTTAAAACATCACCGAGCACCGAGCTAGACTAAGGTAGCAAATAATAATAATAATAATAACTAAAGAAAAATTTAAAAATCACCACACTCAACTGAGCTATGCTGCGCATTGCCCATTTCCACCAGAGATTGGGCATATCCTCCGACATTCCTCAACGTCAATTCGATTCAGTTCTTCAGAAAGTTCTTCTTAATAAATAATATTGCAAAAACGAAACATCGGTATGACTAAGGATTCTAGAATGGTCAGCTTGGTTTTTTAATACATTATTTATTAATTATTAACGCTTGACGTTATGCAGGACTCAGTATTGAAATAAAATTATGACCTGAAATATGACGTAAACATCACGAAGTACTAAACGTTGTCTCCTTTTGTTTCAGGTGAGTTTCCAGAGCTATTTTTCATTGCATCGTTATTCGTAAGTATTCAGCATGAAGTTTTCCACATACAGTCTGTACCCGTCGTTGCTTTATCAATGAACGCTTCCTTATTTCATAATGTTCACCTTCCGCCTTCGACGCTGGCCCGAAGTTACCGAACAGATACGTGATTGGAAGGTAACAGTTTCGACATCAGATGATGGAGGAAATGTACATATGTTCAGCTCCAAAAATTGGAAGGCAAGAAGGGGAGCGCTGGTGGGGTGCAAGTCCTTATCAGACAGCAATCACCTCCATTCCAAAGTGAACATCTCGTAACGAGGTTGATTAATGCAATGTCAGAAGGCTTGGACTTCAAATTTATCAGAATTTCAGAGAATTCGGTAGAAATCTTAGGGCAGGCGTTAAGATGTGTTATGTCAATGTATTTCTCTATTCAATACCTATCGAATGCCGTTTAAGAAAAAGTGTCAGTAAATCTATAAACTAAAAGAATATCATTTGTAGGTAATATTAGAACTGTACACGTAACATGAGATACTGTGTGTATGAGAGCACAAGGTTTCACTGCTAGCCGTTAAAAAATGTAAATAACCACTATGGCGCAAATAGTAAAAATTGGAGCAAAAGTTTGTAAGCCTGTCAACCGCCCACTATTCATTCCTTACTGAGAGTCCCGCTATTCCATTTCCAGGTTGCTGCCGGTGGTCGCTGTTTATACAAACAGCAGCTCACGGTGTGCTGGCTGCTGCGAAACCACAACAGGATGTGACAGCTGATTGGTAGACGGGCGACAAGGCCCTGCTGCGCGTAACATGCACCCAGCGCGAATCGCGCTTGCGAAACGGCCACCTCGTAAATGTGTAGGGCCGCACTGGGTTAGTCGGCCGCTGCAGCATCGGGTAGCGCTCATCACTGGCTTCGTTCCGTTTGAATAGCAGACTGCAGACGGATCTGTGGCCGTGCTGTTCGAAACGTGGGCGGTTCACTACTTCCGATGTGGAAAAACTGAATGCTGTGAGAGCAGACGACCGAAACCCTTTTCCTTTTCTCGGGGCCCGTCAGTCATTTTACTTTCACAAATTCTGCGGAACATTATTTTCCTATGCTAGCAGAATCTCAGGACAATCGTAATAACAGACACTTTAAGGGCTCAAGCCTTTGTTCATTTTTTTTTAACCGCAAATGTTTCACTGCATTTTATATTTTCAGCGCGTAACTGTTGTATAAAGTCGAAGGAAATACACAAAACAATGATAACTCACAAAGTTATGTGACGAATATAAGAAACTCACTCAAAACAGAAAACTCTAGGCACCATCAAATTAAATACGAAAATCCAGTTCAGGCAAAGATTTTAGTTTCTAAATTAGAACACGTTTGGAAGGTATCAGCTTGGTGTATCCCAAATAACACCATTGCAGAATTTGCTAATCTCGAGTTGCCAGAAAGCATATTTACACCATTATTGTTCCAAAGCTGCATCGTAGCGCATTGACGGTGTGCGTAGTGTCATTCCGATGTTAGTGAAGCGAGTAAGTATGTATACTTGTGTTTCAGTATAACAGTATCGATAGGAAGTAATAAAAAATTTCGTTGTATCCTAACAAATATCAGAGTATCGGTACTAATATCAGGGTACCGGCAACTGAACTATCATGTCATGGTGGAAGAGGTAATAACCTTTCGATACTAGTCCGATTAAAATAAAAATATATGCGTTTTCTGTGTAGTACAAGGGTCATTCAATAATTAAAGAGACAATTTGGTCCGCAGGAAAAAGCATTTGTTTTTACAATTCTTTTTCTGTTTTTCAACATAATCCCCTTGAACATTTATGCACTTGTTACAACGGGCTACAACCTTTTTTATTCTGGCTGCAAAGAACTCTTTATCTTCATGTTTGAACAAATTTCCCACAAAATTTTTCACGTCCTCGTTGTCTTGGAACCTCTTCGCACGTAATGCCTACTTCAGTGCAAATATTGTGTTGTTGTGGTCTTCAGTCCTGAGACTGGTTTGATGCAGCTCTCCATGCTACTCTATCCTGTGCAAGCTTCTTCATCTCCCAGTACCTACTGCAACCTACATCCTTCTGAATCTGCTTAGTGTACTCATCTCTCGGTCTCCCTCTACGATTTTTACCCTCCACACTGCCCTCCAACGCTAAATTGGTGATCCCCTGACGCCTCAAAACATGTCCTACCAACCGATCCCTTCTTCTAGTCAAGTTGTGCCACAAACTTCTCTTCTCCCCAATCCTATTCAATACCTCCTCATTAGTTACGTGATCTGTCCATCTTATCTACAGTATTCTTCTGTAGTACCACATTTCGAAAGCTTCTATTCTCTTCTTGTCCAAACTAGTTATCGTCCATGTTTCACTTCCATACATGGCTACACTCCAAACAAATATTTTCAGAAATGACTTCCTGATACTTAAATCTATATTCGATGTTAACAAATTTCTCTTCTTCAGAAACGCTTTCCTTGCCATTGCCAGTCTACATTTTGTATCCTCTCTACTTCGACCATCATCAGTTATTTTACTTCCTAAATAGCAAAACTCCTTTACTACTTTAAGTGTCTCATTTCCTAATCTAATTCCCTCAGCATCACCCGATTTAATTGGACTACATTCCATTATCCTCGTTTTGCTTTTGTTGATGTTCATCTTATATCCTCCTTTCAAGACACTGTCCATTCCGTTCAACTGCTCTTCCAAGTCCTTTGCCGTCTCTGACAGAATTACAATGTCATCCGCGAACCTCAAAGTTTTTACTTCGTCTCCATGAATTTTAATACCTACTCCAAATTTTTCTTTTGTTTCCTTTACTGCTTGCTCAATATACAGATTGAATAACATCGGGGAGAGGCTACAACCCTGTCTCACTCCCTTCCCAACCACTGCTTCCCTTTCATGCCCCTCGACTCTTATGACTGCCATCTGGTTTCTGTACAAATTGTAAATAGCCTTTCGCTCCCTGTATTTTACCCCTGCCACCTTTAGAATTTGAAAAAGAGTATTCCAGTCAACATTGTCAAAAGCTTTCTCTAAGTCTACAAATGCTAGAAACGTAGGTTTGCCTTTTCTTAATCTTTCTCCTAAGATAAGTCGTAAGGTCAGTATTGCCTCACGTGTTCCAACATTTCGACGGAATCCAAACTGATCATCCCCGAGGTCCGCATCTACCAGTTTTTCCATTCGTCTGTAAAGAATTCGCGTTAGTATTTTGCAGCTGTGACTTATTAAACTGATAGTTCGGTAATTTTCACATCTGTCAGCACCTGCTTTCTTTGGGATTGGAATTATTATATTCTTCTTGAAGTCTGAGGGTATTTCGGCTGTCTCATACATCTTGCTCACCAGCTGGTAGAGTTTTGTCCTGACTGGCTCTCCCAAGGCCGTCAGTAGTTCTAATGGAATGTTGTCTACTCCGGGGGCCTTGTTTCGACTCAGGTCTTTCAGTGCTCTGTCAAACTCTTCACGCAGTATCGTATCACCCATTTCGTCTTCATCTACATCCTCTTCCATTTCCATAATATTGTCCTCAAGTACATCACCCTTGTATAAACCTTCTATATACTCCTTCCACCTTTCTGCCTTCCCTTCTTTGCTTAGAACTGGGTTGCCATCTGAGCTCTTGATATTCATACACGTGGTTCTATTCTCTCCAAAAGTCTCTTTAATTTTCCTGTAGGCAGTATCTATCTTACCTCTAGTGAGATAAGCCTCTACATCCTTACATTTGTCCTCTAGCCATCCCTGTTTAGCCATTTTGCACTTCCTGTCGATCTCATTTTTGAGACGTTTGTATTCCTTTTTGCCTGCTTCATTTACTGCATTTTTATATTTTCTCCTTTCATCAATTAAATTCAATATTTCTTCTGTTACCCAAGGATTTCTAGCAGCCCTCGTCTTTTTACCTACTTTATCCTCTGCTGCCTTCACTACTTCATCCCTCAGAGCTACCCATTCTTCTTCTACTGTATTTCTTTCCCCTATTCCTGTCAATTGTTCCCTTATGCTCTCCCTGAAACTCTGTACAACCTCTGGTTCTTTCAGTTTATCCAGGTCCCATCTCCTTAATTTCCCACATTTTTGCAGTTTCTTCAGTTTTAATCTACAGGTCATAACCAATAGATTGTGGTCAGAGTCCACATCTGCCCCTGGAAATGTCTTACAACTTAAAACCTGGTTCCTAAATCTCTGTCTTACCATTATATAATCTATCTGATACCTTTTAGTATCTCCAGGGTTCTTCCACGTATACAACCTTCTTTCATGATTCTTAAACCAAGTGTTACCTATGACTAAGTTGTGCTCTGTACAAAATTCTACTAGGCGGCTTCCTCTTTCATTTCTTAGCCCCAATCCATATTCACCTACTATGTTTCCTTCTCTCCCTTTTCCTACACTCGAATTCCAGTCACCCATTACTATTAAATTTTCGTCTCCCTTCACTATCTGAATAATTTCTTTTATTTCATCGTACATTTCTTCAATTTCTTCGTCATCTGCAGAGCTAGTTGGCATATAAACTTGTACTAATGTAGTAGGTGTGGGCTTCGTATCTATCTTGGCCACAATAATGCGTTCACTATGCTGTTTGTAGTAGCTTACCCGCATTCCTATTTTCCTATTCATTATTAAACCTACTCCTGCATAACCCCTATTTGATTTTGTGTTTATAACCCTGTAATCACCTGACCAGAAGTCTTGTTCCTCCTGCCACCGAACTTCACTAATTCCCACTATATCTAACTTTAACCTATCCATTTCCCTTTTTAAATTTTCTAACCTACCTGCCCGATTAAGGGATCTGACATTCCACGCTCCGATCCGTAGAACGCCAGTTTTCTTTCTCCTGATAACGACATCCTCCTGAGTAGTCCCCGCCCGGAGATCCGAATGGGGGACTATTTTACCTCCGGAATATTTTACCCAAGAGGATGCCATCATCATTTAATCATACAGTAAAGCTGCATGTCCTCGGGAAAAATTACGGCTGTAGTTTCCCCTTGCTTTCAGCCGTTCGCAGTACCAGCACAGCAACGCCGTTTTGGTTAATGTTGCAAGGCCAGATCAGTCAATCATCCAGACTGTTGCCCCTGCAACTACTGAAAAGGCTGCTGCCCCTCTTCAGGAACCACACGTTTGTCTGGCCTCTCAACAGATACCCCTCCGTTGTGGTTGCACCTACGGTACGGCCATCTGTATCGCTGAGGCACGCAAGCCTCCCCACCAACGGCAAGGTCCATGGTTCATGGGGGGCGAGGGGGGGGGGGGGGTTTCAGTGCAAAAACAAATGCAAATCACTAGGTGCTAAATCAGAACTGTAAGGGGGATAAGTCAGTAATTCCGAGCCCATTTTGTCTATGGTTGCAAAAATGGTTCAAATGGCTCTGAGCACTATGTGACTTACCTTCTGAGGTCATGTCCCCTAGAACTTAGAACTACTTAAGCCTGACTAAACTAAGGACATCACACACATCCATGCCCGAGGCAGGATTCGAACGTACGACCGTAGCGGTCGCGCGATTTCAGATTGTAGCGCCTAGAACCGCTCGGCCACCCCGGTCGGCCCTATGGTTTCACGGGTTAGTTGAGCAATATGAGGACGTCCGTTTTCTTGCTGGAGAATCATACCTCTCCTTTGAGATCCACGACGTCTCTCTCTCTTAAAAGGAAATCCTAGTAGTATTGGCTGTTTATTGTACGCTGCTCCTCGAGATAATCACAAAAAAAACTGGACATTCAGCATCCAGAAACACCGTCAACATGACTTTTCCTGCTGATGCTTGTGTTTTGAATTTTTTCTTGACAAGTGAGTTGGTGCGCTTCGACTCCATGCTTTGTCTTTTTGATTCTGGCTCATAATAGTGAATCCAGGTTTCATCACAAGTTAAAAATTTATTGAGGAAGTGTTCACCTTCTCTTTCATAACGTTCCTTTAGCTCTGTGCACACTCTCGATTATTTCCTTGTGTAGCCGCGTCAACTCCATTGGGACCCATCTTGCACATGTTTTGCGGTACTTCAGCTTGTTACCGACAACGTTATGAACTGTACCGGTACTAACTTGAACGTTATCAACTATCATTTCCACAGTCACACGGTGGTCGGCACGAATAACGTCATCGATTCGACTTTCAAGTGAGGGAGTTGAAACTGCCACTGGTCGGCTACAACGGTGTTCGTCCGTCACTGAGTCGCGACCATTTTTGAACTGCTCTACGCACGTTTCTCGCCTTCAGCAAGTAAAAAACGAATAAAAGAACGTTGCTCAACTAATGTGGACGGTTCAAACGGACTCGCCATCTTGAAATGTATATTTGAGGTTATAAACAAAACAATGTTGATACATCAGCTGATCACGACTCATCCCAGTGATGCCAAACTAAAGCCATAAAAGTACAAACTTTCCCTACTAACAGTTTTTCCCCAGATCAATTTTTCTCTTTAATTATTGAATGAACCTTGTATGTTATGGATCCATAGGGCTCACCGGCAACCACCAGTCAGCCCGCCCTTCAACGTAAGAAATGGGAACTGACAGGTGCAACAAAAGTAGGAACAGTATACGACGTCTGGATAAAAAGTATCCGACCTTTAAGCGCATGAGTGAATTTTGTCGCCGCCTTCCAACGCGTCAGTCGCTGCCTGTCGGTCGGTGACTTAGGTGCTACACAACGTGTTCGTCGGATTACCGATTCTCTCAAGATGACTGAACGTGTTGAGCAAAGATACTGCATCAAATTTTGTCAAAAGCTGGGTGATACTAAAAGCGAAACAATTCGTAAGATTCGGCAGGTGTTTGGAGAAGATGCGATGGGTGTAACACAAATTAAATAGTGGCTCAATCTGTTCAAAAATGGCCGCACATCAGCGATGAGGGACCAGCATTCTGACAGGCCCCAAACTGCTCGGAGTGAGCTATTGTTGAGAGGGTGCAAAATTTGGTGATGGCAGATCGTCGTTTGAGTGCGAGAGATTTCCCAAGAGGTTGGCGTGAGTAAAGATTTTGCACATGGAATTTTGCTTGATGATTTGAACACGCACCGAATGGCTGCGAAATTCGTGCCCAAGTTGTTGTCGCCGGAACAAAAAGACCTCCGTATTGACGTTGCACAGGACCCTCTGGACACCACCAACACTGATCCTGAGTTTCTGAACGCCGTGATAACTGGGGAGGAGTCATGAGTGTACGGGTATCGCCGGTCGCAGTGGCCGAGCGGTTCTGGGCGCTTCAGTCTGAAACCGCGCTGCCGCTACGGTCGCAGGTTCGAATCCTGCCTCGGGCAAGGATGTGTGTGATGTCCTTAGGTTAGTTAGGTTTATGTAGTTCTGAGTCTAGGGGACTGATGACCTCAGATGTTAAGTCCCATAGTGCTTAGAGCCATTTTTTGTACGGGTATTACCCAGAAACAAAAAGACAGTTGTAATCGAAGCATCGCGAGTCTCCAAGGCCGAAAAAAGTGCGGCAGTTAATGCTGACTGTCTTCTTTGACGTCCGTGGAATTGTGCATCACGAATACACACCGGAAGGACAAACAGTGACAAAGGAGTACTATCAAGATGTTCTCCGGCGACTCCGTGACGCAGTTTGATGCGAAAGACCAGACATGTGGACGGCGAAAAACTGGCTACAGCATCACGACAACGGCCCTACACATTCATCCCACTTGATCCAAAATTTCTTGGCCAAACATGGAATTACAGCCGTTCGCCAACCTACCTACTCTCCAGACATGGCTCCTTGCGGCTTCCGGTTGGTCCCAAAATTGAAGACGCCACTGAAAGGATCCCGTTTTGAGAGCAGGGAAGAGATAATGCAGAACACGACGACGGAGCTGAACACCATTCCAAAAGAAGACTTCCAGAGGTGTTTCCAGCTGTGGAAGGATCGGTGGGCTAAGTGTGTGCGAGCACAAGGGGCCTACTTTGAAAGGGATTAGGGTCGCAACCCCGTCAGGTATTCGAAATATTTTTTCTGGTCAAAGATGAGATACTTTGTAGACGGGCCTCCTTCAGAAAAAAGGGTGCAGAAGTAAAAATTACAGACGATTCACTGTCAGCTACATATACCTGTAACATTAAATATCTGATGTATCCAGACACCCCTCTATAACACGGAATTAATTACTACTTGTCATTAGAACTGGGCCCGCCAATATAAAAGAAGACGGGGAGTATTGTGTTGTCGGTAAAGAAGCTTTAGGGGCATTGCGAAGGATGGTCGAAAAAAATCGCATACACTCAGCGGAATGAATCACTCGTCAGTCTCAAAAATGCTGCCATCTGTCCAACACCTTATCAGCCGCCACAGGTTTTTGCAGTCCACACTAAGCGATGCTTGGTATATTATAAAGAGCGTCGCATCTGGACAGTGGATTACTGGAAACGCTGTACCCTGTGGCAAGGGTTTGGGTTTGGCGAATGCCAGGAAGATGTTACTGTTACCATGTCTAATGGCAACAGCGGAGTGTTACATTGTGGGGATATTTTTGTGTTTAAGGTGTGGTCTCCTTATTTCGCTTAAGAAAACGCGGAAGGTTGTGAACGCATTCTAAAGCAGCATGTACTGCGCAAGTAGAGGAACAGTTCGGGGAAGTGATTAATTGTGTGAGCATGACACAGCACCCTGTCATAAAGCTGTAAGTCTAGGCAGTGTTTGTAGGCAAGAACGTTCCTGAAATGGACTGACCTGCCCAGGAATCCCGACCTGAACCCAGTGGAACACCTTTGGGATGCGTTAGAAAGTAGATATCCGTCCAGCCACCAGCGTCCGACTTCACTCCATTCTTAGTTTCGGCTCTTGAGGAAGAATTGGCTGCCATTCTTCTGCAAACATCCAGGCAGGTCACTGAAAGTTTCCAACAGAGTTCAAAGGCGAAGGGTGGGCACACTCCATTTTAATGTCCCCTGATAGATGTCCGGATATTTTTGATCAGACTGTGTACACTCTGTCTTGAGAAAGCACATGTAGTATTGATTTTATACTCCAGTTAGTTTACATAAACATAATTGCCATCTCTTACGCTATAATGAGTGTGTTTCCCTGAAACATGCTTCTTGCAGATGAGTCACTTTTTCTTAAGAAACGCTTGTGATGATATACATTAATATTGACACTTAGCAAAAATTTATCTCAAGGCTATATGTTGTTTGCGGTTGGAATATTAGTCGTTTAGTGTTTAAGTTCGTATTTGATTTTATACTCAGATTGATTGAAGAAACATCATAATTACCATATTTTGCCTCTCCCCTTTGTGTTAAAGGGTAGTTTGAAAGCACAAAAGCAATCAATACCTTGCAGTACTGTGTCGATATTTCTGTTCCGGTAGTTCCGACATTATTGCGCTATTGATGCAGTTTCGGGCATTAGTATCGATACGAAATATATTATCGTATTTGGAACGTCCCTACGTGTGGAAAACGGGACTGCGAGCAAGCTTGGAAGTATTCCAAGCATGGTGTATGCCATACTCCAGTGGAATCTGGTAGAAAACTAGAGCCAGCCAGTCTGTGAGCAAACTCGTTTGCAGTTGAAGATCGTGCAAGCTGTCACCTCTGCATCGGCAGCAGATACGTACATAGTAGTCAAAGATGCCATCTCCGTGAACGGCGCTCAGTTCCACGCAGTGAAACATGCCACCTGTGTGAATCCTCCTAAAGATATGCCTTGCATACACTCTACTATATAAAGATATATGACTGCCATAGACGTTCCATAGAGGATTACGCTTCAAGCTTCTCTCCAAAACAATACAATTCCCCTTTCAGTTTGCAAGATTCACCGAGAATTCAAGAACAGAACTCCCCCTACTCTGCATACTCAGAAAATAAAATACGTCACATAATTTAGATATTTTTTTGTGGATCAGTTGACACACCACCGTCCTGTAACCTATTGCTCACAGTTTTTTCATCATATCACCCTGTCGGAGACGGGTGTAAGAATGGAATGTGCTAATTATGCAGTTTTCAGCAATTTATTTAGTTTTTGTGCGTTTTACTTAGAATTAGACGTGGCGAGTAGTATGCCATGTGTCACTGCATTCTACACGTGTAATTTTTCTTCGCACACCGATGTTATCGACGTTTGATAGCAATCTGCACTTAAAGTGTAACGCCATCGACGTCGCCTTGCACCAAAATAGTGCTTCAGTTCACAGAGTGAGGCATAGTTAAGCGTACATCGAAGGAATTCCGACCACGTGGCTTGCACGATTACATGAGTCAAGCTTTATCGAGCTCTCCTCTTCGATTTGCGCCGCTGCTGGAAATACGTATTATACGGACTGCCAAACTGAACGGTAATATCTATTCTTCAAAGAATTATAACTTTACTCAAGGCTAATAAGTGAAGATACATTGTCGCCATTAACCCGATTTATTGAGATATTCCTGTTGTTTTGATAATCCCGCATAAGTTCGATCAGTGTTGATAACACTTTTTCTTGGGAACTACTTTAGCGGTCCACGCATAAGAGCGATGTCAAAAGCATCATTACACGAACTGGAATTGCTGACTTCTTCTGTGTATGCTTATTCTTTACTGGCGAAATGCATCCGTGTCAAGATTATAAAATCCTTGCGTGTATTCTGCTGTAATTTATTTTCACACTAAGTCCAATACGTTAGCCATAAATTGTATCTACGAAACGTTAATGCTACCAGGCATGAATTAATAATGAGCTGGCTCATACACCAAGATTGTGTATTAATTTACGCACTGTTGAGCGGAGTTGACAGTGTATTACCGAACAAATTTTAGCGATAAAATATTGTTTAAAACTTGGGAATGTAGTCAAAAACTTCATTATGTGTTACCTGGGCTAGATTTTTAAAACTTGTCGGTGGTCTATTAAGTTTTGATCGATGCTTCCAGTAGTGTCCACGAGAAAGTCATTTCTTTTCTTTTAGATTAATTGGAATTTAAGAGTTGTGGACACTCTGTTGCTTATGAACGAAACACGTAATTAAGAAATTTACGATGATACTGACGCCCATTATCTTGAATCGACGATAGAATTGCACTGATCAGCCAAAACATTATGATCACCGACCTGCTGTCGATATAAAACCCTCCAGGCGATAGCAGCGTCACCTGGGGAGGAATGCCTGCTAGTTAGACACACGCATGCTGCATGTAGTAACAATGAGTGTGCTACCAGTGTGTAGAATTGGGAAGGCGCGCGATCTAGCCGAGTTTGACCGACGGCAGATTGTGATGTCCAGGAGGCTCATTACGGGTATTTCAGTAACTCTGCACGACTTGTCTGGTTTTCGAGGAGTGTTGTGATGAATGTATTCAACATGTGGCGAAGCCAAGGTGAAACCACGTCCAAACGTCGTGGAATTCAGCGACCACCCCTTGTTACTGATATCGGACGCCGTAGGCAAGGCAGACTGGTAAAACAGGACGGGTGGCGAACTGTGGTGGAACTAACATCAGAATTTAATGCTGGGCAGAGTACAATTGTGTCTGAACACACAGTGTACTGAACACTCCGAAGCCGACGACCCATGCATGTGCATGTATTACCGCCACGACATCGGCGTCTCGGACTGAAATGAGCACGTGGCCATCGGCACTGGGCACGGCGTTTCATGGTACGATTAATAGCGATAACTTCATCATATCGATTGGAGGGCGCGAATCCGTCGTCTTCCAGGGGAACAGCTCCTTGACAATTGTACTGCGGGACGGAGACAAGCCGGCGGTGGCTCTATTACGGTCTGGGGAACATTTCACTTGGGCATTCGTGGTCCAGTGGAGCTCGTTCAAGGCACCTCGACGGCCAAGGCGTATCGTACACTGGTTGCAGATCACGTGCATCCCTTCATTACGATCATGTTTCCCAAAGGCAGTGTCATTTTTTCAACAAGATAATGCGCGATGCACCAAGGGCAGGAGTGTCACGCAGTGGTTCAAGGAACACCGCCACGAGTTCCAGTTGATGTGCTGGCCCTGCAACTCGCAGGATCGGAACCTGAACGAACACATCTGAGATGTGATTGAACGTGGCGTCAGAGCTCATCGGCCCCTCCCCGCAATTTACGGGAGTCAGGTGACTTGTGTGTGAAGATGTGGTTCCAGCTCCGTCCAGCGACCTACGAAGACCTCATTGCTTCCAATTGCTTCCATGCCACGACACGTCGGCTGTGTTATCGGTGCCAAAAGTGGATATACCGGCTATTAGGAAGGTGGTCATAATGTTCTGGCTGATCAGTGTACGCGTGTCTGTTGCTTAGCATCTTCTTGTGTGTGCTGGTTTGAATATTTCACCACAGTTTTTGTATGTTGCTTATGTAACACTTGAAGTGCAGAAGTGATCTACTTTGCTATCATTAGCACCAGCCTGCGACAGCTGCGTTCGTTGTCGAGCAGTGAGTTGCAATTTGAGACAAGTGAATGGAGTGCCTTGATTGTTATAAAGCACATCAGTGTGCCCTGTACCACCTTGCAGTCTGTGAACTGAGATTTATGAAGGCGACCGTATGAATCAGCGGCGGTGCCTTCACCGCAAATAGACTGTTAAATGACATAGTTAGCTCTGTCATCCATCTGCGTTTGGATGAGATCCTGCACCATACCAGCTCCTTCTTTCCCGTATCTTCATAGTTTCAGCTACTTTGTTAGACTCTGCCTTTGGAGCAAGATATAATACGTCGTGAAATACTGCCGAAGCAGACTGTTTGTAAATTATGATTAGTTACTTGGTTATTCATCCGCAGTTCATTTTAGACTGTTAGACATATCAGATTACTATGACAATAAAATGTAGCGTAAGCTTATTACGACAATAAAACGCAATTAAAATTTAATAAACAGTGAAACGTATAATGACTTACAGATTTATTTAACTGCAAGACTGATGTCACGCACTTTATTTACATCACACACACAAACCCATACTGTGTTAATTTCTACACACTAGAGTTTATCGCCATGCGTATTAAAGGCCATGATGGTTTCACAACAGCAGTGACACTGCAGTACGATACGGTATCTCGATAAGAGCCTTGAATTGAATTTTCTGGTTGGAATTACGATGTTAATTTCGGCTCACGATTGGTGAAGCGTGTGTGTGTGTCTTTCTACTTTCCGCTGTCAGCAGTATGACACCGAATTAAAAACAGATTATCGTTACATTTTTTTCATTATTAGATCAAAGGAAAATTCACATTCATTTCTGTGAAAGCAGTGCTGCCCAACTGGCAGTATTTATAGTTTTTTTTTATAGTCACTTTTACTGTTACTTTTGGGATACTGAGTATTTCTCATTATAGAATAAGGCGCTACACTGACAAAGCGTCTTCAAATCCGTAGGCACATTATACCTGTTGTTTCTTAATAAAACCGTTCTGTTAAGACTTGAGCCGGCCGATGTGACCGAGCGCTTCTAGGCGCTTCAGTCCGGGACCGCGCTGCTGCTACGGTTGCGGGTACGAATCCTGCCTCGGGCATGGATGTGTGTGCTGTCTTAAAAAACCTTGGTTCTCACTTCTGTGGTACGCTACCAGCTTTCTTCCAAATTTTTAAAATTTTTTCCTTGATGTAATCAGAACGGGTTAAAAACAGCTGCAAGTTCAGACGTGTGCATTGAAACACGCGGCAAATAACTACTCTTCAGCCAACAACCTTATAAATCTTTACGCCCAACTTTCAGTATGTGTGTCGTATTTCGGAAGAACAAACGCTTCACATGTGTGATTCGTCGAATAAGTGCAGCGATGAATGCTCCTGTTGTCTGCGCGCTCAAAGAAATATTCTCGCTGCCATTAGTCGCGTTGTCCAGATCCATATAAATTTGGTACCTAGCGGAACGGACGTAAAGCTGGCAAAGCAAACATTATTCCTATGCCCAGGATTACTCACGGGTCCGGTTCACTTACTTAATGAAGGTCACGAGCCACCTATTCACGTGATGCGACGCGACAACAGCGCTTCTAGCGGATAAAGTCAAAATTGTACCGTCCGTGACGTTAACGTTCATGAACTAATGCACCGATATGAATTTCACCTTTGTCCCTAAAAGCCACGGCAACAACTTATGCCTCAAACCTGATCACGCATTTGTGAGAAGAGCATCTTCAGATGCTTACATTTATGTACACGTCATGAACGTTGTTTCCTTACTTACGACACTTGACAGAGCTGTCTTAGAAACCTCCGCTGCGAAATTTATGCAGCATGACTCCCTTTCTCCCGAGAACGGCTTCCGCGGGCCGGATTGAAACCAATGTCGGGCCCGATCCAACGTGCGGACCGCCTGTTACCCACTCGTGCCTACGCTCATCAACTATTTTAGCGAGGGTAATTAGTCTTGCTTTCATCCGCTGAGCAGGGTTAATTAGTCCCTTACAGTGCTGGACTGAACTTAGCTACTACTTGATTGTACTCAGAAAATTCCTGATAACATCACTGGACTGGAGATGAATACGCTTAGACATGTTTGTTTCTTTCACCGCCGCCGCATAATGTCTGAAAGTAAGGGCACAAGAAATTATTCAAGAAAAGGAGAGTTCACAGTCACTGAAATGTAAAAACAATGATTTTCACCGAAACAACTCTGTTTATTGTCACTTTCAACAATCCTTACCACGCCCGCTCCTTGATCAAGGTTGCTGCTGAAAACTTCGACAATCACGTAACTACCACACACATCGAAAAACTGCCGCCTTAGATTCATGTCTCGCAAAACACAATTACACACAGCGAAAACCGAGCGAGGTGGCGCAGTGGTTAGCATACTGGTTCAAACCCGCTTCCGGCTATCCTGATGTAGGTTTTCCGTGATTTCCATAATACGCTTCAGGCAAATGCCCGGATGGCTCTTTTGAAAGAGCCTGGCCGACTTCCTCCCCCATCCTTTAGTAATCCCATAGGACCGATGCCCTCCTCCAAACGAGTCAACCAACCAACACCACGAAACACCAAGATCGGCCTTTGATCACTGCAACAACCAGTGCAGCCTCTGAAAAGCGTATAATATCCAGTCGTTACAGTCGCTTAGAACCGCGTTTAAGTAATGTGGCTTTTGCTTCAGTAACACTTCTGGACCAGCGATGTGTAAACTCACTTCCTGTGTTAAAATACGGATCTGGCGATTCACTGGTAGAAGAAAGTCAGTCTCGTCAAGTTCGGAACTGTTACATTACAGGTGATAGGAAAAAAGCGTGTAGTAAGAAATGGCTCGCGGCGGCCGACTGCAGCGTGGGCGGCCGAGTGGGGTGAGGGCCCTTGGCAGCCACGTGTGCCAGCGGCTATCGACGCGCCGGCGGGCCGTCTGGACCAGGGCGGAGCGGAGAGCAGAGCGGCCGATCGATGCGCCGCCCTTGACCTCGCGCTGCGCCCTTGCACCACACTGCAGCAGCCGTGACGTCGGCCACGGCCACGCCCCCTGTGCGCACCGTGCTGCTCACCACGATACTTTGCACCTTCCTCCCTACCCGTTTTCGCATGGATGCGCGAAGCCGCCGTTGAGCTCCTAAAATACACTACTGGCTATTCATTGGACAAATATATTATACTAGAACGGACATGTGATTACATTTTCACGCAATTTGGGTGCATAGATCCTGAGAAATCAGTACCCGGAACAACCACCTCTTGCCGTAATAACGCCTGGGCATTGAGTCAAACAGAGCTTGGATGGCGTGTACAGTACAACTGTCCACGCAGCTTCAACACGATACCACAGTTCATCAAGAGTAGTGACTGGCGTATTGTGACGAGCCAGTTGCTCGGCCACCATTGACCAGACGTTTACAGTTGGTGAGAGATCTGGAGAATGTGCTGGCCAGGGCAGCAGTCGAACGTTTTCTGTGTACAGAAAGGCCCGTACAGGACCTGCAACATTCGGTCGTGCATTATCCTGCTGAAATGTAGGGTTTCGCAGGGATCGAATGAAGGGTAGAGCCACGGGTCGTAACACGTCTCAAATGTAACGTCCACTGTTTGAAGTGCCGTCGGTGCGAAGAAGAGGTTGACCGAGACGTGTAACCAATGGCTCCCCATACCATCGCGCCGGGCGATACGCCAATATGGCGATGACGAATACACGCTTCCAATGTGCGTTCACCGCGATGTCGGCAAACACGGATGCGACGATCATGATGCCGTAAACAGAACCTAGATTCATCCGAAAAAATGACGTTTTTCCATTGGTGCACCCAGGTTCGTCGTTGAGTACACCATCGCAGGCGTTCCTGTCTGTGATGCAGCGTCAAGGGTAACCGCAGCCATGCTCTCCGAGCTGATAGTCCATGTTGCTGCAAACGTCGTCGAACTGTTTGTGCAGAAGGTTGTCGTCTTGAAAACGTCCCCATCTGTTGACTCAGGGATCGAGATGTGGCTGCACGATCCGTTACATCCATGCGGATAAGATGCCTGTCATCTCGACAGCTAGTGATACGAGGCCGTTGGGATCCAGCACGGAGTTCCGTATTACCCTCCTGAACCACCCGATTCCATATTCTGCTAACAGTCATTGGATTTCGACCAACGGGAGCAGCAATGTCGCGATAAGATAAACCGCAATCGCGATAGGCTTCAATCCGACCTTTATCAAAGTCGGCAATGTGATGGTACGCATTTCTCCTCCTTACACGAGGCATCACAACAACGTTTCACCAGGCAACGCCGGTCAGCTGCTGTTTGTATATGAGAAATCGGTTGGAAACTTTGCTCATGTCAGCACGTTGTAGGTGTCGCCACCGGCGCCAACCTTGTGTGAATGCTCTGAAAAGCTAATCATTTGCATATCACAGCATCTTCTTCATGTCGGTTAAATTTCGCGTCTGTAGCACGCCATCTTCGTGGTGTAGCAATTTTCATGGCCAGTAGTGTATAATCCCTCTTTCTCCTACGCACGGTTTGTGTGTGTGTGTGTGTGTGTGTGTGTGTGTGTGTGTGTGTGTGTGTGTGTGTGTGTTGCTCCTTATTTTACTATGCCATGTAATAAAAACTGCTCTTTCGTAAAATACAAAGTTTCGTTGCCGCAATTACCATAACAAGTCTATCGGATCCGATACGAAAAAAAAGAAAGAATCATAGCACCAAGAATGTGTTGTGCGACATAAAGGAAACTTGGAAGCCGTGTTTCTGCATCTGAAAGATAATGTCCATCAAATTTCGCCCCAGTCGCGTAGCAGTGGGGCTAATAGCGCCAGTAAGATGCAAATCGGGTATGCTTTGAATACACGCTATAGTCGTGAGCGTTAGTTACCTTTGACTATTTTCGTCATGGCGGCGACAACAGCAATCGTTGCGAAATTGTATCGAATGAAAAACAGCCCACAGTTGCACCAAATTACGATTATTTTAATCGTTGAACATGGTTTCAGCTATAACAATATAGCCTTTTTCAGACGTCATACACACTAATAAATGAAAAATGTCTTGACGCAGCCGCTGGGCTAAGACATTCTCATTTAGTAGTGTGTATGACGTCTGAAGAAGGCTATATTGTTAGAGCTGAAACCATGGTCAAGGTTTAAAATAAACATAATTTAGTGCAACTGTGTGCTGTTTTTCATTCGAGACACTTACCTTTGAGACTGGACGTGGCGACTTGATGTTAGTCAAGAGTCCTTTAAGGCGACAAAGACGCCATTATCAGCACCTCACTGAGTTTGAACAAGGTCGTGTAATAGGGTTACGAGAAGCTGGATGTTTGTTCTGCGATATCGCATAAAGACTTGGCAGGAAGGTAGTCACTGTCCATGATTGCTCGCACGGGTGGTCACGAGAATGTGGAGTCGCAAGAGGACCGGGCTCCGGACGAACACGCGGCACTACCGGGACGGAGGACCTTCGTGTTCGCCGTGTGGCTCTGGCATCGTACTGCATCTGCAGCAATTTGTACAGCACTAGGCATCACAGTCACACAACGAACTTTAATTTTAATAATTAACAGACTTAGTTGCACTGTTTTCCTAGAATTTACCTAGGTTTCAATCGGGATAACCCAACCTTCTTCAGAATAACAGTAACTACCGTCTTTCCATAGCGGGCATAGTCAACCTAAACTACAAATCCATAAATTATCGTCAGACTATAAAACTTATCTGGAGCTGCCTCGGCCCCACTTCGTGACCGCGAGTGGCAGCCACTGTTCCAGTACAGCACTCGTGGCTGCCGCATCGCGGTCACGAAGTGGGGCCGAGGCAGCTCCAGATAAGTTTTATAGTCTGACGATAATTTATGGATTTGTAGTTTTAGCTTGACGATGTCCACTATGGAAAGACGGTAGTTACTGTTATTTAGAAGAAGGTTGGGTTATCCCGATTGAAACCTAGGTAAATTCTAGGCAAACAGTGCAACTGAGGCTGTTAATTATTAAAATTAAAATTTCTATTTATACAGTTGCTGACAGCGCCGCGAAATATTGAAGATATTTATATACACAACGAACTATTATCCACTGGTTACTTCAAGGACAGCTGCAAGTCTGACGCCCTGTAGCTTACATCCCACTGACCCCGAACCACCGTCATTTGCGACTTCAATGGAGACAAGCGAGAGCTCATTCGAGGAAACGGTGGAGGTCTGTTTTGTTTTCTGATTGTACCTGGTTCTGTCTCGGTGCCAATGATGGCCGTACGTTGGTTATAAGTAGGCAAGTTGAGGGCCTGCAACCAACCTACCTGCGCGCTGGACACCCTGGACTTACACCTGGAGTTATGGCGTGGGGTGCAATTTCGTATGACAGCAGGAGCACTCCCGTGGTTTAACCAAGCACTCTAATTGCAAACTTGTACGTCAGTCTGGTGATTCGACCTGTTGTGTTGCCATTCATAGACAGCATTCCAAGGGGTGTTTTCCAACAGGATAACGCTCACCCACGTATCGCTATTGTAACATAAAACGCTCTACACAGTGTTGTTATGTTGCCTTGGCCTGCTCGATCACATCTGTCTGCAATCGAGCACATATCCGACATCATTGGACGACAACTCGAGCGTCATCCACAAACAGCATTAAATGTCCCTGCATTGTCCAACAGGCATGGAACTCTATCCCACAAAATGATCTTGCAATGTTAATCACTTAAATGTTGTACGTAGACGGAAATTTCATTCTCTACGTCAACTATTTTTGCGATTTTTTTCCGTTAGCGCATTTTGGCTGCGAAAGGTCCAGCCGTCATCTGAGCAACCGTTGGTACCGACGACAGAATCTTATGGAGAGACTCTCTCCTATTTTCTTCATACGACTTGAAGGCCAGTGTTCAGGCATCAGTTTGATAAAGCAGTTCGACGTAGCTCTCAAAAAAGTTGAAAAAGTCGCCTTTGGTGATTTTAAGACGCTGTTACGTACAAAACACTTTGATAATTGTAAAAGAGTCGCTGCTAGCTGATTCTGTGACAAATGTTGAAACATAATTTTTAATAAAAAATATATTTTTGAATTACTTAAATGAAATTACGATTCGATACAGGTATGTGATGTGTGTAATCATATATATCATTAATCCTGTCCAATCATTATAAATGGAAAAAATATATATTTTCTAAGACTTAGTATTTCTTATCAAATTTTAATTTTAAAATACTTGCGTTTTCATGAAATTAGTAAATGCCAAGCAGGATGTCGTTTTTAGGCGGTTTCACACATCATACCTACGTAAGTACCCGAGCTGGTGCCCACATCCCGCATAAGATACGCACCACGTAACCATTTAGGAAACGACGAATGGGAAATTGAGGCACTGCGGTGACTGCAGCTGCTGTGAAAGACATGAAATGTAACCGCCGTTGCGATTATGAACCACCTCCAGCTCTGTAATGGAATGATAACTATGAAAGCTTGTGCCGAACGGGACTCGAACCCGGGTTTCCCCCTTTACGTTAGCAACCCCCTTAAGTGCTTCGGCTATCGCAAAACTACACACGGCCACAATCACACTTCCATACGTCGTCGTCATCCATGTGTCACACCTGTACTCGTATATCCCGTTAATATAGTTTTCTTTATTGTCATTCCATTATACAACTGGAGGTGGTTCATATTATCAACCGCTGATACATTTCACGTCATTCAAAAAACTTTGTCACCCTTTGAAAGTAGTTTTATTGTGCACACAGGCAGACCGGGTCCACCGACCTTATTGTGCACACAGGCAGACCGGGTCCACCGACCCCGTGTTGGAGGAGCGGTGGCGACAGAGAGGATATCCGGCCACTAACATTACCCATATAAAAATGCAAATCCCGTTGATGAAATGAGGAAAGGCAAAGAAGAAGAAGAAGTAATAAAAATAAAAGCAAATATTCCTTATTAAAAATTATTATTCTGTATTTGTTAATTAACATTTCCATTTGATAATAAATCAAGAACTCAAAAAAAAAAAATGCTATTAGCCAGATTTGATACGAGTTACACGCTACATACTGGCGGCTCTGTTACACTCTTCGAAGTGTTTGTATGGAACAGCGGAACTCTGCAGATTTTCAGAGCCGATTTTTTGGAGATTTTTTTTGAGAAGTGCTTCGTTCTACTTTAGGAGATTGAAGCCCGGGCACTGGAAAAGAAGATGAAACAGTGCCAGTCTATGAGGTCGCCTTGTCAGATACGAGAGGTACTTACTCACTGTCCATGTAGTCCCCTTGTAGGTCAGTGCACGTTGTCAAATTATTTCCCAATAAGCAGTTTGTAAAATATCTCCAAAGTATTCATCTAAGACTATCACAACTACATTTCTGTAAGTATGGGAATAAGTGGAAATCTGAGGCAAGTAATAATTTTATATTTCTGTCCTCACACGAATACTGATACAAACAAATGTATCCATCCAGGAGACTGTGAACCAGTCGCCTCTTTAGATTTCTTCATTTTAGTTTCTGTAACACGGCAGGCTGTTAATGAATCTACCTAAATAAATGGCATTGTATGCATCAGAATCGATACTTTGCACTCACCATGCATATTAGACGTTCATGTTTTCACAATTCTTTGTGCCAACGATTCAACGAAGGTGGTGATCGTAATTTAATAACAGATTAAACATGAAGTGCATATGTTCTCAATCTCAATCGAAACTGAAATGCACGCTCATATGTTGCTGAGGTTGTTTCGACTGAGCTGCAGAAGTTTCGCTGGGCATCCCTTACACATCCTCCATACAGTCCCGATCTCACCGCTCGCGACTTCCATAGTTTTGGAGCGCTGAAGAAATTTCTTGTCGTCGAATTGCTGCGGACGTGGAGGTGCAACCGCAAAGAGTTTTGCATGAAGGTATTGACCGTCTTCTACGGAGTGGGATAAGTGTACTATCAGTTATGGCTATTGATATTGAAATAATAGTTTACTTACTTTTTTCCATTTGTCTCGTTTTTATCTGACTGCCCCTTAGAAATGGAGGCGCGGTTTTCACTGAGGTATAGCTCACAGTGCGCGCCGTGGCTACCTCCTGATCATATTCCTCAGTCGAATAGAATGTCCTTCGGTACCTGCCGACGTGAATCTGCTTGAGCACGGAGACAGGCACGGCTTAAGGTAAATGTCGTCGCTTGGCTGTAGGCGCGAACGTCCAGCTCGTGGCAGGCCTCGTGCTTCGCTTGTGTTTCAGAAGCGGCTGGCTCAGTCTTCAGCGAGGGCAAGGAAGTCCCACTTGCACATCACACTGAACGCCGTTGTGATCGTCAAGGGGTGTGTGGCACTATATACATACTACACTAAAGCTTTACGAACTATAACTGCACTAGCCCACTGGGTCTCCATACAGTAGGTCAAGAGAAAGCAGATCTGCTGTGTAAAATTGTCGTTGTTACGTAATACCGGTTCTCATTGATTTGTTTTCTTCTACTCGCCTTGATTTAATGTTGGACGTAGTAAAAGTGAAATTGCTTTGCATTGCCGTGATTACGTGGTGCGTTTTTTGTAGTCATCGTAAATGTTTGTGGCGAGGCATTAAATCTCAGTATTAGTTGTAAATTTCTTGTTCCTCTTTTTCCAAGTTGGCATTTACTAGCTTTCTAATAATGTTCTGGCAACTGCGACGTATACGTTATTGTAGTCCCTGTTTTGTTCAGAAGCACTATGCAAAGTTCCTTCGGAGATGCATCAGGCACTGCAGTATCGCATTTATCCGCCGAAACCTCGCATTTTTCAGTTAAAATGCCTCCATTGCACGGGAACATACAGAGTGGATGTACGAGTGCAGGTTGTAGACACTTGCTTGACGACATACGGAAGTTTGGATTTGGTCGTGAGTCGTGCTCGGATAGCCTAATGGTAAGGCCACTGCTCGCGATAAGCAGCAAATCTGGTTTCATGTCCCGGTCCGGCACAAATTTGCATTGTCTGGAACTGTCCATATTCGCCACTGCGAATACATTTCACGTATAATTGCAGCATATTGCTAGCAGATTTCGGAGCGTTTTGATACACCAACACACAATAAAAATCTTCATACGTAACAAAAAAAAAAATTCGACAGCGGTATGGTATGGCATCCAAATCTCTCGCCTGTGGCGAACTTTCCCCCTTTCATCGAAGGCCGGTGTGATTCACATCCCACATCGACAAAATTTTAAAGGCTGGCCAGGGATATTTACTGAGTAGTTTTGTATAAGGGATCCATGATCTCTCTTAGTTCGTTACATGGTTATTATGATTTGTTCTGTTTGTTACTCCAACTTCCTTTTTTCCTATGAAAATGTCATCTCAACAGCAAAAAATGGTTCAAATGGCTCTGAGCACTATGAGACTTTACATCTATGGTCATCAGTCCCCTAGAACTTAGAACTACTTAAACCTAACTAACCTAAGGACATCACACACACCCAAGCCCGAGGCAGGATTCGAACCTGCGACCGCAGCAGTCGCGCGGCTCCGGACTGAGTGCCTAGAACCGCTAGACCACCGCGGCCGGCACTCAACAGCAAAAAAACATGTCATATGCATATTGCAGAAGATGCTACAGCGCTGCGATGTGGTTGCCACCGCTGCGGGAACAGCTGACTTTGAGCATAGCAGCGTTGTGGCGCTGTTCCATTAAATTCAGCGAACCCGTACAGCTGGTAACCCTCTCTGTATCACTGTGAACGTGCAACTAGCAGTGTCAGAAAAACAAGTCCTTGACAGAACCGAATAGTGCTGAATGTAAGTTTGAGGGTCCAGATTTAACGTTGTCAAAAGAATGTATCGTGAGAGAACGGAAGTTTGTTTCCAAGTAAGACACATACCGCATACCGACGGGAAACAAGATACATAGCACATACCGACGAAATTTGCACTTTTGTGCAGATATATTTCAGTGCAATATACGTACAAAGATAAATGAGAGAAAGGAATCAAACAACTGCAGTTACTTTGCAACGGGTCACCAGCGACCACAGGTCCACTATAGCAGAACACGCAGAAAATATTCCTGAACAGCCTCCAAAATATTTACGTTACTGTAGTGTCTGTACGTGACAGTATCGGTAAAGTTTGATGCAATGTTCCTTCAGACATGCATGCGTGTTTGGGTGTGTCAGTGAACCATGCTCCGTAGCCGAAGAGCTTTAAGCGACCCCTAGTATAAAGTGGGAAATTCAGTTTCGAGTCCCGGTATAGCACAAATTTTCATTTGTCTCCAGTAAATTGTATAGCTTAGGTGGTACTGTATTTGCAATTTGACAATAAATTTCATGATTCCGAAATATTGTTAGTCGAATTCGGGTTCAACTTATACAAGATGGTCAACTGCCCCAATCGATCTGTTTTATGCAACCTGTGCTACGTTTGTTAACAGTAACGGTATCCAGACAAGCGAGAGCCACATAATCAATATAAGTTCCCTCTCGGAACATCGCGCGACTTAAGTTCGCAAGATTCGCAGAAGAGCTTCTGTGAAGTTTGGAAGGTAGGAGACAAGGTACTGACAGAACTGAAGCTGTGAGTACCGGGCGTGAGTCGTGCTTCGGTAGCTCAGATGGTAGAGCACTTGCCCGCGAAAGGCAAAGGTCCCGAGTTCTAGTCTCGGTCCGTCACACAGTTTTAATCTGCCAGGAAGTTTCATGCGACTTTTTTAGCCTCATCAGTCTTCTTACTGATTTTCTGCAGCGCACCACGAGCTCCTCTTCTATGCCAGCCTCTTCATCTCGTACTCTTCGTCCTCTGTTATTTGCTGGATGTATTCGACTCTCTGTTTTCCTCTACAGTTGTTATCCTCTACAAATGGTTCAAATGGGACTTAACTTCTGAGGTCATCAGTCCCCTAGAACTTAGAACTACGTAAACCTAACTCACACACATCCATGCCCGAGGCAGGATTCGAACCTGCGACCGTAGCGGTCGCGCGGTTCCAGGCTGTAGCGCCTAGAACCGCTCGGCCACACCGGCCGGCTATCCTCTACAACTGCCTGTAGTACCATGGAAGTTATCCCCTCATGTTTTAACATATGTCCTACCATCCTGTCACTTATTTTTGTCAGTGTTTTCCATATATTCCTTACCTCGCCGATTCTCCTAAGCACCTCCTCATTCCTTACCTAAGAACACTTAATTTTCAACATTCTTCTGTAGCACCACATCTCAGACGCTTCCATTCTCTTCTGTTCCAATTTGCCCACAGTCCATGTTTCACTACCATAAAATGCTGTGCCCAAACGTACATCCTCAGAAATTTTTTCCTCTAGTTTTATACTAGTAGACTTCTTTTGGCCAGGCATGCCCTTTATGCCTCTGCTATTGTGCTTTTTTATGTCTTCCTTGCTTCGTGCATCTTGGGTTATTTTGCTGCCTAGGTAGCACAATTTCTTAACTTCATCTGCTTCGTGATCATCGATCCTGATGATAAACGTCTCGCAGTTCTCATTTCTGCTACTTCTCATTTCTTTCTTCTTTCCTCCATTTACTCTTAGGCCGTATTCTGTACTCATCTGACCGTTTTTTCCATTCAGCAGAGCCTGTAATTATTCTTTACTTTCACTGATCATACCAAAGTCATCAGTGGATCTTATCATTGATATCCTTTCCCCCTCAATTTTAATTCCACTCTCGATCATTTCGTTTATGTCCGTCATTGCTATTCGATGTATAGATTGAACAGTAGAGGCGAAAGACTACCTCCCCGTCTTGCACCTTTTTAATCTGAGCACTTCGTTCTTGGTCATCCACTCTTATTGTCCCCTCTTGGAAATTGGAAATGTGTGGTAAGTTCCTGTGGGACCAAATTCCTGAGGTCATCGGTCCCTAGGCTTACACACTACTTAATCCAAATAACGTACGCTAACGACAACACACGCACCCTTGCGCGAGGGAGGACTCGAAACTCCGACGGGGGGAGCCGCACGAATCGTGGCAAGGCGCCTCAGACCGCGCAGCTACCCCGTGCGGCTGTTCCCTCCTGGCTCTTGTACATATTGTATCACCTGTCTTCCCCTATAGCTGACTCCTATTTTTCTCGCATTTGTAACATCTTGCGCCGTTTTACAATGTCGAAGGTTTTTTTCCAGGTTGACAAATCGTATGAACAAATCTTGATTTTTCTTTAGTCTTGCTTCCATTATCAACCGCAACGTCCGAATTGCCTCTCTGGTGCCTTTACCATTCCTAAAGCCAAACTGATTCACACCTTACACATCCTCAGTTTTCGTTTCCACTCTTGTATATATTATTCTTGTGAGCGCTTGGCTGCATGCACTGTTTCACTGATTGTGCGATAGTTCTCACATTTGTCGGTTCTCGCCATCTTCGGAATTATGTGCATGATGTTTTTCTGAAAGTCTGATGGTATATTGTCAGAACGTGAACAGTCGATTTGTTGCCACTTGCCCCAATTACTTTAGAAATCGATGGAACGTTATCTATTACTTCTGACTTATTTGATCTCAAGTCTTCCAAAGCTCTTTTAAATTCTGATTCTAATATTGGACCCCTATCTCTTCCCTACCAATTCCTGTTTCTTCTATCACGTCGTCAGACGATTCTTCCCCTTCATAGAGGCCTTCAGTTTACATTTCAACACATCGGCCCTCGCCTGTGCATGTAACATTACGCTCTTCTTATTACCGCCTTTGCTTTTAATTTTATTGAAGGTTGTTTTGACTTTTCTATGTGCTGAGTCAGTCCTTGCGACAATACTTTCTCTTTCGATTTCTTCACATTTTTCACGCAGCTATTTCGCCATAGCTTCCCTGTACTTCCTATTTATTTCATTCCTAAGTGACTTGTATTTATGTATTCCTGAATTTTCTTGAACGTTTTTGTACGAGTACTTCCTTCTTTCATCGATCAATTGAAGTGTTTCTTTTGTTAGCCATGGTTTCTTCGCAGTTACGTTCCTTGCACCGGAGTTTTCCTTTCCAACTTCTCTGATTGCCCTTTGTAGATATGTCGATTCCTCTTCGACTGAGCTGCGTAATGAACTATCCCTTTTCACAGTATCTGTTGCCTCAGAGAACTTCAAGCGTATCTCTTTTCCTTAATGTCGTAGTAATCCACCTTTGCGCACTGATTCTTCCTGACTAGTCCCTTAAACGTAGTCTACTCTTCATCAGTATTAACTGTAATAGAAGTCTATATCTTTCCTTGGGCACGCCTTACAACCCAGTATGAGTTTTCTGTCTGACCATGATGTAATCTTCCTGTGTCTCCCGGCATTTTCCAAGTATACCTCCACCTCATATGATTCTGGAACAGAGTATTCGCTGTTACTAACTAAAATTTATCGCGAAACTCAATTAGTCTTGCTTCTCTCTCACTCCTAGTACCAAGCCCGTATTCTCCCTTAATTCTCGCCGCGCGGGTTTAGCTGAGCGGTCTAGGGTGCTGCAGTCATGGACTGTGCGGCTGGTACCGGCGGAGGTTCGAGTCCTCCCTCGGGCATGGGTGTGTGCGTTTGTACTGAGGATAATTTAGGTTAAGTAGTGTGTAAGCTTAGGGACTGATGACCTTAGCAGTTAAGTCCCATAAGATTTCACACACATCTGAACATCCTTAATTCTCTCTTCTACTCCTTCCCCTACAACGACATTCTAGTTCCCCATGAATATTAGTTTTTCATCTTCCTTTACGTACTGAATTATCCGTTCAGAATCCTCAATACTTTGTGTCTTGCGGCTTCGTTATGTACACCTGAATTGTCGCCAGTTTGCTGTCGATTCTGAAAAAATCAACCCTATCGCTGAACTGTTCACATAACTCACTCTCTGCTCTATACATAATGCATCCTGCTCCTGTTATACCATTTTCTGCTGCTGTTGATATTACCCTATCTCGCTTCACCAGAACCCTTGTCTTCTTTTAATTTCACTTCGCTGACACCCACCACATCTAGACTGAGCCTTAGCATTTCCTTTTTCAGGTTTTGTAGCTTCCCTACAATGTTAAAACTTCTGACATTCGATCTTTTTCTCATGGTCACCTCCCCCTTGGCAGTCCCCATACCGGAGATCCGAATGGGGGACTTGTCTGGAATCTTTTGGCAATGAAGTAATTGTTATGACACTTTTTCAATTTCAGGCCACATATCCTGTCGATACACACTATGTGTCTTTAATGGAGTGGTTTTCATTGCCTCTTGCATCCTCACGCCGTTGACCGTTGGTGGTTCTTCCGCCTTTAGGGGCAGTTACCCAACCCAAGGACAAGAGAGTGCCGTGAATCTCTGCCCGCTCCACAAGGCCTTTGGCGGAATAAGGGTGACGTCTTATGCCGGGAGTTTATTCAAAATTTATGCAGTTTCGGGAACGAGTTTTGATTAGTAGAGCTACACCTAGACAGCGGGTGCAGTTCTGTGTAGCTGTTAGCAAGCTTTATCATACAGTAAAAAATACTAGTGAGGATTTGTCGTTGGTTATACGGTGTTTCTGGACCGGGACACACCTTAATTTTGCCACACTCATCCTAGTGTCTCGAATCTTTCTTTGTGTAATTAGCGATCTTGTCATACAGGCTTTGGGAGTGTCTGTTGGTTTATTTCGTGTGTAGTAATGTTTCACTATCGGAAACAATGAAATTGATCGGAATACGTAATGGGAAGTGTGTAAGTAACGACTTTTCGGCATACAAGAACCAAATGAAAAGACTAATGTACAGGGTGAGTCAGCGGACCCTACCCATGTCGTTTTATGCAACCCCACATGACAGAATAATGTCATCGGCCAATTCGCTCTGGCGATGTGAAACACATTGTCAGAACGTTAAATGATAACTGGTAATGTGTACAAAGACATAGTAGACGTATTGTACATATTTTGGTTATAAAACTACTTTAGCACAGCGTGGGGAGTCATATATTAATCTCTTCATTGGGTTGTGCACTGTAAAGTTGCAACTTCCACACTTCTCTCTTTGATATCACCCGTTAATGTCGTCGTTTCCGATGATGAATCATTTTATAAGGCAACTTTTCTAAATCATTGACGAAAGATTAAGTACTATAAAACGAAATGAACTTGCAGAGCCATCCAAAACCTGTATGAATACACCGCTCATTACACAAGGAAAGGCTGGAGACCCTAGGAGAGGTATGTTTCTGTGTAACTAACAGCTAGTCTTCGCTTGTATCTTTTACGCAATTATTCCGATTGCGAACACCTGCCCAAAGGTCTGAGAAGGAACTTACATCGATTACGTGACTGTCACCTGTCCGGATACTGTTCCTAATACGGACGTCGTGCAGGTTGCATGAAACGGCATCGTTAAGGGCAGCTGAATCACTCTCCATATCTCAGTTTTTCTACACTACCTCTGGTTCTTTATAAAATTGCAGTAAATGAAGCAGGCAAAAAGGAATACAGACGTCTCAAAAATGAGATCGACAGGAAGTGCAAAATTGCTAAGCAGGCATGGCTAGAGGACAAATGTAAGGATGTAGAGGCTTATCTCACTAGGGGTAAGATAGACACTGCCTACAGGAAAATTAAAGAGACCTTTGGAGATAAGAGAACCAATTGTATGAACATCAAGAGCTCAGATGGAAACCCAGTTCTAAGCAAAGAAGGGAAAGCAGAAAGGTGGAAGGAGTATATAGAGTGTCTATACAAGGGCGATGTACTTGAGGACAATATTATGGAAATGGAAGAGGATGTAGATGAAGACGAAATGGGAGGTAAGATACTGCGTGAAGTGTTTGACAGAGCACTGAAAGACCTGAGTCGAAACAAGGCCCCCGGAGTAGACAACATTCCATTAGAACTACTGACGGCCTTGGGAGAGCCAGTCCAGACAGAACTCTACCATCTGGTGAGGAAGATGCATGAGACAGGCGAAATACCCTCAGACTTCAAGAAGAATATAATAATTCCTATCCCAAAGAAAGCAGGTGTTGACAGATGTGAAAATTACCGAACTATCAGTTTAATAAGTCACAGCTGCAAAATACTAACGAATACAGACGAATGGAAAAACTAATAGAAGCCGACCTCGGGGATGATCAGTTTGGATTCCGTAGAAATATTGGAACACGTGAGGCAATACTGACCTTACGACTTATTTTAGAAGCTAGATTAAGGAAGGGCAAATCTACGTTTCTAGCATTTGTAGACTTAGAGAAGGCTTTCGACAACGTTGACTGGAATACTCTCTTTCAAATTCTAAAGGTGGCAGGGGTAAAATACAGGGAGCGAAAGGCTATTTACAATTTGTACAGAAACCAGATGGCAGTTATAAGAGTCGAGGGACATGAAAGGGAAGCAGTGGTTGGGAAGGGAGTGAGACAGGGTTGTAGTCTCTCCCCGATGTTATTCAATCTGTGTATTGAGCAAGCAGTGAAGGAAACAAAAGAATAATTCGGAGTAGGTATTAAAATCCATGGAGAAATAAAAACTTTGAGGTTCGCCGATGACATTGTAATTCTGTCAGAGACAGCAAAGGACTGGGAAGAGCAGTTAAACGGAATGGATAGTGTCTTGAAAGGAGGATATAAGATGAACATCAACAAAAGCAAAACGAGGATAATGGAATGTAGTCAAATTAAATCGGGTGATGCTGAGGGAATTAGATTAGGAAATGAGACAATTAAAGTAGTAAAGAAGTTTTGCTATTTGGGGAGCAAAATAACTGATGATGGTCGAAGTAGAGAGGATATAAAATGTAGACTGGCAATGGCAAGGAAAGCGTTTCTGAATAAGAGAAATTTGTTAACATCGAGTATAGATTTAAGTGTCAGGAAGTCGTTTCTGAAAGTATTTGTATGGAGTGTAGCCATGTATGGAAGTGAAACATGAACAATAACTAGTTTGGACAAGAAGAGAATAGAAGCTTTTGAAATGTGGTGCTACTGAAGAATGCTGAAGATTAGATGGGTAGATCACATAACTAATGAGGAAGTATTGAATAGGATTGGAGAGAAGAGAAGTTTGTAGCACAACTTGACCAGAAGAAGGGATCGGTTGGTACTACATGTTCTGAGGCATCAAGGGATCACAAATTTAGTATTAGAGGGCAGCGTGGTGGGTAAAAATCGTATAGGGAGACCAAGAGATGAATACGCTAAGCAGTTTCAGAAGGATGTAGGTTTCAGTAGGTACTGGGAGATGAAGAAGCTTGTACAAGATAGAGTAGCATGGAGAGCTGCATCAAACCAGTCTCAGAACTGAAGACCACAACAACAACATCTTAGTTTTATAGAATTTCGCTTCAAGTGATACAAGTATCGTAGGTTCTCACACTTAAAAAACGCCTGTATTTGCCAAGGCGAAATTTCATCTCTGAATCTTCTTTCGGTCATCTATGGACCACGTGAAGTAACTTCCTCATGATCTTGTCTCCTTTCCCGTTTTTCGATCTATCTAGTGTTTCTTCATTCTTTTACTGTGTTTGTTTCGTCTTCCATATGTCCACATAGTGATGTTCGAACTTTTTCTGAGAACCTCAATATCTTAATCTTGTTTGGAAAAGTTTACCTACCTAGAACTTCTGCTTTCGTAACATAAATTCCTCTTAAGTTACTTTTCACTTCCCTGAACCAAAACGGAACTATATCGTCAAATGTAAAGGTAATTTCAGGAGTACACCAAGGAAAAGTGATAGGACCATTACCGTTTACATTTATATAAAAGAATCTAATACATAACTTCTGAAGCTCCACGAGACCGTTAGCAGATGATACAGTTTTCTATACGGAGGTAACAATGACGGAATACTATAGAAAGCTGCAGGAAGACTTGCTGAGGATTGATTCGTGCAGGGACTGATACGTAATGTTGAACCTATAGAAATGTAAAGTATTGCGCATAAATAAATAATACTGTACGATTATGCTATTGATAACTGATCACTAGAAACATTGATTACCCTAAAATACCTGTGAGTAACCATCCGGAGCGACGTAAATGAAAAAAGAAAAAAAAATGTAGTTCAGGTAGGTACCAGGCAGAGGTTTTTAGGGAGAATCGTAAGGAAACGTAATTCATCCACGAAAGAAATGGCTTACAAATCAAGTTTCGAGTATTGCTCACGAGATTGGGACCTTTACAAAGTTGGGCTAATAGAAGGGATAGAAAACATCCAATGAACAGAGGCGCGTGTGGTCACTGGATGGTTTAGTCGGCGCGAGAGCATTACTGCTGTGAGAATTGCTGTAGTCGTAGGAAACTAAGAAGGAAGGTTAGCGTTTTGCCACTATTTTACGACAAATATTTAGACACAGAACACGAACTCGGAATGAGGAGGATGGGGAAGATTATGGACTGTTCATTGATCAATCGAATGACGCTGGAGTGCGTCTTACGAAAGTCATAGGAAACGTATTGGCGACGGGGTTCGAACCCCGGTCCTCCAGAATGCGTATAGTTACAGAATCCCAGCTGTCTGATAGTAACGGCTGAAACGTAAATTTGCATTATCCAGTTAACAGTGAGTTGTTACTCGTCGATGGTGACGCTTTCACTCTAGCAGTCTCCCTCATTTATCAGTCACACCGTGTACAACAGTTAACGATCCGCTCGAGGGCAACCGCACCCACGTCACTTTTACTGCCGCAAAATAAAGTTACCAGCTCACGCCCGCCGCCGCAGCGTCCCCGCAGCTGAATGGCCTGACGCAATGTAGGGGCACAGGGCCAGGGGGAAAGTCCTGTCGGCAGGTCCGTTGTGAATAGGGCTGCCACATATCAGGTGTAGAGTGCTGAGAGTCAACCTGGACCGAGAGGCATTCGCAGCCACGCAAGACATTTCAAGCCCGGATTTGGCAGTGGCAGTGGCTTAACTAGGGTATGGCTAGGAACACGGTTTCGAACGAAATGCGTTGATACTTGATTCTCGAGTAGTGTCGTATTCATGAAAGTATCAGTAGCTTTATGTATCGATACTTACCTTTGAGGCGCTTCAGTCTGGAACCGCGCCATCGCTACGGTCGCAGGTTCGAATCCAGCCTCGGGCATGGATGTGTGTGTTGTCCTTAGGTTAGTTAGGTTTAAGTAGTTCTAAGTTCTAGCGGACTGATGACCTCAGATGTTAAGTCCCATAGTGCACAGAGCCATTAAACCATTTGAACTTACCTTTGATAAAAGATTAGAGTAAGTATTCTGCCTCTACTCCATTGTCTGCATCTCTGTTTTTAAAATCTTTCTATAATATAATAATAATCGATTTTCACGAGTTTTTAGTACAATATTACAAGCATTAACTAAAACGACTTTTTAAAATATAGATCACAATTTTTTTGAAATTTGAAGTTGGAGAGCAAATTATCCGAAAAACTGCTGAATATTGCTAAAAAAAACTACATTGTTTTCATCACCCTATGACTAACTTGTCTGCCCCCATAGCTGAATGGTCAGCGTAGATGTCTGCCTTGCAAATGACCCGGGTTCGATGCCCGGTGCTGGCAGCGATTTTCCCTTGGTGCGAAGAGTGCTAGGGGGGCGTACTCAGCCTATTAATGGCAACTGAAAAACTAATTTATTGAGAAGTAGAGGCACCACGGTGTGGAAAAAAACAGCCGGCAGAGCGGTGCGGTGGCCACATGCCTCTCCATACCGCATGACGTCATAAGCCCGAAGGCGACACGTGGTTCGGTCGACGTTCCTTGGGCCTTTAAGGTCTGCACGAAGAGCTCGTAATCATCTTCTTAAGCAAATAGTTTTTCCTTGCTGTTGAGATGGAGTGTTTTCGTGAGTGTTTTTCTATGTTTGAAGTGTTTCCGGAAGGCTTCAAATTTTTGAAACAGAGTTTGCACATCACTTCGTTATTATCCATTATTCTCTCAGCTGATTCAGTAATTCTTGGACTTAAACTGTTTTAAACAACAACAAAAGACAAACAAGAAAGCGAATCGTGAAAACAGGGGGCCTCCAAGTGAACGAATTGAGGACGAATCATTGCGGAGGATGACACAGTGACGCAAATGTTTTCGTACTCTTTAACTGTATTGATCGCCTTCACACCGCTCCCTCATTAGATCGCCTGTCGGTACTCGCGCATTGTTGGAACTGAGTCATGGGGGCAAAATTGTGAGTAAATAGGAAAAATGTAATAAGCTACTATTAAGATAATTCCATGCGCTACCTGCTGTAAAGCACTGCTACGAGTAAAAGTATTTAGTAAGGGTAAAGGAAAAGGGAGAGAGGGAGGGTGAAAAAATAATGCAAAGGAGACGGAGAATAAAAAGTAGGAGGAGAAGAAGAGAGAGGATTGAAGGCCAGTATAGCGGAAACGAGGTGAAAATCTATCAAAGGAAATTATGAGAAAATTCGGATTGGACTGTTGAGCAACAGTTCTCTAAGACCCATTTCTCCTGGGTATGGAGATACCTGTTTCCAAGTGCCGGCCGCTGGTGGCCGAGCGGTTCTGGCGCTACAGTCTGGAACCGCGCGACCGCTAGGGTCGCAGGTTCGAATCCTGCCTCGGACATGGATGTGTGTGTTGTTCTTAGGTTAGTTAGGTTTAAGTAGTTCTAAGTTCTAGGGGACTTATGACCTCAGCAGTTGAGTCCCATAGTGCTCTGAGCCTTATGTTTTTGTTAAACAGTAGTATGAAAATATTTTTTAAGAAAACGAAATATCTTATCAATCTATCAGAAAAACACTAAGCGTTCCCTTTTAGTTAAAATTTTAATTTTAGTTCTGTATAGTGTAGGAACTAAATTGAGAGGTGACTCTCATTAAAATGCCACAAAAGACAATCAAAATGCATTTATGTAAAGTTGGGATTTTCTCTGTATGTTCTTTGTTTTAAAAATTTATCTGGATTGGTTTTACCGTGTTACCTTCTGTTCCACATCCATCTCTACATAACTACCCTGCAACTTACACTGAAGTGCCTGACAGGAGAAGACTGAAACTGCGTGAAAAGCTCGTATTTTAATGAAAAGTCGTATTTTTATGAAAAGCCGTTGTTTTAATGATTACCACGCCAACTCATGTATTTGATCCGAGACACACTCTCTCCCCTATTTCGCGATAGTACAATCCAACTTCTCTTCGTTGAACTTTTTCGATATCCTCCCTCAGTCCTACCTGGCAAGAATCCCATACCGCACACCGCATTCTAGCAGAGGAAGCACAAGCGTAGCGTAGGCAGTCTCTTTAGTGCATTTGTTGCCTCTTTTAAGCGTTCTGCCAATAAAACGCAGGTTTTCGTAATTGTAATCCCCGGGTATTTAGTTCAATTGACAGTCTACGTATGTGCGATTTATCGTGGGCTGTAGGTTATATGTATGATAGCTCGCTCAAAGACATATGAACGGTACTGCTTCTCGGTCTCTGTTACCGAAAGAACTG
Organism: Schistocerca gregaria; assembly: GCF_023897955.1. Taxonomy (NCBI): domain Eukaryota; kingdom Metazoa; phylum Arthropoda; class Insecta; order Orthoptera; family Acrididae; genus Schistocerca; species Schistocerca gregaria. The sequence goes on from NC_064925.1 coordinate 260,431,614, forward strand.
GTAATAAATATTAATTTATAGGGCCACGGAAATCGCCATCTTCCTCATGAGAATGCCTACGGTTAAACTCGTGCGAAGTCGGAAATATCACTTCGTACATATAACGGAAATAGTTGTGGAACTGCCACACCAGCCTCAGACATGGGAAACACAATTTCTCGTTATTGTCCCAGCTTGTATGTGAGAAAAAAGCATTTCAGAGAAAAAAGTTTGCGGGATTTCCTTTATCACTGATTGAACTGTTCATCATATTTACGAGTGTCGCATCCACAATCCGGGAAGGCACTTTTTTTTTTTTTTTTTTTGACGATCTGTAAGAGTACGAGGAGCTACTAAAATAAAGTCTTTTTGTGAATAGCCACTGCAGCAAAAATTAAAAGTTGTGGACAGAACCAGTAATGTGCAATTACTATCTTGTGTAGAAGGTATACATAGAGCGTTCTCCTATGATGACTATTCCTTTTATATGATTAATATTATCAGTGCTAACTATTGTCTGAAATGTGTTCACTGCCTGGACTCCATCCAAAGTATCCAATCCCTTAAGAAAAATGCAAAATCTCTACATGTTTTTCAGTTCTAAGAGTTGCATCCGTTCAAACTATAAACACTGTATTTTATGGTGTGCACAATGCTTACATCACGCATTTCTAAGCAAATAGTCATGACATCTTGTTGGAAAAATGGACAAAGCCTTGTATGGGACATAGCTTTCTTTCTCTCGGGAATGTATTTGCGTTTCCTCGTCGCTTCTCGACGCCCGACTTCCTGCGAATGTTATCTGTGTTCAAACAGAAATTTCTGTCCTTGCGTCATACGGAATAAGTGGGTTATTGTGAGAGCACAACTGTGTGTAAAATTTTCACGTGAAAGGCTCTCTTCTAAAGCGTTGGGAGAGTCACAGTTTTATTCTGTTAAGTTTTACGTTTGATAAGGAATATTATTTTTAATTTTAAAATTGCTCATATTTGTCCTGTTCATATACTCATGTCGTAAGGTCAGATAGCTGTTCAGACCTGTTTCTGTTACCGACTGTTTCATTAAATATTTAGAAGTGAACATTATTTTCAGCAGAACAGTGCTCGCCATCATTTGTATTAATAATATTCTTGTGGTTAAGTACTGAGGTTGCACATGCCCATCTTTCCGCAGAATAATGATTGCTTAAACGCCTCTCCGAGCGATGTAATTAGCCCAATCTTGTCTTATTAGTGCTGGCCGGGGTGGCCGAACGGTTCTAGGCGCTACAGTCTGGAACCGCGTGACCGCTACGGTCGCAGGTTAGAATCCTGCCTCGGGCATGCGTGTGTGTGATGTCCTTAGGTTAGTTAGGTTTAAGTAGTTCTAAGTTCGAGGGGACTGATGACCTCAGAAGTTAAGTCCCGTAGTGCTCAGAGACATTTGAACCATTTTTTGTCTTATTAGTCTAATTTTGTCTTCGCGGCCCTTACGGTAGTCCTATGTAGGGGGTTGTATGTTTCTAGATTCTTTACCGAATAATATTTGTTAAAACTTTGTACACAGGCTTTCGGAGGATAAATGTGTTGTCCAACACATGGAACATGCTGATGCAAGTTCCGCAAACTGTATTATGGGCTTTTGATAAAATGCCAGCACAAGTTGCACTTTTCTTTTTATGTAAAAAACTACAATCTGTTTTCGCCCTCAAAGCCAGCATCGAATCCCTGCAGGACAACGGAAATTTTCAGTCTGCCTTTAGTCCTACCTACTCCTTTTGAGATGTGGGGAATCGCCAGGAACGAGATGGTCAACTGTAAGTCCTCTTTGCCCGGCTGGATTACTGGAATAGGCTAGAATCAACGCTGTCGTCGGAGTGGCGTCCAGTTGAAACAATTGCACTCTGCTATTGAGCAACACCTTACAACTCCAGAGTTATCTCAGCCTTGTGTCTAATAGAAATTGGAAATTTGTGGTTCTATGGGACCAAACTGCTGAGGTCATCGGTCCCTAGGCTTACACACTACTTAATCTAACTTACGCTAAGGACAACACACACCACACACTCATACCCAAGGGAGGACTCGAACCTCAGACGGGGGGGGGGGGGGGGGGGGGGGGGCGCAATAATTCAAGCTGAATGGATCAAATGGCTCTGAGCACTATGGGACTTAACATCTGAGGTCATCAGTCCCCTAGAACTTAGAACTATTTAAACCTAACTAACCTAATGACATCACACACACAATGCCCGAGGTAGGATTCAAACCTGCGACCATAGCAGTCGCGCGGTTCCGGGTTGGAGCGCCTAGAATCGCTCGGCCACCGCGGCCGGCTCATGCTGAATGTAAGAAACAAAATGAACGTTCTTCAACAAAAGGCAAAAACCGGTTCATAAGCTGTGGAAGGAAGAAATGAAGTTTGGAGCTGAACCATAAAAATGATGCAGTTACCAGTAAAGAAGTACTGTCAGCAAAAGATCTGCGCAAACATTCAATCAGATTTCAGCTTGTTTTAAATGTATGAAAGCATAACATTTTGTACTTCACAAAATTCAGTACCGTAGTATTCTGTGGCTATATTATGAGTCGCAACTGGATCATACACTGAAGCACCAAAGATAGGCATGCGTATTCAAATTCGGAGATACGTAAACAAGCAGAATTATTCGCTGCCGTCGGCAACGCCTATATAAGACACTTAAAGTGTCTGGCGCAGTTGTTAGATCGGTTACTGCTGCTACAATGGCAGGTCATCAAGATTTAAGTGAGTTTGAACGTGGTGTTATAGTCGGCGCACGAGCGATGGGGCACAGCATCTCCGAGGTAGCGATGAGGTGAGGATTTTCCCGTACGATCATTTCACGAGTGTACCGTGAATATCAGCATCTCCGACATCGCTGCTGCCGGCAAAAGATCCTGCCAGAACGGGACCAACGATGACTGAAGAGAATTGTTAAACGTGACAGAAGTGCAACCCTTCCGCAAATTGCTGGGCCGTCAGCAAGTCTCAGCGTGCGAACCATTCAACGAAACATCATCGATATGGGCTTTCGTAGCTGACGGCCCACTCGTATACCCTTGATGACTGCACCACACAAAGCTTTACGCCTCACCTGGGCCCAACAACACTGACGTAGTTCTGTTGGTGACTGGAAACACTGGAAACATGTTGCCTGGTCGGACGAGTCTAGTTTCAAATTGTATCGAGCGCATGGGCGTGTGCGGGTATGGAGAAAACCTCATGAATCGATGGACCCTGCATGACAGCAGGGGACTGCTCAAGCTGGTGGAGGCTCCGTAATGGTGTGTGGCGTGTGCAGTCGGAATGCTACGGGACCCCTGTTACGTGTAGATACGATTGTGACAAGTGAGACGTACAGTACGTAAGCATCCTGTCTGATCACCTGCATCCATTCATGTCCATTGTGCATTCCGACGGACTAGGGCAGTTCCAGCTGGATAATTCGACACCTCCCACGTCAAGAATTGCTGCAGAATGGCTCCAGGAATAACACAGATGGCTCGGCATTGTACAGTCACGCTGTTGTCATAGTACGTTACTACTGCTGTGATTTTTTTTTTTTTTTTTTTTTAAAGCCTCTACTGACATGGACAATGATGGCGCAAATGCTCGTTATCGAAGAGTACGCTCAGATGGAAAAGTCCAGCTGAATAACGTAGTTCAATTCTGTCTAGGAGAAAAACGGAAAGGTTTGCTAATAGCGTTAGAGAGAGCTCCGGAGAGAGTAGCAGCCGCATTAGGAAAGAGTATTAGGACAGCGCGTAATGTTGTGAACGATGTTAAAAATGTCGGGATGACTTTGATAAGTGTTTACTAAAAAGAAAGTTCGTGGAATATTAAGACTTAAAGAGTTATACCCACTTTTCGAAAGCTTTACAATTGGGTGAAGGAGAATACAGACACTTACGTCTGACTAAACATAAATTTCCGTACGAGCTCTTGGAAGTCGTGAAACGTTAGCAGCCCGAGCCAGAATATACAGTAGATAAGAGTGCTAAAAGAATCCGGTGAAGGACTTAATGTAATGTTACGCCGGCCACCCTACAACTGTGATCTGAACCCCATCGAATTTACCTGGAATTTTTTGAAACAAAGTTTCATGGAAGAACGTCAGCAGCTTTACCATTTCCGAACTGAAACAAGTGGCTACGGCTGCAGTACAGAGCATTACATTACGAAAGACGACCGGAAGAAGGCGTGTGGTAAAGTGAAATCTATTAGAGACGAATACTGGCACAGATACGCATTGATGGACGAAGCTGTTGAGAGCGTAATTCTCAACTTCAGCAAGACAGTGAAAGTGAGGGAATATCGAACGAGGCAGCTTCAGAATCGACAGAGACTGTTGCTTCGGACTTCAGCAACAGCTCTACCGAGTCAGCAGATAAGGCAGGATTGTGTGCTAGAAGAGCATATGGATTAAAGGTTCTTGAAAACATTGTATTAACTGTTTTTCACTAGATCATATTTTTTTGCTCCTGTCTTTCTTTTTAATTTGGAATCTTTGCGTATGTGATTTTAATTATTTTTATTTATTCATCATAATATTTAAACGTTCGAAAATGCTGATGTATTGATTAAAAAACAAAAGCAGAATAATCTGCTTCTATTAGTCGTGCAATGCTGTCAAAAATGTATTTTTCGGTTCAAGATTTGATAATATAGTGACCAAAGTTATTTTGATAAAGATTTGCAAATATAAAAAAAAATCTTACAGCACCTGACAAGATTTGAATCAACAACCTCTTGCTCAGTAAGCAGACGTGTTGTCTACAGCACTATTTCAGCTGACTGTGCTATTTTAATGGTATATATTCTCGCGCGAAATTCTCAAACTTCTTTTTTCGTCCATTACTTGCAAAAGGGGCCCCACAAGCGTGAATCACTCCAGAATGTGATACCTGGAACACTAACAGCAATCGAGACCTCTCTTTGTTAGTTATTAGACCGTACACCAAAATTTCTATTTCGTCTTCATTAACTTGTATAGTAACAGCGAATGTATTTTTATCTTTTGCACGCTCAACTTGAGTTAGATCCAAAAACCACAGTCTTATTTTAATTTCTCACGGTTATCTGCAGAAGAATGTGTTAGTAGCAAATGCATTAAGCGTTCCCCTTAGGTATTAGATCGTAACACAACAGGTTTTGTTTTTCATTTCCTGCGTTTTCCTGTAGAACAACATGTTAAAAATGTACCGTGTCTCGTAAACGCACGCACAGCGGCCTTGTTCGACCGTAAAACAACGGTTTGATATTACTTTTGTTCATTTCGATTGTTTTTCTGTACAAGAATGTGTTGGTTCAAATGGCTCTGAGCACTATGGGACTTAACTTATTTGGTCATCAGTCCCCTACAACTTAGAACTGCCTAAACCTAACTAACCTAAGGGACATCACACACATCCATGGCGGAGGCAGGATTCGAACCTGCGACGGTACCGGTTGCGCGGTTCCAAACTGTAGCGCCTACAACCGCTCAGCCACTCCGGCCGGCTAAGAATGTGTTAACAGAACGTATATTTGTTTTATCTTCTGCACGTATACCAAGTAAATTTTCTGTGAGACAGTGTACCGATCTTGCGTCATCCGAAACAACCAAACGTCAACAGTTCGCAGCGCCCAGCTAAAACGGCAATTGTAAACTGAACGTGTAATAACTTCTTTGGCGACAAGTCAGTTAAAGGCTGCTGATGAGCTTGTAAGCCAAAAATCGGTTAACGCGATAAATTAATGCTGTAGAATGTAATCAATACAGTGCTTTTCATTTTTTAAAAGTAAATTATCTTAAATGTTTAAAACACTGTGTCCATGTTAGTTCACACGAGCGGCAAATGCAGATGTACATAACGTTTTTAATCTAATTTACCGTTATGTTCACGGTACCTTACGTTTTCCGACTATCCTTAAAACTGCTATTTGACTACGAGTTGCCGTTCTGTGATTTGATTTGACCCCCGTTTGAGTGCGGATCGGTGTTACGCCCCCCTGTTGGCCGGCGGCCCAGCCAGCAACTGCGAAGTTCGCGACCGTTGCGGCGGCCCACTGCAATTGTCTGTCATTGTGGTGCTGGGCGTCAACCCGCAATCGGGCGCAATTGTGTGGGGCGCGGGAAGCTGCTGGCTGTGCGTCTGCTTCCTTTCTGCGCCGCTGGCGAGCTGTGGGCGGTACCGTTAGGCCGGACAAAGACGGCCAGGCGAGAGGCAACTTCCGGCCAGCGCTCCGGAGTCCGGCGCCTGCTGCACCTGCCTGCATACTGCGGCACGCCACACTACCACTAAACTCTGTTCCAGTCATCCAGTAACATCCTACACTGACGTGACAAAAGACGCGCGTTACCTCTTGATGTCGTGTCGGACCCCCTTTTGCCCGGCGCAACTCGAGGTGGCACGGAGTCAAGAAGTCGTCGGAAGTCCGCTGCAGGAATATTGAGCCATACTGCCTTTATAGCAGTCCGTAACTGCGAAAGTATTGCAGGTGCAGGATTTTGTCCACGAACAGACGTCTTGATTGTGTCCTGTAAATGCTCGATGCGAATCATGTCGGGCGGTGTGTTCTTCAAATCAATCGAGAACAATTGTGGCCCGGTGCCATGGCGCATTGTCATCCATAAAAATTCCCTCATTGTTTCGGAACATGAAGTCGACGAATGGCGGCAAATGGTCTCTAAGTAGCCGAACATAACCATTTCCAGTCAATGATAGGTTCTGTTGAGCCAGAGGAACCAGCCTATTCCATATAAACACAGCCCACACCATTTTGGAGCCACCACCAAACTGCACAGTGCCTTGTGGACAACTTGGGCCATGGCTTCGTGGGGTCTGCCACGGTCGCCTGTATTAGAGGCCGGAGTCGTCAAGCTCACAACGTCGTAGCCTGTGACGTCCGTCGGCCGGCTAGCGTGACCAGCTAGGCCGAGACTGAAGTTTAGATTCCATCGAATGAAGACGACGTGTCAGATATAAATACGCAATCACTTTCTTTTCTTGTAGATTTGGTCCCTATAAATAACACAGTTACCTAGAAGAGCTAATTTCTCGCAGTATTACGCCGGCTTTATGTCGGAATTACGCATTTTATTCTCGTTTCCTTGCAACGATGAACTTTTCAATAACTCACATGTGCTTCATAGCAGTATATTATGACGTTTCTTACCCGAGATTTGGAGATACAAGTTCAGCAAACAATTTTGTGAGGTGCCTATTAACATTATTTGCTGACTTGCAATTATTTCAGTCTGTTATTTGAAATGTATTATCATGTTCCTTCCAATATAAAGGACAAACTAATATAAAAGTTTCTGACAGCTGCAACATATCTTTCACACCTTTATATATGAGGGTGGCATAATAATAATTTTTAACGAACGTTTTTTGTGTATTGTTCATTAGTATATTAGATTTTTTGTTTAAATCACAGGTCATACACACTCTACACATCTTTCTGAGTCAGAATGAACTGGGTACCTTGCTGTAGGATTTGCATAAGAAGCATGACTGAAATTTATCAGTGCATTAAAGTTTATTTCATAGTGGCCACCTCCTCCTTGCCAGTACTAATTAGAGCATTTAAGGACTGAGGTTATGGGTAAGAAAGAAGTTTCATAATTTTGTGTCAAAATTATGTAATGTTTTTATTTTTCTATTAACTCCCTCCTTCTTGGAACATATTAAATGATCATTTTGGAGTTTGGTATAATTATTTAACAATATGTTACACATAATGGAAACCAGCTTTTTGTAGATATCAGTAAGTGGCCTTCCACAGAGACATGAATTTGTTAGGGAATCAGTAGGAAATCTGAACACTGAGATGTAACCCTCTCCCTTGCTGGAATTGTAGTTGCTGTTGCAACCAGGAAAACATTTTTCTGGCTTCTGCACATAGAATGATGCATTAATTGCTAACGACTTAAATCAAAGTACTCTTATGTAAAAATAGTAAATGAGCATTTGAGTGGACTGGTTTTTTCTACTGCTTGGGCATCACGAAATACAAGTCTATAGATAGAATCAAATGTGTAGAAATATTCATAATATTAACACAAAATCACTTAGGAGACGATTCTGATACTAAATTTATGAATTCAAAACTTTATTTTCAAATTATATCTACAATATAGAAGAACTTTTGTTGCAATTGTGTAGACGAAAGTCGATCACGTAGCACACTTGCACATATTCATGTAAAAACACTACAAACTTTACAGAATTGTATACTTACATTGTGTTATATTTTCGTCTGTAGTCACGACTACTTGCTATAATTTTTGCAGAGTCCAGTATAGCATAATTACACAGTAATGTCGGATAAAACAGATACCGCGAAAGTCCGTAAACAACTGCTTCCTTTCGCTACCTTATAGCCACAGCCATGCGGTAGGCATTAACGTAACGTTGCCACATTTCAGTCCTCCGGCCTCTAATACAGGCTGCATGGGTCTGCGCCACACTCGAACCATACCATCAGCTCTAACCAACCGAAATCTGGACTCATCTGACCAGGACACAGTTTTCTATTTGCCTAGGGTCCAACAGATAATATGGTCATAAGTCCAGGAGAGGCGCTGCGGGCGATGTCGTGTTGTCGCAAAGGCACTCGGGTCGGCCTGTGCTGTCGTAAGCCGACATGTTCGTCGTACGTTCAACATAAATTTCTGCGTTAATTTTACGATTGTTGCTTGACTGTTAGCACTGAAAACTACGCAAACGCCGCTGTACTCTGTCGTTAAGTGAAGTCCGTCGGCCACTGCGTTGTCCGTGGTGCATATCAGAATATTTAATTCTCTACCATAATCACGTCGGAAACCTTTTCACATGAATCACGCGAATACAAATGACAGCCCCGCCAATGCACTGCCCTTTCATAAGCCGCTCCGGGTAGCCGCGTGGTCTAGGGCGCCTTGTCACGGTCCGCGTGGCTACCCCCGTCGGAGGTTCGAGTCCTCCCTCGAGCGTGGGTGTGTGCGTTGTTCATAGCGTAAGTTTAAGTAAGTTTAAGTTAGACTAAGGACCGGTGGCCTCAGTAGTTTGGTCTCATAAGACCTTACCACAAATTTTCCTTTTATGGCTTGTGTATGCGCTATTACCGCCATCTGTGTATCTGCGTATCGCTACCCAATGACTTTAGTCGCCTAAGTGTATGCAAAAACTTGATGAGATTCATAATTATAAAGATATGGCGATCTTCCTGAATTGTTGCACGATTAAACGCACGTCTTGCTTCCGTCTCACCAGCAGCTGTTTACTCCAAGTAGAGGTTGTCCGACAGCCTGCCGTCTCTGCATGTAATGGTGTCTGACGCGCAGGACCGGTTCGAGAACACTTTTCCACACAGATGACTTATCATTTAGCGTGCCCCCTCCTCCACCCTTTTTCCATTGTATACCTTCAGCCGTCTCAGTTTTCTGTACTAACTGTGATACGCACTGTATACAAACCTTGCACTTGTGCTTCCCTGGCGCACCTCTCAGCTTGGCACACCAAGCGGCCGTCTAGATATCGTAAGGCCCCACTAAACGAGCAAAGTTTTTTTTTTTGTCAAATACGCTCTTGTCCAGCCACGGATTTGTCAAACAAGCAGGTACACGTCCAGGCATATTTTATCAGTGTGACCTCAGTCTGAAACAGATGCTGTTCGTTTTCGTATTTTGACAGTACGCCAAAAATGCAAAGCAGTCATGGCATTAATTTTGGCTCTGTGGTTAAAGGAGAAGAAGCAAACAAGACAGTGGTCCAGCAAATGGCTTAAAATGAGAGAGATTTACTCATAAAAATCTGCTAAAGGAAATATTACTCTCAGAATTCCATGGTTACATAAACTTTCTTCGAATGGACAATGAAACTTGCGTACACGTACCAAGAAAGCTTAACAAATTAATCTTACTTTTGAAGCAGACACTTCCCGTGTATAATGTATTTTGGCACTAGTGAGAATGACTACAAATGCAGATAAAGCATTTCTAATATTGGATAAAGCATTTCTAATATTGGCACTGCGTTTAAAGGAAAACAAAAAACAAGAAGCTGGTCGAGGGAATTTGTTTAAAATTGGAGAGAAATACTTATATGAAAAATCTTTCAGTCAGAACCTGAGAATTAAATGAACTTTCTGGGATGATTTCGTTCATAACCTCTTACTGCGTAATATATGACTAGTAAAAACGTGATACTTCCACCATTTTCGTTTCAGAGCTGTTTTGTTTTTATCCTTGATCGTAGGTTCCATAGTTATGGAAACTCTCCAAAAGTGAGACAAAATGTAGTAAAACAATTTTTCACTATACGTATGCGGCGAAACATCGGCACAAACAACGCCCGCCGCCATCTTGTCAAACTTAACCTCCAGTCAAAATTTCTCGCAAGCACGGTCAAATGTTTGTCAGACATAGTACAGTTTGACAAATTTATGGTCGTGAATTTGGGCCTCTCTACAGATGTGGCGCCTCCGACGCTCCAACCGGCGGCTTGGTCCTTAAACCAGCCCTACTAATGCGTATGGTGCAAATCTTACGATTGGCAATGAAGTTCCATCGTCTTTCCAGTCGCTCTATCCGATAGACAGAGTATTTCAACGATCATTATCTTTTCGGACGTATGTGCAATAATCTTTGCTACATGAAGCCACGCTCTTACTGCTCACAGTCTTCGCTGCCTTTCTTCTCGTATTCTGCATTCGTTGGCGTCAGAAAGACACGCGCCTGTGAAGTTCCGCTTCAAAGAGCGTTCACGCTTATTAGAGCATTTGTCGTTCACAACCGGTGTCTATTACAGGAAACCTAACTCAATAAGCCACGTCATGTTCAGACATAAATGTCTCACATCTGGGCGTTCCTTAAAAATAAAATAAAAGAAATTGGGAGTTTCTGCTATATACGATAATTTTGTATGTCGGCCTTTCACTGAACGTTTTGCATTTTTCATGCAAACTGCATTTGCAGCACCTCAAACCTCATTTAGTGATTCAATTAGACGACAATATTCTCAGGACTTCAGTCAGGCCATTGTGCTGCAAAATGTCGTTAAACTCTTCGTTACCGACACCGAATACCAACGTCATATTTCCCGCTACTTTGGCATAACAAACCGTGCTAAAAATGACGCATTTTGCAATGATCTTTAACTCAGTGTATCAGTGGAACTGCATACTTTCGTAATACGCAAATATAAATACGAAAACCATCTAATACAACATATTAGTTTAACTCACTGAAATTAACATGGACTGAAATCAACATGGATGCCGGTCAGTTTGCTTCTGCCAGCTAATCGTAGCATAGGACAAATGACGTCGTCAGCAAGTCACACACACAGTACCGAGGTGTCACACGCTAAGTAATTAATTTCATTACTACTTGCATCACTCGCAGCAATTTAACATGTGCTGTTCGGTTGCATCTTAACCACAGCCTCAGTCACGTGTCGTGTGCTGTGACTGATGTGATTATGCGTCTTGTGCTGTGATTGGTTGACAGAAGTAAACCGAGCAACTGCCATTTGATTTCAATGTTTGCGAAGCTGACATGCCGTATTTTGTGGTTATTGTACTTATACTTGCGACCAGAAATATTTCAGACTGGCTTATGGAAGATACTCCCCAGTTTTGAAGTCCAAGCGGAGCTAAAGAAAGCTGTCTTTCACCAACGTATACTGCCAGTAAAAACGTATGGCTATGAGACATGGATGTTAAATGAATTCACTGTCAGAAAACTAATTGTAGCTCAAAGAGGAGTGGAAAGATCAATTTTGGGCTTCACAAAAAATATAGAAAGAAAGCAGCTGTTAACAGACAGATAACAGAGGTCAATGGCATAACGGACATAAAGGTCCTGTTGCTAGAAGAAAAGATGGCAGGTGGTCAACCCAAGTACTGATTGGAGCCCAATCTATCAAAAGAGACGAAGGGGAAGACCACTGTACAGATGGGACAGAGACGTAAGGAAGACAGCCGGACGGAACTGGCGACGGAAAGCTCAAGATCGGCAGAAATGCAAGAGTTGCAGGGATCCTATGTTGCCCGCCGCATCACCAAATGATCGAATTGGCTCATAATGACGATGATGATGATGACTTGGGTATTACGAAAACATGGAATTCTAGTGATATACCGCATTAAAGATCTCTCCAAGTTTATTGTGCTAAAGTTGCAGGAAATGTGACTTCCATCAATAACGCATTTAATAAATCTTCTCCAGAAATTGGTGTTGTTGTTTCACTTGCTAATATTTTCTCCGCTGCTCTCACGGCGGTAAGTAGATATCGTATGAAAAATCCACGACAGCACCTTCGGTACGACACGGGTCCTCTGTGTGACTACATGCTTCTCACACATTATAAACAACAGAGAAACATAGTTGGTTCTGATTTGTCAGTTAGAAACAGACAGTCGCACAACATCCACTGCTCGGAAAGCGTGACATTTTTCGGTGAAGTGCAGTTTTCGTTTGACACGCACTGTTCTGGCGCAAAGGTGCGGGGCGGACAGTACGGGGACGGAGGAGGAAGGACGCAGGCGACACAGGAGTATCCCTTTGGGTATGAGCCACCAGCGGACGGGAACAAGGGCGCCTCAGAGCACAGGAAGCGGCACGCCCCTGTTTACAAAGCTCTCCACTCTCCACTGCACGCAGCCCACGCGCTGCAGTTTTTAGACCCACCGCGAGCTAAGCGCTGTCTTGATTCTAACACATGCGATGTTAGTGGCGTCGAATTAATAGCACTGATTTATCTCCAAAATATTTCCTTTGTTAGTAATAGTAAGAAATCGTTGCTTCCACAAAGAGTGCGTGCGGTTCTTTATTCAGTCGTGCTCTTATGATGTTTCGTAGTATGTATCTTCTACGTAATCTCGCCGGACAAAATGATAGTCACCGCTTTAAAAAGGCAAACGACGGTCGTATGGCATGAATGGCTGGGAGACATTGAGGAGCAGGTTGAGCCCCCTAATTGGTAAGGTTATTTTTCCTTCGCGCCCGAAAGTACCTGTCCTTCGCTAAGTATGGAAGTTGTGTTAACTGTAGAACTGAAATGGGTGTAACTGTATAGTCTAGTGTCGTGTGGTGTTTGTGCTGCAGATGATGAGAGAATGTAGAGGTGCCAGGTGCCGGCAAGAGCACCAAGGGGGCCGCATATCTTTACGTCCGCATCCGACGGACGAACGTCTGTCATGAGAAGTGTCGCATGCCCTCATTTCACGAAGCGCGGCGGAGAGGTTTGCGAGTCGAATCTAGGACATTGGCGCAAAGACTGGTTATCAGGGAATCGACGCCGTGCGGGATTAGCCGAGCGGCCCGAGGCGCTGCAGTCAGGGGCTGTGCGGCTGGTCCCGGCGGAGGTTCGAGTCCTCCCTCGGGCATGGATGTGTGTGTTTCTCCTTAGGATAATTTAGGTTAAGTAGTGTGTAAGCTTAGGGACTGATGACCTTAGGAGTTAAGTCCCAAAAGATTTCAAACGCATTTGAGAATTTTTGAGGGAATCGACGCCAGGACTTTTCTTGTCTCTTCTTCCTTAAAGGAAAACAGAAAATTGTGAACAGCAACGGCTTGCTCGGATGGTCACCGAGGCAAGTACTGGCCACATCTGACGGTGATTAACGTCGGTGATCTGACAGGAACCGGTGTATACACATCGACCTAGTAGATAGTGTCCGAAGTTCCATGCGGCTTTTCGCGGATGATGCTGTAGTATACAGAGGAGTTGCAGCATTAGAAAATTGTAGCGAAATGCAGTAAGATCTGCAGCGGATAGGCACTTGGTGCAGGGAGTGGCAACTGATCCTTAACATAGACAAATGTAATGTATTGCGAATACACAGAAAGAAGGATCCTTTATTGTATTATTATATGATAGCGGAACAAACACTGGTAGCAGTTACTTATTTAAAATATCTGGGAGTATGCGTGCGGAACGATTTGAAGTGGAATGATCATATAAAATTAATTGTTGGTAAGGCGGGTACCAGGTTGAGATTCATTGGGAGAGTCCTTAGAAAATGTAGTCTATCAACAAAGGGGGTGGCTTACAAAACACTCGTCCGACCAGTGTGGGATCCGTACCAGATCGGGTTGACGGAGGAGATAGAGAAGATCCAAAGAAGAGCGGCGCGTTTCGTCACAGGGTTATTTGGAAACCGTGATAGCGTTACGGATATGTTTAACAAACTCAAGTGGCAGACTCTGCAAGAGAGGCGCTCTGCATCGCGGTGTAGCTTGCTCGTCAGGTTTCGAGAGGGTGCTTTTCTGGATGAGGTATCGAATATATTGCTTCCCCCAACTTATACCCCCCGAGGAGATCACGAATGTAAAAATAGAGAGATTAGAGCGAGCACGGAGGCTTTCAGACAGTCTTTCAGACAGTCGTTCTTCCCGCGAACCATACGCGACTGGAACAGGAAATGGAGGTAATGACAGTGGCACGTAAAGTGCCCTCCGCCACACACCGTTGGGTGGCTTGAGGAGTATAAATGTATATGTAGACACGAGCCGTTGAACCCCTTTAAAAAGCGCACTGATTGCCTTGAAGCTCTGTAGTGTAAATTGAACTAACACGAGGCGATCACGTGACCGTCCACTCCAGGCGTAAGTCATGGCACTGAAGTATTGTACGAGGGTGGTTTGATAAATGTGGTAAAAAAGCAAGAAAAATGTTTGTTTCGAAAACAAATCACCTTACTTCTCGACATAGTCTCCTCTGAGGAATATGCACTTGGTACGGCGGTTCTCCAGCTTTTTCATCCCATTGGAAAAAGAGGTGTCAAAATCTGCAAAATACTCGTTGACTGCGACTATCACCTCCTTCTCATTTGATGAAAATTTCATCCCAGCAAGCCAAGTTTCAGGTTAGGGAACAGGTACGAATCACTTGGGCTAAACTTCTAAACCCTGATGAGTAGGGTGGATGAGCAACCGATTCAAAGCCGAATTCATGCACTTTCGCCATTGTTATCACTTATATATGGGATGGTGCATTATCCTGCTGAGAAGGCCCTTTTTTCCGTACCAACCGTAGTTTTTCAGCCAACACAAATTTCAAACGGTCCGACAGTGAAGCATAATGGGGTCCAGTTAATGGTTCTGCCTTTTTCCAAGTAATCTGTATTCGATGCAATCCTAAAAAAAAACAATGGCCATCATCTTACCAGCTGACAAAATGGTCTTTACCTACCTTCGTCGGTGCGCTTTCACCAGCGTTTGTCCATTGTTTTGACTCTCGTGTGTAATTATGGATCCAGGTTTTACCAACAGTCACAAATCGGCGCAAAAATCATGCCCGTTGAGATTAAACATCGCCAGACATTGTGTCGAAATGTTGTGTGGGATGCGCTTTTGGTCAGCTGTGAGCAATCACGGCACCCACCGCGACACAACTTCTACGTAGCTAAGTCCCCGTGAAGAGTGTTTTGTACTCGCTCAGCTGAGATACCTCGATACCTAAGTCTCAGAAGTCTTATGAATTTTTATTCTGCGGTTTTGCATTGCCATATAATGGATTTTATCAATGGTTTCCTTTGTAGTGACCTCAGTTGGACAGCCGGAGCGCTCTTCGCCTTCGGCACGGTTCCATTTTCAACAGCAGTTGACACTGTGTGAACTGTACGCTGTGCACATTTGGAATTCCTTATACGAACCTAGGAATAACCAAGATTACCAACAATAAAATCGCAACAAAATTACCAGACTTTTCAAACTACCCTCGTATATGTACCAATAAGTTGTATGGAATCAGTGCAGTTTTAAGATGGGCCGGTACAGAGACTAGACAGAACGGCGGAAAGGACCTGTCGTGTTTGGACGTAACTAAGACCGTACAGTGAATGAAATTGCCCAATTTATTGGTGTATCTAGTCGGATTGTCCAAAATGTGTACAAGGAATTGTGTATAGAGTCATGGAACATGGCATAAGGACAATGGTCGTAAAAAGATCGTAAACTGTATGAACTGGAGACAAGTGTCACGAATTGTCAATGAAGACAGGTCCACTTTGTGAGTGAACATTGCGCAGGAAATGCCACTTAATTAACATTCGGAGTTGGCTACCTCACAGAAGACCATTGCTCCTAGAGTCGCATAAAGCTACGTGTTGTCATCGGATCGAACAACACGGCATTCAGACCGTAGCTGTCTTGAAACGTTCTGTGTGGCACAAAGGGTCGCAATTATGCATTTATTCAAATGATGGAAGGCGTCCAGTGCAGCTACTGTTTAATTAAGAGTTAAATGGACGGTGTAGTTCAGACCAGAGATGTTTCTGTTTTAATTCCCCTCACCCCATCCACCCCCTCCCCCCCCTCCTGTGGCCAGTAGAAAAATTATTAAGTATTCCTGCTAAGAGCAAAAAGAACAGACAGGCAGCCTCGAAACTTTCCACTGCAAAATTAATCATAACTACTGTGTCCTACTCTTACTAGGTCTCTCCTTTCGCGTTACTTTTGAACATGAAAATTGCAGTTGAACTTTTCATCAAAAATAAAATATATTAGTGCTGTAGATCTTAATTACTGTCTTCTTGGCTGTAAAAGAGTAAATTATTAATTTAGCCGTAATGCGTGGCGTCTCCGGAGTGCTGTCGAGCGCGCCAAAGGTTAAAATGTTCTTCTTAGCAGGCAGCGTAAGAAACAACTTTTCGATATCTGCGTCGTAATGGAGCTCTGAAAAATTATTGACGCTGTTATTGAAGGGCAAGTCAGACAGAAACGATTCTGAACATCTATGATAGCCTGTGTGGGTATGGCAAGTTCCACTAATTTTCGCTTTTCACAAAAGAGAATCCGTTCATTTCAAAAGACCGTGTTATTAAACAGGGATCGCACATTACTACCTAGCATTCAAAATCCTAAGTCTTCTGCTTGCTTTCACTTTGTATCGCAATTACTAGGAGAGGAAAGATGATCATAATAATATTCACGTCAGAAATTAGGAAAATTTTACCTTTTTACGATCACAGTTATTATTTAATAAAAACGTTCTTCTCAGTGCTCAACTATTAACAGTATATTAAGCTTCTTACAAGAGCGTATATTGACAAAAATTATTTCCTGTTATATCGCAGCAATGACGGCAGTCGTTTCCTTTTTAACAATAGAAGTACACCTCTTTTGAAAATACGTCCTTCAGTAGTCAAATCTCTATCAGAAAAAAAATCGCTAGTAAAGTCACGGAATACACACCCGTCAGAACTTCTATCGTAACTTCCAAACTCTTAACAGATTCTCCTACTTACATTCCAGCGTTATCATCATGGAGAGATAGATATGGCGGAGAACGGTATTTTCTCGACCTGAGGATGGTTCCACGAATGATGACTTCCACATGAGAAATGTGTATACGCTATTAAGAAACACAGTGCCTGGGTACCGGGCTCGCTTCTCTGTATCAAGAAGCTACACAGTCAACATTTCGATGTAATTTTATCTTCGATTTCTATTTCGTTTCGTTTCCCTTGCCTTTTGTGCAATTTGTGTCCCCTTGGGACCACAAAAAGTAACTTAATGATCAGGTCGTCCTCTGCCGGTATTCTAGCATTCGCGGCCTGGCAACGACCGAGATGGCGGAAGGACAGCGGTTCAGATCTCCTCCGTTCATCCAAATTTAGTTTATCAGTGGCCGGCCGCGGTGGTCTAGCGGTTCTAGGCGCTCAGTCAGAAACCGCGCGACTGCTACGGTCGCAGGTTCGAATCCTGCCTCGGGCATGTATGTGTGTGCTGTCCTTAGGTTAGTTAGGTTTAAGTAGTTCTAAGTTCTAGGGGACTGCTGACCACAGATGTTAAGTCCCATAGTGCTCAGAGCCATTTTTTTAGTTTATCAGTGATTTCCTTAAATCACTAAAGGCAAATGCGGACATGGTTTCTCAGGAAAAGGCACGGCTAATTTCCTTCCCCACCCTTTCCTCGTCCGAGCTTGTGTTCTGCTCCTAATGTAATCGTTAACGACGGGACATTAAGCTCTTCCTTCCTTTATACGTTGACGGACAGTTTTTCTTTGTACTACTTTTCCTCTGGTTTGTAACCAAGTTATTATTCATTATTGAAGCCTGCCTTAAGTAAATTGTCTGCATGTCTTTGTTGTTTTATTGGAACAACTTCGTGTTTTCCTGTGACTTCGACCAAATGTGTATGAGATCTATTTAATGCATCTACTGGAATTCATTCTTTTTGATATTTATTTGTAATTTTGTGTGTCGCAAATACTCGCATACCTATTCAATCATTTACGCATTTGCATCAGGTTCACAAAGGGAAAAAAACAATCGGTACAGATTATATTGTCAAATTTGTGTATTGTACCGTACCATTTAAAAAATTCCCGTCTAGATCGTGAGATCTATACAGCTCCTCCATTACTCTATACAAGTGTACCGCGGCTGCTGACCTCATTCAAGACTGTCTGTCTCGTCCAGCCAAATCATATCATTGAATTAATATAACGGAAGGATGTAAATACATTTTAGAGTATCAATGGTGCTGGCTGCACGCTACATTCTATTTGTAAGATACCGTAATTCTGCTTCTGGAGGAGGGATTCGTCGAAAGCTTACAATCTACTTTCGGTAACAGAACTCTGGACCCGCTAATCGCACCATCGTTCTAAGAAGTGCAGTGTCAACACGAACGGATTTGTGTATAAGAAAATGGGTACACTGTGTCTCGTTGCAATACAGAGTTGGGCTGTGCGATGTGAACCAAGAGTCACTTCTCTCCGTAACGGGATTGGCTGTATCATTCAGCTAATGACCTGGATCTGCAGCATTGACATCGATTTCGACAAGAGGTTGAACTAAAAGTCCCTTTCATTTCCCCCAGAGCTTGAGCGGTTAAAGGTCGATTTACACCGGACGACAATGGACCAGACTGTCAAATAGTGCTATGTCTACACACCATGATGCTAAGTACATTAATTGGCGGTGACATATTACGACAGAATATAGTGTCAGTATTAAGAGGCATTGCCAAATTGTAGCAGGGATTTTTATTGTGGAAAACGAAGTTCATGATAGATATTTTTGACGTAGATCATTTAGTAAATTCAACCCATAAAGAACAAAACAAGAGGCGACTGGTTGCAATAATTTCAAGAACCTTTCTTCATCACAGTCGCAGTGATCCTCATCCATAATAGATTAAAGTTTTAGTGCTGCAAGTTGTTGAGAAACTGAAACAATAGGTAATAGCATTTCAACAATATCAGTTATTTATATTTATGTTCAAAAAGTCTCTCCGCAGTGCGGTATGCTGCAGTTAATATACCGAAATGAAACTCAGTGAAATACAAGTTACTAGTTTGTTTAATATTTATTTTTACTTACAAATTTTCAGATTAAATGTTGCAAGTGTCCCCCCTGTTGTTGAGTACACAATTCAATTCGTCTAATCATGTTTCCTTACACGAGCTGTAGCATTTCTTCTGTAACAGAAGCAGTGAAAGTGGATATTGCAGTTTTCAATTCATCGATGGATTTTGGATGGTTTTTATAGACAGTTGCTTTCGCTACATCCCAGAAGAAAAAGTCAGGCGATCGTGGAGGCCAAAGCCCCTGTGAAATTATGCGATCACCAAAAACATTAGCAAGCGGTGACATTGAAACGCGAGCTGTGTACGCGGTTGCACCATCTTGTTGAAAATAACTGTTCAGTATTTTACTTAACACAAGTTCTCCTATGAATGGGTACAGAATATCACTGCAGTTTCATTGTGGGTTTATTGTTTCGTTGAAAAATATGGGACCCACAATCCGATGTCTAGAAACTGCAATCCAAACTCCTATTTTCACAGAATGAAGTGGTTCCTCATGAATACACAATGGATTTGCATTGAATACTTGTGGATTTGCAATACTCCATATACGAGAATTTTACGTGTCCATGTAATGAAACAGCGCCTCACCAGTGAAAAACGTTTTATTAAGAAGATCCCTTCCATTTTGTGGAACGAAATTTTTGAACCATTGACAATAATGCATACTCTTGCCATGGTCAGTATTTTTCAGTTCTTGTACGACTGTAATTTTGTATGGGAAAAGTTCTAATTTTTCCTTACACCTGTGTGGGCCGTTCCGACATTTAAAATCGATTTCCTGGGCGAGTTTTCTTACTGACTTGTTCGGGCTCATGGACATATTATCGGAAATATCGAGTAGTTTATCCTCAGACAAAATGTTAGGACGACTACTTCTCGGTGCGGCCGGCCGCTACGGTCGCAGGTTCGAATCCTGCCTCGGGCATGGGTGTGTGCGATGTCCATAGGTTAGTTGGGTTTAAGTAGTTCTGAGTTCTAGGGGACTGATGACCTCAGATGTTAAGTCCCATAGTGCTCAGAGTTATTTGAACCATTTTGAACTTCGCGGTGCATCTGTCACTGAACAGGATCGCGATGTGGGAGTGTTGGCTCCGGGAAAACTGAATTAAATGTTTGACGAACTGAAACCGCCGGATTTGAACACACGTTCTTCAGTAGTTAGAAACGAAACAGTGGAATGTTGGGAGAGTCCACTTGAAGGGGAGTAACCCACGCAGGCGAACAATCATACGGCACTGCGGAGAGACTTTTTGAACACCCCGTTCAACAGCCGCTCCTGAAGATGACCATGCAAACCAACGACACAGTATTTTAGAGGCAGTACATGCGCTTTCTTGTTTTGTTCATTGCGTGTTTTTTATCTTCATAATTGTCAGATAATGTCACAACAGTGTCTTTTTTCCTCTAAGGAACTGACTCTAGAAAAAAAACTTTCATCAATTTGTGTTTGTATTAATTCATGCACTCCGTCTTCAGGCCAATAGTGGTCTACCGGGACCATCCGACCGCCATGTCAGGGAGGATGCAGATAGGAGGGGCGTGGGGTCAGCACACCGCTCTCCCGGTCGTTATGATGGTATTCTTGACCGAAGCCGCTACTAGTCGGTCGAGTAGCTCCTCAGTTGGCATCAGAAGGCTGAGTGCACCCCGAAAAATGGAAACAGCGCATGGCGACCTGGATGTTCTCCCATCCAAGTGCCGACCACGCCTGGCAGCGCTTAACTTCGGTGATCTCACGGGAACCGGTGTAGCCACTGCGGCAAGGCCGTTGCCTGTATTAATTTATAGTGTAAGCTTATTCTTTGTCCAGGTAGTGTAAGATCTAGTCAGTTTTTAATTCCAGATATTTGACCTCTTTTGTGGGAGAACATTATATCAAGCGCTCGTGAGCAATAAAGTATGCAACAAAATAGGGATTAAGTTATGACAACAGCAAAGAATACGGAGCTATAATATGAGAGAACGCGACGACAATGAATTAAATTGCAGGCGACGTCGAAGTCAAATCTTTATCCACGAGAAACCCTAGCGGTGACCTTCCGATCGGTTTCGTTCTGTGTGACTGCCGTCATTTCAGAGGCGATGTGCGGTTCTAGGCGCTACAATCTGGAACCGCGCGACCGCTACGGTCGCAGGTTCGAACCCTGCCTCGGGCGTGGATGTGTGTGATGTCCTTAGGATAGTTAGGTTTAAGTACTTCTACGTCTAGGGGCCTGATGACCTCAGATGTTAAGTCCCATAGTGCTCAGAGCCATCTGAACCAAAGCCGATGTGGAATGTTTTGTCGTTCCGTTCCGTGGTGCAGAGGGTGGACCGACAACAAGGCTGTAGAAATAAAGCTGAATGCTTCATAACGTACTTTCTAAATGAGAATAAATAAAATTGTGATTCTGCTTTGCAGTGTCAACGGAATTACAGTTGCAAGTAATAGTTAAGCCTTCACAGATGGCGCAGTCATCGAGTCACGCCCTCAAACCGCACGCGCACGTGAGCATAACGCAGTAGCAATCTTTGAAACATTTACGTTTCAAGCGGACGTGGTACCTAAACAGGTAAATGTAAGGGCGTGAAACAGTCGCAGAAAGGGGCAATCATGTTTGGCTGTGCGCATGGCCATATGGTTTGTGAGTTGCCGGAATTGTTGGTGTTTTGCGGGCAGACTGTTCAACGTGTTTAGGTGTAGCCACACATGGCTACGAAACACGACGTCAGAATTGTGGTCGAGAAAAAGTTCTGGCTGGGAGGGACCGGAAACGCGCTTCTTGGCTTGTGAATCAAAATAGAATCCAAATCGGACAGAAATTGCTGCCTTGCTGGCAGTGAGTGAAGGGCCATCCCAACCTGCTGCTAGAGAACATTGCGACTGGAACTGCTGGCAGTGAACATTTGGAGACGGTCATCTCGCAGGAGGCCATTGCTCACAATGGCTCATAAATGCATGGGGCTCAACGGACATGTCACTGGTTTTCTGAACACTACTCCACCCTGTTACATCGCGATTGGCCTGCAAAATCACCTTACTTGAACCTCATAGAAAATCCGTGGAACAGCGAACAAAACGCCGATTTCAGCATCCCTGCAGTTTGGTGGCATTGCGTGAGCAAATCCTCGTCGAGTGGCTTAACCTGAATGCGATGTACCTGCATAACCTTGTGGACTCACTGCCGGAGCGAATTCAGGCGATTATCAAGTCCAGAGCGAAATTACACGCTTTTGAACGATACTTGTAATGATTTCTCCGTGGGTGACTACTTTTTTGTCCGGTGACTTGTTGACGAGTTGCAGCGCTCAGACCATGGTTGCGGAGTTCTCCAAACAACCTCTTTCCGCCGTTGTGATTAGTTTTATCGGCGACAACAAGGGCGTTCCGTCTCGTTGGGCTCCCACTTTCACGGCTGACTTGCACTGTTTACGCTGTGTGAGGGGAAATCAGGTCCCGGCAACATTCATTGATTGTTACTGGTTCTCAGTGAAGAAATCGTTGTTTACTGCCCTGGATTCGAGTTTGGAATACTGCGTCTTTCTACTTTTACATCACCCTCAGGATAAAATACAGCGTAACATATCTGTCTACATTTTCTGTTTTGTCGTATGATGACATTATTGGAGAACTTTGGCTGCCACGCGATACAGTATGTGTAAAACATGCAGCAACAAGACGAACTTTGGTATTGATACACTTCGGATACAAAGCTCCGTTACCGGTTTCGAATTTACACATTCATCGTCAAACATCTTGCATGCTTTTATCAAAACACACTGTTCAAATGGTTTAAATGGCTCTGAGCAATATGGGCTTAACATCTGAGGTCATCAGTCCCCTAGAACTTAGAACTACTTAAAGCTAACTAACCTGAGGACACCATACACATGTCCAAGGCAGAATTCGAACCTGCGACCGTAGAGGTCGCGCGATTCCAGACTATAACGCCTAGGACCACTCGGCCACAGCAGCCGGCTAAACACACAGTACTTTGATCTACCGGTGAGTTGCCATAAAACGAACGCCTGCAACATTTTCTTCCAACGCCTTTTTACAGCGAATAAGTTGTTGGCGCTTTCGGAGTCATTCATCGTGGTCTTCATTACTTGCCACGTTTAGAACGCAAAAATGCAGCTTAGCTAGACGCACCGTGTGTTTTGACAGCCGGCCAATGTGGCCGAGCGGTTCTAGGCGCTACAGTCTGGAACCGCGCGACCGCTGCGGTCGCAGGTTCGAATCCTGCTTCGGGCATGGATGTGTGTGATGTCCTTAGGTTAGTTAGGTTTAAGTAGTTCTAAGTTCTAGGCGACTGATGACCTCAGAAGTTAAGTCCCATAGTGCTCAGAGCCATTTGTGTTTTGACGCGGTTACATTAAACTTTATTTCGATTTCAAAGCTAGCTAACGTCAGAGACTGGTTGGGGACGAGATGTGGTCATTGAAGAATATTTTCCCGTGTGCGGGGGCACACCGCTCTGTTGTATATGATTATTTAACCAGACACCATCAAATTAACTTTCGTATGCTCGGAAGTAGAGACAAAAATTCAGCCATTTTCGTAACATAAGTTTCATAAAAGTTTCGTGGCTTCTCAGAAGTTGACATCTGTTTTATCTCTGCTCTTGCCTTTAAAGATCGATTACTGATTCACTTCTAACTTTAGTAATTCGTGTATTCTGAACAAAACTCAGTCATGGAAGAAAATAAGTCGTCTTAAAATAAAACTAGATTCAAAAGCAAGTAATTTCTTCCGCGTAGTGTTCACTTCAGTTTTGTTGATAGATAAATGAATCCCACACTTTCAATTATTACAACATTTCATCGATGTTGATCATCATCAAAATGTTCAGATGTGTGTGAAATCTCATGGGACTTAACTGCTAAGGTCATCAGTCACTAAGCTTACACACTACTTAACCTAAATTATCCTAAAGACAAACACACACACCCATGTCCGAGGGAGGACTCGAACCTCCGCCGGGACCAGCCGCACAGCCCATGACTGCTGCCCCTCAGACCGCTCGGCTAATCCCGCGCCCAGAGTTTTCAGTAGCACCTTGCTACGACAGTACCTCGTATGGAAGCAGACTTATTTAAATCTGTATGCCAAAGGTAAAAATGTTTTTCTTTGGTTTCCGAGGGTAGCAAAGATGTAGAACAAAAGTTGGATTATAGAAAAATGGTGTGAATTTCTTTTGGATTGGCCCTCACATCTCCTATAAATAGGGACGAGGATATCTCACCAGCGGACAGCGATATGGAGGTGGAATCGGAACGGGAACATTGGGCCGCGCGGCCACAAAGGAACGATTTAGATGGGCAAACCCGTCTGTTTCTCGGCCGCTTTAAAATAGGACCGCACCACGTCCGGGAAACCAGTGCGTTGCCATTCCTGGCTTGTATGGATTTCAGTGTGTTTAGCGCCAGGCTTAATTTAGTTCAATGACCGCGTCGCGTAAACAACAGTTTGTATCCAGTGGTACACGAAATTATCACAAAAACAGTAGTATCATCGTTTCGTAAAAAGTCTACAAAAACTTGGGGTATGTGTTTACGTCCTAACGTGTTGATCTTGCCGGAGAAGAGGCCGCCCACACAAACTGCTGTGACACAACCAACGTTCGCAGCAGGAGTATGCTGATTTATTGTGCCGGAGTAGCAACGCTAATAGATCAGGCAACAAGAACAGGGGAGATGAGCATGAAATTTTGATTGACTTTTGTATGGATGTCTCTCACCTTTATAGAGTAATCACACTGCTGATTTTTTTCCTTATTGTGGGGGCTCCATATCTCGGTCGGTAAAAAAGAATCCCTGTGTTGTCCGTCTGTCTGTCCGATTGTTAAGACCCCTTTTTCTCGGGAACGGAGAGAGGTATCAAGGTGAGATGTGTGTCAAATACTGCGGTATACGATCACTTGGTGGTGTAAATAACTTAAGCCTCTAAGTCAGTGCAATCCAAAGATGTCATGTTTTGATGGTTGCAAAATCAGTCATCAAAAATACTTCTCGTAGTGAGAAATCCGCTGATGATGATCCTTGCACTATTTCTAGATGAATGATAGTAGTGGTTGTTATGCAGGACACACATAATCGTACTCTGGTTTTTGCACCAGACCATCACAATTACGGGATTTCTACCGACATGTGAACGTGTGCATTGCATCCGATGGAGGCCAATTTGGAGATTTGTTGTGTTATGGATGCGATGCAGCTCTGCATTGTGTTCGGGGACGATTTGCTGTTGTTGCACGCGCACCGTCTTATTTCCGGACGCATGTTAACAGGTCCATTTTTCCTCCTTTTCCAGTCAGTAATCCAACACTGGAGTTTGTTGTTCATCCTGTAAAATTAAGTTTGTACAGAATCCTCAGAGCGCAAATTCCGCTCACACTTTTCCTTTTTTTAAATTTTAATTTTGCAGATTTTTTTTTGGCAACGCATTCCCTGCAGTGCAGCTCCATGCGTTAAGATAATCTACATCTACCTGATTACTGTGCAATTCGCAATTAAGTGCCTGGCAGAGAGTTCATCGAACCAGCTTTAAGCTACTTCTCTACCGTTTCAGTCTCGAAAAGCGCGCGAGAAAAACGAACATTTAAAATCTTTCTGTGCCAGCTCTGCTTTTTCTTATTTCATTATGATGATCAATTATCCTTATTTAGGTGCTCACCAACAAAATACTTTAACACTCTGATGAGAAAGTTGGAGATTGAAATTTCATGAGAAGGTCCTGGCCGGCCCCGGTGACCGAAAAGTTCTAGGCGCTTCAGTCCGGTACCGCGCGGCTGCTACGGTCGCAGGTTCGAATCCTGCCTCGGGCATGAATGTGTGTGATATCCTTAGCTTAGTTAGGTTTAAGTAGTTGTAACTCAGCAGTTACGTCGCATAGTGCTCAGAGCCATTTGAACCATTTTGAGAAGGTCCTGCCGCAGCGATAAATGGCTTTGTTGCAATGTCTGCCATCCCAATTCGTGTATCATATGAGTGGCACTCCGTCTCTTATTTCGCGGTAATACAAAACTAGCAGCCCTTTTAACTTTTTGATGCTCTCCGTCAATTCGATCTTATGCGGATGCGACTCCGCACAGCAATACCCCAGAAAAGGGCGGACAAGCGTAGTGTAAACAGTATCTTTAGTGTTCTGCCAATGAACCGGAGTCTTTGGTTTGCTTTGCCCACACCATTATCTGTGTCATCGTTCCTAAAGTGGAATTTTTCGTAGTTGTAATCCCTAAGATTTTAGGTGAGTTTACAGGGTTTAGATTTGTGTGATTCATCGTGTAACCGAAATTTAGCGGATACCATCTAGTACTGTTGTGGATGACGTCACACTTTTCATTATTTAGAGTCAATTGCCACTTCTCGCACCATACAGACAACTTGTCTAAATCATTTTACTATTGGTTATGATCACCTGATGACTTTACAAGACGGTGAATGACAGCATCATCTGCGAACAATCTAAACGAGCTGTCTCCTACGTTGTTTATGTAGATCAGAAACAGCAGAGGGCCTGTATAAACACTTTCTTGGGGAACGCCAGATATTATTTCTGTTTTACTCGATGACTTCGGAACTGTGACCCTTCTGACAGAAAATGAATCCAGTCGCACAGCGGACACAATACTCCATAGGCACGCATATTAGCTATAATTCTGATAAAGAAACGTACTTTCGAGACGCACATAAATGAGTGCATATCTATTGTCAGTAGTTGATCTTATGATTTAACTTTCGCGTTTGAGACGGCATGAATTTTCGCAACGGGGTAAACAGATGAGCAGAAGACAGGTGCGTATGACCCCCCTCCCCTTCCCCCGCCAAACACACACACACACACACACACACACACACACACACACACACACAACCCAGGTTTCCAGCGGTCTGTTCTTTCCTGGCTGCCGGTGAAGAGCGTTTTACGAGGCTGTGTGCGCCGCGAGCCTGCGTGACCGTGGAGCCTAGCCTCAAGCCGTGCGGTTGCGTCCGCATCCGGCCGCCGCAATTTGGCGCTCACAATTGGCCGAGATAACCGCCGCCTACCGCTTCCGCCGCCTTCTCATTTGCACATCCTCGCCTGTGGAATTCATCAGGCGCGCCCCAGGCTCCACGCCGCGTTGCGTTCGCCTCCCGATAGTGAGGGGACACTGAGCGCCGACCTCTGCCCTCCCACAGGTTTGTCAAACAAGCGCGCAGACGCACCAACGAAACCTGTAAAATGGGACCTCACTTTTGAAACAGCTGTCGTGCTTTGCGTAACGTATCTTGAAGTACACTCCTGGAAATGGAAAAAAGAACACATTGACATCGGTGTGTCAGACCCACCATACTTGCTCCGGACACTGCGAGAGGGCTGTACAAGCAATGATCACACGCACGGCACAGCGGACACACCAGGAACCGCGGTGTTGGCCGTCGAATGGCGCTAGCTGCGCAGCA
This sequence comes from Schistocerca gregaria, assembly GCF_023897955.1. Taxonomy (NCBI): domain Eukaryota; kingdom Metazoa; phylum Arthropoda; class Insecta; order Orthoptera; family Acrididae; genus Schistocerca; species Schistocerca gregaria. The sequence continues at coordinate 260,459,309 of NC_064925.1, forward strand.
TTTGTGCACCGCCGCCGTCAGTGTCGGCCAGTTTGCCGTGGCATACCGAGCTGCATCGCAGTCTTTAACACTGGTAGCATGCCGCGACAGCGTGGACGTGAACCGTATGTGCAGTTGACGGACTTTGACCGAGGGCGTATAGTGGGCATGCGGGAGGCCGGATCGACGTACCGCCGAATTGCTCAACACGTGGGGCGTGAGGTCTCCACAGTACATCGATGTTGTCGCCAGTGGTCGGCGGAAGGTGCACGTGCCCGTCGACCTGGGAGCGGACCGCAGCGACGCACGGATGCACGCCAAGACCGTAGGATCCTACGCAGTGCCGTAGCGGACCGCACCGCCACTTCCCAGCAAATTAGGGACACTGTTGCTCCTGGGGTATCGGCGAGGACCATTCGCAACCGTCTCCATGAAGCTGGGCTACGGTCCCGCACACCGTTAGGCCGTCTTCCGCTCACGCCCCAACATCGTGCAGCCCGCCTCCAGTGGTGTCGCGACAGGCGTGAATGGAGGGACGAATGGAGACGTGTCGTCTTCAGCGATGAGAGTCGCTTCTGCCTTGGTGCCAATAATGGTCGTATGCGTGTTTGGCGCCTGGCAGGTGAGCGCCACAATCAGGACTGCATACGACCGAGGCACACAGGGCCAACACCCGGCATCATGGTGTGGGGAGCGATCTCCTACACTGGCCGTACACCTCTGGTGATCGTCGAGGGGACACTGAATAGAGCACGGTACATCCAAACCGTCATCGAACCCATCTTTCTACCATTCCTAGACCGGCAAGGGAACTTGCTGTTCCAACAGGACAATGCACGTGCGCATGTATCCCGTGCCACCTAACGTGCTCTAGAAGGTGTAAGTCAACTACCCTGGCCAGTAAGATCTCCGGATCTGTCCCCCATTGAGCATGTTTGGGACTGGATGAAGCGTCGTCTTACGCGGTCTGCACGTCCAGCACGAACGCTGGTCCAACTGAGGTGCCAGGTGGAAATGGCATGGCAAGCCGTTCCACAGGACTACATCCAGCATCTCTACGATCGTCTCCATGGGAGAATAGCAGCCTGCATTGCTGCGAAAGGTGGATATACACTGTACTAGTGCCGACATTGTGCATGCTCTGTTGCCTGTGTCTATGTGCCTGTGGTTCTGTCAGTGTGATCATGTGATGTAGCTGACCCCAGGAATGTGTCAATAAAGTTTCCCCTTCCTGGGACAATGAATTCACGGTGTTCTTATTTCAATTTCCAGGAGTGTATTTTGAAACTAGCGGACAATGTACGAGGAGTGCCTTGGAAAATGAAAACTTTAAATCTTCGAAATCTGATTCACTTGGGTGGCGTATTAAAACAGTAAACCTTAGTCCCAGATTCGATCTTTAACCTGCCAGAAAGTTTCATATCGGCACACACTCTGGTGAAGAATAAAAATTAGTACTGGCAGGAACTGGCTATTGACAAATGCATGCGTAAATAAACTTCTTGGCAGATTAAAACTGTGTGCCGGACCGAGACTCGAACTCGGGACCTTTGTCTTTCGCAGGCAAGTGCTCCACCAACTGAGCTACCCAAGCACGACTCACGCCCTGCCCTCACAGCTGTATTTCTGCCAGTACTGCTGTATTTCTGCCAGTACTTTTGTCTCTTACCTTCCAAACTTTACAGAAACTCTCCTGCGAACCTTGCAAAACTAGCACTCCTGAAAGAAAGGATATTGCGGAGACATGGCTTAGCCACAGCTTAGGGGATGTGTCCAGAATAAGACTTTACCTCTGCAGTGGAGTGTGCGCTGATATGAAAGGTTCCGAGTTCGAGTCTCGGTCCGGCACACAGTTTTAATCTGCCAGGAAGTTTCATATCAGCGCACACTCCGCTGCAGAGTGAAAGCCTCATTCTGGCCAAAACTTGTTTGTCATACGAGCCGTTAGTCAAAATTTCTCTTAAACACTCATTTTGACAAACACGCCAAACGAAGCAGCACCGTGTCAAACAATTTTACAAACACGTGAAGTTTGACATATTATTTGCTCGTCTAGGGGGCCTTAAGGGGAGTTAGAACGGATTTTTTCCACATTTTCAGATTTTTCTCATAAAATTTACCATTTTCTGAATAAAATGATATATATATATATATCACTTACAAACTCACATGGGAAGTATTTTGTTTTATTTTTTTAAATATAGTCTACACCGGTTGAAAATGTTAAAATTTTTACTTGCATTACTTCAAGAGCTAATAAAAATCCGCAATTTTTTATATAGAAGGCTGTGGGTTGCTGTGCTATAAAGGTTAAATGACGTGTTTCTATTGGTCATGTCCAGAAGAGGATGGGCACCAGGTTGAGGAAGTTGAAACGAAGTTTGTGAGACAAGAAACTTTCTAATGGTAAAACCATAAGAGGTACGTGACAGACAAAATATTGATGAACTGTAGCAGTATTATGTGATGCCCATTAGAAATAACACTGGTGATTTGTTGAAGATGATGCAGGCAGTACGGCTACCTTCTTCCAAAGACTGTCAACTGATGAAAAACCGGTACACCACCTTTGTCCTCCTGGACCTAATTCGTGGTGCAATTACTGCAATGCCCAGTTCATATAGCCATATACATTCCACCCTAGCAGCAGACATAAACCTGTTTACAGAGACCTGGCAAATCCTGAATTACTGAAGAAGTGTCTGCATGGTCAGACTCAGAATCCAAGTGAGTCGTTCAATAACCTTATATGGACTCCCTTACCAAAAAATGTTTTTGTTGGAATGAGTGCGGCTGATCCCGGCGGAGGTTCGAGTGCTCCCTCAGGCATGGGTGTGTGTGTTTCTCCCTAGGATAATTTAGGATAAGTAGTGTGTAAGCTTAGGGACTGATGACCTTAGCAGTTAAGTCCGATAAGATTTCACACACATTTGAACATTTTTGTTGGAATGAAGACACAAAAGTTGGGTGTCAGTGATGGTGTTATTGCTTTTAATGATGGCAACATTGATAGGGTGAAAGTGCTACAACATATGTGTATTAATCCTGGAGCAAACTGCATCAGAGAACTTGAACGGATGGACAGGGTTCTCATTGATAAAGAGAGTATGGAGCACAGTTGGCCACTAAGGAGTCCAGAAAGAAGAAAAAAACTTGGCAAAAGATCAAGAGGATGATATACAGTATGGTGCAGGGTGCTTCTAAGTGACTAAAAATAAAAAAAAAACTAAGCACGTATTGAGTTATAGTGGTTTAAAACTTTAGAAGACGTTCCGGAAAATTTATCTTTTCTGTTGCATTTTTCCGTAAATCTCAAAAACCACTTCGAGTATCGTATTCAAGTTTTCAGGGAATAGTAACATACATATCCTGAGTCTACTGAACTAAAAGAAGAACATAATGTTCTGTATAATGAAAATTATGTAGGATAACGTAAAAAAGCACACAAAATTCTAACCGTGTAATTAAAAAATTGTATTTCCGAAAGCAGTGGCTGAAGTGCAATTATTGGAGTTCAGTAGACTCAGAACATACAGTTTAATGTTCTGCAAGAGTTTCATGTCAATGGCTACAGGGAAGCCAAGTCACTAAAATTAACATTGTCGGGATAGGGCGTTCCAACTCCCCTTATGTGTACAGAGGCAATACGCTTGTATAGATGGGAACACTCTCGTGTTCCCTAAATTAACCATCGTTTGAGCCAAGTGATATTTTTGTCATAGTAAACGAAAATAATAGTGAATTACAAAAATTTTATCATTATCCTTATATACTTAAAAAATCATTGTATGTATGTGCATACGTACGTAGTACGTACATATATCCTACACTTCCTCTTAAAGCATTCTGCACTAGAAACATTCCAGCCTAACTTGCTGCACATATCGCTGAAACTTCCTGTACACATATCGCTAACTATCTGGAAAAGAAAGCACTGTAGGGATAAGCATCACCGACCTCCCATAGGGGTAGGGGTGAAAATATGTGACATAAAAGCATAACTCAGAAATGCCTGGAGCGTTTTCAACAAAATACTCAGAAATGCCTGGAGCATTTTCAACAAAATGTGGTATATGCATCACTCATGTATAAAAATATCGTGGGAGTAAGATACCCCAACTATCCCAAGGGGTAGAAGGGGGAAAAGGTGTGGTGACGAGAAAAAGTGTTCGAAAGCGAACGGTTGATATTTCTACCCTGTATTCCTTCAAGGAATGTTTCTGTAACACAACGAGCTCATTTGTTTTTCGATCCTATTTCAAATGTAAAAAGTGTTTGTTCCATTTTCACACCTAAAATGTTGAAAATTATAGGAGGGAGGTCGGATCGGGTACGAAATGGAAACTACAGTGGAAACCCGATGAAGCCTTGCACATATGTGTTGCGCAGTGTCTCTAGTATGCCCGTCGCATCGGGTCGCGTCCCTCTTTTCAGATCTGAGGGGACGGTGCGCGTGTAAAGATGCCTGGAAAGTATAGTATCTCGCCAACTACGGCTCCTTCTACGACCGCACTCTTACAGTTGCAATAATGATGTTTCTGTACCGTTTTTGATGGAACATGTTCATCAACTACAATACAGCCTGTAATTGGCTCTCCCTGAGTTTCACCTCTGCTTATGCTTACATGATGAACTGCTGGATGTGAAGACAACGTTTTGGCACGGACAACGAGCTGCAGATCAGCTTCGAGAATTGGTGGAAAGCACAGGCGGCTGTCTTCTATGACGAGAGTATGGGAAAGTTGTTGCAACGCTACGACAAATGACTAAGTCGGAACGGTGACTACGTAGTGAAGTGGCTGGAAGGTATAGCTAACTGTTGCAAATTAGACATTTTTGATTTTCACAGTGATTTCCGTTTCGCGACCGACCGGAACTTACTTTCCAAACAAACCCTTTAACATTCAAAAAACAACACGGTCACGCATACTTGCTGTTGCAATTGTCTTGGTAACTGGAAATTTGGGGTAAGTTCTGTGGGGTCAAACTACTGAGATCATCGGTCTCTAAGCTTACACACTACTTAATCGAACTTAAACGGACTTAAGCCAAAGACCACACACACACACACACACACACACACACACACACACACACGCGCGCGCGCGCGCGCGCGTGTCAATCTACTATCTAAAGAACTATCCCGTGCTAAATTAACTATTCCTTAATGCATCTGCACTTTATCAATGGTTTGTGCCATTTTCTTTTGGTGTGTTTAGCGGCAAGCTGCGATACTTTGGGGCGGGGCTTTCAGTGTGTACCAGGACTGCAGACTTGCGTCAGGTAAACGACGAGGGCATTCCATTTGCCATTTCGAGGGGTATGCTAATGTAAGTCGTTTGCCATTGCCTTTCTGGACACCCTAATTGCAGCCCACCGGAAATTAAAGTTCAGAGACTGAACCTAGAAGGGTGCTTACATCAAAACTGCTCTGCAGGCAGAGCTGAACGTACTTCGGCAACGCTGTCAGAAGTTGAGACGTCGCTCCTTAGCTTGTTCCGCGAAACTGCAAGGAGCTTCTTCGGCGTAAAGTAATTAATCTTGTTGGGGCTACGGTGAATGAGTAAGGCTCTTATTAGAGCCCGGAGGTAGGTTGCTGTATGTTAGCCGTATTTGCTAAAGCTATTCTAGTAGCATTGTTTTTAAGATATCGTCAGTGATACTGTTGAATGTGAATGCGAGCTCGGCTACTTTTAATAAGTATCATTATGCGTTTTTGGCATTTTCTGACTATTGTTTTATTGAGTAGACGTGTTTTGTAACTGGAAATGGCTGTTGTTATTTGAAGCACATACGTTTTATGTGGTCATATGACGCATCTTCCGTAAATCTTCAATCGAGAAATTACATAAAGAATTTTTAAAGCTATATTAGTGTTATTTTTATTGCTATACCTTTGTAGCATTATTACAGTTTAATGGTTACCAAGTCAAGCACGTTAGTCTTACTGACTTGATAACTTTTTTATTTTTTATTTTATTTTATTTTATTTTACCTCTAATAGCAATGATACGCTTCTAATGTGACTCCTCCTCTATTTATGATCGTAGGGGGAATCCATTCCAGTAGCTCTTCTCTCTGATCATCTAACCCTCCATGTATTTTGTTGCTGGTCTTTGGTACGAGTGATGCAGTGCCTCAACAAATTTCGGAGTTAAGCGATAGAGAAACGTAGCACACGAAACTGAGAGAAGATAGGTCCATGAAAGAAGAGAATAGTGATGTATCATGTACAAGAACTGTTAAGAAACTTGTGAAAAGTGAAACCTTATACGAAAGAAAAGTGTGTTCCCTCATGTAAATGGATGAGACATGGTTGTTTTTCGTGCGCCACTGCTCCTCTTCCCGTATTTTTAGCTTCTAAAATGATATGCATAACAGTATGACTTGTTTTCCCATCAGTCTTTCGACTGTTTTAATGCGACCTGTCACGACTTTCTCTTATGTTTCAACCTCTTCATATCCGAGTTGCACGTAAACCCAACGTCCTCGGTTATTTGTTGGATATATTCTAACTTCTGTCTTCCCTTCCAATATTTGCTGTCGTCGGTTCCCTCTAGTGCCACGAACGTTATTACCATATGTCCTATCATTTCTTACCTTATCATTCTGTTTAATCTTTAGGACCCTGTTATAACACCACACCGCAAACACCTTGATTATTTGTTTTTTGTTTTCCTACTGCCCGTGATTCATTTCGATACAATCTTTTGCCCCAAGAATACATTGTCAGAAATTTCTTCTTCAGTTTTGTTTGGCTGTAGTAGATTTTTAGCAAGAAATGTCCTCGTACAGTATTTACGGCATAGGCATAAGCGACATTCAAGCCAGTGCGAGGGGCAAGTTGAGCAACATTCCAAAGAAGGACTTTTTTGACTATTTCAAATGGCTGTATGAACATTCTGTGCGCTGCACTCGAATCGCAAGGAGGGGGATTCTGTAGAACACCTGAAGCATTAAAATCACCGCCTAAACATTCTTTATTTTGTATGTATTCATCCAGTCTTGAAACTTTTTGGTCTGACGGGATTCCAAATAATAGCATAAATTACGTGTCAAGTAATGATTTTTTAACATAATTTGTAAAAAACAACTTATTGCGTCGTTGGCAGGCACCACCACTAAGCCTGATTTTCATCAACTTTGCAATTGTTTCATTCTTTTTGTCTCAGTACGTGATTTCACAATCATTGCTCGGCCCTTAACCGTATATCATTAAACTTTGTTTCAAAGTGTCTTGAAACCGTGCAGCAGATCCGAGATAATTTTGTATCTGTTCCATAAATATGCAAAGTGAATGCCAAACGCACTGCAAATTATGTTTCTAAAACCGATTGCTGCCAGCAAAGTAACTTCGTTACTATTGGTGTCGAAAAGAACAACCAAGACTTACAGCATCACAAAAGCAATAGTTGTTTCATGTTGTGTTAGCTGTCGGAACGGCGAAGTCGTGCCATACCCAGCAAAATCCTTTCTACTTCCTTCTCAGGTAAACGAATTTCACGGATGCCAGCAGAAGCATTTTCCGTGAAACGTGTGTCTTGGTCCTTGAAATCCTTTTGTTTTTCTATTCAGAATAAAGCGAGTGTTTGTAAGCGTCGTGGTTACCACACGAAATACACAGTTCTTGCGCCATGGACAAACCTCAGACGTAACGGCCTTTCACACGCATCCAAAATTCGAAGAGAGACGAATTGTTATTCATCGGGTATTGTTCGTGAGAAAAGAAAGACGGCGCCAGTGTTAACGCTGAATACAATCGACCATTTTCTAGTTACCGTCTTCTTTTTCACTTACGGTTGACAGTGAGACCATTAATGACATATTAACGGTCTATAACGTCGTCGAACAGCTTAAACTTACGCCTATTGTTTGAACAACGAATACATATTCTGGTTCTGCACTGACAAAAACAAATCGCAACACCAAGAAATAATTAAAAATAGAGCAATGAAATTTCGGAAATACGTTTGTCTAGGTATCATATGTAAGTGATTAACATTGCAATATCACAGGTTACGCGCGAGATAAGCCGTTGCAAATGGAAAATGTTGGTACATTAATAACCGATGTAACCGCCAGAAATGTTGACTGCAGGCATGCAAACGTGGAGTCGTCGTCCGGTGGTGTCCCATATGTGCTCAATTCGAGACATCTGGTGATCGAGCAGGCCAAGGGAACATGTCGACATTCTGTAAAGCATGTTGAGTTACCACAAAGGTATGTGGGCGATTGTTATCGTGTTAGTAAACACCCCCTGGAATGCTGTTCATCAATGGCGGCGCAACAGGTCGAATCACCAGACTGACGTACAAGTTTGCAGTCAGGGTGAGTGGGATGAACACGACAGTGCTCCTGCTGTCAATATGATATCGCACCCCAGACCATAACTTCCGGTGTAGGTCCAGAGCGTCTAGCACGCAGACAGATCGGCAGGAAGTCATCACTGGCACCGAAGCAGAACCAGCTATTATCAGAAAACATAACAGAACTCCACACTGCACTCGAATGAGCTCTCGCTTGTCACCACTGAAGTCGCAAATGGCGGTGGTTTGGGATGAGTGTGATGCAAGCTTCAGGGGTCCTTGAAGTAACCGATTTGTAACAGTTTGTTGTGTCACTGTGGTGCCAACTGCCACTCAGATCACTGCCACTCAGATCACTACTGCAGATGCAGTGCCATGCGCCATAGTCGTACGTCGAAGACGATGGCCTTCCCCGCTCGGTAACGCCACGTGGCCGCCAGCAACCCGGTCATCTTGCGACGGTCCATTCTGGTGACCACCGGTGCCAGCACTCATGTACAGTGGCTATGTTCATGCCAAGTCTTTCTGCAATGTCGCAGAAGGCACATACAGTTAGTGAGGTGTTGATAGTGGCATCTTTGTCGCCTTAAAGGCGTTCTTAAGTAGCATCAACTCACTACGTCCACTCTCAGAGGTAACTAATGCTTACAGTTGTTAAAGCGTGCATTTTAAATCAAACATGATTTGCATCCTCTTCGTGGCGCCACTAGCGCCACTCTTAGGCCAGTGGCTCGAAATTTGAAAATACGTCATTCAGATGTAGAATCACGCCTATCAACTTTGTTTTACACAAGCAGCAAAGGAAACAAAAGAAAAATTCGGAGTAGGTATTAAAATCCATGGATAAGAAATAAAAACTTTGAGGTTCGCCGATGACATTGTAATTCTGTCAGAGACAGCAAAGAACTTGGAAGAGGCGGGGTCAGGGATTTTCTCTGCCTCGTGATGGCTGGGTGTCGTGTGATGTCCTTAGGTTAGTTAGGTTTTAGTAGTTCTAAGTTCTAGGGGACTGATGACCTAAGATGTTGAGTCCCATAGTGCTCAGAGCCATTTGAACCATTTTTTTGAAGTAGAGAGGATATAAAATGTAGACTGGCAATGGCAAGGAAACCGTTTCTGAAGAAGAGAAATTTGTTAACATCGAGTATAGATTTAAGTGTCAGGAAGTCGTTTCTGAAAGTATTTGTATGGAGTGTAGCCATGTATGAAAGTGAAACATGGACGATAAATAGTTTGGACAAGAAGAGAATAGAAGCTTTCGAAACGTTATGCTGCAGAAGAATGCTGAAGATTAGATGAGTAGATCACATAACTAATGAGGAAGTATTGAATAGGATTGAGGAGAAGAGAAGTTTGTGGCACAACTTGACCAGAAGAAGGGATCGGTTGGTAGGGCATGTTCTGACGCATCAAGGGATCACCAATTTAGTACTGGAGGGCAGCGTGGAGGGTAAAAATCGAAGAGGGAGACCAAGAGATGAATACACTAAGCAGATTCAGAAGGGTGTAGGTAGCTGGGAGATGAAGCAGCTTGCACAGGGTAGAGTAGCATTGAGAGCTGCATCAAACCAGTCTCAGGACTGAAGACCACAACAACAACAACAAGTTCTGTCAGAAGCTTTAATAGTTAGCCTCTTGGAATTCTTGCTGACTGCTCTGGCGAAGGAATCAGTTGTTATGTTGATATCCACAGATAAACCCATTATTATTTAAATTACGAATTTTGAATGGGAAGTTCTTTCTTGATGTTGCGATTTTTTTTCCGTCAGGGTAAACGAATATCGATTCTAAAACGTACGCGGAAAATGAATGTTCGGTTTCCGTTGTTCGACGATAGTGGATTTTACATTAACGCACATAGATCTATGCCATGCCTGATACGAGACTGGAATAGAAGGGAGAACCGATAGAGCTACTCAGGGTACCCTCCGCCACACACCGTCAGGTGGCTTGCGGAGTATGGATGTAGATGTAGATGTAGAAGCTATAATTTCGCCCTCCTGTACTCGTGTTCCCACGTACAGGTCTCCAGGAATAGAACTGCTATTTATATATGTTACTAGAATGAACGTTGATGCAGTTTCAAACACACAAGAATTTTTCGCCGCTAGCTGACTGTCTGCTGTTTCAGCAAAGGCGACAATGACGCAGTGAAGATGCAAATGGCTCATGAAATAATGTTAATTGAAAACACGAGGGGCGAAACTCCGGTTTTGTAAACTGTTTACAAATGAAGACGGAGATGCAGCAGCAGTGGCCACCGTTTGAAAAACATTGGGTCCGAGAAGAGGCGTCGCGACCATCGGAGAGGAATGTTCTGAGTAAACGAAAGTGTTCAGCAGCAGAACGTGAAGGCTTGCTGTAAAACTCTCAATTCATCTGCATTGTAGGAGCTTTCTCACATGAAATATTGCGTGTATATATCTTATGCTTTCAATTATGATGCAAAGGTTGTCACTAATAGTAAATTTCCTGCAGAGAAAATTTTTTAGTACAGTAGCAAGAAAACGCATACGGACATTTCAAAATGGTATTCGTCAAATACTTTCTATTCTTTTTAGGCATCTCCAGGTCTCCAACTCGTCTCTGACACAGAGTTATGTTGATATCCACAGATAAACCCATTATTATTTAAATTACGAATTTTGTATGGGAAGTTAAAGGCCTTGGAATTATCTTCTAACATCGAATAAGTCGGTGTACATATTTCTACTATGTGGGAAACACCGGTGATAGTTTATTGCTTGAAACAAATAATTAGAGCTACAGTTCCATAGTGACATAAGACCAATAGTAATAAAGATAATTATAACGACACTACCAATATTAACTGTTTTCGCTGAGAACTGAGCTTAATAAATGAAAAATTTAAAAAAAAGGTAACGTACAATGGAGATAGTTACCGCAAGAAGAAAAACAATGTAGAGGAAGGGGCAGAATGTAAAACCTGATAGGGAAGGAAAAAGTCCGGAAGGATATGTTGATGAACGTGAAGAGTACTGAAGAGATAGGAACATAAAACTGCACATACTTCATTGATTCATAAAAAATAAGTTACTACGTTGGCATCAGAAAGTGCTTTGCGTTCTTTCTGAAATTCGCTTAATAGCGAATCTTAATTAAATTGTATGATAGTTCATTCCGTCGATGGAAATAAAAAATCTAATAGAAGCTTGATAGTCTTTCGTGGTAAGCATGGTTGCTGTTAGAATACCTCACTGACTATTTAGTATGCGTAGGAAGTATTGAATATTCTAGTCTAATGTGGAAGCAGAATTTCAGACGAAATTACGTATGTGAAATGCAGTTGAAGCTTTACTACTTAAAACTTCGTAATTATCTTTCGATGAAATAGTTGTTGCGTGATTTCAGATATTGTATCAGCATTATTCGATGTACACTGATGAGCCAAAGCATTATGCTTAATAGCTGTTTTGTCCGCCTTCAGAACGAAATGCATAACTGATTGTGCGTGTCAGGGATCGGACAGTTTGTTGGTAGGTTTGTGGAGGTATGTGGCATTAGATGTCTAAGCACAGGTCATGTAATTCATGTAAATAACGGGCCACTGATTTGTGTACGCGGTGATTGCGCCCATTAGCGACCCAGATGGTTTTCACAGCATTTACATCGAGCGAATTTGGTCGCCGAGACATCAACGTGAGTTCACTATAATGCTTCTCAAACCACTGTAGCAGAGTTCTGGTTCCGAGAAACGGACAATTATCATGCTGAAAGATGAAGTCGCCGTCGGGGGAGACACCAAGCATGAAGGGATGTAGGTGGTTCGCAGCTTACAGCATGTCTACTATTACTACCACAGGTACCAAGCAAGTGCAGGAGAATGTCTCCCATGGCATAAACTAATCCCATCGGCCTGCGTGCGTGGCTCGCTGCACGTTTAGAGCCGCCGTTCACCTCGATGACGGCATTTGTGGAGAAGACCATCGACCTAGTGTAGCAAAAATGTGATTCATCCAAAGAGCCGACACGTTTCCACTGATCGACGGTCGGATTCCGATGGTTCCGTGCCCACTGCACTGGTAACTGACGATGTCGTGGGGTCAACATGTGAACAAGTAGAGGTGGTCGGCTGCGGAGCTCCGTGTACGATGAACGGTGTGCTCCGAAATACTCGTGCGTGCATCAGCATCGTGCTCTTTCGGCGGAGAGGCCACATCTGTCCCACTTTACAGAGCAGACAAGCCTCCGAACCATTTAACGCCTAGTGATAGTTTCAGCGTCGTTCTACCTCTTCCCGTAGATGCTCACGACTGTAGAACGTGGACAGCGTCGCCGTTTTCGAGATACTCGTTCACAGGCTCTGCGTAATAATAATCCGCCCCCTGTCGTAGTCACTTGTTTGAATGGTTTTCTCCATTTGCAGCCCATATCTTCGCTATGGTGATGCCCCCCCACCCCACCCCCCGCTCACATACTCGTACTTTCGTTACCGCGACACGTGCCCTCAACTCCTACCAGGCGGTATCCAACGTCGCGGTGGGCAGTGTTGATAATGTTTTGGCTTATGCGTGATACACACTGTGCTTTCTTACAATACATTTACGCACTGCTGGTTTCGATCATTGACCATCTTCACTGTAGAAACTATCTATTGTAACAACGTCACGTGGCACACGTGCTATTTAACTAGGAAACTGTACCCCATTGCTGACCTGAAAACGTAATAAAATTGTTACGTAACGCCTTAATACTGGCTTAACCAAAAGAAAAAGAACGTTGAAAACATGAAAACCTGTGAGAACAGTAAGTGCACAGAATCACTGCTCCAAGCTTCTAGCCCTTTAGGCAGTCACCCTTCTCGGCTAATAGCACTCCTCTGGAAAATACTGCTTCCTGTCTGGAATTTTCGAAAAATACTTTCCAATCCCTGCTGTAAAACATCTGCTGTCATTGGAATGTCACTAGCATAGTACGCTCAAACCACAATCCACTCTAGGCGGATTAGGAAAACTTCAGACTGGACGACCAAAATCCGCCGGTTGCCTGCTTTGTGTTCCCAACAGCCACGCGGAACCAACGTTACAACTCTTGTCAAATTTTCCTTCGCCCTTATTTTTTTGGCTCTGTTTATAGTACCAACATTTCTCCACACGAAATTAACAGGTTACAGCCCATCGTCAAACATTTTACCTAACTAGGTGACGCACTGGCTATGGCAGTCGACCCATATTCAGTGAAACGAGGCTAAAATCTCAATTTCTCCACTCCCAGTAAAGTTTCCCGCAGTTTCTACAACGCTCTCAGGTGAATGCTTATTTCCGTTTGCAGCGTGAAAGCTATAGTACTGTGAAGTGTTTTTCTTACATTAGAGTTAGATTGTGCGTCTCATTCTGTGCACCACAGCAGAGAGAACATGCGAATAATTTCATAAATTTCATGAACACATGCCACAATTTCAAGTCATTTTAAGAGAAAAGAGACCGTTGGTGATAGGTACGAGGGTTGGAACTTTATAGGGGCGTCTATTTACAGCGTGTTTCAAAATGAATATTCACGTTTTAAGGCTTTATAATATATATATTAGGGAAAGCTTCAGGCTGCACAACCAAAATCCGCAGGTTGCCGTCTTTGTGTTCCCAGCAGCCACGCGGCGGCGGAACGTATTTTACAAGTCTTGTAATAAAGTTCCAGTGGGGCGGTCTGTTGCCCGGCTAGTGTTCTGTAGCGAATGCCATCAAGTGCTTGCTTCACCTTAGGAATCAAACTGAAGCCACAAGGGCTGAAGTCGGGGGAGTGTGGTGTGTGATGCAGTACTTCACAGCCCCGTCAAGAAAATAAATCAGTCAAGAAACTGTCGCCGCTTCTTCTGAGCTGATCGCAGGCTGTGTTACAAAAATGAACAGCACCACTCGAACAGCGAACACAGTCGGCGCTCGTAAGGGTATCGTACAAGTTCCATATGACTGGCAACGGGCTATACACAACGCTGTTGAATACTTTGAAGGACAGTAAAAATTTGAATCGCGTATCTGTTTTGTATAAGTTGTAAATAAATATTTACCACTATTAAAGCTACAAACCTTTGTAATTCTAAAATTTTACTACACAAGTCACCGATTAGGATATGCTCAAGGCGCTTATGTTCCTTTCTCCCTCCCCCCCCCCCCAACCCCCTAACCCGTTTTTTTCCACCGCCTCCCCCTTCAATCTATCCTCTTTTGCTCAGTTGGTGAAAGATGCGCTAAAAGAATGATTGCACCATAATGGTCGTTTCGTAAAACATGTAGAAGGTAGTGTACTGTTTAACTACTCATGGAGCGTGCTCTATCCGAATTTTAACGGTAAATTCCCCCGTATTGTGCAACGCTTTTTTTATACCGCCCGCCACTGAAATAAGATGAGCATCACGCGCTGGCTGAACGAACGTGTGACGCAACGCGCATGTCGTGTACGCTATATTTTCCATTAATGTCACCGTACAAGAATCATAGACTAATGAGCAAGGATCATTTCGAAAGAGGCTGTGTTTTCCCGACTTACGTTTCGTTACGGTTCTTGCGATGACTGTTTTCTCTACAACCAGGTTTATACTGCAGTCAAACTGTGTTTGTGCGAGGCAAGTTGTGAGCTAGTTTTGATTTCTTCCATTCTGTGTGTTTATTGGGATGCTGAATTCGAATCAGAGGCTTGGCAACAAATTTTCGTGACGCAATACTGAAAAAAGGTATGCAATTTTTTTCGTTTTTTCGCTTATAGCTCGGAAGCTATCGTTT
The DNA here is from genome assembly GCF_023897955.1 of Schistocerca gregaria. NCBI lineage: Eukaryota > Metazoa > Arthropoda > Insecta > Orthoptera > Acrididae > Schistocerca > Schistocerca gregaria. Next base: position 260,474,331 of record NC_064925.1, read on the forward strand.
TTTCGTAAATATTCCTCCAGTTCGAAGTGAAAGAACGTGATATGTCCTACAGATTGTACAGTTAAGGCTGTTTCCTCCCACGTGCTAGTTGAAAATTGCCGTATTTCGGCTGTCTCCGAAAAAAATCCACTTTTTACATTCAAAACTCGGATTTATTTTTCAAGACTGCCCACTTAACTCCCCATTTCTTTGCACGTACCCTACTTAGATCATGTATGTAAAGGTACAGGTCATGTTCTGAAAAATTACGTAACTTTCAAATTATATAATTAAATCCGAAATTCTATAAATTCAGGTACAAAAATTTAAATTCCAGAATACTGAAAAATTATTTCATATTATTATATTATTTTACATAAGGTTATATATAACACTGTTATGTGAGCAAAAATTATATGTGACGCTGTTCCTTAGAGAGTGGTGGCTGAGGCTCTTAAAGTGGGACAGGTACTGCCACAGGTTCACCTGGAAAATAAAAGAGGTAGTGGGAGAACAACTTGTGATAACGCATCAAGGAGAGGTGAATGATTACGGAAGAGACTGTGAAATTGGACATACTGTACATTCCGCACCTTGTAAGCTTCTTTCTTCAATCTGTTCTCCGTCTCTTTCTTCGGTCTCTTCATCATGTATATCAGTGAAGTCCTTCGGGGCTCGACGTTTTCACCAAGCCCTTCGCACGATGTGCATATTGGGGCCTACTTTCCTGCATTCACAGTTACGTTGGCAGTCTTTTTTTACATTTACAAGAAATGACCAAAGTATTGAGTATGGTGCAGGGTGCAGGATTCAGTGGTTGGCACTGGCACGAGACCACTCCTTGCTGTTTTCCACACTTACTCGTTAGGTGATATGTTGATCAATGAGTGTGGTTTGACTGGAGAACCACTGCAGGACCTGAAAGTAAACTCTGTCAGTGTTGTACGCCAGCTTCTGTGTTGGGGCAGAGAGCCAATTTTGGTTTTACTTTTGTACGATGAAGACACGTATCTCAAATCGTTCTTGGTAGTCTCATGTCGTTGCCCCCACAGAGCCATGAGAAACACGTTTCCTGCTTTGGCAATCTCGTCCTCTTGTGCCGCTTTGGGCGCCCAAGTGCAAGATATGTGTACGGCGCGTTTCACAATTAGTAGCGAAAACTATTCCTCGCAAAAGTATACAAGGGAAAGGATGATAAGTCACTTGTGTGGAAAAATGTTCTCGAACCGACTCTGGTGAAGGGAGACAATAAATAAAATGAAAAGACCTATCTGCGCAGAATTTAAATGCAAAGTAAGTTTTGAAACGCTAAGAATTCACCAAATGTCAACATTTGATAATAAATTAGAGTTTGAAGGGGGGAAAAGTGTGTTTTTGCGGAGACAGCCAAAATAGCCAATTTTCAACAAGCGCGCAAACCTTAACAATTCGTGGGAGGAAATAATATTACCAGTGACATTTGTAGGAAATTTTATGTACTTGCATTTCGAAACGGAAGGTTATTTACGAAAAGTTGATAGTTCACCACTCAAAAATGAGGTACTTTTTACCTTTTTCGCATTTTTTTAATATTGCGCTTCCAGATTTTGTTGGCAAACATCAGATTCGAATTGAGCAGCCCTAAAAGCACGTAGAATGGAATAAATCAAAACTACCCTATAAATTTCCCGCTAGGGGTCATTTTGAGCATAAATTGAATGTATATTACTAAGTTATTGCGAACTTTTGTAATATCACATAGCTCTTTTGCGAACTAATTGTTGAGTGTTTGATGCCGAATCCATATTACGAGGATTAGTTTTAATTATCACATCGAAAAAATAAACACCTTCTTTGTAATAGTGGGATGTAGCATTTTGTTTTGGCTCTTCAAGAGGCATGCTGCTTTACTCTGGCGCGGTAATTTCAGCCTGCAAACAAACAAATAAAAGCAATTACATAATTTTAATTTTTCGGGGAGATAATTAGAACTTTGACTACCTCCAAGGTACATCATTTTGTTCCGTTTCGTTTTGTATTAGGCAGTTTATCCAAAATGGCTAGAGGATGCTAAGTTGATCTGCACATTTCAAAAGTTTTTCAGTATTTCTTCGTTCACTGGCAAATTGAAAAATATTAGAGAAGGAAGTTCCAGCTTCGTCGAAGTTATTGTAGACTGCCGCAGTTGAAGAAGGGTCGGCAAAGATTTCGGCCTTGTTTGAGAAGAAATCATCCCAGCTTTGGGCAGTAGTGATTCGAGGAAACCACGGGAAACATGAATGAGACTGAGCGAACGGTAATACGGTCTCATCTGCGTGCGAATAAGAATGGTAAGGACGAAATGAACTTCGCTGTTTGGTCCTCTCTCCCAAATCAACCAACCAACCAATCTGACAGAGTCGCAAACGATCGCACGTTCAGGAATAAACATCACAACAGAATAATGGACTGTCCATCCTTGCAATTTTCATCTTCCGCTTTAGTCGTTAACAGCAAATCCATGTTACTCGTTCGTGCCTTTGCAGAGTTACAGCGAATTCTTTACCATTTCTCTAGGCCCAAGTTGTGCACGTGAATTAATTTTCCTCTCCATTATTCATCTGCGTTGGATTTACCGCTGTATTATTCGTAACTAATGGTTTCATTTCAGCCTCTGTAGTGTCCATTGTTTGCGGATCGGAAATTTAATTGCGTTTAAGCACTCCATGCTGTTGCACACAGATAAGAGGATTGTAGCCCCGTTACTGGCGCCAGAAACGTGATCAGATAAGTGAGCCTAATTTTATTTTAAGTCACACGAGTATGCGCTCTATGAATAATAAGTGCGATTTGTTCGTTATCCTCGTAGTCCAGCGTGAACTTTTCCGCCGCGGCGCCTGTTCTTGGAACCTCGGTCATTAGGGCCTCAAGGTTAGCTCCGTTGACCATTATTTATGTGTCTAATAAACAAGCTGCCAAAACCGCAGTTGTATTTCATTACTTGACGCAGGGGCCATTTTTGTTCCCTGCTACATGTATCCTACGGCCGCCCTGTATAAACACATGTGTTCGCATGCCAAACTCGTGCTCTTCTTTTTAGAGTAAATAAAACACATGTGTTCGCATGCCAAACTCGTGCTCTTCTTTTTAGAGTAAATAATGAGCTAGGGGAGGCCGGTACGCAGTGTCGAACGTTGAAGTAATATGTGAACGACCTCTCAGTCTGTGGTCATTCGACCGGGCGATAGGGTTACTAACCAGGCGGAGAGACCAGTTGATTGTATGTAGTTTGCGATAAATTGAACCAGTGTTTGAAACCGCTCTGCGCAGCTTAGTTTTAATTAAATAATTACGGAAAGTGAAGTTTTATGGTGTTCTGTATAATAAATAGATACTTACGAGACAGAAGTTGGCGCCAATATCCATAAGCCAGTATCTCAATTATGTGAGGAAAAGTATATAGGCCACAGCGGCGAACCTAAATTGTTGAATGGCGATAGACCATTTTAGGACAGAGAAATTTTTGAGAACTTTATAGAGATGAAAATGAATGTTGTGATATAGGATAATGATATAATTTATATGCGTCGGAAGATACACATCGGAATGCTTCCCACGAGCTTTATCTGCAATTGTTTTCCCCTTAAGATTTAAGGAAAAAACTGCTAGTATCATGATAGTTACCAGGATTAGGAACATCTTATTGCATCCAACAATAACGAAGGTCTTCTCTTTGTTAAACAATAGTATGTAAAGCATCCTGATATTTGTTTATTGATGATGAATATGGTTTTAAAGGGACTTAACCACATAGTTATTAGTCCTTCAGTCCTCTCATGACGATCGAAAGCGTAGATACGAAACTTTTTTAATGGCTATAACGACATCGTATGTATTACAGTCCGGCACACAAACAGTTAACTAAACTAATAAAATGTAGTCGTCATAAGCTAAAACTAAGACCATTGTATACAAAAGGTAAAATTCCAACCTAATACGAGGGCGCTTGAGAAAGTAAGTTACATACGCTGTACCACACTAAGACCATTGTGCAACAAGAGGGACGCATCGACAGAAGACAATATATATTAGGGTTTCCTGCAGCACGGTTCAGTGCGTTACATATAAGACGTGTATGACACTGTGAGAGTGTAATGGCGCGGCCAACTATAAACATCTTCCGAAGTTGAAGTACGTGGGGCAGTAGGATTCTTGTGGGCGAGAACGTCTAAATTGCACACACATTCTCCGTGAAATTTTGGCGGTATGTGAGCCAAAAGCGATCTCGTGACCAGCCGTGGTGTCACGGCTCCCTCGTACAAGGCTGAAATTTTAACCTTGGTATTCAATTATCTTAGTGTTAGCTTATGACGACTGCATTTGCTCTTGTCTTGGGCTCTTCGGCCGACGTTTGATGATTTTTCTGACGTTTCGCTAGCACGAGAGGCTGACATTGTCACAGCTTCACCTTCCATTTCTAGAGGTGGAATGAAGCCGAGCTCTCAGTAGCATTACGTGGCGCGCCAGCGTCCAAGGGCTTTTCCGTAGTCATTCCTGCTGCGGTTCTCCCCTTGCGGCCTACAACGGTCGTTCGCTGCAGCACAGGAATCGTTAGAGCTTTCTTCTTTCTTGTTGAAGCTATTGTCATGTGTTCGTGTCTATGTACTTCCGTAGCTTCCTTGAACAAGCGAGTGTGACAGCTCTTTCCTGTAGCAAGAACTTCCGTGTCGGGGAATGTTACTATGTAGTCGGGCCCACACCGCGCGTGCTCTGCCACAGCCGATTTCTCCATCTGCCTCAGCCTGGAATGTGGCTCATTTGCGGTGATACTGGTATTGTCCAAGGCCGCACAGCCCTCGGTGACGCTGATCCGTGAGGAGAACCATCAACAACTACAGACTACAAAGTGCAGGCAACGAGAAATTGATTCGTAGCAATCGCAGGTTTCCGACGATCAGGACGTTCGCTCAGCAGTTCTCGTATGAGTCCGTGAGCAAAAAGGGGATTTCGGTCGCGCAAAACGATTTATAGTACGTTCCGACTGTTGTTTCTATAGGCTTGGTGACTATGTTTAATAATAGTGTCTATTGCAGCATTCACGAAAAGTTACTTGGTTGCAGTAATAATGTGTAACTTGCTTTTTTTGTTAGACACAATTTCTTCAGGTCTAGTTGATAAAGGGACTTCTTGCGCTGTTTAAGGGCATTGGTTAGCTTTACTAGATATACAGGGAGCGATACCGCACAATTAAGTCGGTTTCGGCGCGGGCAGTGGCGGGTTAGACCTAAGCTGTTTTAGCTTCCCTGGCAAAATCAAATCAAATCAACTTACTTTTGGAAGTCTTCTCGTACATGTGTGGACTGGGATTCGGGAGACGACGGTTCCATGATTCCCCTACATCGCTCCAGACAAATGCCTGGTTGGCTCCATTGAAAAGGGCTCGGCCGGTTCTCGTTCCCCATATTTGATACAATCCGAGCCTGTGATCCGTCTCTAACGACCTCGATGTTGACGGTACCTTAAATCCAATCTTCCTTTCGTACATGTAATTTGTATGTTTTATTTTCAGAAACAAGTATAGAAAAATACTCGTTATGCTGGAATCAGGCACGAAGAACGGATTGGTTGGCGCCACGGGGCAAGACAGATAGCAAGAGGGTCCCCATCCTTCGTCCTACTGTATTCGATATCTAACGGTGCCGACTGTAAATCTTTATGATAATAAGCACTTGTTGGTAGGCAAGTGGCTATTAGTTACCCGCTCGAAACTGTCGTTGGTGACGTTGCTCATTGTGTGTAGCAGTGTATTCTCAAGAGAATGTCCCAGATACTTAGGGCTGCTCCACAGGCGCACTATAGGGATTTTCTTGCCGTAATGTAAATTAATGAGTAATCTTTTCGTACGTCCAGTTCGGAGACGGTGTTAGGTTACAGCTTCTCTTGTTGAGCTTCGTAGTTCGTTCTTTCATCGTGGCGTTAGTTGCCGGTAATAGAACAGACAGCCTCTTTCGCATGTTTGATATCACTGTTGAGTCTTGAGTGCCTTAATACTACATGGCTAAAAATAGAGCGCAATGTGGGACCGGAAAGGTGTCGCCTTCACGAACCTGCCCCAGGCTGCAGAAGCCACAAGCAGTGAAACCTCAGCTAAGGTGTCGGCGGATTGCCTTACTGCGGCGACGTCCTCGCTATATCACGACTGCTTAGCATTTCCGGGGGTATAATGACGCACAAGTCGTGGATGCACAAATGGCGAGACGTATCACGAGTGTAGACTTCAATTTGACTCGAATGAGGTTATTGAAGAGGTGGCAGAGTGGTAAAATAATGGAGACGTATTCAGGAGGACGACGCTTTAAATCCCCGCGGCGCTACCAGTCACAATAAAAGGTTATTTATTTGTCACACGACCGGTTTCGGGCTTGCGCCCATCTTCAGGTGTTTATACATCCATGTATATGTTTGTAGTTTTGGAGATCACTGTATAAATATAAAAAAAAAAATATTTGCTGGTGACTACACAGATACATGGGGGACAATTGTAAGTGCAAGGCAGCATTTGACGAAAATATATCTGTACTTACATAAAGATGAAGCACCATTATTACAGTTATGCTGTGGTGATAGTTTTTCCACTTAACTTACTTACTTATGGTCATTTTCACGTCCGTATTTCAGATTTACCAAGTATAGCTTCATATTACACCATTATGATGTTCACTCGTGAAATACACTATGTTTACATACAAAAATGTGGGCTGTGGTCAAAGAACTTCGGTGTAGCAGATGTAAAGATGTTGCTCATACAAAAACTTGTAGCTTATTGTCAAAGAACTTAGCCGCAGGAAGTGCAAGGGTGTAGCATAAATAGAAATTTAAAAAGCTATTGTAGACTGCGACGTTTCCTGACACACATAGTGGGTTTTTTTTCCTTCACATTTTTGTCGGAGAGCTTATACCTAGGAAGCACAATGTTGTTATATATATGAAATTATTCAATGCCATCAAAAATTTAAAAAAATGAGAGCTAGAACTGTTTTGAGCCACATTGTTGTCAGAGAAATTAGATCTAGGCGGTACAATAATGTTATACACATCAATAATGTTATACAAATGAAATTTTGAAAACTATGACACATTATACAAATGCCAGTTACAGCTTGTGCTTACAATATGAATGTTACAAATTACGATAATGACACTTGGACTGTTGTATGACTGCTACATTGAATTTCTATAGAATATTACTTTGTTTTTCTATCAGAGGATAATTATTTACTGTTTTTGAATGTATCATGAAGTATGCGAAGATAGGATTCGTTTGCAAGTTAACATATTTCATGATATATTGTAAAACAGTAAATAATTATTCTCTGATAGAAAAACAAAGCAATATGTAGCAGCGAACGGTCGGCATCACACTGCCCTACTCCGCGCCGATTTACCTGCTGCGATTCTAGTGGTTCACAACCGGCCACTAGATGGCGCTGTCCCAGCAGTGCACACACAGTCTCACGGTGTAACCACTCATTACCACTACAATACAACTTTACTGTTACTGCTACTCAGATACCCATACAAAGAACACTTCCGCATCCACTCACTGTACATACCATACATGCTATGCATACTATATGTACTATACATACTATAAAGTACGTCAATTACAGAGTAAAAGCATATGAACAAAGGCATTATCCATTTAGCGCCATACAAAACTACAAATTATAATTTACCCTTATTCATATATGGAAGTCAGGAATTTGGATATAGTAAACTGTTCATAACACTTGTGACGAGTAATAAAAACCTGTATGCTGCGTTTTACCTGCCTGGGCACTAGGTATTGTAAACGCTAAAAAAAGTACTAACGTGATATAAAAGGCTCTCACCATCTACACAGTCATAGTACGGAGCGACTATGAAAATCTGCATAGGCACATGAAATTAAGGAAAGGCAGGTCAGAAACAAATCAAGGGGGCACGGGAACAGGGGGGGGGGGGGGGGGGGGGAGACAGACAGACAGACATGCGCACCAAGATGCACAGCCTCTCCATGTGCGCTCCCATCGGCATCCATTCAACTCACCGAATGGGGAGTACAGTAGATAGTATTTAAGCGATGTTGGCTTTTGAATTATTTCTAGAACTCAGTGATCGCCCCAGTACGCACTGTGTGTCCATTACTTGATATTTGTCTGAAGAAAAGTGTAGCATCTTTTCCACACTGTTACTAGGCATACTTCCCGAAAAGCAGTAAGCATGATGCTTGTCGCAAGCTACAACTTACTACAAATCATCAACGCTGCGTAGACATTTCCGTACTGTAAAATTATTTATATCAGCCACATCCCTGGAGTTGTTGCGAGGCGCACGCCATCTTAGGAGAACTAGCGATGTTTGCAGAATTGTAAATTGTAAACAAGAAAGGAGACATATGGTGTACACATCAGATTAGTGCGGCACCCGTTACGATATCCAAACCGAGCTGTGGAAGGAGCGGTAAATGAAAGTGCAAGACGCCACGCAGGATCCAATGGTTCAGGTAGTTGCAGCTCTGAGTTTGTGTGTCCTTATGATACGACCAGAAGAGCACTGCTAGGCAAGACACCTAACCGGAATCCCGCCCTGTCCAGCACACTTTTAACGCGCCATATACGATCAGTTGCTCTCTTCGGATTGCGTGGCGTCTTCTGATGCGTGGTTATCGGGAGTAGGATGCCATACGGAGACTCATGGCGTACGCCATTAGAACTAGCGTGCATACAGGCTCTTTGTCACAGGGAGTCGTGGGCTGCTTCGACCGCCGCTATCGTACATGTGAAAGCCGCGTGAGTTGTAGGGAGGCGCTCTGTAAAGATTAGTTGAGAGAAGGTGAACTAATGCTGTGATTGCTTTTAAGCAACCTTTACTTTTAATTACTGCTTTCGGTAAGCATGGTTACCATCTTTAGGTCTGTGCTTGCACTCATACAATATGAAATTATACAGAAATAAAATTAAGCGCAGAATCTTAAAGTAAACAGAGATAAAATTAAGCATACAAAACATGTGCATTGTAATAGCAAAACCGTATCACACATACGTTGATGAAAGACTATTTCATGTCTTCTATCCAGATGTACAGGTGCGCTTACCCAACGAGGTGGCGTAGTGGTTAGGGCACTGGACTCGCATTCAGGAGGGCGACGGTTAAAAATCGCGTCCGGCCATCCAAATTTAGGTTTTCCGTGATTTACCTAAATCACTTCAGGCAAATGTCCGCCCCCGGTAGCTGAGTGATCAGCGCGACAAAATGTCGATCATAAGGGCCCGGGTTCGATTCCCGGCAGGGTCGGAGATTTTCTCCGTTCAGGGACTGGGTGTTGTGTTGTCCTAATCATCATCATTTCATCCCCATCCACGACGCGCAAACCGCCGATGTGGCGTCAAATCGAAAGACTTGCATACCGCGAACGGTCTACCCGACGGGAGGCCCTAGTCACACGACACTTATATTTTACTTCAGGCAAATGCCGGGATGATTCCTTGGAAGGGCACGGCCGACTTCCTTCCCATTCCGCCGTAATTCGATGTGATCAATGACCTCGCTATTTGGTTCCCTCCCCTAAGCCAACCATTCAGCCAACAACTACGTTTTCTAAAACATTGCCAGGTCTGTGAGGGATGAAATGAACTGTTGAAATCAGTGTGTAGTGACCCAGTATGTATCATGTAGTGTCGTATGTGCGGCTTGCTTAGTAAATTAATACACGAAATCTTCTGTATTTGTTAACTATGTAAAACACGACATTAAATTTTGTGTGTTTAGACTGATGACCTCAGAAGTTAAGTCGCATAGTGCTCAGAGCCATTTGAACCATTTTGATCTGTTTAACACACAATGACAGCGAATCTCTACAGGCTGCGACCTTTGTTGTTTAGTGACGTGTTCCCACTACTATTGAGTTCAGCTCATTTGTTGGTCTGTGAAGATAACTTGCCCTACTAAGGTGCGGTGGTACCCTTACATATGTAGGCATCGGGCGACACATACTTCCATACTGACCATTTTTCTGGCATCGCGTTTTCTTCTGTACCAACAAATGGTGATAGGAATTGCGAGCAATAGAGATGAATACAGTTCAAGGAAAAATACACTGAACATGACATATTGGTCGAGAATCTTGTGGAGGTGCCATGCGACTTACTCCCTCTGAGCAGCCATAGCGTACGGATCTCCGTGCCGGCACGTTCACAGGAGCTCAGTCCGTCAGTTCATCTGATGATGGCGACATGTTTGATCGCCGAAATATTGTGCCCGTTGGACACTAGACCGGCAGTACACCCGTGTATATTTTGATTATTTCTGTATGTTTCCACACTGTATGAATGCATTCACTGGTATGAAGATGGGACTAATATTTATCAATACTGGTAATCAGCAATAAAGTTGTTTACGAGCGATATTCGCTAAGAATTTCGTCTTCTCTCAACTATATCTGACTGGTAATGCGTGTGTAAATTGCGTACAGCATAATGGTGAAATGGGCCGAGAGGCGTTACGTGACGTGGTGCAAATTGTGAGGAACAGTTTTGTCTGCTACGAAGGTCATGAGCAGTACGTTGCTATAGATATTAATTTTTATCTTTTTCAGACAACCATGTCAATTATCTTAATATACAGTTTTTTTCTATCACTTTACAATATACTCGTAGTTTGCATTTGGTTGCACACTTTTCTGTTTCTGTAATGCGCGGTGCTCAGTGAGATGTTACAGTGTGCGATACGACACGTTGCAGTAAACGTGGCGTGACCCGACTGTTATTCCTGCAATGCTCGTACTCCCCCAGGAGCGATGCGACAAGTGACGAGACACAGCAGGCGGCAACAGGCTCCCGTGTATCGCAACACTCCAGACCTCGTCGCAGACAACTTCCAAATGTATGGTGATTCAAAAAGAAAGAAAAGATTTCAGTTACTTATTACAGACAAACTATTAAAGACAGAAACACTTTGTTCATGTCCCTGGATAGAGGACGGTTCAAAGGTTCATGTTCGCACTGACACCATACTGTACACTCAGTGTGAACATCATGCGTTGCTCGAAAAACATAGAAACGGCAGTGCATTTCATTCCACACACGAATCAACAGGCCATCTTTATTGAATCGATACCATCAACAACTCGATTTCTCAGCTCTTGCAGAGTAGCTGCCATAGGCGAAATTGCTTGGTTGATTTGGGGGAGGGGACCAAATAGCGAGGTCATTGGCCCCATCACATTAGGAGAGGATGAAGGAGGAAACGGCCGTGTCCTTTCGAAGGAACCATCCTGAGATTTGCCTGAAGCGATATAGGGAAATCACAGAAAACATAACTCAGGATAGCCGGACGCGTGTTTGAACCGTCGTCCTCCCGAATGCGAGTCCAGGGTGCTGACCACTGCGCCACCTCGCTTTGGTGACCTGGGGGGCCAAAAGCAACGAACAAGATCTTGTTGTCCACCTATGTTATGGGCTGGTGTTGTTCAGATGGTGTACTGAAAAACGCGCCCAGTGAGATTCGCGCGCATAAAGGGTCGAGGACGGGTCCTCTAATCCCCTTGCCCGGCAGACAAAAGAGGTGAGGGACGTTACCTAGAGGTTTCCGAGCTGGAGTTTTCAGCCGTCAGACAGAGAGAGAGAGAGAGAGAGAGAGAGAGAGAGAGAGAGAGAGAGAATTAAGTTTCTACCACACACCACTTCAAACTGCAATAAATACAAGAAATTACATTCTTTTGCTTCATTTGCAGTACCATTCAACAGTCATTATCAATATCATTTTCATTATAACAAATACACTTCTTGAATACTCAGAAATACCAAGTGACTCTATACTTGGCGATTAGTAATGTCACTTAATTTTAACTCTTAATTTATAAAAAACTAGTGAGGAATTGGGGTGGTGATTCTTGAATGAGAAGTTTAATTGTAAAGGGTTGACTCTGAAAAGGATTCGCTTTTGTTTTGGTGTATTGTAAAACACAAACACTGTATTTTAAAAATAACCTGATTTCCATCACACTTTATACAGGCTTTGGACTGGCTAAAGAGCAAAACTCATTTAGGCGCGTTTAAAATCAGCTTATAAGCATCGTCAATATATATTTTTTAATATTTACTATTTTTTATATAAGTTGCTATTTACATTTGAACACTATTGTATCTGTATACATCTTCTGATAAGTTTACTCAAGTTTCTGTAAGTAGGATATAGCTTTCAAGCAATCCTTGATCTCACCATCCTCTTCGTATTTTCTACTATTTTTCCTAACTTTTCACATAGACTTTTTTTCCGTTTACCTTCCGTAGTCAGTTCTGCCCTCATTAAGGCGTACGCTGAATTTTCTGCTTCTCTTTTCAAACACCTAATAACGTCATTAATTTTGTGGTGCCAACCTTCTACAGCTTTGGTTGTTCGGTGGCGCCGTTTGTAGCAACTCCAAAGGTTGATAGGGGTTTCTTCATTTTACAACCATCTATCTACGAAGTAGTCGAAAAAATTCAGAAAGTTTGGGGATATCCGGTGCATGTGAATGTATCTCCAGGCAACCTTCACATACAATTTCTGGCCGTAGAAACGCCAGCGCAGCACACATGCGAACATATTGCCTCACTTCTTCGTTTTCTTTGTATTCACGAGTAAGTACTAGCTCTTGAACTTTTCTCCAGAGACACTTTTTCATTTGGAAATAACATCCATGCACTTCAGCTGTCCGAAATACAACATTAATTGCTGAAATCGCAGCTGATTCGAAGTCTACGGTCACGTTTGCATGTTTCCATTCTGGATTTTTTTCTATCAAATTTCGGAAAAGACGAACGTACGTCTCTTTTCTTTTGTTTGGTAGTAGTGTAAAGGCAACTGGATAGATGTTTGTCTCATTATTTTTACTCCCAAAGTCGGCGTGAATGGTGCATATTTGCGAAAACTGTTTGCTGCAGCAATTGAACGTACCATGCATAAAAAAGTCTTGTTTACTCCTTAGAGCCTCTCTTCCTGCCCTTCCGCTAAAAACTATTATCCTCTCTCCTAGTTTGTCGTCGCTTAACCGAAAACTGCTGGTATCGTTTATAGCTAGTAAATCTGCCTTTAGGTCAATTTCTTCTCTTGTCGGTGGATCTCTCTCATTTCCCTGTGATTTTGCCCGCTGGTAGTACAAAGGTCTTTTCGTTGTTTGCTGCTCTGGCGTTTCAGTGACAAAATCATAGCCTCGATTATGCAAGCAACCCAGCACCTCTGAATAGATTTTTTAAATAGACGTCTCTTCGTCTCTTGTTCTCTTCTTTGCGTGGTTCAAAGTCTTCCTTACTTCCAACCGAGCGATATCCGGAGGTCCACATTGATGCTCGAATGAAAAAAGCACTGTCGAATCCTTGAACAGCGCCACGTTACTGTTCCATCTTATTTAGTTCTCTTCACTATGTAAGAATAAGCTTCGTAGTGGCAACATGGCTTACCATGATTAGTGGTTGAAAAGTTCATATCTGAACTACTGCGACAAAAATACAGGAATCGCGCGATGCCAGAGCGGCACTAAGACTGTGTGTTTCAGTCAGTCTGCGGCTGTACCTAGTACCCGGGGGGGAGGGGGGGGGGGTCAAGTGGCTGTGTCCGAGGAGCAGGTAGTTTAAGGTGGTTAGGACGGCCCGGCGCGGGCAAGCCCGACACAAAAGGAGCAGGTATTGGGCGCGAATCTCACACATTTGAGGCGGGGCGTCGTCATGCATGGAAATGAAATCCCTGGAATCTTCGTGAAGTTGAGGATAGAATCAGTTTTGGAGCATGTCCAGGTAAGTCATTCCTGTCACAGTTTCCACCGAAAAACAGAAAACTCCTTAAACTTTGTGAACAGAAATGCCACAAAACAAATTCCGTTTCAGTGAGTCTCTCTCATGTTCGAAGACGACGTCAGGCTTTTGTGCCTCCCAGATACACTTCGGCGCTGTACGTTACCCGAAAGATGAAACGCCGGTTCGTCGAAATCATTCAGAAAAAGTGCCCTCTGACATATCATGGAGAACTGAAATGGAAAATTTGTGCTACCTGTTTTGGTCGCCGGGACGCAATAGCTGCAGTAATTGCAACTTATAAGGCTTTATATGCAGACGCTGTTCAGAACACACCACACCGTTGTTTGAGGAAGTTCATGTTTCTGCCCTGCCCGGCTGGCGGACTTTAGAGGGCTCTTTGAAACGCGTATTGGATACGCTCGACATTTTCATCAGACATGCCTGGCCGACCAGCATTCTTGCCTCTGCACATGCAATCAGCTTCTAAGAATGTTGTGTGCCAGTCATACATCTGCTTGTGCAGAGGCGGCTTCTTGCTGAGTCGTCAACGGATACACGTTGCGCTTGAACGGTGGATTGTCTTCTCGCAAATTCAAACACACACAATAAATTTTCTTCTTGTGCAACCGCCATGTTGCTAGAAACATACATCAGCACAGCTGTATCAAAACTCTGAATCTTCCTCTATCCAGTGACATGCTGTATGCATTTCTGTCTTTTGTAGTTTGGTGTATGTGATAATTAATTGAAAATTGATCTTGATGGATCACCCAGCACGTCACGTATTTACTGGAAACAAATTATGACTGTCCTCATAACGTTAAAAAATATTTCGATACGTTAGCTGTATTTGCCACCCATCATTATAAAAGGCAAATCCGCCGGCGACTACGTTTTCTACTGCAAACTTTTCAAAATATGTGCCGTGTTTTATTTAAATTCGAAGTATAATGAAAATTTCGAAGTATAATGATAACTATGGGCAATAGCGAAGAGCAAACCAATTCATCAGCTGTGCTACCAGACCATAAGATGCAGAAAAATTAGGTTCTTTTTTATCGAATAATTTCCCAAAATGTAATGAGAAAGAGTGGTTAGTGAAAAACGCGCGCGAATCCGAGACAGTGGTTTTTTATTGTTTAGCAAAAAAAAAGTTTTTTTTTACATTACCGAAGCGTATGTAGCATCGCTTCGCCTCAGTAAGAACTGCGCGTAAGTGTGTAATTCATTTACCTTAGAAATCCATTCCGATACCCCAAAGACGCTACTAGTCTACTTGTAACCATTGTGTTTTGCTGTTGTCTTGCAAAAGATCGCTGTAGCGCTAACCGTATTTCACATTACAGCAGTGTTCGCGGAATGGGCCTCTGAAAGAGGCAAAAGCAGCTCAGTTTACGGACGTGAAACTAATGTGTAATATAAGGTGACACAGTGAAAGTGACTTAAGTATGATTTACGAAAAGAAAACAAAGCGCGTGTGATATGCGATAGAGGAATAGACGAAGGTTGCCCTCCTAGAATTTTTTTGTTTTGTTATAACGTGTCATTGAAATGATTTGCAATCACTGACAAGAAAATATTTAATTTCATGTTTTGCATTTAACGAAATGGAAAATGAACACACAAGAACTCCTTGACCTCTAATCCTGCAGCCTCGTGATATCTACATAAATACTTCGCACGCAAGCTATTTTATGATGGCCAGCATGGACTACGCTGACCAAAAAGTAAAGTTAATATGGCTCCAATCAATCGTATACTGTATGAAGCATATTTATTGTGGTCGTTTCGCGAGTTGCTTAAAAACAAGGTATCGCAAGCAGCGCTATAGTCAAAGTAACAGTCTCGATCGTGCTGTTGCCACGTGCCACCCTGATATTACCAAAACGCAGCAGTTGGCAGTAGCGAACGTGACTCGCATTTATTTTCTGCTAGTCGTCAGAAACAAAGCAGTGCATTTCCGTGAGACTACGGGACAGAGTCCTCCCTTTGATCAACCGCGCGCTATGTGAGCAATGACACGCCACGTTTTCGCGCATTCGCGTGACTCACGGTGCAGATAGGCTGCATGCACTCACCTACTGCCACACTGACGCACTAGCCTTGGCCGAGAGAGTTCCCAGTCAGCCTTCGGAAGAATTTGTCGGTGCCTTTGTGCAGTTACACAGTTAATTCACTTATCGCACGTCAGCTAAATATGCGCGATAACAGCTCCTTACCTGAAGGACGCCCGTCCGCTGCAATTTCAAAGCTTTCCTTCAGCGCAACGTTGCGTAATTGTTTGATCTATTTTATACAGGCTCTCGGGGTTTATAATAGTTTCATTTATGTGGACAAGATGCTGAATTTACAACAGTTATCGAAATTTTCGTTATACAAACTACAGTGCCTTGTGCTTGTCTCAATGTTTGATAATGAAGAGCTCTTTTATGCACGCATTTTACGTTTAAAATAATGTTATTTGTGATTTCTCGTGGAACAGAATGTATAGTTATTACTTTTAGAATGTAGTATTATTTTAAGAAAGCGATAATCAATGACTTTTAAATATGTTTGAAGCGTATTTCGCGTTTCACTGTATGAAGCGTATTTCGCGTTTCACTGTACTTAGTTGTGTATGCGGGAAATAATAGAGAACGCTGAGGAAGTCCATCTGGAGGAAGAGGAGTACTCTGCTTGCGTGAAGAGTTAGACCTTGCAGTCAGGCATCTAAAACCTGTGAAAGCGCCAGCAGTTGATGATATATCAGCAGAAGTCATCAGGGCTGCTACATGGGGAGCTCCCAAAAGACTTAAAACATGCATCACGGTGCCAACACCAAAGAAAGCGTCTGCAAACAGATGTGAACAATATAGGACCCTCAGTCTGGTAACGCACGCCTAGGATGATATTGTCCTCTATCGTTTTAAGACGGATCGAAGGCAGGATGGATCCAACGGTCACGGATAACTAGTTAGGCTTTAGAAAAAGGTGTAGGCCCAAGAGAAGCAATACTCTGCTTACGATTAATTCTTGGAAAAAGACTGTGGAAGGGCTCAAGACACTATATTGCCTACATCGACTTAGAAAAAGCGTTTGGCAGGGTAGACTGGCGACAGCTTTTTAAGATGACGGGAGAGATGGACATAAAGTATAAGGACAGAAGAGTGGTGCAGAGACTGTACAGAGAAGAAGTGGCTGTGATAACATTTGGAGAACAGCAAAAAGAAGCCACTGTTAAACAGGGTATACTCTCTCCTGTCTTATTTAGTGAATACAAAGATGAAGCTAGGGAGAAACTTGGACCTACAGGAGGAATTAAAATTTATGGTAAGGCAGTAGACATGATGAGATTTCTTGATGATACTCGATATTAGATGAAGATGCAGAACAATTAGAAACGATGCCGGCCCTGATGGAAACTACCCTCAGATCTTCATATAATATGAAAGTTGATAAAGGCGAAACAAAATCTTATTGATGAGTAGACAAAACACCGTAGCTCAATGCTCGCTTAACAATGAGCGATTGGAGACGGTCGAATCCTTTGCTTCCATAGGTAGTAAAATTGCTCCAGACGGCAAATTAAGGAAGACTATTGTAAGCCGAATGCACCAGGTAAAAGCTGCTTTTAACAAGAAACCTTTTCACATCCAGCAGCATCTCAGGAAGGACCTCATTAAGACGTCTGTTTGGAGTATACTGCTGTGCCTAAGTGTAACGCGGACACTCGGCGAAAATAAAAAAAAAATAATATAACTGCTTTCGAGATGTCGTGTTACCGCAGAATGCTCAAGATTTCCCGAGTAGAAAAGATGTCAAACGAAGAGATGCTCCACAGAGCTGGGAAAGACAAGGTTTGTCTCCTGAAGATCACGAAACGCAGAAGGGACACATGGGTCGGCCATCTGCTGGGACCTGATGATATCATCGAAAGTATCACTGAAGAAACAGTAGAAGGGAAGAATGCAAGAGGCAGACCGAGACTAGAATGCATCAACTACGTCATGGACCATACCAGATGCACCACGTATACTGCTCTGAAGATAGAAATTCATGGTGAACTGCTAATCAATTCGATGGTAAAGACGGAAGAAGAAGAGATGGACCACATTCCCAAGATTTCTCACAAACCGACGTAAATGTCCCAATTAAAACCGAACCTAACAAATTAGATACCCCAATTTTCCAGTAAGTAGAAAGACCCCTCAAAGGACAAAAATATTATAAAGGCTGTAACAAAAATTTGGATAACAGAACAATTCCCTGAAAAGTGGACCACGGCCGTCATACACCTATCACAATAAAAGGCGTAAGAGCAATCCGGACAGCTACAGAGGAATCTCTCTCCTAGACTGCACATAAAGGATTTTATCCAGGATCCTATATGGAAGAATCAAGGAGCAACTAGAACAGGAGTTACGGGAATACCAGGAAGGTGTCAGACCACGGAGAAGCTGTGCAGAACATATCATTAGTTGAAAACTGATTCTGGCATATTACATGAAGCATAACAAACCTCTGGCAGTAACATTTGTGTATTTCAAGAAGGCATGTGATTGCCTCCATAGACCTTCAGTAAAAAAAGTTTTAAATGGCGTGGGACTCCGTCCAAAAATAATTAAATTAGTAGGACTTACTCTAATCAACACCAAATCGAAATTCGAGCTCAGAGGAGAAATTTCTGAAGCAGTCCTTATAAAAACAGGCTTAAGACAAGGCTACTGTCTGTGTGAATTACTGTAAAACTGTTCCCTGGAACATATACTGAGAGAATGGTACAAGGATAATCCAGAAACATAAGAATTAGAAGTGCTAAAAATATACAAGTTTGAATTGCTTGGGATTTGCTAATGACCTCCTTCTGCTAGCCAACAATGTTCAAGAAAATATATAACAAGTTAAACCACTACAAGAAATAGTACAGAAAATTGGTCACAGAATATCATTTGAAAAAACAGAGATTATATTAACTGACCCACCACTTGCAAATAAAATTACACTAGGAGAATAAGAAATCAAAATTGTTAATAAATGTAATATTTAGGTGAAATTATAACTTACAATCTAAATGAAAAACCATCATGGCAAAATAGAATTAAAAAACTGAACAAATTATGTTGCCAAAAATACATAGAACAAAAAAGCCAATCCATAGATGCAAAATTAAAATACTGCAAAACAGTTACACAACCAGCAATAATTTGTCGCAGCTCAAACCATCTTCAAAACAACTAATACAGCAGAAGTTGACAAAATACCCAGGATAGAGAGAAGAATAATAATTATGATATTTATAAATAAGCTATATCAAGTAAATGGGCGTTGGAGAATAGCTTCAAATGGAACAGCGTACAAGAAAATAGAATCAGTAATGAGCGCGATCAGAAACTAGCATATCTCATTCTTTGGACTAGCGTATCTCTTTCTTTGGACATCTGATGAGAACACCAGAAAACAGAATTAGTAAGGGAACAATACAACAATTGTGGAATAGTAAGAGCAACTTTAAATGAATCACAGAAATTAAGGACGATATAAGAGAACTCCAAGTGACTTAAAAAACAAAACAGAGAAAACTAGAGTACACACAAACCAGGCTACAAACGTAGATCGATAAAAGGGCTACCGGAAGAGTGATCTCAGGCGAAGAAAGAAAGAAAGAAAATGTCTGATAAAATGAAGAACTATTGGGCAGACAGAAAACACGCTTCATATAATAATAAGTTATAATAATCCCTGTGTAACCATCGCACAGTTGAATTGTCTTATTGACTATAAGAACAACTCACTCCGGTGACTACCATTATTTAGTAATATCGCACCTCCCCAAACTGCACGGCTGGCAACCCTCAAATCACAACTGGAAAAATGCAAATGCCATCCCATCCTTTTCTAATCATGACGCTGCAGCATTCCTTTCTTTTATTTATTCATTTTGAACGCAGCATTCGTTAATCAGCAACGACTGAGACTGAAGTCAAAGACTTGCACCTGTAGCAGTCTCCATACAACTCAATCGCTTCAGCATCAGTGGTCAATGGACACTTTGACAACACCAAAATAATTAACGAATTCCCACCTCCTGACAGGTCCAGCTTTGGCGGTACCAGGATTGTCTCTTCCCAGAAGACAGTGCTGCAACATAAGCAGGATTCGTACAAACCATGTTATGTGAAACAAGAGCCTGACTCAATGGGAAGCTTCAGAATGCCCCCGATACGACCTATGTGATGGCCGCTTGGCCCTGGTTTGCACAGATACGTGCTTCACAGGTGGGTCACATGTTTGTTAATCGCAAGTGACTGAAGTTGCATTCATTATGACGAGTCTGTCGGCTGTGGATCTAGGTATTGTATTTGGGGAGATAGCGATTTTTTTCAGTTCTCTTCTACTCTCATTTGAGTTTTTATACTTTAATAAGTCACAGCTGCAAAATACTAACACGAATTCTTCACAGACGAATGGAAAAACTGGTAGAAGCCGACCTCGGGGAAGATTAATTTGGATTCCGTAGAAATGTTGGAACACGTGAAGCAATACTGACCCTACGAATTATCTTAGAAAATAGATAAAGGAAAGGCAAACCTACGTTTCAAATTTGTAGACTTAGAGAAAGCTTTTGACAATGCTGACTTGAATACTCTCTTTCAAATTCTGATGGTGGCAGGGATAAAATACAGGGAGCGAAATACTGTTTACAATTTGTACAGAAACCAGATAGTTATTAGAGCCGAGGGGCACGAAAGGGAAGCAGTGGTTGAGAAGGGAGTGAGACAGGGCTGTAGCCTATCCCCCATGTTATTCCATCTGTATATTGAAAAAGTAGTAAAGGAAACAAAAGATAAATTTGGAGTAGGAATTAAAATCCATGGAGCAGAAATAAAAACTTTGAGGTGTGCCCGTGACATTGTAATTCTGTCAGAGACAGCAAAGGACCTGGAAGAGCAGTTGAATGGAAAGGGCAGTGTCTTAAAAGGAGGATACAAGTAGTAGTTGAGTTTTGCTGTTTGGGGAGCAAAATAACTGACGATGGTTGAAGTAGAGGATACAAAACGTAGACTGGCTATGGCAAGGAGAGCGTTTCTGAAGAAGAGAAATTTGTTAACATCGAGTGTAGATTTATGTGTCAGGCAGTCTTTTCTGAAAGTATTTGTGTGTAGTGTAGCCATGTATGGAAGTGGAACATGGACGATAATTAGTTTGGAATAGATGAGAATAGAAGCTTTCGAAATGTGGTGCTACAGGAGAATGCTGAAGATTAGATTGGGATGTTTGGGGGAACAGCGAGGGCACTGGTCTCGGGAAGGACAGGGAAGGAAGTCGGCCGTACCCTTTCAAAGGAACCATCCCGGCATTTGCCTGAAGCAGGGAAATCGCGGAAAACATAAATCAGGATGGCCGGACTCGGGATTGAACCGTCATCCTCCCGAATGCGAGTCCAAAGATTAGATGGGTAGATTGTGTAAGTTATGAGGAAGTACTGAATGGAATTGGGAAGAAGAGGAATTTGTGGCACAACATGATTAGAAAAAGGGATCGATTGTCAAAGGATCACCAATTTAGAACTGGAGGGAAGCGTGGAAGGTGAAAATGGTAGAAAGAGACCAAGAGATGAATACACTAAGCAGGTTCAGAAGGATGTATGTTGCAGTAGTTGATCGGAGATGAAGAAACTCGCACAGGATAGAGTAGTATGGAGAGCTGAATCAAATCAGTCTCTGGACTGAAGAACACACCAAGAACATATTCTTATTAAAAAAAATGACGGGAACGACAGTCTAAACCGTTAGCTCTCCGTGCTGTACCAAGAGATGAATACACTAAGCAGGTTCAGAAGGATGTATGTTGCAGTAGTTGCTCGCAGATGAAGAAACTCGCACAGGATAGAGTAGTATGGAGAGCTGAATCAAATCAGTCTCTGGACTGAAGAACACACCAAGAACATATTCTTAAAAAAAAATGACGGGAACGACAGTCTAAACCGTGAGCTCTCCGTGCTGTACCATAAAACGACGATAATAGAAAAGTAATGTCGTGTTCTCTGGGTCAGAGTAACGACGGCGTGCTGCAAGCCGTTTGGTGAACAAATTAGGGTTTCGTCTCTGCCACCAAAAGTTCCATTAAAAAATATTGCCTACCTGATTATAATCCGGCTGGTCAGGGCTATTAAGGAACAATGGCTGTCTGATAAAATCGCTCGTAATGGGATGTTGGTCAACGCCGTAGAGTGGGACGGTCGGTAATGAGGAACAGACAGATAACTCGCGACATGGCGTTGCAATAACTTTAATCTCGGCTTTGCCGCTACGCGACCTGCCGACGGGGAACAGCTGCACGGCACCCAATCAGTCGTCTTTGGCACGG
Organism: Schistocerca gregaria; assembly: GCF_023897955.1. NCBI lineage: Eukaryota > Metazoa > Arthropoda > Insecta > Orthoptera > Acrididae > Schistocerca > Schistocerca gregaria. The sequence continues at coordinate 260,496,428 of NC_064925.1, forward strand.
TCGTATCATTCGATTAGAATCAGTTTTGTGTAACGGGAATGTGTTTCAGTTGATACTCTGTCCACATACAACGTTTGGTACCTATCTGATATCTGCAGATTTAGGTGTTAGTGGCAAGAATCAACACCATTCAAAGCAGAGTTACATACTCAATCCGTGACAAGATGTAGTAAAGTTGAATACCAACACGTAGCCCTCCACTACATACGAGAAAGTAAGGAAAACTAATGCAAACAAACATAAAGTAGAATGAAAGCAGTATAGTTACAGTGCATTTAAATCGAGCAGTTCACACACACATTCGCAAGCAATAACAAATACAAATAAGCCCACAGAACCTCGTACAACGAAAGCAGCTTCTGTTTAATACAGAACCCCGTACAACGAATGAAGCTTCAGTTTTATACGGATCAGAAACAAATCTCAAACCATTTCTGTTTTATACGGTTCAGAAACAAATCTGAAATCATTTACCCCACACAATAGAAGGCAATCGGAATACAACATATTTGCAACGCAAGTCAAAGAGTACAATACTCACGATTAGTCGAAATCGGAGGCACAGTGTTATGAATCAAATTCTGTTAACTACGAAACGAAAGCAAACATAGAAGACTGCAAAATCACCAATAAGAAAGCGAGTGGCGGATGGATAAAACTTGAGCGCTCCAAGTGGCCTGGCAACGAACCAAGGTCGCGTTATCGGAAATCCCCTACGATAGATTCAACAGCAAGATGTGCAGAAGACATTGCAAGTGACGACGAAACCAGGAACGACAACAGACAGTTAGATCGAAACAAGTTTTGTTTTGACCACCATCTTGTTTTCGCTGTACAGTAATGTCGTGTTTTAAATATCCTTTCCAAATTCATCAACAGTGCTCAGCAAGATCTCAAGACCCATAACAACGGAGGAACTGGACACTCCACAATAAGAAAGCCATTTCATATGAACAAATTGTGTGTTTATTTTTTAAAAAAAATGTGAATAGCAAACCTACATACGAAGTGAATGTCTCCCTCGTATTAGGTTATCCTGTTTCCCCTTAGAATGACCGCAGCACATGCCCAGAGTGTGCAGAACTACTTTTAATATCTATGTGTAGTTTTGTTAAATGTTTTTGTATTGGGATTGTAACCTGACGATGAGGTTTGTACCTCGAAACATGGTGCTTCGTTAAATAATTTAGATAGGTAACAAACTTTATGACTGGTAGGGGTCGTTTAAAAACCTTTCCATTTATTCCTTTTGTGTTCCAATTACATTTCATGGTAGATACGCCGTAGAAAGGCAAGAAACGATATACGAGCACCGTTGGTCGGCACGCGCAAATAGATGTAGTTCGACATTCAGATGTCGCTGCCTTCCCTCTAATCTTCCTAATAGTAAGCGCCAAAACGCCACTGACCAGAACTCGGTGGTGGCGGAAATTGTGCGATGCAGAGGACAAGCTGCCGTTGCTTCCTAACTTGTTCTTTGAACTTAGAAGCCTACCTGTAGCTTATTTCTAGGAAATTTCACTGAAAACCTTAACAAACCTCACATCAACAAATTCCTGTTTCCAAGAGGATTTAAAGCCGTTATTGAATAGGTTCTTCTGTTAAGAAAACTTCAACGTTGTGCTGGAAGGTGCGGATGATAAAACGCTGGTATGAACCGGGCCACACGATGCTTGTTCGTTTATTAGTCGTACTGCCACCTTATCTCAGCGGTTAAATACACACACTGTCAAATATATGTGTACGTTCTTCACGTCGTATATTATGGAGTTAACTATCTGACGAGCGTCTTAACGCTAATTTGGGCGCCAGATATAAGGCAGGTGTTTGAAATTGCGCTGAAACCAACATGGCGTTAGACTGCAGTTCGCAACGGTAAACTTTTGCTAAATTTCTTTTTTTTTGTTTTTTAATTCCCAGACGATCATTAGCGTCAGGAAACATTACTCTCTGAAACTCGCCAGTCCCGTTGTAACTAGAGGGTGTATTTGATTAAGTCATCTGACGTTGGTTGCTGGTTGGACCGGTTTACTGCAGACAGCGGTCATTCGTCGGCTAGTTTGTGGCAGCCACGGTTCAGCGAGTTGATCTAAAAGGCGCGTTCACGCGTTATTCCGTCTGAGTATGTGCGCTATTTCCATCTACATTACACACGGCGTTTCACTACCGCCAGATTAATCTGTGTCGTTCTGCAGATACGAGGAGCTCCATTTATAATTACGTTCCAAATGCAGGAATACCAGTTTGCTAGCGTAAGCCCCTGTACATATTTCACTTTAGTGTCTATACCAGAACTTAGCACCTAGCAAAAGCAGTTGAAACTGCATTCACTCTTGCCAAAATACACTGATGCGCCAAAGAAACTGGTATAGGGATTCGTATTCAAATACAGAGCTATGTAAACAGGCAGAATACTGCGCTTCGGTCGGCAACCTCTATATAAAACAAGTGCCGGGCGCAGTTGTTAGATCGGTTACTGCTACTACAATGAGGTTATCAAGATTTAAGTGAGTTTGAACGTGGTGTTATAGTTGGTGCATGAGAGATGGGACACAGCATCTCCGAGGTAGCGAGGAAGTGGGAATTTTCCATTATGGCCATTTCATGAGTGTACCGTGAATATCAGGAAAAAACATCAAATCTCCGACATCGCTGGGGCTGGAAAAAGATCCTGCAAGAACGGGACCAACGACGACTGAAGAGGATCTTTCAACGTGACCCTTCCGCAAAATGCTGCAGATTTCAGTGCTGGGCCGTCAAGAAGTGTCATCATGCGAACCATTCAACGAAACATCATCGATACGGGATTTCGGTACCGGAGGCCCACAGGACTGCACGACACAAAGCTTTACGCATCGCCTGGGTCCGTCAACACCGATATAGTTCTGTTGGTGACTGGAAACACGTTGCCTGGTCGGACGAGTCTAGTTTCAAATTTTATCGAGCGGATGGACGTGTACTGGTTTTATTCATCGGTTGTTATTTTTTATTTGTGGTTCACTGTTGCTATTTGAGTTTGCATATTGTTATTTAGTAGTTTGGAGATAGTGAGTGGTGCAGTGGACGCTAGAAAATCGAGTGCCATATGGAGAAATCACATCATTTCCGACATATTTTTCAGTTTTGAGTTCAATAGAGGTTGACAGCAGTGGAGGCAGCCAGAAACATTTGCGCCGTTCGTGGGCGGTTAATGTCGTTGAGCAGAGGATGATAAGAAAATGGTTTTCTCGTTTTAAAAAGCGTCGTTTTGACATTACTGACTCTCCACGTTGAGGAAAACACTCCGGGTTTGATGATGATAGAATTAACGCCTTAATCCACAGTGATCCACGTCAGCATACTCGAGAAGTGGAAAATGTGATGAACTGTGATCATTCCACCATGGTGCGACAGTTTCAAAAAATCGGGTGTAAGGGTACCGCATGCTGTAAGCCAAAATCGCAAAAATCAGCGGGTGGGCCATATGTTCATCTCTGCTTGCTCATCTCAATTGGTTCGTGAACAACACTTACCATTCCTATCCGGTATCGTCACTGCTGACGAGAAATGGTGTCTTTATGCTAACACAAAGAGAATGGTTGAGCCCAAAGAAAGCAGCAACCGCCCGTACAAAGGCCAGCGCAAATCCACAAAAGATAATGCTATGTACCTGGTGGAACAGCGACTGTGTGTTGTACAGGTGTTTGGCGCCGTGCAGGTGAGCGCCACAATCAGGACTGCGTACGACCGAGGCACACAGGGCCAACACCCGGCATCATGGTGTGGGGAGCGATCTCCTACACTGGCCGTACACCTCTGGTGATCGTCGAGGGGACACTGAATAGTGCACGGTACATCCAAACCGTCATCGAACCCATCGTTCTACCATTCCTAGACCGGCAAGGGAACTTGCTGTTCCAACAGGACAATGCACGTCCGCATGTATCCCGTGCCACCCAACGTGCTCTAGAAGGTGTAAGTCAACTACCCTGGCCAGCAAGATCTCCGGATCTGTCCCCCATTGAGCATGTTTGGGACTGGATGAAGCGTCGTCTCACGCGGTCTGCACGTCCAGCACGAACGCTGGTCCAACTGAGGCGCCAGGTGGAAATGGCATGGCAAGCCGTTCCTCAGGATTACATCCAGCATCTCTACGATCGTCTCCATGGGAGAATAGCAGCCTGCATTGCTGCGAAAGGTGGATATACACTGTACTAGTGCCGACATTGTGCATGCTCTGTTGCCTGTGTCTATGTGCCTGTGGTTCTGTCAGTGTGATCATGTGATGTATCTGACCCCAGGAATGTGTCAATAAAGTTTCCCCTTCCTGGGACAATGAATTCACGGTGTTCTTATTTCAATTTCCAGGAGTGTATTATTGATAACTTGTCTTTGCTATGTGTATCTGTTGTGTTTATTAAACTCATGGAAAAACGCTACGAATTTGTTCATCAGAGTAACAGAAGGAAGTGTGGAGCTTAAAAATAAGTGAGGAGATCAAACCATGAATCCAGGAAGCAGCGTCAAACAGATGAGGGCCGCAGCAGCTGTGCAGATAAGAAGGGAAACTAGCCTCGAGATCTGCGTCAGGCGCTCTTCAGACTGGTGACTGCAGCAACAGCAACTTGTTGTTTGTCATGTTTTGCGTTAATCCTTATTTGTTTATCATAAGCTCTGTCTCTCCCCGATGTTATTCAATCTGTATATTGAGCAAGCAGTGAAGGAAACAAAAGAAAAATTTGGAGTAGGTATTAAAGTCCATGGAGATGAAATAAAAACTTTTGAGGTTCGCCGATGACATTGTAATTCTGTCAGAGACAGCAAAGGACTTGGAAGAGCAGTTGAACGGAATGGATAGTGTCTCGAAAGGAGGATATAAGATGATCATCAACAAAAGCAAAACGAGGATAATGGAATGTAGTCGAATTAAGTCGGGTGATGCTGAGGGAATTAGATTAGGAAATGAGACACTTAAAATAGTAAAGGAGTTTTGCTATTTGGGGAGCAAAATAGCTGATGGTGGTCGAAGTAGAGAGGATATAAAACGTAGACTGGCAATGGCAAGGAAAGCGTTTCTGAAGAAGAGAAATTTGTTAACATAGAGTATAGATTTAAGTGTGAGGAAGTCATTTCTGAAAATATTTGTGTGGAGTGTAGCCATGTATGGAAGTGAATCATGGACGATAAATAGTTTGGACAAGAACAGAATAGAAGCTTTCGAAATGCGGTGCTACAGAAGAATGCTGAAGATTAGATGGGTAGATCACATAACTAATGAGGGAGTATTGAAGAGGATTGTGGAGAAGAGAAGTTTGTGGCACAACTTGACCAGAAGAAGGGATCGGTTGGTAGGACATGTTCTGAGGCATCAAGGGATCACCAATTTCGTATTGGAGGGCAGCGTAGAGGGTAGAAATCGTAGAGGGAGACCGAGAGATGACTACACTAAGCAGATTCAGAAGGATGTAGGCTGCAGTAGGTACTAGGAGATGAAGAAGCTTGCACAGGATATAGTTGCATGGAGAGCTGCATCAAACCAGTCTCAGGACTGAAGACCACAACAACAACAACAAGTTCTGTCAGAAGCTTTAATAGTTAGCCTCTTGGAGTTCTCGCTGACTGCTCTGGTGAAGGAATCAGTTAAAATCCTCACCCTCGCGCGTGGACACGCCTGCGCTTCATCAGACGGCGGGTGAGCTGGCGGCAGCCCACAGCAGAGCGCTGCGCCCACGCCTGGCCGGCAGTGCTCGTCACGCCCGCTGTAGCTGGTGGCGCCTCCATTCTGTTACATCGCCGGGACTTCCCGTCTCGGTTGTGAAGAATAAATACGTAAGTGGCAGCCGGCGTTCTCTCTGACCGTGAACTGCTGGTCTGGGCTTTCCTCCCGTATCCGGAGGCCGTCCGCAGCTGTGCGTAGTGTGCTAGTGTCCCCAACAATTGGTGGGACCGCACTTACTCGCCACGATAGCCGGTAACCAGCTTTTCTTGCATCTCGGACAAATGGCTTCCTTTACCCAACTCCAGTGAACGAAACAAACTGCTTATCGATCAGCCGGCCGATGTGGACGAGCGGTTCTAGGTGCTTCAGTCCGGGACCACGCGGCTGCTATAGTCGCAGGTTCGAATCCTGTCTCGGGCATGGATGTGTTTGATGTCCTTATGTTTACGTAGATCTATGTCTAGGGGACCGATCACCTCAGATGTTAAGTGTCATAGTGCTTAGAGCAATTTGAACCATTCTGAGCTTATCGATCCTTTTACATACTTATATTTCTTACCGGCAGTGAGCAAAATATTTAGACAGGTAATCAGCACTTTACATACTTCTCCAGTACATATGTAATTATATCGCGCTGTATGGGATTTGTACGAAATGAAGTGATCATTTACCTCCCATATGGCGTACTCTCAGTTCGTCTTCGATGTTGACTTAAACCCACACCCACAGTATAGTAACACGGGCATCGCGATCTCAGCAACGTAAGTTCAATCTGAAGGACGGCTATAATAATGCGACAACCACTACTTTTACATGCAGTGAATCTCCCTCAAGCTGAAAATCGAATTTCGGAAACTGTGTTTCGCTCTAGAAATTTTAAGTGAGCCAAGACTACAATTTCTTTTAAGGATGTCAGTGAGCTCGCGCGGACGTGGATGTTGTTCAAAAATAGATGTTTAAAAAAGTTACTCTCGCTAATTAACGCGTAAGAAACTATTTTATTATAGCCAACTAGATCACGCGACTCGTGGAAAGAAATACGGTGGTCAGTGGTGGAACTTTATTGTAATTTCGTAACGGCTACAAAACTTGCGAATGTGTAAAGACACAGTCCTTTTCCTGTGCATCGAAGTAGCTGTTTTGTCACCAGTGATTGACTGTTTACGAGAGCCTTTTCCGCTAAGAGAGAGAGAGAGAGAGAGAGAGAGAGAGAGAGAGAGAGAGAGAGAGAGAAGCGTGGAGGGATCGCAATTCACTGATTCCGAAGATTACTACAAGGGATATAGCGTTCTTGTCACAATTTTGACAGTTCACAAAGTTTCGTTTATGTATCTGCTCACATCTAATATGGATAAATTGTGTGGTCTTCAATGTTGCGAAAAAATTGTTCACTATTCGCGTACGACAAGTGAGAAGGTCTCGCCAGAATGGAAGTGTTTCAAAGAATTTAGCTTACGAAAAACTAAGTATGAAAACTGCAAAATCGAAAGATCATGAGGTAAATACGCTGCCGGAAAAAATTAGTACACCATCTTAAAGGTTTCCAATTCACTCAATATTTAGTGTTTCAATAGCGCATATGGGTGCATGAAATGATTACATTTACAGATTAATAGCACAAGTGGCTCTGAGATGGCAGGTATCGATCCATACTAAAACATCCATATTAGTACGTGGTATAGTGTGCAAGGGCGGCAATATAGGTTGCTGACTCTGACATCAAGTCTTTGTGGGGTACGTTATGCCGCGCCTGCTCGACCTGTTTTGTAAGAGCTGTTGGCTGACAAGTAGCACGAGTCACTTCTCGTCTCATCATATCCCGCATGTGCTCGGTTAGAGGCAAGTGTGGAGAACGCGCTGGCCAGGGAAGCTGCTGCACGTCTTGCAGAACACGTCGGGTTTCACGGTCAGTGTGTGGCCAAGAATTAGTCTGTTGGAATAAAATATCGCCTTCCTGTTGCAAGAATGGCAAAGAACGGGTCTAACAAGATTCTGCACGTACGGAGCGCTGGCTAGCGTCCCCTCAACAAACATGAAAGGTGAATGAGAGCTGTAACTTGTGTCATTCCAGGCGATAAGGCCTGGGGTGGAGCCATTGTGTCTTGGACGCACGCACTCTACTACACAGCACTCACCAGGTGTAGGTCGTACGCGCAAAGGACCATAACTTGCGTGCATGCTGTGGTGAGTGGAAGACGGGCTAGAGATATGTGTGCCCGTAGTCCGGCTGCTAATAATCGGTTCTCAACAGTCCGTGTTGACACGTCTGGTCTCACAAGCCCACTTGTCTGTGTTGTGGCTACTGTACGATCGGCCACTGAGCTGCCCTTACAGTACGGTGATCGTCTACGGTGGCAGAATGTTCGTGTCACCACTGACACCCGCACCGTTGCGCAACTCACGCAGCACGTCCAACGTACGTGGCAATTCTCCGAAAGGATCATCCCGCCACTCGGAAGGTCACAATTTGACCCCTTTCAAACACACGTAGTTTGCTGTAGGAAGCGAGAGTGCATCTTCGTGTGGCACGATCAACTACTTTGCTTCACACGTTTGCTCCACACTGAGGTTTCTGGCTGTGAGCATTCTCCATTAAACGGTAGATAAAGATGGATCTCTAGTAGCTAAGCCAGTACGTTATCTGTTGGCGGACGACGTTGAAACATCATCGGTACATCTCCTGTCCCCTAGACCTCGCCGGCCGTTGTCGCCGAGCGGTTCTAGGCGCTTCAGTCCGGAACCGCGCTGCTGCTACGGTCGTAGGTTCGGATCCTGCCTCGGGCATGGATGTGTGTGATGTCTTTAGGTTAGTTAGGTTTAAGTACTTCTAAGTCTAGGGGGCTGATGACCTCAGATGTTAAGTCCCATAGTGCTCAGAGCCATTTGAACCATTTTCATCCTCGGGAATAGAAAGAAATCGCAGGGGGCCATTGTCTCCGATGAATATGCTGGTTCAGCCAACATAATGCTTTTTGCCAAAATATCACGAAGAAGCATTGAGGTGTTAGCACGAGCATGATCGTGGTGCAACTTCCACGATTGGTTTTGCTACAATTCTTGTCGTTTTCTTCGGATTGCTTCAAGAAAATGGCGCGTAACTTCCAGGTAATAGTCCTTATTAACAATACGATCATAAAGCAGGAACTTATGATGCACCATCTCATTGTAATCGAAGATAACCGCCACAAGAACCTACACATGTGATCGAACTTGCCGAATTTTTTCATTGGGACAATTGGGCCTTGGTTTCGACGTCATACAATATTCTCACGTTTCGTCGCCTGTTATAACCTTCTTTAGAAGTTCTGGATCGTACGTCTTCATTCAGCATATCCAGAACAATTTCGGAACAAACTCTGCTGGTACACGTTTCATGCCCAAAATATTCTTAAAAAAATTGCTTAGCAGGAGCTAGTGGACATGGCAAGATCATCAGCAACGTTTCTGACGGTAATACGGCGATTTTCCAGAACAATTATCTTTACTTCTCCACATTAACTGACGTGGTGCAACGTCCAGGGCCGTCGTCGTCTCCATCTGCTCGACTGTCTTTGAAGCGTTTATCCTACTCATAAACTCTTGTCTTACTCATAGTAGACTCGCCAAAAGCTGAATGTGGTGCTGCAATATATCCCATTTTTTCAAGCAAAATTTAATGCAAATTCGTTGATCCATCGTACGCAAACATTCTCCGAGCACTCGAAAACACGTACAAACTTTTCTACTTTTAACAAAAAAGTAAATATTAAAAACAGCTGAAAATGCAAACATAGATAGGAACACGTACACCAACAAGATATAAATCGGATGTCTAAAGCCCGCAAAATTAAAAAAAAAATCCGTTATATTTTGTGGCATCTCGTATGTGATGCACGAAACTGTGGCACCCGCCGTTATCGGAGCAACGCTCTGTCCATTTTCAGAGCGCAGCCTCCCGCTCGCCTGACGTGTAAACGACATGAATGAATCACTGACTTCCGAGGTGCGTTATATCTCTGACGGCAGCCGCGGAGCCGGTTTCCCCTGAGAGTGAATCGACAGAGGGGGCAGCGCTTGGCCTTTAGCTTTTTGCGGCCACACATTCCGCGGAAGACGTACGGACTAGGCTAGCTAGCTCTGGTGCGAGCCGAGGAACCTGCGCGAAGCAGGGCAGCGGCGCTGCATTATTCAGCGGGAAGCCGGCTCTTAGACAAAGGCAGCCGGCGGCCGCCAGGGGTCACTGTCTCCCGGAGGGCGTGTGCACTGCCCGAGCCCTGCATTATTTGTCGCCTGGGTGGAGGACAGCTGCGTACGAGCAGAGCGAGTGTCAATTTGCGGAGAATGCTGTCTAGCCGTTACATTGTGCATCAACCGCTTTATTCCGAAGCATACACACACGTTTCCGTGGGCTCCCACATCTGAGTCCTCATTAATGCTTCTGGGTATTTAAGTAAACGCACTAACACCGATTTTTGGAAGTCTGCCTTTCGTTGATTGCTCCCACAAACTTGCTGTAATATAGGAAAAACTCTTGCTGAAGTGTACTATATCTGAGGGGGATTACTTTCAAGGGGAAAAAGTTGATGTTTATGAGTAAATAAGGATTCCATAGGAAAACAAAAATTCCCTTTACTTTATGGTCATAGCTCTTACTTAACTAACTTCAGTGGAGCTGGGAGCCATAAGCTCGTGGAACCCAAAGAAGGAGAAAGATTTGAACAGTAATTCGACGATGAATTGAGAAGGAACGTAGCCTCATGACGATAGGAGAGGGCTTGATGAGGAAAAGAGTTCGTCCCTGTCTCGTTTCAGTGTAACTATTCCACTGCTCTCCTAAATCGATTTAGGGGGAACTCGAAAAAACTTAAAACCCATATAGCCAGACGGGGATTTGAACCCTGCTACCCCGGAATGCGAGTCTAATCTGCTAATCAGGGCGCAACGTTGTTCGCTGTATGCATGAGCCACTATACGGAGATCCAAAGGAAGGTCTGCTCGAGAATGTCCATCCTATACCCAGTCCTCAACACAACCAGCTCCCTTCCCTGCTCTGTAGGACTAAACACCTATCAGGCCCTCATACGGCCAGTAATGGAGTATGCGTGTCCTGTCTGGGGATACGCGGCAAAGCAGCACCTGGACAAACGCCAGGAGCTGCAGAACCGCGCCCTCAGGAGGGCACTGCACCTACCCATGGGATTCCCCGCCGACGACCTGCACGCCGCTGCCGAAATCTCACTCCTCAAGGATAGATTCCAGGATATGGCAGGGGCTTTCTATGAGAGCTCTTCCAGATCTGGAAATAACCTCATCCACTCCTCATGTCGGTATGACATGTCCCGCGATAAGTACAAATGCCCATGACGATCTTCGACGACTAAGCGAAGAGAAAAACGCCAAAAATGTCCAAATCCTACACCAATCCTTAATCCTTAAAATACCCAACATCTCGCCAACCTCTGGCACGTACTAGACGCCACCAGAACACCAACACAACACACAGACAGCCGAAACAGTCAAAGACAATCACACACTCGCAACACACGTTGTGGGGTAAAAGCCAACACGCTACAAACTCCTCCATCCACTTCTCCAAGGAGGGGAAAGTAAAAGGTGAGAGAGAGAGAGGCCACTATGCGGTACGTGGCGGAAATTACTTCATTCTAATATTACCGGTTTTCTGCCCTATTCCTTTCGCGTATTGAGCAAGTTAGTATTCTCTCTGTAAGCTTCTGTACCAGACCAGACACTTCTATTTTCGTAATCCGTACATTTACATCCATACTCTGCAAACCACTGAAAACTGTTTGGCAGTGGGTACTTCTGAATGTGCCAGTTATTCAGGCGTATACCCGTCCTAGGGGTGGGAAATTGCCCCTAAAGGCGGAAGAATCAGCAATGATCAACGACATGAGGATGCAGAAGGCAATGGAAACCACTGCATTAAAGGCACGTAACGTGTATCCACAGGACATGTGGCCTGTAGTTGAAGGAGTGTCATGACGATCTCTCCATTGGCAAAAGATTCCGGAATAGTCCCCCATTCGGATCTCCGGGAGGGGACTGCCAAGGGGGAGGTTACCATCAGAAAAGACTGAATAATCAACGAAAGGATAATGCTCTACGAGTCGGGGCGTGGAATGTCAGAAGCTTGAACGTGGTAGGAAAACTAGAAAATCTGAAAAGGGAAATGCAGAGGCTCAATCTAGATATAGTAGGGGTCAGTGAAGTGAAGTGGAAGGAAGACAGTGATTTTAGGTCAGATGAGTATCGGGTAATATCAACAGCAGCAGAAAATGGTATAACAGGTGTAGGATTCGTTATGAATAGGAAGGTAGGGCAGAGGGTGTGTTACTGTGAACAGTTCAGTGACCGGGTTGTTCTAATCAGAATCGACAGCAGACCAACACCGACAATGATAGTTCAGGTATACATACCGACGTCGCAAGCTGAAGATGAACAGATAGAGAAAGTGTATGAGGATATTGAAAGGGTAATGCAGTATGTAAAGGGGGACAAAAATCTAATAGTCATGGGCGACTGGAATGCAGTGGTAGGGGAAGGAGTAGAAGAAAAGGTTACAGGAGAATATGGGCTTGGGACAAGGAATGAAAGAGGAGAAAGACTAATTGAGTTCTGTAACAAGTTTCAGCTAGTAATAGCGAATATCCTGTTCAAGAATCACATGAGGAGGAGGTATACTTGGAAAAGGCCGGGAGGTACGGGAAGATTTCAATTAGATTACATCATGGTCAGACAGAGATTCCGAAATCAGATACTGGATTGTAAGGCGTACCCAGGAGCAGATATAGACTCAGATCACAATATAGTAGTGATGAAGAGTAGGTTGAAGTTCAAGACATTAGTCAGGAAGAATCAATACGCTAAGAAGTGGGATGCGAAAGTTCTAAGGAATGACGAGATACGTTTGACGTTCTCTAACACTATAGATACAGCAATAAGGAATAGCGCAGTAGGCAGCACAATTGAAGAGGAATGGACATCTCTAAAAAGAGCCGTCACAGAAGTTGGGAAGGAAAACATAGGTACAAAGAAGGTAGCTGCGAAGAAACCATGGGTAACAGAAGAAATACTTCAGTTGATTGATGAAAGGAGGAAGTACAAACATGTTCCGGGAAAATCAGGAATACAGAAATACAAGTCGCTGGGGAATGAAATAAATAGGAAGTGCAGGGAAGCTAAGACGAAGTGGCTGCAGGAAAAATGTGAAGACATCGAAAAAGATATGATTAAAAGCAACGGTGGTAACATTAAGAGTCGAACGGGAATTCCACTGTTAAATGCAGAGGAGAGAGAATATAGGTGAAAAGAATACATTGAAAGCCTCTATGAGGGTGAAGATTTGTCTGATATGATAGAAGAAGAAACAAGAGTCGATTTAGAAGAGATAGGAGATCCAGTATTAGAATCGGAATTTAAAAGAGCTTTGGAGGACTTACGGTCAAATAAGGCAGAAGGGATAGATAAAATTCCATCAGAATTTCTAAAATCATTAGGGGAAGTGGCAACAAAACGACTATTCACGTTGGTGTGTCGAATATATGAGTCTGGCGACATACCATCTGACTTTCGGAAAAGCACCATCCACACAATTCCGAAGGCGGCAAGGGGTGACAAGTGCGAGAACTATCGCACAATCAGCTTAACAGCTCATGCATCGAAGCTGCTTACAATAATAATATACAGAAGAATGAAAAAGAAAATTGAGAATGCGCTAGGTGACGATCAGTTTGGCTTTAGGAAAAGTAAAGGCACGAGAGAGGCAATTCTGACGTTACGGCTAATAATGGAAGCAAGGCTAAAGAAAAATCAAGACACGTTCATAGGATTTGTCGACCTGGAAAAAGCGTTCGACAATATAAAATGGTGCAAGCTGTTCGAGATTCTAAAAAAAGTAGGGGTAAGCTATAGGGAGAGACGGGTCATATACAATATGTACAACAACCAAGAGGGAATAATAAGAGTGGACGATCAAGAACGAAGTGCTCGTATTAAGAAGGGAGTAAGACAAGGCTGTAGCCTTTCGCCCCTACTCTTCAATCTGTACATCGAGGAAGCAATGATGGAAATAAAAGAAAGGTTCAGGAGTGGAATTAAAATACAAGGTGAAAGGATATCAATGATCGCTGATGACATTGCTATCCTGAGTGAAAGTGAAGAAGAATTAAATGATCTGCTGAACGGAATGAACAGTCTAATGAGTACACAGTATGGTTTGAGAGTAAATCGGAGAAAGACTAAGGTAATGAGAAGTAGTAGAAATGAGAACAGCGAGAAACTTAACATCAGGATTGATGGTCACGAAGCCAATGAAGTTAAGGAATTCTGCTACCTAGGCAGTAAAATAACCAATGACGGATGGAGCAAGTAGGGCATCAAAAGCAGACTCGCTATGGCAAAAAAGGCATTTCTGGCCAAGAGAAGTCTACTAATATCAAATACCGGCCTTAATTTGATAACGAAATTTCTGAGGATGTACGCCTGGAGTACAGCATTGTATGGTAGTGAAACGTGGACTGTGGGAAAACCGGAACAGAAGAGAATCTAAGCATTTGAGATGTGGTGCTATAGACGAATGTTGAAAATTAGGTGGACTGATAAGGTAAGGAATGAGGAGGTTCTACGCAGAATCGGAGTGGAAAGGAATATGTGGAAAACACTGATAAGGAGAAGGGACAGGATGATAGGACATCTGCTAAGACATGAGGGAATGACTTCCATGGTACTAGAGGGAGCTGTAGAGGGCAAAAACTGTAGAGGAAGACAGAGATTGGAATACGTCAAGCAAATAATTGAGACGTAGGTTGCAAGTGCTACTCTGAGATGAAGAGGTTAGCACAGGAAAGGAATTCGTGGCGGGCCGCATCAAACCAGTAAGTAGACTGATGACAAAAAAGAAGTTCCATTCACATATGGAACACGGGGAGAATTATTCCTTAAACGACTCTGGGCGTGGTAGTTATTCTAATTTTGTCTGTTCTATCCTTACGGGAACGGTCCGTAGGGGGGTTGTACTATATTCCTTGATTCGCGGAATGTGTGGCTACAAAAAGCTAAAGGCCAGGCCCTTGCTTCTCCCTTGACTCTCTCAGCCAAACATGTCCCGTGGTTGATTCATGAAAATTGTTAAGTAGGCTTTCGTAGGACAGTTTGCTTCATCTTCAGGCCTCAGGCAGTTTGTTTATTAAGAGTCTCCGCGACACTCTTCCGTGGTTCAGGCAAACATGCTGCCAGTTTTTGTACACGTTGAATATCGCCTGTTAGTCCTGTTTGGTAGCGGTCCCATACCCTTGAGCAATATTCTAGAAAGGATCACACTAGTGTTTTGTAAGGAATCTCTTTCGTGGAAATTGCATTTACCTAGTATTCTGTTAATGAACCGAACTCTGCCAAGCGCTATACCTACACTTAAACTATGTGATCGTTCCATTTCAAATCCCTACAAAAACCTGGTATTTGCATGTTTTGATCGATTCTAATTGTGACTCATTGATTTTGTACTGATAGGATACTACGGGTTTTGGTTTTTTGAAATACAAAATTTTACGTTTCTGAACATTTAAAGTAAGTTGCTGATCTTTGCACCAGTTTGAAATGTTACCAAGATCTGGCTGAATATTGTGCAGCTTTTTCTTCAGGTAGGACTTCGTTATAGATAACCGCATGATCCGCGCTCGAGATATAAGATTTTCGCAGTAGAATTAGCGCACTTTTCTTTAATTGCAAATCAGTTCTCCACACTTAGTCAACAGCTTTCTCGTAAATGTTTTCATTGAGCTTCGCCGGGCCGGCCGCGGTGGTCTCGCGGTTAAGGCGCTCAGTCCGGAACCACGAGACTGCTACGGTCGCAGGTTCGAATCTGCCTGGGGCATGGATGTGTGTGATGTCCTTAGGTTAGTTAGGTTTAAGTATTTCTATGTTCTAGGGGACATAACCACAGATGTTAAGTACCATAGCGCTCAGAGCCATTTGAGCTTCGCCGAACATTGTTTCAATTTCTTGTAGGTATACCGACTTGTTTTCATTTCGTTCGCTCTACTTGGTAAGGACTCGAGACGCTAGAGTGCTCTACAGTTGATTCTACCTTGGCCGTGATTGTGGTTTTCCTTATAGATGCACCACACTTTCCCAGAACTTCAAAATGGTTCAAATAGCTCTAAGCACTATGGGACTTAACATCTGAGGTGATCAGCCCCCTAGACTTAGAAGTACTTAAACCTAACCTAAGTACATCACACACATCCATGCCCGAGACAGGATTCGAACCTGCGACCGTAGCAGCAGCGCGGTTCTGGACAAAAGCGCCTAGAACCGCTCGGTCACAGCGGCCGACTAAGAAGAACTCCTCCACAAATTTAAGTCTTCTATTCGCCTTCGCTAATTACAATTTCGTGTCTTCGTCGCATTTCATGTTACGTCTAATTATATTACCCTGCAAAAATTTTAAGGAAGAGCTAGATGTAGTAACATTCATATTAGCTACTCGTGGAAATGAATGAAAGTGAGGGAGCATGTTGCCAGAGGTGCTCGGAAAGCTGGTCAGGTGGCGTGAGGTCTTGCGTGACTCTAGGCTGGCTCCGCAACACGAGGTAGTTGCAGGTACGGGAATGTGTGTGTGTGTGTGTGTGTGTGTGTGTGTGTGTGTGTGTGTCACTCAATCATAGAGCAGTATGGCGCACTATGGTTGTGTTCCAGCGTCGTGGTGTTCTTTATGATAACAAAACTCGAAGACAACATCTGGATGACTACACACGGGGAAGAAGTCGTCGGCAGACTGGAAGTAGGTCGATGTGTGATTAGTGTAGCCCAGGAGTTTGGTACTTGGACGGCGACTACGGATAGGTTGCGCTAGGTGGGGGTGTGGATATGCCGTGAGGCTTGCCGAGATAACGCCGTGTCCCGGATAGCACATTGGTTACCGCACCTCCTAGTAAGCAGGAGATACTAGGTTCTAATCCTGGTCAGGTGCACAGTTTCGCTCGTCGCCGCTGATTCCGCTTAATGTCACAATGCAGCTGTCAACAGCGATCGCCCTTCAGTTCGCATATTAAGTTTGGTATTTCTCACAGCAGTGTTTCACCTGGATGGTGAGCGCTCCCAACCACAAGCACTACTGCCCGAAGGAGAGGAGGCAGTCGACTACTGATAGCTACAACACCAGACGACCGCTACATTGTGCAGCGGGCAAGAAGAGGCCCACTTCAAACATGACTCTAAGTCCCGCAGTCTGACAGTCCACAGGCGCACGGCGATTCCGTGGGTGTTGTCTCTTTGCCCGACGACCGGTATGTTGTGTCCGTTGACGCCCGCACATCGGCGGCACCGTTTCCGATGGCGTCAAGAGCACGGGGACTGGACCTGGACCAACGAGGAGTAGTGCCTCTTGCTCTTCTCCGATGAGAGCTCATTTTTACTGATCACATTGTGCGAACGCTTCGAACAGCGCAGGTGGAGTAACTCTCGGAAAGAGAGGATCTTCGATGAGTGGATTGGCGTGCCCGCTCCCTCGACTTAATTAAATCCCTCGAGCACGTCTGTGATGCTTTGGGGAGACGTATTTCAAAACGTCCGCAGGCTCCAGCGATCATTCATCAGTTGTCAACAGCACTAGTGGAGGAATGGAAGGCCCCAACACGAGAACTCCGTACCAAAGAGGTTGCAGGAATCAGCCAACCAGTTGCAAACCCAAGGTTTATTTAGCCCTTGACCTGTTTCGCTATTCATAAAAATGTCTTCTTAAAAAGGAGTGGGCTTTGTTACATCCATGGTGGTTTGCAAGTGGTTGGCTGATTTTTTTTTAACCTATCCTAATTTATACAGTTGCTAAATCGCAGCCATGTTTAAGATTTTTAACTCCTCACGAAAGGTTGTGGATAGCATGGGAGCATGTTCCAGAGCATACATTGCGGTTCGTGGTAATCGCAGACCCAATTATAACCATCTACCGCCTTGTGTAATTTGGAGGGGACCACCAAAAATCGCGATGAATTCGTTGTGGTTGTTGTCTTTGAATAAAAGTGTAATTTCTGTTCGTTGCATTGAGTATTTCTTTCACTTACTCTCTGTACTATACTGTAGCACTTTTTCCTTTAAACGTGATACAAGTTTCATCCAGTTGCGTTACTTGGCAGAGACACATCATCTGAGTGTTACTTCGTCCTTGAAGTTTTCCACACCATCGTATTACCTCTAAAAAACGTCATTGCTCGACTATAGTGACCAGTGTGTTCTCCAGACATGAACCCTATCGAACATGCCTGGAGTAGATTGAAATGGGCTGTTTATGAAAGACGTGACCCACCAGCTACTCTGAGGGATCTAAGCAGAATCGCTGTTGAGGAGTGGGACAATCTAGGCCAACAGTGCCTTGATAAATTTGTGAATATATATGCCATGACGAAGATAGACATGCATCAATGCAAGAGGACGTGCTATTGGGTATTAGAGGTACCAGTGTGTACAGCAGTCAGGACCACCTCCTCTGAAAGTCTCTCTGTATGGTGGTACAACATGCTATGTGTGGTTTACGTGAGCAATAAAAAGGGCGGAAATGATGTTTATGTTGATCTCTATTCCAATTTTCTGTACAAGTTCCGGAATTCTTGGAACCGAGGTCATACAAAACATTTTTTGATGTATGTATTTATCTTGTGATGCAAGGAGTAATTGTGAGCCGTACTTCAGGCAATGCAATTCTTCGTTTCTGATCTGCCACATTGGAGTGGTCGCTTTCCAGAATCTAGAGTTTGGCGTGACTGATTATGTGGAGTTAGATTTGCTTTTGCAAAGCAATCGTAGAGTGCTTGTTTCGCAGGCTGTGGTGAATTAAGATTCAGATGCAGCCCACGCACCAGCTTAGCTGAGTAGCATCGATAGTCAGTTGAGCGAATTCCTGGCTAGACTCCTCTTAGATGTGTGAGTTCAGTAACAGCAGCCGGCCGTAGAAAAGCATAATACTAACAAGGGGGAAGAGCCCATTTGGTGCGAACTCTGCAATGAGCGGGATAAGGCCTAGAAATGGAAATAAACACACCTCAACTTCCATCCATTTAAGCTATTACATACCCTCCAGGAATAGCCCCCAGATTCACGTGTACGAGACCCGCCAGAAGGGTTCGATGAAGTTTTCAGGAGTACTTGGACCACTGTAGTTTTGTAGCTACATGTGCTACACCTGTGTACTTCTAGAGAGTGTTTCCATGTGTCTCATTGTCTCAATTAACGTGAGCATGGAGTGAACAGTATGACTTCGTACTTTACAGTGGGTTTGCCCGTTTCATTGTATACTACTAATGCAACTTTGTCGAAAATGTACCACGGGGAAATTCTGAAATGCTTTTATTCTTGTTTCAGGTGAGTTTCCATAGCCGTCTTTCACTGCAGAATTAACTGTAAGTACTGTAAAAAAGTAGTCTTTTTCGTGTAGAAGCCATGTCTGTGCACTACGCGGGTTCTTCACTATTTCTAGCTTCCCAGATGTTTGTGTTGTAACATGTAGTGTGCTGCCGTTATTACGTTGATGTTACATAAGTTAGATGGAAGTAGAAACTAATAACGGAAAATTTGTCGAAGCAAACTATGGTGTTTTTTTATCTATTTTTTTTATTTTTTATTTTTTTTTCACTTGGTGTCCTACAAAATTTTCGTTCCAGCCTTTCGTCTGAAGATGTTGCTAGAAGTCGGTGAATTTGGCCTTATCAATTGGATAGATCATGATTTCACTATTCTTCTTGACCAGTTTCAGCTCTGAATAGTCAAGGCAATTGGTTAAATGTGCAACGCATGAAATTTATATGTCATAT